>NC_133325.1:745399077-745999077 GCF_042186555.1 Aquarana catesbeiana | reverse complement strand
TAGCTGGTGCATGGCAGGGTCAAAGTTACACATGTGGAAACAAATTCTAGCTATTTATTTTATTATGAATGAGAAAAAAGTTCTTAGAATTAAGAAAAATATCATTAAAAAATGAAATTCAGTTAAGGAATAATTAGTCCTTAGTTCCCCCCATGGCCTCCTGTATTGTCTGCAGTAGCTAGTAAATATCTAGTGATGGGCTGCCCAACCATATTCACTGATGTCTCATAGACTTGAATGGGTTGTTGCTCCTGCAGTACAGATACATTCTGTTCAAGCCTAAGCCTTGGTTCACACCAGTGCGGCTATAAATTCACCCTACTTCAGTGCAATTTCAAAGCCGCAGATCTGCGCGCTTTGGACCTTTGATTTAAATGGGAGTTGCAATGAAATCACAAAAAAGTAGTGCAGGAATCTTTTTCAAAGTCTCTGCAACTTGAGTAGCAACAATTTGAATGCTTCCATTGCTGGCAATGGGGTGTGATTCGCCACGGTCAAATGGCATGACAAATTGCACTGGTGTGAACCAGGGCTTTTCAAAGGATATGTAAACGTTTGTTTTAAAAAACATAACAAAAAAAACCAAACATGTCATATTACCTCCTCTGTGCAGTTGGTTTTGCACCCGATCCTCCTCTTCAGGGGTCCCTCAGTGGCGCTCCTGGCTCCTCCTCTTCTTAACTGCCCCAGTCGGGAAGCGCTCTCCCTCGGGGCACCCATGCGGGCACGCTCCCGTGCCCTGCTGCTGCGTCCATTGACACAGACAGCAGGACTCGGCTCCACCCCCCGACTCCTGCATCATTTGATTTGATTGACAGCAGCGGGAGCCAATGGTTCAGGAAGGATCAGGTAGTAAAAGGGGGCGTCTAGGGCACTGGTGCACTACAAGAGGTTTTTATTGAGGTGAAAAACCGCAAGGATTGATTTACAACCCCTTTAATGCTGAACTCCAGGCAAACAAATAAATACACTGTTAATTTACATACATGGAAGATATTTAGCTGCCCAATATACTGTATTTTTGTCCATCCATTCCTGAGATTTACATAGCCCTGCCCCAAACAAAGTTAAAGAAAGTGGAAAATTAGTGCTGAAACCCAAGTTTTTTTTATTGGTATTGATGTCTTATCTTTGGTATTGATGTTGGGTGATCTGGTTACTAGGCAGGTAGCATTTACGCAGCAGGGGATCTCTATAGTCTCCTTGGCTTGTAGTCTAACATAATAAAAACTGAAGCACCACATGATTGCTAAGGGTCCAAACACGAGTTTATTCCAATAAAGGTCAGAAGGACAATCCATGAAATACTACAATTAATACGGCCTACATTACAATAAGTATTTTAATAGGTACAAGTACCATCATCCCCAAATATCATAATCAAAAGAATAAGAGGGTGGAGCCGTAGTTGCAGTTGCTGCTACTGTCAACTCCCGTCTCGACCCCCCAGAAAGGAGAAGGGGTGGGACTATTGCGGTACTCAATATCAGTGTACATTGATATTGAGTACCGCAATAGTCCCACCCCTTCTCCTTTCTGGGGGGTCGAGACGGGAGTTGACAGTAGCAGTAACTGCAACTACAGCTCCACCCTCTTATTCCTTTTGATTAATCCATGGAATACCCAATGCATTTCAGAGGTCCAAAAACACCCCCTTCTTTAGTGCTTGAGTTTGGAAAAATGTAAATGTAGCACCCTGGTGTTTAGGCAGGGTTGCTCCTAAATTTACCTGCCAGGTATAGCTTGTTACCTTGGCTAATTGTTGAGGATCAATTAATTTCACTCTGATGCCCCGTACACACGGTCGGACTTCGTTCGGACATTCCGACAACAAAATCCTAGGATTTTTTCCGATGGATGTTGGCTCAAACTTATTTTGCGTACACACGGTCGCACAAAGTTGTCGGAATTTCCGATCGCCAACAACGCGGTGACGTCAAGCACGTACGACGAGACTAGAAAAGGCCAGTTCAGAACCAAGCGCAGCACCCTTTGGGCTCCTTTTGCTAATCTCGTGTTAGTAAAAATTTGGTGAGAGACGATTCGCGCTTTTTCAGACTCGTGGCTTTCAGATCGTTTTCTGCGGTTTAGTTTGTGCTTGTGGGTTTGTATCTGCTCTTCAGTGCGTGCAAGCAAGTTCCGCGTGACTTTAAGTAGTCATTCGTTCATTACTGTTTTTCAGGTCACTCTTCACAGGCCTTGCTGTTCTTCAGTGCGTTCTGTTACTTCGTTCTGAGCAGCCGACCGTTTTCTAGCCATGTTGCGTATACGTACTCCTCGTAGATGTGGTGCTGTGCGGGGGCCTGGTGTTGGGGTCCTGACCTTGACACAAGTCCAGTCCATGAACAGGGTGGGGAGGAGTTCATGGACCAAGAATTGGTTGCTTCAGCGTGACCAGTTCTCTCATATGCCTTTGCTCCGTGAGATCCGTGAGAATAATCCTGATGATTTCAGGAACTTTCTCAGGATGACGGACCCCGTGTTTCACCATCTGCTGGCTTCGCTGACCCCTTATATTAGCAGGCAGGATACCTGCATGAGGCAAGCCATCACTCCGGAGCAGAGGCTCGTCGCTACCCTGCGGTACTTGGCGACGGGAAGAAGTCTGCAGGACTTGAAGTTCTCGACAGGCATCTCCCCCCAGGCTCTGGGGATCATAATCCCAGAGACCTGTTCTGCCATCATACAGGTCCTGCAGAAGGAGTATATGAAGGTAAGATTTTTATCCTTTAATCTCACATTTTTTTGTATTTAATGATTGATAATATATTGTATTTCTTTCCTCATTCCCTAATTACCATGATTGGAATATGCTGTGAATGTCCCCTTTGTCCTCATGCATGCTGGATTTTTCTGTAATTAATTTTTTAGTCCTTCATACAGATTGGCCTTCAATAACCTCCCCAGCATGTTCTCCTGCCCCTATATTCACCTCATGTAGTCACTTAACAATGTATTTTATCAGCTCCATAGTAGTGCTGTACCCCAAACACCCCCTAAAATGTTTAGAAATGTGATTTGTGCTTTAAATTCAGGCAGAGTGCCAGAGGCTTTTTTTTTTGTGGTGTCCTCAAATCATTTTTATTAACCCTCCCTCCCCCCAACTGCTAAGTCAGCTGATCCCAATTCTCTATCTATCCTCAATCATCTATCTGCTGACTTTGCCAAACCCATACACACTATACCCATCTCTTTTGTGCTCAGATTTATGGATGAATTACCCAAAGCATGTAGTGCAAGGGCCTGCCTGTATACTTTCAAATGGTACTGTTTAAAGTTTTTATATACTATTATTATCTTGACAGGTAATAGCAGAATGTCCAAATGTCCTCAAATGTGTACAATGTGTATTTATATCTTTGTATTATGACACTTCTTACCTGTCCAGTGGGCTGCCAATAGTGTAACTTAGGAGGGGCTGTTCCAAGTAATACCCTGTATTTAGGCATTCATCTCTCAATGAAGTGGAGAGGGTTACCTGTCCAAGATTTCCCCACCCCCCATAATGTTAGAAATGGCCCATGAGAGGGGGGGGAGGGGGAATATGATAGGTGTACCTTATACTTTGGTGTTGTTAAATTCCCCTTAATAAATGCTATCTGGAGGTTGGCCAAGAATGTTTGTGTCTAATCTGCTTGCCATGTTTATGTGCAAAAATATTAATTTATTTTTGTTTTCCTCAACAGTTTCCTTCCACGCCACAGGAATGGCAGACTGTGGCCTCCCACTTTGCCCAGCAGTGGGACTTTCCTAACTGCGGAGGGGCAATTGATGGGAAACACGTCCATATCGTCCCACCACCCAACTCGAGGTCGTACTATTTCAACTATAAGGGGTTCAATAGTATTGTGATGTTGGCGGTGGTGTCGGCTAATTACGACTTCTTGTATGTGGACGTGGGGAAGAATGGCCGGATGTCCGATGGTGGAGTCCTCACCCAGACGGAGTTCTACAGGCGTCTCCAGAATGGCAGCTTGGACTTGTCACCTCCAGAGGACAATGTGGAAGGACTACCATTCGTCTTCGTTGCTGATGAAGCGTTTGCGCTGGGGGACCATCTTATGCGGCCATTCCCTATGAGGACCCTCACCCCGGAACAGAGGGTTTTTAATTACTGGCTGGCCAGAGCCAAAAGAGTGGTGGAGAACACATTTGGAATCCTGGCCAGCCGGTTCCGCCTATTTCTGACACCCATCCATATGGCGGAGTATAAACTTAATCATATAATCCTGGCGTGCTGTATTCTCCATAACTTTTTACGCAAACATTCGGCCAACTATGCTGGCTCAGTTGGGCCTGAGGCCGGAATGATACATGAAACAACACTGACGGTGCTTGAAAGTGGCCGTCCTGGCTTGCCCTCCCTGAGTGCCTGTGATGTCCGGTTACGATACCTGGAGTTCTTTGCGGGTAGCAGGGCCATCAATATGCCAGCAAATTTGTGAAGCCTTTATCAAATAAAAAAACAAAAAAAAGAAAATCTTTGTGGACATTTACTGCTTGTGTTTGTTTTAGCTGATCCTGACAGAAATGTGTTGAGTCCAGAAAATGGCGTGATTGTGTAACCTTTTATACAAAGCACTGTTGGGTGTTATTTACTAAAGGCAAAGACACTTTGCACTACAAGTGCACTGAAACTGCACTTGTAGTGCAAAGAGGATTTGCCCTTAGGAAATAACCCCCATTTTCACAGAAAACACCAATTACATCACCAACAAAGTGTTTTAGCGTTGACACAATAATCCACACATTCTTGCTTAACAATCTCTTTAATACCTGCACAATCACATGTGCATTTAGAAAAGGTTTTACTAACAAACCAACATGTTTGTTGTATAACATTTTTTGGGGTAGCATTATAAAACAGATACATTTCCATTTAAGATAAAACAGGCATGTGTAAAAACAACAAGAAAGACACAAATCTTGAACTTACAAAGGTCACATTTGGTAGAACTTGAAGGCAATATCAGACATGAGTATTTAGGAAGTGTGTTTGATATTGCGTTCAGATGGGGTGAAGTCACCCCAGGAAAAGCCAAATTTGGAAGATGCACACAAATTTCCCAATGTCAACATGTGCTAGCTGCCATCACGGGGGATCAAGGAACGTGTTTTGGGGGAGAAACCCCTTCCTCTCAGCTACTTTATTATTGAGGAAGGTGTTGCACCCCTAAAACGCGTCCATTGATCTCCCGTGATGGCAGATAGCACATGTTGGCACACTGTGTGCATCCTCCAAATTTGGCTTTTCTACAAATCTTTAAAACATTTTGAAAATTGGAGCACACAAAAAAACAGAGTGTTTTGGAGGAGTTTTAAACTCGCCCCAAAACATCAATGATGTTTTTATGTTTTACAATAACATTATTGATGTTTTTCTTGAGCTTTTCCAATTGTAAATTACACCCCATGATCTCCCGATCAGGATCTGGGCACTTTCTGATGTGAAAGGATCTGGATCCACAACATCACGATCACCTAAAAAGAGAGAAACCCCAAAAAAAAAGGTATCAAAAATATGCCGGCATCCATCTCTTACCTGAGCCTGTGGTTGCAGACACTCACCTGTTGTGGTGACTAGTTCCACCACGTCTTCTTCCTCCTCCTGCACTTCTTGGGTTGGTGGGATTTCCCCTTCTTCCAGAGGTGGGGGGTCTGTGGTCACCTCGGATGAGGGGTGTCCTCCGAGTCTTTTCTCCCTATGTAAAACAAAAATGCTATACTTAGCACACAGTGATTTGATGGCAGAACTATAAATAGGAAACATTGCTTGGAAGTGGGGTACAATTGTCTATTTTGGCAGAGTTCCAAAATGTAGCATTTTCAGTGTCCTTTGTCAAGCTGCAATACTTTACCTGTTTGGTACAAGCTTCACAGATGTAGTCCCCCCCCCCTATAGTATACACTGGAGCACCTGTGTGGCCCCCTAATAAAAATGGTGTTCTTGTGTCCCACAATAGTGCTCCAGTGTCCAGATGTGAAAACAGCTGCTGAGTGTCCTCTCCTTACACAGAATCTAGTTGGCATTTCATTCTAGTAACAAAGCCATCTACACCACCAAAATAGTTTCTCACAAGTAGGGCGTAAAAATTGGGGCCAAATGCATATGGCCTAAACAATGGTGATTATAGGTCGAAAGAAAAATGTTTGATACGAATAAATAATGTACCCATGAACATGAAATTTGCCATTTAAAAATGTACACTTGTAAGAAAAGCACATGGAGCAGCACGAACGTAAGAAACATAAAGAATAGGAACACAGGACAACTACTTACTTTTTTGCAGCACTCTCCGGATCTTTCTGTACTGCTCATGTTCTCGTAATTTCAGGTCCAACCACCGTTTCCTGAGCTGATCTTTCGATCGTCGTACCCCGAAATGCCGGTGCAGACTCTTGACCACTTTCGCAATTATCTTGGCCTTTCTGACATTGGGGTTGGGGTAAGGTCCATACTTTCCATCATAGTCGGCCTTCTTCAGGATGTCCACCATCTCCAACATCTCCCCAAAGGACATATTTGAGGCCTTAAATCTCCTTCTGGATCGTGACGTTTCAGGCTCCGGGCTTTCCTCCTCCTCCTCCTCGTTGCTATAATTAGCATGCACCTGCTGTGTATCCGCCCATGTGCTCTTCCCCCACTGCGCAGAATGAAAAGGGGCGGGGAATAGACTAGAAAGAACGTCAGGGGTGGGCGGAGTTACACGTATGCACAGTGTGTATAAAGCGTAACACGCGTGCGTAGTACGTACGATCTGTGAGCGGAGGAAGGAGTATCGGAGGCGCCGATCGTGAGAACGAAGGTAAGATCTAAACTTGGGCCTATACTGCTTCTAGATTGAGGCCTATATTGTAACAAGATTAGGAGAGTTTTGCCTGACATTAGGGTTTGTCTTGTGTTGTGTCTTGCAGAGAAAATGGATGGCTTCAATGACCACAATTTCCTCCCCCTGTTCATAGACAAATACAGGGAGCTGCCCTGTCTGTGGCAGGTGAGACATCCTCATTATAATAATAAACAAAAGAGGCAGGCAGCGCTGGAGAAACTGCTGGAGTTGGTGAAGCCGGTGGTCCCCACAGCAACCATCCCCTATTTAAAAAACAAAATTGGTGGCCTGAGGAGCACTTATCTTAGGGAGCGCAAGAAGGTCACAGATTCCCAGAGGTCCGGAGCTGCAGCAGATGACGTTTATGTCCCCAGACTGTGGTACTATGAGAGACTGCGATTTCTGTCAGACCACACTGAAGTCAGGTAATCCCTCTCCACTCTTCCTTCCACTCTTCCTTCCACCCCAGCTGGGGCTTCCGATGTCCAACCTGGGCCTTCCAGCCAGGAAGAAGTGGAGGAGCCCAGCTGGAGTCAGGTATAGCATTCCTCTACAGATTTCTGGACAATAAAGAAATGATGTTTCCTAGATGTTATTATTGATCACTAATTGCTGATTGAAAAAAGTGTTTTACATATCAATAGACAGTAGTGGGCAAAAATAATTGGGACAAGAATGAAAAATCCTGGGCTCAGAAGGATAGTCTGTTATTTTTGATAACATTCAATTTGCAACAGTCAGGAGGTGAAAATTGTGTGTGATTGATGAATAAAAAACTAAAACTATGTCCCTTTTTCATACACAGGAAGACCTCAGCCAGGAGGAGGTTGTGGAATGTGGCAGTCAGGAGTAGGCTGGGATTAGTGGCAGCCAGGGGGAGGCGGGGCTAAGTGTCAGCCAAGAGAAGCCTGGGACCAGTCGCAGCCTGACTGAATCGCAGGTTCCTCCCCTCCGCCTTCCATATAAAAGAGCGAGGAAGGCGACTCCCATGCAGGATTCAGCGCTCAGGCTCATTCAGGAGGCTTCTGCGTCCCTCCGAGCCTTAAGCACTCCTGAAGAGGCCTTTGCCTGCATGGCTGCCACCAAACTGCAGGGCATGCAGGAGGGTCAACGCCTCCTGTGTGAGCAACTTATTTATAAAGTCCTAACTAAGGGGGTGAGTGGGGAACTAACACCCAAGACCGACATGATTGAGTTGGACCATCCTCCTCCTCCTCCTCCTACTGCCACAACTCCACCACCAGAGCCACCGCGTGGAAGGAAGCGTGGAAGGAAGACCAGAGAGTGATGACCCTGGGTTCAGTCTGGTCTGACAAAAGCTGCAGTCTCTCGTATGACCACAGCCTGGGGACACAGATGTCATCTGCTGCTTTACGGATCTCTGGGACTTCTGGACCAGACTGCACTCCCTTAGATAAGGACTCCTCAGGCCACCAATTTTGCATGAAAATAATTGATGTCTGCCCTGGGGGTCCAAGGCTTCGCCAATTTCTGCAGTTTCTCCAGCGTTGCCTCCCTCTTTGTTTAATTGTGAGCCCTTAATAAAAGTTTTATTTTGGAAAATTATACTCTCCTATGTGTGTTTTCATCCAAAAAGGACAGTTTGTTGGTGACGATTCAGGTACATTTCTAACATAAAATGTGAAATTAACAAGGGACAACAACACCAAACAATCTCCTACAGATTAAATAGAACAACATATCAATGGTGTTGTGGTAACTTGACACAAAAAACACACACAAAAATTTTCAGGAGTACAAATAAAAATCACAAAAACAAAAATTAAGCCTTGAAAAAAATACAAACCCAAAAAAAAATAATCGGCCTTAAAAACAAAAACAAAAAAAACAACACCAAAATAATGATGTCAGATGTGACAAATCAAAATATATTGAGGGAATCCCGATAAATAGTAAAGAAATAAGTTTGTGAGAAGTCTGTGTGAATATGAGCAGCAAAACTACTTAATTCTTGTCACATTATAAAGAAGAAGAGAGTGCGCTGTATTAAACCATTTTTAACATTGCAGCGTGACGAAAGTGCAGTATCCATTGTGAAAGCTAATTTTACCAGACCGAGCTGTTCCGTGTCGGAATTTCTTCTGAGCATGCGTGGCACTTTGTACGTCGGAACAGGCCACACACGGTCGGAATTGACGCGATCGGATTTTGTTGTCGGAAAATTTTATATCCTGCTCTCAAACTTTGTGTGTCGGAAAATCCGATGGAAAATGTCCGATGGAGCCCACACACGGTCGGAATTTCCAAACAACACGCTCCGATCGGACATTTTCCATCGGAAAATCCGACCGTGTGTACGGGACATGAGTCTGTAATTGCTTCACTTCTCTCTTTTGCCGCTAGGAGGCCAGGTACCTGGTGGTATTAGATATGAGAAGGGCACTGCAAGGTCAGATTATGGGTATATGGGGTATCCCAGCCAGTTTTCCTAAATCCCTTGGCCTGCTGGGAGAACCTATATATTTGGGTGGAGTCAAGTGATCGGTGTTCTGTGCCACTTGGACGGCTGTCTAGGTGGACGTGTGTTGTACTGCCCGGGCTGCTAGGCCGGAGATTGGGCCTATCCCGGGCGCATCTGGCTGTAGGCTGTCTGAGGGCCTATCCAGAAGCAAGAGAGCAGCGCAGGGTTGGGATTGCGGCTTGAAATCCAACCAGAACTGACGGTTCTGCCGGCCGGAGAACCTGTCGTGGTCGGGCGTTGAGGGGAAGCTGTCGCCACTAAGGGACAAACCACCTTATTACCAGGGACCACAGTGAGTAACTAAAGCAAGTACCAGAGCAATATTCTCACCGACCGGGGACAGTGAAGAATCAGTAAACTTCAGCGGGTATCAAGCCAGGGAACCAGCCAGCGGAGGTGATGTCTGCAGAGCAGCCTTGTGTGTCAAGCCAAGGACCGGGCAGGCCAGTGGGTGAAGCTTGAGAGGTATCTTGAGTGCCAAGCTAGGGACCCAGCAGAGAGCCGGGGGTGATGCTTGAGGAAGATTGGAGGAGCTCAAGGGATTCAGTGGCAGTGAATCATCTAGTCTAGTGAGAGACTGGGAGCTCAGTGGGCTGAAGAACTACAAGACGTGATTGTAGTGGAAGTGAAGGAACTGCTACAACTTGTGTTAGGAACTGTTAAAGACTGTTGCCAGAGGAGACAGCAATTCTACACGTGCAGATGTGGCGTTTGGCTGGATGCCTTTCCCTGCATGGCTGTCCTCCTGTTGAAGTCTCAGAGTCTGCCAATTAATCTTGCAACTATCTAAGGGTGTCCTGGCCATAACCCTCTCTCCCAAAGTTCTGTTAAGAGAAATAAATCTCTTCTGCATTCAAGAAGTGTCTGGCGCCCAATGACTCTAACTACTTTGCACCCACTATGCCTCACAACCCACCATATACAGAAGGATGTCAGCTTTCTTTAACCCTGGAGGTTCTCATTATACTGAAGGAGGCCTGGGACCTTGCTACATAAATAAAATAAAAGTGAACTGGATCTTTAATGGTATGTCTCCATTGTGTGAAAGGAACTACCCCCAAACACCCTTTTTCTTTCCTTTCCTACCTTGTGTGCTGGGTTTTCCTCAAAAAAACACTCACGCATCCAGCAGTTCCAGCGTTGTCTTGCCGTGATCTGCCGAGCCGCTGCTGTATGCTGACTCCTGTGCTGCCATCTTCTTTTCTGACATTACGGTAACCAGCTGTCTCTTCCTGGTTCAGGTAGTCAGCCTTCGCTACTCCAGCCACTGTTGAATCTGAAGCCCACTGGAATATGTGGTGTACAGTGGGTATTGAAAAGAATCACCCCCTTTAAAAAATTCACATTTTGTTACTTTGCAGCCTGAAATGAAGACAGACACCGTTTTTATTGTATCCAGCTGTATTTACTTATGCGCAACTTATAAAAAAAGTGAAAGATGTAACACCAACATGTCACAAAAAATATAACAAAAATTCAAAAACAGAATCACTGATTTGGAAAAGGGATTAACCCACTCTTAAAAATTACTTGTAAACTCAATCAGGTGTAGCTAATCACCTTCTCAATGGCACACAAAGACATTTGACTTTCACCTGTGATCAGCTGTGGTCATTTTGATTAGCTCAGCATGAAATAAGCTTTCCTGGAGCCTTTCAGTCCCTGGTAGTGCAACTGAAGCAAACAGTCAACTATGGGTGGCAAGGCACTGTCAAAAGATCTCTGGGATAAAGTTGTGGACAGGAACAAGTCAGGAGATGAATACAAACACATTTTAAAGGCTTTATCAATGCCTAGAAAGACAGTGAAGTTTATTATTAAGAAGTGGAAGGTATTTGGTACGACACAGACTCTCCCTGGATTAGGACGTCGCTCCAAACAGGAGGAAACTGGTCAGAGAGGCTATCAAGAGGCCTACAGCAACTCTGAACCAGTTGCAGGCATTTTTGACAAGGAGTGGTCATTAGGGATGAGCCCATGGTTCAAGTCGAACGCAACGGGTGTTGGTTCTAAAACGAACCGAATATATGGGGCGTGCGCGGAAAATTCGAGCGCCGCGGAAAGCCCCATAATGCACTACGAGATTGCTGTATGAAGATTGGCCAAAGCATGCACCTGACCTGCATGCTTTGGCCAATCACAGCGCACAGGGTGCCTTTGGCCAGTCATGGCTCAAGGGGACTAAGTCCACTCCCCACACTATATAAGGCTGCTTACAGAGTGGTCGTGTGTAGTGTTGTTGGCGTGGACAGAGAGATAGCTTGACTTAGATTAAGCAGGCAGGCTATTCAGTTAGTTGCAGTGTTTTTGATATATATATATATATATATATATATATATATATATATATATATATATATATATATATATATATATATATATACAGTCAGTCTAATATATATATATATATATATATATATATATATATATATATACTCTGCATTTAGCATAGACTATATATTCAGCGTTTACTTGATATTCAGTCAGTGCAGGCTTTGTATGTATATATATATATATATATATATATATATATATATATATATATATATATATATATATATAGTCTTGTGTGTATATACCTATTATATACTGTATATATATATATATATATATATATATATATATATATATATATATATATATATATATATATATATATATATATTCTGCACCCAGTGTAGCCTATATCTCCAGTGCATTTGGTGGTGTACTGTTTCTAATACACTTCAGGTGGTGTATTAATATATACAGTATCTCACAAAAGTGAGTACACTCCTCACATGTTTGTAGATATTTTATTCTATCTTTTCATGTGACAGCACTGAAGACATGACACTTTTCTACAATGTAAAGTAAAGTCATGCTTGACTGTAGGTAAGACACTCTTGTCTTTTTACTCCTCCCCTGGTTGCCGCCACACACGCTTGACACCATCTGAACCAAATAAGTTTATCTTGGTCTCATCAGACCACAGGACATGAATCCAGTAATCCATGTCCTTAGTCTGCTTGTCTTCAACAAACTGCGGGCTTTCTTGGGCACCATCTTTATAAGAAGCTTCCTTCTGGGACAACAGCCACGCAGACCAATTTTATGCAGTGTTACGCATATGGTGTGAGCATTGACAGGCTGACCCTCCACCCCTTCAACCTCTGCAGCAATGCTGGCAGCACTCATATGTCTATTTCCCAAAGACAACCTCTGGGTATCACATTAAGCATGTGCACTCAACTTCTTTGGTCAACCATGGCGAGGCCTGTTCTTAGTGGAACCTGTCCTGTTAAATTGCTTTATGGCCTTGGCCACCGTGCTGCAGCTCAGTTTCAGGGTCTTGGCAATCTTCTTATAGCCTAGGCCATTTTTATGTAGAGCAACAATTCTTTTTTTCAGATCCTCAGAGAGTTCTTTGCCATGAGGTGCCATGTTGAACTTCCAGTGACCAGTATGAGAGAGTGAGAGCGATAACACCAAATACAACACACCTGCTCCCCATTCATGCCTGAGACCTTGTAACACTAACGAGTCCCATGACACCGGGGAGGGAAAATGGCTAATTGGGCTCAATTTGGACATTTTAACTTAGGGGTGTGCTCACTTTTGTTGCCAGCGGTTTAGACATTAATGGCTGTTACACTGTTATACAAGCTGTGCACTCACTACTTTACATTGTAGCAACGTGTCATTTCTTCAGTGTTGTCACATGAAAAGATATAATAAAATATTTACAAAAATGTCTCACTTTTGTGAGATACTGTATATATATATATATATATATATATATATATATATATATATATATATATATAAACTCTGCATCCATGTTTCTCTGCATGCATGTTTCTAATACAATACAGTGTGTACAGTTTCTAATAGACGTCAGGCAGTGTATTAATATATTATCAAAGAAAATTAAGTGAATTCTAGGCCTCATTCCACTATCTAAGCGCTATGGATGTGTCAGATTTCATAAAAGAACTATCACAGTTGCAGTAGTAATACAAACTAGCACTGCATACCACTTCAGGCAGTGTACACAGTATCTAATACAGTGTGTACAGTTTCCACTACACTTATGGTGGTGTACACAGTATCCAATACAGTGCAGCCATTGTACACTTTCTAATACACTTCTGGTGGTGTACATAGTATCTAATACAGTGTAGTGTGGTGTTGGAAAACAAAATATACATCATGTCCGGAAGGCCACCAAGGAGAGGCAGACGCTCACAGGCCAAGGGCAAGCAGCCTCTGTGTCTACAGTCAACAGTGGTGGCCGTGGACATGGTGCATCCTCTGCAGGTGGGGCATACTTGTTCTTTTTCTCTGCTCCTGGCCATGTTATTGAGCCACAAAATGCAATAGAGTTGGTGGAGTGGATAACGCAGCCATCCTCATCCTCCCCATCCTCTATCACCCAGGCTCAGAGTAGTTTGCCTTCCATCACAGCTGCCAAAGTGGCCTATTCCACCGGCTCCTTGTCCAGAGTAACTCCTTCCATAGCCCCACCATCACGCATGGAGGAGTTCCCAGAATTATTCGACTACAGTGTCGGTTATATGCTGCTGGAGGATGTGCGGCGATTTGAAGGCTCCGATGTTGGTTCCCAGATTGAGGAAGGAAGTAACGTGAGCCTAGAGAGAGGGGGTGCCAAAGAAGGACAAGAAACTGGCACAGCCAGCAGGGCCCGTTCCTGCACCCAACAAGAGCATCTGTGAGGGGTTACAGTGTTGTGGCACCACCACCCAAGGCCCAATTTTTCTGCCCCTGTTTAACAGGGGCATGTAATTACAATTCTTGATATAATTTTTCACAGCAGGGCCCGTTCCTGTGCCAAACAAGAGTAACTGTGGGGACTTACAGTGTTCTGGTACCACTAACACCTAAGGCCCAATTTTATGCAGAGTATATAGGGCAGGCCGTATAGTATATATACTGCTGTTCAGAATATATAGTGCCTGGGGGACCCCTACGCCATTTTTTTAAAATCTGGGTGTGGGGTTCCCGTTAATATTATGGGGGGGACATCCACGCCAATTTTTTGGTATTTTTGGTATTTGTTTCTATATTTCCGGGATCCGACAATAGATTACAGCCGCAAGCAGTTTTAAATGACATTTTTTCCTTTAGAAACGTCATTTTGCAGTGGCACTGTTATAAACATGGGAAAGATGCACTACTTTACAGGCATACTAAGGACACCACCCAAGCACGATATTTAACCACTTCAGCCCCAGAAGGATTTACCCTCTTCCTGAGCAAGCCCTTTTTTGAAAACGGCACTGCGGCCGCCGGCAGACATCGAGTCTGTGGGGCTCGCTGGCATGCTCCCGTGGCGCGCACATGCTCACTAGCCGCAGATGATGGAGTGACGTACGGGTACGTAGTTTTGTGCACCCGTGCCATTCTGCCGATGTATATCGGTGTGAGCCGGTCGGCAAGTGGTTAAAGGAATATTTAATTTTTATTGTTTCACTTTAAGCATTAATAAAATCACTGCTCCCGAAAAAACTGCCGTTTTTAAAACTTTTTTTTGCATTGATACATGTCCCCCCGGGGCAGGACCCGGGTCCCCAAACACTTTTTATGGCAATAACTTGCATATAAGCCTTTAAAATTAGCAGTTTTGATTTTTCATGTTCGTGTCCCATAGACTTTAACCGTGTTCGAAATTTTTTTTTGCTTGTTCGCATGTTCTGCTGCGAACTGAACCGGGGGGTGTTCGGCTCATCCCTAGTGGTCATTGTGTGCATGTGACAACAATATCACAAATTCTCCACAAATGTGGCTTGTATGGGAGTTGCAAAAAAGAAAAAAAGCCACTCCTTAAGAAAGGCCACATGCAGTCACGACTGAGCTTTGCCAAAAAGCACCTTGAAGATTTTGAGGCCACATGGAAAAAGGTGCTATGGTCAGATGAGACTAAAATTGAATTATTTGGCCTCAACACCAAGCAATATGTCTGGCAAAAATCCAATACAACTCACCATCCAAATAACACCATCCTTACAGTAAAGCATGGAGGTGGTAATATCTTGTTATGGGGGTGTTTCTCTGCAGCAGGGACTGGAGCACTTGTCAGGATAAAAGGAAAAATGGATGGGGCAAAATACCATCAAATTCTTGAGGAAAATCTGGTGCCCAACATGACAATGACCCAAAGTACACAGCAAAAATGGCCACATAGTGATTGAAGGAGAAAAGGGTGAATGTCCTTGCATGGACAAGTCAGAGCTAGGACTTAAACCCCATTAAAAATCTGTGGAATGAATTGAAGATTTCCCCCGACAAATGGTCACTATCAAATTAAACTCAACTTGAGCAGTCAGCTGTCAGTCAAACTTCTGTGAAGAGGGAACGGGGGGCGTGGTGTTCCGGCGCTGTCTGTGTCTATGGACCCAGAAAGCTCAGCTCGGGAGAGCTCGTGCTCAGTTGCTCTGTGAACACCCGACTTGCTGAGGGGACACTCATAGGAAGAAGAAGCAGACAGCACCAGCGAGTGGGGGGGCCACCAAAGAGGAAGTAAAAGACCATTTGGTGTAATATCGTTGCACAGAGCAGGTAAGTATAACATCTTTTCTATTTCACAATACTTAGTTGCAATATTTATGTAACTGTTTTATCTGCCACACTTCTATTAGGCCAGGATTGTTATTAGACAACAAGGCCAAACATCATAGCTAGGTTCGCAAAGGCAATACAGCTTGGTCAAGGGTACACCCTCAGCTTGTTGATTGAACAGAAGGGAAGCAGAAGCACACTGAGGGGGTCATCATTCTCCTCCCCCTTGTGTCTCCTTCTGTCACAATTTATGTTAAAAAGCACATGATCAGCTTGATTGGTTGCTAGTGCAAGCTTGCCCTCTCCCAGTCATGGTTCTCCATGACTAAGCTCCTGGGGACGGAGTGAAACGCATTGGGGGCATGACCTGGTCGGAGTCCAGGCTGAGGTTGCACATCATAGATGTGCGAATTCCAGGGGTCACCTTTCCTTCCTTGGACCTTTGTAGGAACCAGGATGGGCTCCATCCCCTATCAGCACTCTAGCAGCAGCTGCGGATGCACTGTCTACATATCCCCTCCCTATCGAGCCTGAGCGGCTCACACACTTTTCCCAGGTCACTGCTATACTGGGGGTTATTGGAAGCTGTTATTCAAACTAATTCAAATACTAAAGGGGGATGTATTTATTTCCTATGACCATCAGCTTCATCTAGCATCCATAATGTGTTTTTTTTTTCTATTTTATTATATATGAATGCAGAACATTCAGTCGAGTAGAGGAAAATACCCTGAGAACATTCAATTTTCATACATAACAATTGTACATGCCAGTTTCACCAGACAAAGAGCTATGCAACTTTTTTTTATAAATAAAGTGAACATTTAGGTCAATAAGTGAACAGCATCTGTCCACCCTAGTATGTTTTGTGATATTGTTCCTTTAAGAAGTTGTACTTTTCACACAATTTCTAACCTTGACTGGCTCCGGTAATGCCTTGCCCTGCTCATCCATTATTTTTTTGCCAAAAATCAGCAAGGATACTTTATCTTGTCAAAGCTCCATTAGTGGATATTTCTTTTACAAAGCATCCATCTCCTCTGTTGTAGATTGATTAAGATCATTTTAATGCCTTGCCAGCTGAGGGATTATGTTTTTTTACCTGAAAGACCTATCACAAACACTTAATCTCTTTTGTTTACATCATCCTCAAAGCAAAAGGCCTCTTTTATAATATTTCTGTCAACTTTGTTATATTCCAAACCTGGGAGGATACCTTGGATTGTTTCATGTGATTCCAAATGACAAATGTGGAAGACAAATCTAAATTGATGGTGCACATGGAAGCATTAGCTACAGTGAGAAGGTTATCGGATGTGATTCTTTCCCAAACAATTTAGGAGATGCCAATGAAAATATAACGTCTTCTTCCTGAATATTTAATCTCAGTATTTATCAGTTCCGGGCCTCAAGGACTTAAAGTAAGTCATGTTTGTAGGATTTTTCTAAAATTTTAAAGATGATATAAATAGTTGTTGGCTTCATAATCTACTAATCACCAGTATTTCCGAGAAAATTCTCAGTTGAGTACTGTCCATGATATTTATTTGCACTAATAATCTTATTTTCTTGGCAAGCTTTGGGAGGTCAACCCCCATCTTTTAAGGCCCAAGCAGTACTGATTCAGCACTGCTAGGACTTTATAGGAAGCTTGTCCTTAAATTTTAATTGTCAGTGCAAATAAAAATGGCATAACATACTGTACTCGACTGTGTTGCAAGTGAATTAATACGGTTACGGTCACCTTGAGCACAATAAAATTCTCAAAATACAGCCTTTTGGAAATATTTGAACACTGGGAGCTGAAAAATAGAAATTTTGACGTAACTGTGATTTCCATATTATAGAGTACAGCAGGGCTAGCCCAAGACATTGTGCTGTCTGGGTCCAAGAATGAAATGCTGCCCCCCCCCCCAAAAAAAAATCAAATCACGCCCACCAAAAGGCCCCCGCATCCATTATTTGATATCATGATAATTAAAACGAAAATTAAATTGATCAGGAAGCCAGATTTGCATGCAACAGCACCTTGTCTATATGCAAAATGTTATGACATACCATTATGTTCAAATCCAAGGAGCGGGCCAGGGCAGTATAGGGGCAGGCTAGGGTAATATAGGGGCAGGCTAGGGTAGTATATAGACAGGCTAGGGTAGTATATGGACAAGCAAGGGTAATATATTGACAGGCTAAGACAGTAAAGGGGCAGGCTAGGGTAGTATAGGGGCAGACAGATCAGGAAGCCAGATTTGCATGCAACAGCACCTTGTCTATATGCAAAATTTTATGACATACCATTATGTTCAAATCCAAGCAGCGGGCTAGAGCAGTATAGGGGCAGGCTAGGGTAGTATAGGGGCAGGCTAGGGTAGTATATAGACAGGCTAGGGTAGTACGTGGACAAGCAAGGGTAGTATATTGACAGGCTAAGACAGTATTGGGGCGGGCTAGGGTAGTATAGGGGCAGACAGAGTGGCCAGGGGGGGCAGTTGTCATCATGACACACAAAACTGCTGGAAAAAAAAATCTTAAATATAAAAAGGGGAGTACCATCCAACTAGGTCATATAGGTTGCCACCATCCCTTGTAAAGGAGAAAAAGAAATAACCCCTCAAAAATTGATGGGACTTTGAAGGCAACAAAGTAATAAAAACTATTTTATTAGTACAAATATACAATACACATAAGAATGAGGCTAAAGCAATAACATTGAATATACAAAAAAGTAGTAAAATGAGGAATATACTGATGTAGAGATCGAATGTATATTCGTGTAGTCTTCCACCTGGGCCTACGCGTTTCGGGACTGCCCATAGAGTCCCTTCATCAAGGGCAACTTGTAGGAGGAATTACACTAAGTATATTCAGAAAAGGAGGCTCACTGTCAAGGTCTCGGAGGTAAGTACACAAAAACGCCACAGAAATCCAGAAAGGCAGTGGGCGTGTGTCTGGCCCCGCCTTATCCACACTGGTCCCAACGTGCGGCCTGGGGGAGCTAGAGGGGTAGCACTTATCCCGGAGGGATCCAAAAAACAGAGAACCAATGGGGGATTGTCCTAATGCTAATTCGTAAAGAATTTCATTAGTAGATATAAACAGATGCCCCCAAGGTGTCAGCAAAAGAGCGAAGGTCCCTTAAAGGCATACGCAGCTCAGAAGGTTGCAGAAGATGACAATTTCCTACGTAGGCAGGATCGTGTTAGTAATGGGGCTGTGCTGTAGTGTGCTGGGGAGCTCCGTTCGTCAGATCTATGACCACCGCCGCCGAGCAGGACAGGAAAAAAAATCTTGGTCATCAATTTGCTGGGTAAATAGAAGAGAAGATGAGGTGGTCATGGTTCAATTTGCTGCCCCTCTCAAAGTGCTGCCTGGGTCCAATGGACCAACTGGGACTCATGGTAGGGCCAGCCCTGGAGTATAGTATGGGACTGAAGGATTGATTTTTAGACCATAGGTTATATGCTGCTACCCTGGACACTGGCAAAAGCTTTTATGGGAACAACCATATAACCCTCTCCAGAAATCTCAGTTTTTTAGCAAGCAGTAGGGAGATTACAGAAGAAAACGATTATGGGGTGGGGGGGAACCTGCATCCTGTACTGTTCTCCAAAATATGGAATTTACAGGTACATCAAAGCTTCCTATTATCTTAATCGTACAGTACAGGACACAGGAATTGATTCTTAGACAATGGGATGTCCCCAAGCAATAAATCCTGAGGTGTGGAACAAAAGAGTAAAAAACAAGAAAGCTCAATGGACAGTTGACAGCAGAAGCATCTTGTAGCTGAAGTACAGATCAGCAGAAAAAAACTGTCAAAAAAAATGTTTTGTTTTAAAATGTAAACAGAACAACTGGTGGTGGCTCTATTACTTGTGAAACGGACAGATGCTAGAAGCTGTAAATAGCCCAAGAACTCCAACATCTTTGGGGAATGGGCTCAGGTAAGGAAGGAGGGATTTATTCCCTGGGGGAAGAAGACCTAGAGAAAAATGCAAAGTAACTACCCATCTGGGTGGAAGTAGAGGGAAGAATTCCATAGAGGGATAAGGGGTCAGATGTGTATGTAGCCATTAATGACAGTTCTGACCCCACCCATAGGTGACTAAAAATTAACAGTAAACTTTTTATTTTCAATTAAAATAACAAGCATGGTATACATACCTGCTCTGTGCAATGGTTTTGCACAGAGGAGCCCCGATCCCCATTTTCAGCGTTCCAGGCCCCTCTTCAACGAGTAGCCCCATGAAAGCCGCTTTTATTGCATCTGTTGACACAGACTGGGCAACTATGCCCTGCCCGTCACTCGCTCGTGCCAATGCTATCAATCTGCCCAATGAAGAGGGAGACAACATCAAGAGTCCTTGTTTCTCTCGTGCACATTGCTGGATCGGAGATGGCTCAGGTAAGAAAAGGGGGAGCTGGGGGGATCCTGCAGATCCATAGAATGCATTAAGGTAAAAAAGCTTGAGGCTTTAGAACCACTTAAATTGTTTGACATGCCTTCAAGGCAGGTCTTGGGGAAGGGAAATGACATTCCCACAGAAGGCAATAAGAAGAGTCCCAGGGAAGCAACTGTTTTCCAGGATATTCTCTCCCGATGTAGCACAAGAAAAGGAGGAACTCCTAGGAAGAAAACAGTAGGAGTTAAGGCAGATCTATGGCTCCCTCAAATGGAGTGAAATAAAAATCCCACACATCTGTTATAAGGTGGCGAAAATGTCAGTAAACACCCCCATCCATCTCCAGGGGTGCAGGTCAAACTTCAAAGTTTTCTGAGCAGATCTAGTGGGCTTGGAGGTGGAGGATCTGTAAGGAAAGGATGGACCTGCAGCAGATAATGATGCCTGGAGGGGGCAAACAGAATATACATGTAAGGTAGAGGAGGCCCATTCAATAGGGAAGAAGGAGTGTGGATAGTGAGATCGAAACCCCCTTCCCCGAGTAGCTTGCCTTTCAAGGGCATATGCAAAAGGAACCTTTCCGGAGGCTGGTTTGCCAACCAAGCTCTAAGCCATAAAATTCTGCTCATATGCACAGAAAATAAGAATACCCTGGAGAATGACAACTCTCGCTCTTCATGGCCTCTAAACAGAATAGTAGGGCAGAAGACAAGAGTTGTAATTTTGCACTAACTGCACCACGTACACACGATCGGAATTCTAGTTGGAAAAAGCTATGATGGTTTTTCCAACGGAATTACGCTCAAGCTTGTCTTGCATACACACGGTCACACCAAAATCCGATCGTCCAGATCGTGGTGACGTACAACACATATGACGGAACTAGAAAAGGGAAGTTCAATAGCCAGCGCGCCACCCTTTGGGCTCCTTCTGCTAATCTCGTGTTTATCTTGTGTTAGTAGAAGTTTGGTGAGAGATTATTTGCCCTTTTCAGACTCCTGCTTTTTCAGATCTTTTTATTACTGTTCAGTTTGTGCTAGTGGGTTTGTATCTGCTTTTCAGTGCGTGAAGTCAGTTTGTATCTGTTTTTCAGTGAGTTCTTGTCCACTCGTTACTGATTTTCAGCTCGCTCTTCACAGGCCTTGCTGTTCTACAGTGCGTTCTGTTTAGTTCGTTCTGACCAGCCGACCGTTTTGAAGCCATGTTGCGGGTATGTGCTTGTCGTGGAGTTAGTGCTGTGCGGGGGCTTGGTGTAATAATCCTAATTTTGTTGCCTCAGTTGGGCCTGAGGCCGGAATTTCAGAAACTTAAATGACGGCCCTGGAAGCTGGCTGTCCTGGCTTGCCCCCCCAAAGCGCCCGCGAAGTGCGAGAAAAATATGTAGAATATTTTATGGGTAGGGTGGCCATTGCTATGCCAACACATTTTGAATACATTTTCTCTTTTATCAGATCAAATCTTGATTTTCATTTACTGCTTGGGTTTCTGTTTGCTGTCTCCTAGGTTCCCCTAGTGCACTTGTAGTGCCAAGTGTTTTTTCCATTATTAAACAACACCCATTGTCACTGTAAACACCAACTTAACACAAAAAATGGTATTGATCATTGAAAGAAGAAGCCACACATTGTTGAGTAAAAAACCTTTTACTCCGTGCACATTCACATGTGCGTTTTATAAAACATTTGGCGGTAAAAAAAAACTCTTTTTTTTTTTCAAAGTTTTACCTTGAAATTTCTGAAAAAAAAACAGAAACAGGCATATTTACAAACATAACATACACAACTTTGGAACTTACAAAGTTCAACATTGCAAAAAAGAAGGCAATATCAGACTTTTTATAGTGTGAAAAAGGTCTTGATCTTGCCTTCATCAGATGGAGTGAAGTCACCCCTGTAAAAGCCAAATTTAGAAGATGCACACAAATTGTGAGTCAAAATGGGGATTTCCTTTCTGATCTCATTCCTAATGTCAACATGTGCTATCTCCCATCATGGGGGATCAATGGACGTGTTTTGGGGGTGCAACCACTTCCTCTCACCTACTAGAGTTGGGAAGAAGGGGTTGCACCCACAAAATGTGTACATTGAAATCCCTTGATGGCAGATAGCACATGTTGACACACTGGGGGTTTTTTACGAAAGGTAAATCCACCTTGCACTACAAGTGCACTGCAAGTGCACTTGGAAGTACAGTCGCTGTAAACTGTAAAGCTGTAAACTTGTAGTGAAAAGTGGATTTGCCTTTCGTAAATAACCCCCACTGTGTGCATCTTCCAAATTTGGCTTTTAAACTGTATTAAAACTTTAGATAAAATTATTGTAAAAAAAAAAAAAAAATTCCAGGAATCTTTTTAGGAGTTAAATTCTCCCTAGTACATCGATCATGTTCTTCAGTCTTTGTTCAATCTCCTTGGTTTTTTCTTTGATATGTCCAAATCACTACTACAAAACATGATTTCCTGGATCATCCGGGCACTATCACTGGTGAAATCACTGGATTTTGGTACCACAACCTGAACATCACCTAAAATGAAAATACACACCTTGTATTATAAATATGCAGGCATACATCTTTTACCTGAATCTTTGGTGTCTGACACTGACCTGTTGTGGTGACAATCTCCACCACATCTCCTTCCTTCACATCCTCAGGTTGTGATCTTTGTTCCCCTTCTTCAGGAGTGGGGGGGTCCCACCAAAAAGTGTCAGGAAGAGGAGTAACGTGAAGGAGGCAGCAATTGGCCTATTTATGAAGGCTACTGCGGTCCTCAGAACCCCCACAGTGTTCAAGAGGACTTTGCATACATTACAGCATGCAAAATGCTGGAAATGGAGGAGGGCCAATGCCTCTTATGTGAGAAAGTGATGTTACAAGCCCTAAACAAGGGCTTGAGGGGCCAACTCAAAAGTCAAAGCCACATTTGTGAGTTGAACCATGGTCCTCCTCCTCCTCCTCCTCCAGGTCCTCCTCTTCCTCCTCCACCTCCTGCCACACCTCCAACACCACAGCCGCAGTCTGGAAGGAAGTGTCTAAGGAAGACCAGATAGTGATGGCCTGGGTTCAGTCTGGTCTTACAAAAGATGCAGGCTGTTGTATGACCACAGCCTATGGCCAGATATGTCATCTGCTGCTGTTTCTGATCTCTTGTAGTCCTGGACCAGATTGTGCTCACTATTATAAGGACTCCTCAGGCCACCAATTTTGACTGTAAAACTATTGATGTGTGCCCTGGGGTACAAAAGCTTTGCAAAATTCACCAGTTTCTCCAGCGTTGCCTTCCTCTTTATTTTGTTATGATCCAGAATAAATGGATATTTTGTTTTCAGAAATACTTGCCTATGTGTTTTACTTCAAAAAGGACAGTTTTTTTGAGTAGGCAGGTACATTTAAAAAATATGTAGCGGGCACCTACTTTTAGGTAGGTGACCTTTCTTGTTAGTTTTCTATGACAGGTAAATTTAGACAGGCTAATGCTATTACAGCAGGCCTGTTTTGTTAATTTCCATATTTGAGTGACAGGTAGTTTATGTGTTGGTCTCAGCCAATCATTAATTTGCTTGGTAATCCCAGGACTATCATATAAAAGCAGGGTCACATGATGCGGAGGGAGTTTCAAGTCCAGTCCTGCTCTGAGGAGCGAGAGAGCCAGCCTGGTTCCCGGAGGGGAAGTTGGAGGTTTTCCTCTCTGGGGAGCCAACAGAGCTTTACCTTAGCGAGAAGGGTGGAGATCCGATCCTCATGGAGGAACAGACGACATCTTGCAGTGTGTAGTCGTGGATGTCGTAGGCCGTCCCTGCGGGGAGGGAAGCAGGCCACAAAGAGGTGGAGAAACTGAGAATCATTGCGGATGAAGTAGCAACAAAATGGATGGAAACTGGGCGATCGATCAATTATGAGTGGCACATGGACTATTGATCACGTGAGTGAAAGCCCAAGGGAAAGGTACTACCAGAGACTGCGAGTTGTTGGTGCACAAGTCAGTGAGATGGGCAGTAATGGCCTATGACTTTGAGTTCAGCATTGCCCTGGGATTCCAATCAGTCAAGCGGAAGGTGTTATTCAGAGTGGCTCTCCTTTAGCTTAATTTGGAAGCACCATGTCGGTGGGAAGTAGTGGTGAAGAGGTAGCGGTGAAGCTGCAAGTACACATATAGAGATATGGATCATTCCTTTTAAAGTCATCCAGATGAAGGATTTATTCAGAGTGACTCTTTATCAACTCATTCTCTATCAAATCTACTTCCATCATCCCTGATTGAAGAGATCGTTTAAAATGATTTCCTGACCACCCGCAATTGTTCATAGATTTTCCTGTAAGAATCATTGAAAGATGACAATATAACAAAAGAGCATCTCAAAGGAAGTCCTTCCCATCCCAGTTTATGTTGATGAATAAAGCATTAAGAAAAAGCATTAAGGACTGTGACTTTTAAATATATGGGCTGCGAGGTTTGAGTAGTAAACGTGAATTACGGATATAGCCAATATTCAGCCGCTCCTTCGGGGGTAAGCGTTACATGTGGGGGCGTTGTCCGGGATATCTGTTTCACGTTTGCCGCTAAACATCTCCCATAGCAATGAAAACCTGCATTTCAGCAATTGTTGCCAAGATAGCCTGCAGTATAACAGTACCTGCCGCCAGGGGTCGCTGGGGAGGACTTTGAAAATGTACAACAAGTGGGGGGTGAAGCCTCACCCCAGAGGAAAAAGTTTTAGTTCAGCGTGCCACGCACGAGAGCAAGATGGCGGAAGGTGTTGAGGACACGCTTGCCATGCAGCCGCTCCTTCGGGGGTAAGCGCTACAAATACAATGTCAAATTAACAAGGGACACCAACCAACCAACCTCATTGAGATTTACAAATACAAGATAATAATGGTGTTGTAGAAACGTGACATACAAAAAATAAATAAAAATGGAGAGCACTATAAAATAATAAAAAAAAAAAAAAAAATAAATCAAATGGAGATCACTATAAAATAATAAGAAAAAAAAAAAAACAACAGCAGATCTTGATTCCCCAAAAAAAAAAAAATGACACGTGCTTGATTCTGAGCATGCGTGTTTTTTTGCGCGTCTGAATTGCATACACACGAACGGAATTTCTGATAGAAACTTTTTCCGTCAGGAAAATGGAGCATACACATGGTCGCATTTTCCGACCAAAAGCTCTTATCGGTCTTTTGCTGGCTGAATTTCCGATCGTGTGTACGCAGCATAAGGGAAGGATTATCTATATCAGTAGACAGCTTTCTTTTGAGTTCTCTAGCCCAGTTTGTGTAATCAGCTTGCATTATTGGCAGAAAATGATGACCAGAAGTGCTCACTTAGGACTCGTCTTATGTGCACTAGCGAGAGAGGAGCTTTCGATAGTGAGACGGAATGAAATGCTACCAAATTTAAATGGGTAAACATTATAATAATGTTACCTATGAGGCTGAATAGAGTGAGACAATAAAAGACAGGGAAAAAAACACTCAAAAGTGTAGATTATTTTGTAATCTGTTCCTTCAAAACTGATTGTGTGCTTAGCATTGTGATGTGTCTTACAGAAAAAAAAGAAATAATGTCCATGTTGCTGTTCGCATCCATGGTTCAGGCTTCACACGTCATAGTGGGTATACCCCTAAAGGGGTCTGGGTGTCATAGGAATGGAACATGACCCTGGACCTGTATAGCACCCTGTAGATAACTCACTTGTTCTACCACATACCAAGGAGAGCACCAAATGCAGGATTCAGGGCTCAAAACAAACATTACAGGCTAGCCACACTGCAGGGGTGCCTGGGTGAGATGAACCCAAGATGAACATCGAGGGTAATGGATCTGAAAACTGCTTATGAGCTATAAGGCAATCAGCAGTCAGATCTTGATAAATGTGTCAGTCAAAAAAGAGAAGGAAAAAAGGCTAGAAATAAAAAAAAATATTTTGCAATACTCCAACAGAAAAAGAGACTCATCACCTAAGTACACTATAAAAGAACTGGAGCCTCGCGGAGAGGGCAGGGTTGTATGGTTGTATACAGTACACTGTGCAGCTGTTCCCAGCAAAGCTTTTGCCATTGTCCAATTATTTCACTATGCTAAAAACATAATATTGGATTTAAAATTAACCTTTCCATTCTCCAATCATGTACATATAAGGGTTCCTTCACATTTGGCCCCATTAACTCTTTCATAGACACTCCTCCTTCTCCCAAAATGTGCGGCTTAAGAAGATCAAAATGACACCAGTCACTGATATGCAAATGTTGCCACTGTGTAAAAAGTCAGAAGCTAAGCCCTCGTCTCAAACAACTCCACTTGACTCCCTGTGTGTAGGAAGCAATGACTATCACCCAATGGGCAGAGGTGTCCTATATGTGTGAGCTGTGATTGATAGTCTGATTTTATCTTGTCTATGCTGTGTGAGAAGCAAGATCTCAGCACCTAGAGGGGAATAGGGGAATATCTGGGCAGAGAGGAACCAACGTTATGTTCAGTGACCAGTTCGTATGTGATGGTGGTTTCTGTACAAACTGGCAATGGAAAGAGATGTTATAAGTAAACATAACAGGACTATGTGTCACTCCTGTCATTGTGAGCCACAGTAAGACACAAAAAATGGTAGATGGGACAAATAGCATGTAATGAAATTTCTTTTAACGAACCTGGTAAATATTTTTATTGCATGAGCTAAATAGACAGCATATTGACTATGAAGGCATGCCATCAGACTAACAAAAGAAAATCGCGTTCATTATTCTGATTGGAGTTATTTTCCATAATAAATCATGATTGTTCATTAAATTGTATCAGTCTGGAGGAGCAACTGCTGTAATACATTAGATGCGACTTGTGTGATTACACCAAACCCCCAATGTTTGATTGCATGACACTTTAATAATATATAATTAATAATCAGTCGTTCATTCAAATGTTTCTATCATACTTAGCATTACCAAAAACAATCCCTTAGGTCAGAATCTGGGTGGTTGTACCACAACTGGGGCACTGGGCAACAAAAGGGGGCTCTTGCCTGATGCATATGACTCCAGTTACCTAAATATAATTATATTACTATCCAACTGATGTTGCTTGATTTGGTTCTAAGCATCTATCACAGGTTGTCTCCAAATATTATACCAACTTCTGAAACGCTTACTCCCTTGTGGTTTGGCCAAACTTTTTAAAACTATATAAACCTCCAAAATTCAGAATTCCTGACCAGAAATCCCACTCAGGTCAATGGAAATTTGAATGAGGCTCCAAAAATTCTGCATTACAGTGCAGCAAATTATGTTGAATTGTGCAGAATGGTTTGGGAAGTTCCAGTTAACCCTGCCTAATAAAACGGTCAGAGCCACTTCCTTTACATGTACTAAGATACAAGGGTGGAATCTAGTGGTCATAGAATTCAAATTAAGGGTGTTCAGTAGAATTCAATAAAAGGCAGAAACATCCTTTGGAGTAGGCTCTGCTCTTTTTTTGTCCAGAAACCTTTTGGAAATCTGAAACACCAAAAATAACACTAAAATAAGGTCTGGGCTGGAGGTTATCTGAATTCTGTTTGTGACCCCTCTGGGGAGATCTTTCTTCACTTCCTGTCCCAGTAACACATTCAAGGAATGGGGGAGGGTGTAGTTTTCCCCAGAAAGGAATACAAAAGTTGCTAGAAGATATTAGCTATCCCTTCTACTTATTAAAATGTTTTTGCATTCTAGTTGGAAATTAGGAAAGTGAGCGTAAAGCTCCCCAAGGACACCTAAAAAATAAAATAAAAATATTTTTGGCTGGATTACTACAGTATGTGCCAGTGCAACCACTTTTCCTTGAAAAGCTTCAAATGTTTAAGTCATCCATCAGACTTGAAACTGTTGCTGGGTGCCACTCTTGGAAGTGACTGCCACGGACTTAACAGGTTCAGAGAAAGTCACTCTAGTGACACTCTGTGGAGATCCTGCACATGCACAATATTGCTTGAGCATGGTGGGCGCACCTGGCTGCACATACTTACCATTCCTTCACTCTCCTTTTAGCCTTTAACAGTGAGTAAAGGATGCCCTGAGAAAACTCTGAAGCCCCAGTGCTGTCACATAAATGAAGAGCGATTCACACAATCCTGTGGGTGGGATCCACTCACCCTGCACATGGGGATACCTTTCACCACGCACACGCTTATCAACGCCTGGGACCAGGCAGGGACCGCATTCATGTGAGGATCAAACAGTACAACGTACCTCTGCCACCTCGCTCTGAGTGTACGAATGGGGTCCCGCCAAGCCCAGACCTCAAGCATGCACTTGTTAACTCCTTCCTTCCTGTACCATGAGGCCAGGCTATAGGTCTCTCTAATGCAGATTTGGTCCCAGTTGCCTAACGAAGCCGACTGCTGGGGAGCAAGCCAGGACACTGACCCTATTGTTATCGGAGGACCCATTACCGACATCATGTACCACGCTTATGACCAACTACAATGTACATGGCACTAGTTATTGGTTACTCATGTCAACTGCATTCCTCCTCTCCGACTGGTCCTAACGAGTTAACCTTGTAGCAGTGGCTTTGTTTCATACCTCATATGTGCCTTATCAGCCCTCGTTCTTTCATACACCAGGAACTATCATGCAACCCTTTAAATTACTTCAAACAAGGCTTAGAACAGTTGACGCAACTTTTACTTAAACACCTTGGTGATACAGTTCAATGTGAACATTAGCAACAGAACGTCCCTAACTATCTCTTTTAGACTGCCCAGGCATACCTCAATAAGGTAGCAGCCCATGCTTGGTGTTTTCCAAGAACTGGTAGATCTCCGCACTCCCAGGGCGCAAGGTTTCTTCAGCAATCATGGCATTTCTTTCTTGAGCGGGACTCTCCAGAACCCAACCTTCCCCCTATTTATAATACAGGGCGGATAGGCTTGGCCCAAAAAGCCTGGGAACAGAGGACACAACATTAACACCTTCCCCAGCCTGGGTCAAACACTGTGTAAATAACAAACCATAGGCAACCTGCCTACACCATTTCCTGGAAGTCCTGGGCATTTTTCTCACCTTTGAAAGCTGAATGGAAAGACAGTGAAAGAAAGACATGTGCTGCTGAGCAGAAAAAATTAGAGCAAACCTGATGTTTTCCCTGCATGGGAAATTGCTTTAAAGACTATCCAGTGTCCCTAATAAAATATATAGATAGTTTTCTCTTAACTAGTGCTGTTGACTGCTTGCCTAATTTTTTTCTTTTTGGAGAATCAGGGTTAAACAAAATATATCAGGAAAATAAAATCCCAATCCCCACACATAGTCTGTGGTGGGCACTAGGAATGGGACGAAAACCCCCCCGGTTCGGTTCGCACCAGAACATACCAAACAGGCAAAAAACTTGGCAGAACACACGAACACCGTTAAAGTCTATGGGACACGAACATGAATAATCAAAAGTGCTCATTTTAAAGGCTTATATGCAAGTTATTGTCATAAAAAGTGTTAGGGGACCCGGGTCCTGCCCCAGGGGACATGTATCAATGCAAAAAAAAGTTTTTAAAATGGCCGTTTTTTCGGGAGCAGTGATTTTTTTTATGCTTAAAGTGAAACAATAAAAATGAAATATTCCTTTAAATATTGTGCCTAGTATGCCTGTAAAGTGGTGCATTTTTCCCGTGTTTAGAACAGTACTGCATCAAAAACACATAGAAAGTATGTGATATGGTTTTTAACGGCATAGTTCACACCTGTGCTTGCAGTTCTAGTGCATTCTAGTTCCAGAAAAAAAAGTAGAACATGCTGCATTTTTCCTGCACTGGAATATACTGGAACGCTCTTAAGGGCCAGTTCACACCATAGAAACGCAGTCCAGATGCGTTCCAGGTGCTTTTCTGCATGTGCGTTTTTGATGCGTTCCAGTGCGTTTTTGATGTGTTTTTGGTGCATTTTTGATGCAGTCCAGTGCATTTTTCCCCCTTTTTTTTCCTAACCTTAAATAGGAACATGGGTGTTCCTGTGCGTTTTTGGTGCGTGTAGGTGTGTTCCGGTGCGTTCCCGTGAGTTTTTGATGCTTTTTACAGCTTTCCAGTACAGTCCAGTGCAGGAAAAATACAGCATGTTCTACTTTTTTTTCTGGAACTGGAACGCACTGGAACTGCAAGCACTGGTGTGAACTATGCCATTGATAACCATATAACCTACTTTCTATGTGTTTTTGATGCAGAAAAAAAATGCACCGCATGTGGTGTGAACTGGCCCGAAAGGAAAAATTTTTATGTAAAACTGATCGCGGCTGTAATGAATTGTCGAGTCTTGGCAATAGAGATAAAACTAATTGAAAAAAAGAGCATGGGATCCCCCCAGTCCATTACCAGGCCCTTTGGGTCTGGTATGAATATTAAGGGGAACCCCGAACCAAAATTTTTTTTTAAATTGCGTGGGGGTCCCCCTAAAATCCATACCAGGCCCTTCGGCCCGAACTTATGCTCGGGCCGAACCGTTCGCCCATCCCTACTGGGCACTCTTCACAGTCTACGCTATCAAATTACCCATGCAAAATGTACTTTCAATTGTCAGCAATACCTGGTCAAGTTACACATCTTCTTTTCTTTCCGGGAATTTTCTTTTTGGGAATTTTCTTTTCTTGTGTTCATGCGCATTTCTTTTTCAATTATATTTCTCACACGATTCTCTCATCATTGATTAGAAAATCGTTAATTTTGCTGAAAATTTCCAATCTGTCCAATCACTCAAATTCAATGGCCGCACGAAAATTGGTCATTGCTGTGGCCCACTAATGGTGCGAAATTCAAACGAAAATTCTTAAAAGAGATTTTGGAATTTGACCCATGTATTACTCTTGGCAAAGTTTTAATATCATTTCATAGCTATAGGGCAGGAGGTAATGGGTCAGTTTGCTCTAACCTGATCTTTCAGCTTTTTGTAGTTGCTGGAGAGTTGAAACACCTCCTATATGCTCTTAAGTTCCAATATCTGCATGCTTGTCATAGCTATTATGAGGTGCCCCACTCTATCAACATTTGATGTATTCTATTCTATGAAACATGCTATGGAAAAATTGGAAATATCCCTAGGTGGATAGAAAAAATTATCACTTTAAGCTGAGCAGTAACAAAGCCCAAACATAGAGCAGGAATATCTTACCTTTGCGTCCATAAAAGACCCCATAATATGCAACATATAACAATTGACTAAACCCATCTTTATATCAAAGATCAATTAAGGGTGTACTGGCCCTTTAGGCTCAGAATTGAGAAGTTTGGTTTAAAGTCCAAAATCTGAGCAATTAAATGGAGGCATCCATGTGATAGCTGTACCACCCAACAGCCAAGTCAGATCAACCCATTAATGCCTGTTGATTTATCCTAGCTTTCAACCATCCAGTATCAGTAGAGTGTGACTCCTCCCCCTGCGATCATTACAATATTTCCATAGGTCATATATTACATAGTATGCAATGCACGCTCACATACTATATATTTTCCACTTCACAGCTACAAGAGCTTATGTTTAGCCCCAGCTAGTAAACAATGATATATACCTCCAAAATATTCTTTTTGGCAATTTGTTTTCCTGCAGATGCCTTGTGGGAAGCGTGATAGATTCCGTCTCTTTATTTAATTACCCGCAGCTGGGCTTTTCTTTGTTGTGAATGACCAGCCCGGCCAGGTGCTTTGCCTTCTAAATCTCTGTGACGACTCTCTGGAGTTTAATTGTCACTAGCTGTGAGCGAAAAGGCTTGTTGCCATAAATCAGCGTATTGACTATGAAGGCACGCCATCCGACTGACCAAAGAAAATCACATTCATTATTCTGATTGGAGTTATTTTCTCTAATAAATCATAATTGTTAATTTAATTGTATCAACCTGGAATGAGGAACTGCTGTAATACATTAGAAGTGACTGTGTAAGAGACTTGCGTTATGGGCTTGTGTGATTACACCAAACCCCCAGAGTTTGATTGCTTGAAACTTTTAATAGTTCATCATTATTAGTGAGTTGTTTATTTGAACTTTTCCAATCATATTTAGCATTACCAAAAACATTTTCTTAGATTAAAACCTGGGTGGGTATGCCACTACTAGGACTCGGGGAAACAAAATCAGCTTGATTGACTTCAGTGGGACTTCCAGTTGGGGAACTCTTGGAGGTTCATGAATTTTTTAAAAGTTTAGCCAAACTACAATAGGTGAAACTTTTGAGAAGATCGCTCATCTCTATTGTAATGCAGACACCTCTAGGTGAATAGAACCAAATAAAGCAGCATCAGTTGGATATCAGTATAATTTTATCCAGGTACCTGGAGTCATATCCATGAGACAAGAACCCTCTTTTAGAAAATAGCTTCTCTTCAATAGAGATGAGCGAACTTCAGTTGTACTTTAGTTGTATTTTTAAAAATTTATGAATATCTGACCCTCAAAACCAGCTGTCCAAAAGAAAGTGGAAATCAGAGCCATGCACTATAAAAGTGTGTATTACAGAGCAGAAAATGATGCAAAATTGTGCAGAATGATTTGGGAAGCTCCTGGTAGCCCTGTTTGATGAGATGATGGGGCCAAAAACCAGCCTGAGCCACTTCCATTAAAAATTCTTCCATGTATAGCAAGGTACAAGGGTGGGGCCTAGTAGCTCTGGAGGTCAAGTTAAGGGTGTTTAATAAAATTAGATATCAGGCAGAAACAGGCCTTGGAGCAGCCTTTGATCTTTTTCTACCGGAAACCTTTTGGAAATCTGAACCTCCAAAAATAACACTGAAATTTGGTACAAACTAGTCATCCAAGTTTATTGACATTAGAAGATTACAGTTATGTGGCCAGGGTTGCTAAGGGGGTAGCACAGGCTCTCTTGCACAGGGCCCAAGCCTTTTATGTACAGAGGGGCCCAGGCAGCTTAGTTTAACAAAGCGGAATGGGGTGTTGGCAGCACAATTTTTGAAACCGATTCCCCTGTGGCTCCCCTGTAGCATAGGCAGCTCCTCCTTCCCCTCCCTCCTGTCAGATTTCAGTTGTTGCAGGCGGAGCCACCGGAGACTGGTTCCAGTAATTGTGTTGTGTTCACTGGCCCACTCATTTCCTGAATGATCACAGTGAGCAGTCAGTTTGTGGGAGAAGGGGGTGACAGGGCCCTCCTGGGGACCTGTCAGGTAGACTGTACAGGGCCCTATGATTTCTCACAGCAGCCCCGTACATAGCTAAAAATAAAGATTTTTATGCTTTTGTCAAAGTTTTATGAATTGCCACTGTGGGGGGCCAAGACCCAGCATCTCCCCCTGCACCTCTGGCTGTCAATTTAGTATGCAGTGGGGGGAGTGGGAGGGGTCAATCGGCAGCTCTATGGTGCCCGTGAGCCGCGGGATCTCCCTGAGGTTAGTAATTCTCTTCTGTATACAGTGGAGAGGGGAGGGCCTCTGACCCGGGCATGCGTCACTCAGTTTACAAGTGAGTCGGCTCTGCTTCTACACTCTTACTGATACCTGGTCGGTTCAGGGGCCCCTCTCCTTTCCACTGTATACAGTCGGGAAGAGAACTACTAGCCCCAGGGAGATCCCACGGCCCGTGGGCACCATAGAGCTGACGATCGCCGCCTCCCACCTCCCCCCTCAGGTGGGGGGTCCAGAGATGTGCTGGGGGTTGGAGGTGCACAGCGGAGACCAGCCAGGTACAGGGAAGCCTCTGTAAGGGGGGAGGGTAGCTGTCTGGGGACCCTGATGTAGGTGGGGGCCCTCCTCAGACCCTGATGCAAGGAGGGGCTCTCTGGGGACCCTGATGTAAGGGGGGGCTCTCTGGGGGCCCTGATGTAAGGTGGGGCTCTCTGGGGAACCTGATGTAAGGGGGCCCCTCTGGGGCCCTTACATCATGTATGCCTGCCCAAACGTATGGCTTTCTTTACTTCACTGCTATGGGCTCTAGCCAGAGATCATTTGTAGACCTAGCAACGCCCCTGGTGGGGGCCCTTCATGGTTTCTTTCACCGGGGCCCTGAAGATTCTAGTTACACCTCTGAATTGAGCCTCTGTCTCCTGATGGTACATAACAGCATAGCACATGAATTCCATGTAGCACCCTTTACATAGATACTGCTAGAGGTTAGGATATTTTGTAAGTATAGGTAAATTTAGGCAGGCCTAGGCCTATTTGTTTTGGATTCTGTGGGCTAGGAGTGGCTCAGAGCAGCAGCTGCTGATCCACAGGCGGCATCACTAAGACCTCCCTCTTCCTTCTAGAGCCTTCTGGAAGGTTCTAGAAATAGAGCAGGAGAGGCGGAGCTGCCTGGTGTTAAGGAGCCCTGACCATTCCCCAACCAAGATTGGCAGGGGGAAGGCCTCCTTAAATACTTAGAGTCAGCCCAGCTGTGGAGGAGCTGTCGGGTGGAAGAACTGAGGCTGGAGTACTAGGCTGTTAGGGCCTTTGAGGAAGCTCCCCAGTCTGGGGGGGGTGACCTTGGGCCTCGGACTCTGGTGCAGGATGGAGCCCTTCAGGAAAGCATGAAGGATCTGAACAGGAGGCACAGGAGAAGTCAGAGAGGACAGCAGGAGCTAGTACTGCCAGGCAAGTTTTCAGGAGGGAACCATCGGTTGCAGCCAGGAGGGCTGGTGAGTGACATGTGCACTCAGGAGGTCTGGAGAGGCATGCCAGAGAGGACTGAGAGGAAACAGTCAGAGCTGAGTGTGGAGCCAGTAGAGAGGATTGCAATGTCAGGGGCAGTGAAGTCAGGCAGCTGCAGCCAGGAGGGCTGGCAGGGCCTGAAGAGGACTGACTGGGAGCAGTAGTCCAACAGAAGGACACTTTTTCAAGGAGCCTGTTTGCCCGGGGAGGGGCCCTTACCATCAGAAACTCTGTAAAAGAACTGTCCATCTTGTTTGTGTCCCCCCCCCCATTGTCTCTGTCGGCTGGTAATAACCCCCTCCTGACAGAACAAACAGGAAAAAAAACATGTCTGCTGAATTGAAGTTGATATTTCTGTCGGCAGGATGCTAAGCCCCTCCCGACGGAAATTGTGTACAGTGTATAGTTAGATATGAGTGTAGAATGTTGTTATATGTTCTTTTGTCTTCTCTTGTCTCCTACAAGAATGACCGCTTCTGGCTCGTCCTTGCTTCCGAGCATGTGTGTTTGTACTTTGGACTTTTGTCCGATGGACTTGTGTACACACGCTTGGAAAATCCGAAAACAGACATTTGTCCACGGAAAATTTTAAAGCCTGCCATCCAACATTTGTCTGCGGAAAAGGCCTGTCATCACACAAATCTCGTCAGAAAATCCGATCGTGTGTACGAGGCCTTAGTGTCAACAAGTGATAATGACTGAACCCAGGGTGTCAGAGGTGTCGGAGGACTTGCACGGTCAGGGCAACCAGTGGGGTACAGACTCTACCAGTGGCCCTCACCAGGGTAGCAATACACATATTTAACACATTCATTTCAATTTAAAAGTCTTTTACAATATTTTTATTTCTGCATATTTCAATAAAATAACAGTTACCCTACCATGACGGTCCTTGTACAGGAAATTCCTAGTACAGGATCACAATGTTCTATTCCTTACTTACCAGTTATGCTTCTGTGTTGTCACCTTGTCATACAGACTTCAGATGGAGCCTATAAATGTCTGTTTCCATACATTTTATACACGTTACCAAGGCACGGTCCACCGTTGTCACTGCCATTAAACCCACCTTAGGAAATGCTATGCAGCCATCATTGGCGTGCATGTGGATAACAAGTAGCTGCAAAAAGGATGCAGAAGATCAGCAGGACTGAGATGCCACAAAAGATGAAAAAAAGGTATTTTATTTAAAAACAGGCACCAGGCAATGAGTAAAAATAACATTCTGTTAGGGTTTATATCTTTTTTAAGCCAGACAATCCAAAATGGATTCTTTGTGTCCATGCACGCATAGGGGGAGATTTACTAAAACTGGTGCACTCAGAATCTGGTGATTTTGTGCATGGTGGCCAATCATCTTCTAACTTCAGCTTGTTCAATTATGGTTTAGGAATAAAACCTGGAAGCTGATTGGTTTCTTTGCGGAGCTGCACCAAATTTTACATGCTCCGCTTTTAATAAAAAACCTCCATAGGCTTTTATCAGCATTTTTTTAACAAAAACAATAAAAACAGAACTAGTGGGTTTAAAAGAATTTTTTAACTGTAAAAACGTTTTAACTCTGAAAAACGCTGAAAAACTTGTGGCTATTTGGCGTTTATGAGCGTTTTTGAGCCATAAGTGTTTGTGGGAATATAGTTTTTTTTTTAGTATATTATAGTTATTATATTTATAGTATATTTTTGGCTAAAAAAATGCACATGCTAAAACTGTAATGCAAAAACTTTGCAAAACATGGCAAAATCTGCGTTTTTAGCATAGCATTCCACAGCTAATGGCATTTTTATAATATTCAGTGTACATGAGACCTTATGGTTATAACATTTTGCTGTAAGCACTTTGCTTCTTGAAGTTTTGTTGATAAAGTCTGATGTTGTAAAGCATTCTTAACAATTTTGCAAAAACACAGACATTTAAAAAAATGCTCACAGAGTCTTGCAGCGCCATCTGCTGTCCATTTATTCATTCTATTAACAATACACTTTTCCAAAGTACTGGAAACTACAAATAATAACAACAATACCAGCTATTAGCAATGACCTTATTTATGTATACCGTAGTTATTAAAAAAGAATAATATAGGCGCTGAAAAATGTCAGTGCAACATTCTATGTTCTGTTTAAAGTGTAAGTTCTCCCCACACTAAAATCAGTCATCATTTTAAACAAACTATTACCAATTTTGGCCAGTAGGTGTCACAAGAAGCCCACTTATGAAGCTACAGCGACAGTATTATTTTTTTTACTTTGTCGTTCATCCTTTCTTAAGGTGGACTGGAAGAGTTAGAATACAGAGTGAGCCAATTATATGATTAATTCCACAAGTTCAATGTGTAAATGGTTGATGCCACATTAATTGTAAAAATATTATTTTATGGTTTTTGTAAGGGACAGCTGTTTTACATTTGAATTGGTTAAAAAAAAAAAAAAAAAAAAAAAAAAAAGAGAATAAAAGTTAAAGTAGGGTGTTGGTCTTAGTCAGAAATACCCTTTTCATTGAGCTCAGAGGTTTCTGGTAACAAATGAAGGGATAACATATTATTTCATCACTGCTAATACAGTCATTTCAATTCCAAAGAAGATGTATGGAAAAAATATTTTAGTAAGTAAAGGTGTGGGGTTTCCAGGAAATTATACCATATGTATTCTTGGTATGGTATGGAAAATTAACACATATATATATATATATATATTTTTTTTTTTTTTTTTAATTTGTTATGTTTCATCCATGATATATCACTTTGGTTGCCATATTTTATTTATTTATTTATGTTATTTATTTAAGGTACTTATAAAGCGCTGTCAATTTACGCAGCGCTTATCTTTTAATAACATCTTACTTTAGGCCGGTGACCTCACTTGAAACACGAAACTTGAAGTATATCTAAAGCCAAATATACTGTGTGTGTGTGTATATATATACACACACACACACATATATATATATATATATATATATATATATATCAAATTTAATATTTAAATGTTTATGTTTTTATTGTTTTTTTTAGTTTTGGATAGCGTGGATTAGTAGCGTGGATGTCACAACTGCATTGTTTAAATATCTTTTTTTTATTGAAGCACCGATTAAAGCCAGGTGGTGGGCTCAGGTCACAGAGATTGCGCTTCGAGCCCACCTAGGTGTGTTACAACAGCGAATCAGTAGTAACACTGATTCTCCTCCCGGCCAAACAGGAAGTGGGTTTTGACACCGGTCACCCGATTGGCTGAAAGGACAGGCGATCCTATTGGACGCCCAGGAGAAGAAGGGAGGAGCCGCACAGTGAAAGCCGTCGTGATGCAGAGAGGACACAGGAGCTGCTGCCCATAGGAGCCCGCAAGCCGCCGCCCGTAGGAGCTCGCAACCCGCCCGTAGGAGCCCGCAACACGCCAATAGGAGCCCGCAACCTGGCCGCTGCCCACCACCTGCAGGAGCCCGCCCGCCTGCAACCAATTGGGTAAGTGCCGGGGTAAGGGGGAGTGCCGCCGACCGGTGGGGGGGGTGGTTGTTTTCCGCCCCCCCCCCAAAAAAAAAAAACACCAGCCGCCACTGCACACGACGAACAGAATCTAGATATCACTATCCATTTTTAACCCCCAATATATAAAGCATAAATTATTGAAGCTCTGTAGTTATTAACCACTTCAGCCTCGGAAGATTTGGCTGCTCAATGACCAGGCCATTTTTTGTGATACGGCACTGCTTCGCTTTAACTGACAATGTTGTACCCAAACACAATTTATGTCCTTTTTTTCCCCACAAATAGAGCTTTTTTTTGGTGGTATTTTTTCCCCACAACTAGAGCTTTGTTTTGGTGGTATTTGATTACCTCTGCGTTTTTTTAATTTTTTGCGCTATAAACAAAAGAAGAGCGACCATTTTGAAAAAAACACAATATCTTTTACTTTTTGCTATAATAAATATCCCACATTTTTTTTCAAAAAACAAATTTTTTCCTCAGTTTAGGCCGATATGTATTCTGCTACATATTTTTGGTAAAAAAAAATCGCAATAAGTGTATTATGATTGGTTTACGCAAAAGTTATCGCGTCTACAAAATAGGGGATAGATTTATGGCATTTTTATTATTTTTTTTTTACTAGTAATGGCGGCGATCTGCGATCTTTATTGAGACTGCGATATTGCAGTGGACAAATTGGACACTTTTGACACATTTTTGGGACCATTGACAGTGCTATAAAAATGCACTGATTACTGTATAAATGTCACTGGCGGGGAAGGGGTTAACACTAGGGGGCGATCAAGGGGTTAACTGTGTTCCCTGTGTGTGTTCTAACTGTAGGGGGGATGGGACTGTCTAGGAGGAGAGAGAGATCATTGTTCATACGTAGTATGAACACACGACCTGGCTCTGCTCCCCTGAGAGAACCGGGATCTGTGTTTACACACACAAATCCCGGGTTCTCGCTCTGTCACGAGCGATCGCGGGTGCCCGTCGGTCATTGCACCCGCCGGGCACTCACATTGGCTCCGGGCACGCGCGCCCCTAGTGTCCGAAAGGTGAAGCAACGTAAGATAATGTCGCTTCATCCAGCCGTGCCATTCTGCCGCAGTAAAACTGCGGCGGCTGGTCGACAACCAGTTAATAAATCAGTAAACCCAAGCAGTATGCATTTGATCTGCATTTGACTTGATATCAGCTTCTTGCAGTCAACTGCACTGACTATACAGAAGAGTTCTAAACAGGGGAGGAAGAAGCAGCACAAAAAAAAAAAAAACCAGTAAGATGTGCCAGAGTGCAGGGGCACATACTGATAGGAGCAGAGAGCAGAGTGAAAGAGAGGAGAGCTCATCAGTTTGCTGCTTTTCTTTTCACTAGAGGTATGGAGGGGACCTGTAAGTAAAAGTGAAACTGCAGCAGAGAAACTTCATCTCCCTTCCCATGCTAAATTGGGCTGTGTAGGGCCTGATGGATAGAAATACAAATCTTGTGATAGGTCCCTTATATGCATACCTCCCAACTTTTTGAGATGGGAATGAGGGACACCTATCAGCAAAAGTGTTCAGGCATAGGACACACCCCTTGCCACGCCCCCTTAAAGGAGAATTGTACAAAAAAACAAGATTGGTTAAACCCACAAGTGCTTTTTTTTACCACTACTATTCCTTTATCTTGGTTCTTGGAATTTACAAATGCAGCCATTTAGAAATCAGATGAAAGGTTTAGGGCTGGAAAACACTTTTTTGATAGATAAAAAGTGCACTTTATATACAACTTTATAGATCAGACCAAAATGAGGGACAAATGAGGAGAAATGGGGGACAGAGGGACATTGCTCCAAATCAGGGACAGTCCCTCGAAATCAGGGACAGTTGGGAGCTACAGTATGTTATATGTATTCCTCAGTGTATTTAGTTGTTTGCCCAAAGTTTAATGTTTCCAGATTACTGACTGGCCATATATCAAAGAAAGAATAAGACCAGCTCTGCAGCTGGCTCTTGAAAATTTAATTAGCAATGACAGATTTCAGATTTTTATTCTGATTGGTTAATTTTAATATATCTATTACACAACTGCGTGACTATTTTGTATTTTTTTTTTTTTTTTTTACCATTTTGACTTTTTTGCTGATTTACTTTTTTCCAAGACCTTTTACCTCTTTTAACTACCTTTTTGACTTAAATATCATTTCATTTTTCTTTTTCATCATCTAATAATTAGAGAATAAAAAAATAAGCTTCTAACTTCAGCTTGTTCAATTAAGCTTTGACAATAAAACCTGGAAGCTGATTGGTTTCTATTAAGAGATGATTTTGCACTCTCCAGTGTTAGTAAATCAACCCCATAGTGTGATAAATACTTCTCAAAGTAATTTAATAGAAGTTGTGTTGTCCCACATCTTACCACTAGAGGTCCCCCAACCTGCTGACTTGTTCATCTGGAAAAGGAATCAGCTGTCCTAGAGCTGGTCCTGTAACTACCCACTAATGAAGATCATGGTGCAGCTTAGTTTCTGTCATCGTTATATCTTTTCAATATGTCTTAAAAAAGCCCAAAAATGCCATCAGATCCATAGATGAACTTTATTGTACTGAAATACATTTACATTTTTAAACAATGCACAATCATAATAAGTAATATATTTATATGTTACATCCTGTATGTAGGTTGATGAGTTAGGAGCCTTCAGCAGAATTGCCCTGTACAATATATGTCATTTTTAAATTATGTTTACAATTCTTTTAATCCTTTCATGACCGAAGGACGCACAAGCACTAGATCCCCGGAAGGAATTTAGCAGCGTCAATATCTATTAGTTATGGTATATTTGAAACCATTTTTTTTTTCTGTTTAGGACACAGTAAAGTTGTGTTAGAACCTCTGTCAGGTTTATATTGCTCTCTGTGTCCCCACTGGGGAGATTCCTTCTCTCTATTTGCCCTGGTGACCACCATCACTGTAGTCTCCAGTACAACTGAGCGAAGGGTGTGTGTGAACAGGTGTTCTACGCACCCCCATGCAGGCAGCCTGTAGAAATCAATGACAAGCAGCTGGCTGCATGGATTTCCAAGCACATAGTTACATAGTTAGTCAGGCTGAAAAAAGACACAAGTCCATCCAGTTCAATCATAAAATAAATAAATAAATAAAATATAAAATATGGTACAATCTAATATACCCAATTATATACCCAGAGTTGATCCAGAGGAAGGCAAAAAACCCCAGCAGAGCATGCTCCAATTTGCTACAGCAGGGGAAAAAATTCCTTCCTGATCCCCCAAGAGGCAATCGGATTTTCCCTGGATCAACTTTACCTATAAATGTTAGTACCCAGTTATATTATATACATTTAGGAAAGTATCCTGGCCTTTCTTAAAGCAATCTACTGATCTGGCCTGAACCACCTCTGGAGGGAGTCTATTCCACATTTTCACAGCTCTTACTGTGAAGAAACCTTTCCATATTTGGAGATGAAATCTCTTTTCCTACAGACGTAAAGAGTGCCCCCTTGTCCTCTGTGTTGACCGTAAAATAACTCAACACCAAGTTCACTATATGGACCCCTTATATATTTGAACATGTTGATCATATCCCCCCTTAATCTCCTCTTCTCAAGAGCGAATACATTCAGCTCCTCTAATCTTTCCTCATAGCTGAGCTCCTCCATGCCTCTTATTAGTTTGGTTGCCCTTCTCTGGACTTTCTCCAGTTCCCCGATATCCTTTTTTAGAACTGGTGCCCAAAACTGAACTGCATATTCCAGATGAGGTCTTACTAATGATTTGTACAGAGACAAAATGATATCTCTCTCTGGAGTCCATACCTCTCTTAATACAAGAAAGGACTTTGCTCAATTTGGAAACCGCAGCTTGGCATTGCATGCTATTATTGAGCTTATGATCTACCAAAACCCCCAGATACTTCTCCGCCATGGATTCCCCCAGTTGTACTCCCCCTAGTATGTATGATGCATGCATATTCTTAGCCCCCCAAGTGCAGAACTTTACATTTATCAACATTAAACCTCATCTGCCACATAGACGCCCAATCAGACAGAGCATTGAGGTCGGCTTGTAAATTGGAGACATCCCGTAAGAACGTTATTCCACTGCATAGCTTGGTGTCATCTGCAAAGACAGAAATGTTACTTTCGATCCCAGACCCAAGATCATTTATAAAATTATTAAAAAGTAAGGGTCCCAGCACTGAACCTTGGGGTACACCACTGGTAACCTTAGACCATTCAGAGTAAGAATCATTAACCAATACTCTCTGAATTCTGTCTTTTAGCCAGTTTTCTATCCATTTACAAACTGATATTTCCAAGCCTGTAGACTTTACCTGAGTGTACATCTGTGTCAGTCCAATGTCAATGATTTCATCAGGCTGCCTGCACAGGGCAACAGTCAGGTTTTTTTTGCTAGAAAATGACTCAGAACCCACTAACATTATATATATTTTAAAGCAGAGGCCCTAAAGAATAAATTGGCGGGATCTGCAATTGCTATGTCACACAGTGTTTGCACAACAGTTTTTCGAACACAATTTTTTTTTTTGGAACAAACTTTTTTTTGGATTTTAATGCGAAAAACACAATACATAACCCATTTTTTTTGTAAAATATGAAAGATGATGTTACGCCGAGTAAATAGAAACCAAACATCTCGCGATTTAAAATTGCGCATACAGCGTAAATTTAAAATACTCTCCACAGGTAAAAGTATTTACAGGTTACCACTTTAGATTAACAGAGGTGGTCTGGTGCTAGAATGACTGCCCACGATCTGACGTGGTACCTCACATGTGTGGGATGCATGAGTTTGCCTTTGAGCGTGAGGTTTTCCCAGCCTGGTGCATCATGCTTAACCACTTCCCGCCCGCCATATGCAGAATGACGGCCTGGAAGTGGTTCTGTTATCCTGATTGTGTGTCATATGACGCCCAGCAGGATAACATGCCAGCGCGCACCCGTGGGGGGTGCAGCGCAGCGATCGCGAATGTGGCGTGTCAATCTGACACCCCGCATCTCCGGTCATGATAAGAAGACTCTTATACCACGTGATCAGCTTTGACCAATCACAGCTGATCATCGCGTGAACCAGGAAGTGCCGGTAAATCTCATTCCTCGGTTCGCGCTGACATGGAGAGCCGATCGACGTCTCTCCCTGTCAGAGAGGGGGGTCTGTGCTGATAATCAGCACATTGATTAAAAGCACAGCCCCCTCAAATTTACAAATCACCTTCCAACCAGTGCCCAGCAATGTAAAAACAATAAATTCTTCCAGTGCCCACCACAGTGCCAATCACTGCCCCCACAGTGCAAATCACTGCCCACCACAGTGCCAATCACTGCCCCCACAGTGCAAATCACTGCTCACCACAGTGCCAATCACTGTCCACCACAGTGCCAATCACTGCCCAGCAGTAGCACCTGTCAGTACTTATCAGTACCTCATCATCAGTGCTGCCCATCAGTGCCACCTGTCAAGGCCACCTCTCAGTGCCAAACAGTACCGCCTATCAGTGCCAATAAGTGCCGCCTGTCACTGCCAATCAGTGCCGCCTGTCAGTGGCCATCAAAGCCGCCTGTCAGTGCCCATCACAGCCGCCTGTCAGGTCCCTTCAGTGCGGCCTGTCAGTGCCCATCAGTGCTGCCAGTCAGTGCCCATCAGTGCCACCTATCAGTGCTGCATATCAGTGCCTCCTCATCAGTGCCACTTTATCAGTGCCAACTCATCAGTGCCCATCAGTGCCGCCTGTCAGTGCCCATCAGTGCTGCCTGTCAGTGCCCATCAGTGCCGCCTATCAATGCCCATCAATTCTACATATCAGTGCCTCCTCATCAGTGCCCATCATTGCCAACTCATTAGTGCCCATCAGTGCCGCCTTATCAGTGCCCATCAGTGCCTGTCAGTGAAGGGGAAAACAACATTTAATGACAGAAGCTAAAAAAACAAATTTTTTTAAAAAAATGTGGTCTTTTTTAGTTTGTTTAGCAAAAAATAAAAACCGCAGAGGTGTTTAAATACCACCAAAAGAAAGCTCTATTTGTGGGAAAAAAATTATAAAAATTTATTTGAGTACAGTGTTGTATGACCGGGCAATTGTCATTCAAAGTGTGACAGTGCTGAAAGCTTAAAAAATTGTCCTGGGCAGGAAGGGGCGAAGGTGCCTGATATTGAATTGGTTAAAAATGTTAATCTACAAAAAGTGGTTGTGAAGTGGTAAACCTGGAACAGGAATGAAACTTACTGTGATAGACATGAGATAGCTGTTTTTAACGGTTGCTAGCTTCCTGGCTGTCAATCTTATCTTTTACTACTGAGCTGAAATAAGCATGTAGAAAGATATTTCACTGGGTGCATGCTTGTTCTGGGTCAGGGAAGTGGAGTAGTAAGATAAACATGACAACCATAACAATAATACTGTAGATTCTAATTTCAGGATAGGTTAGATTCTGATTAATGGCTGAAGGAAAATGTCAGTAGGAATACATTGATACAAGGGGCCTGTGGTCATTTATCATTTACACCCATGTATTCATATACCCATGTATCTCTGTAAAGAGGTTAACATAAAGATTTATTAACTTTATTAAATGTAAAAAAAAAATAAAAATAAAAAGTGCGCAAACTTTTTGAAGACCCCTCATAGAATTGGCTAAAGGGCAATTACATGTGTGCTAAATATGTGATGGAAGTTGTCATTCTAAAACTCTGGGGCTTGCTTCTAGGTATAGATCAGGGATCCCACTTATTAACAAAAGCAATAACTTTAATCCCCCTTACCCCAGTTGATTGGCTGGATTAATTAGCACATTAATAACAAATGCAATAGCCCATAAGGCCGGGTTCACACTGGTACCACACAACAGTCGTACGACTGTGGATCCGACTTTTGCCCTGCGACTTTACCGCGAACATCTTAGGCTCTTTGGGTAGGCTGTTTTGGTTTGTATATGCTTTCTCTGGTTATTTTATTAGACATTCATTTATGAATATCACAACATTAGTTTGTTATCCATCCCTCCTTTTCCCAGAAGACAGTGGATGATTTTGACGAGGGTTGTTCCCACATCAGGTCAGATATGTGATCTCATTTTTTTTTTCTCTCATTTGTTATGTGATCTATGAGCAGTTTATATGCTTGCTCTAATGTATGCATTTATGTTATATGACATGCACTGAGGTGACGATATGTACACAATTTTAGTATTTAGTATTTTTTTTTCTTATTAACAAAACATAACCCCTACTATTCCCCTGAGGAAGTTCTTTTTGGGAGAAACACGTTGGGATGGACTCTGCACACTATTTACCAACACTCTACTGGACCACGTTAAGACAGTGTAATGCCGCGTACACACAGTCAGATTTTCCGACTGGAAATGTTCGATGGGAGCTTGTTGTCAGAAATTCCCGCTGTGTGTAGGCTCCATCGGACATTTTCCATCGGAATTTCTGACAAACAAAATTTGAGATCTGGATCTCAAATTTTCCGACAACAAAATCTGTTCTCGTAAATTCCGATCGTGTGTACACAATTCCGACACACAAAGTTCCACTCATGCTCGGAATCAAGCAGAAGAGCCGCACTGGCTATTGAACTTCATTTTTCTCGGCTCGTCGTATGTGTTGTACGTCACCGTGTTCTTGGCGATCGGAATTTCAAGATTTGCGTGACCGTGTGTATGCAAGACAAGTTTAAGCCAACATCCGTCAGAAAAAACCATGGATTTTGTTGTGCAATCGTGTGTACGCGGCATTACATTTGGTACCAATATATGCATGTGTTGGAAATGTACTTCATGTATATTTCCATGAATTTTGGGGATTTTGTTCAATGATTACAAAAACCTGGCCTACCAAGTCATTTATGCTTTTTAAATTAAGGGGTGCATTTATCCTATTTTGAAGGCTTATTGAATATAGCTGTTTTATCATGAGTGTTTATGTGTTTTTTTCTAGAGACCAACCACCTGCAAAGATCTGTTCTTTTTTAACGTTTTTCTGGGTTTACCTCGGAAATTTGTATTTATATCTTTAGCTGTTTGGAAGCTGAAGATCAATATTTAGTCACATATATTGAAGACCAGTAGCAATACCATTACAGAAAGAAAACAAACCTTTTGCTTTGATGCACATGGAATGTATACAGCTGATTTAAACTAAGGGTTCAGAACCTTTTTTAGCATCATGTTCCCCTCTGGAGTCTGGAGCTCTTGTCATAATCCACCGCTGAGCATAAACATACATAACTGTGCCAAGACACCAATAATGAGGACCCAACTGGGTGGTACTGGCAGGCAGAATGCCAATCTAAATACATGGAATGTGCTAGTAACAGTCAATGACATGTCGTGTGGAGGGCTGTATGCCACCCCTGCCACAGTATAGAACTTGCAAACAGGCAAAACATTTGTGCAAACATGTGAACACCGTTAAAATCTATGGGACAAGAACGTGAAAAATCAAAAGTGCTAATTTTAAAGGCTTATATGCAAGTTATTGCTCTAAAAAGTAACCCGGGTTCTGCCGCAGGGCACATGTATCAATGCAAAAAAAGTTTTAAAGACGGACGTTTTTCAGAAGCAGTGATTTTAATAATGCTTAAAGTGAAACAATAAAAATTAAATATTCCTTTAAATATCCTGCCTGGGGGTGTCCTTAGTCTGCCTGTAAAGTAGCGCATCTTTCCCATATTTAGAACAGCACCACAGCAAAATGACATTTCTAAAGGAAAGAAATGTCATTTAAAACTGCTTGTGGTTGTAATGTATTGTCGGATCCTGGCAATATACATAAAATCATTGAAAAAAATGGTGTGGGATTCCCCCAGTCCATTACAAGGCCCCTTGAGTCTGGAATAAATATTAAGGGGAACCCCTCACCAAAATGTAAAAAAAAAATTGTGTGGGGGTCCCCCCAAAATCCATACCAGGCCCTTAGGGTTTGGTATGGATATTAAGGGGAACCCCGCGCCAAACTTTAAAAAAAATGGTGTGGAGCCCCTCAAAATCCATACCAGGCCCATATCCGAGCACGCAGCCTGGCAGGCCACAGGAAAAGGGGAGGGGGCAATAGAGAGCGCCCCCCCGAACCGTACCAGGCTACATGCCCTCAACATGGGGAGGGTGTTTTGGGGTCCTCCTAAAACACCTTGTCCCCAGGTTGATAGGGACAAGGGCCTCCTCCCCACAACCCTTGCCCGGTGGTTGTGGGGGTCTGTGGGCGGGGGGCTTATTGGAATGCGGAAGCTCCCTTTAACAAGGGGACCTGCAGATCCCGCACCCCCCTATGTGAATGGGTATCAGGTACATTGTACCCCTACATATTCACTGACAGCTCTTATATAGCTCAGAGTGCGGCCACCTGGTGACGTAAGTGGGTGACCCTGCCCCCTTCTGGCATCATGTGGCGCTTACATCACTGGGTGGCCCCGCCCTCAGCTACATAACAACTGTCATCGCAAAAAGCCTGCAGTCGTGGAGTTTTTCTCGGGTCGTTGGATGCTGTTATCGAAGATGAATGGACATCGCGGGACTTTTTTTTTTTTTTTTTTTAATAAAGAACTTGTCCCAAACTGTTTCCTGTCATTTTTACTTTTTTGACACTTTTTTGGTGAATGTGTAGGGGTACAATGTACCCGATACCCTTTCACATAGGGGGGACGGGATCTGGGGGTCACCTTGTTAAAGGGGGCTTCCAGATTCTGATAAGCCCCCTGCCCGCAGACCCCCCAACCACCGGGAAAGGGTTGTGAGGAAGAGGCCCCCAAAACACCCTCCCCGTTTTGAGGGCATGTGGCTTGGTACGGTTCAGGAGGGGGGGGCGCTCTCTCATCCCCCCCTTTTACTGCAGCCTGCCAGGTTGTGTGCTTGAATAAGGGTCTTTTATGGATTTTGGAGGGGGGACCACGATGCATATTTTTTTAAATCTTGGTGCAGTGTTCCCCTTAATATCCATACCAGACCTGAAGGGCCTGGTATGGATTTTAGGGGGGAACCCCACGCCATTTTTAAAAATCTTGATGCAGGGTTCCCCTTAATATCCATACCAGACACAAAGGGCCTGGTAATGGACTGGGGGGTGAACCCATGCCATTTTTTTCGATGATTTTTATGTATATTGCTGGGACCCGGCAATATATTACAGCCACAAGCAGTTTTAAATGACATTTTTTCCTTGACAAATGTCATTTTGCTGCTCTCATTCATAAACTATGTATGGCCGCTCTGTAAGCAGCCTAACATAGTGTGGGGCGTGGCTCCCTGAGCCACGATTGGCCAAAGGCACCCTGCCTTTGGCCAATCATGGCTCTCACAGCAGAGTGCGCTGTGATTGGCCAAAGCATACAGGTCAGGTGCATGATTTGGCCAATCAGCAACCGTCAATGCATTGCGATCTCGCAGTGCATTGACGGTCTCACCGTTCATTAAGGGGCTTTCCGCGGACGCTCAAATTTCCAGCCAATGCCCCATAATATTCTCGGCGAACGGGCGAATACCCTATGTTCGAGTCGAACAAAAGGTCATCCCTAATGCCAACGATGCAAAAATCTGTTCCTGCAGCCATTAATTATCCACTTAAGCTCCAAATGATTTCAATACTACTTTAACTGGTAATTGTGCAGTCATACAAAGTTGTACCCAAATTAAATTTATATAATTTTTTATACACAAATAGAGCTTTCTTTAGGTAGTATTTAATCACCATTTGATTTTTTATTTTTTATGCTATAACCAAAAAAAAACAAACATTTTGAAAAAAATTATATATTGTTTACTTTCTGCTATAAAACATGTCCAATTAAAAAAAAAAATCGCAATATGTGTATATTAATTGGTTTGCCGGAAAGTTATAAACAATGGTATATATACTAGAGTTTTTTCTTTTATTACTAATGGTGGTGATCAGCGGCTTATAGTGGGCAATGTGACATGGGGGGGGGACTAACTAACTGACACTGGCTTCAACACCACAAGTGACACTAATACAGTGATCAGTGCTAAGAATATACACTGTCACTGTACTGACACTGGCTGGGAAGGGGTTAACATTTAGGGGTAATCAAAGGGTTAACTGTTTGCCTAACAATGTGTAATGTGTTTACTGTGTGTGCTGTATACTGTTTTCACTAAGCGATATGTCAGTGTCAGAAGAGAACTCTGCCGCATTTAGGGGCATTTTACCGGGTTTTGCCGCTTTTGCGTTTAGAAGCGTTTGATAAAAAAAAAATATATATATATATATATATATATATATATATATATGTATATATTGTTTTTTTTTAAATAGTCAAAAATGAAAAATGAAAAACGCCTGTAAATGTAACGCGGTTAAACGCGTTACCACGTTTAGCCGTGTTTAGTATTTGAAATGCCTCTAAACACAGCTTCTGAACACATTTTTTGGGTTCCAAAAAAAGCCTCTAAACGCAACTGCCTAGAAACGACTATAAACCAACCTGTGTACATGTACTGATAAGATAACATAGAGGATAGTTCAGGAGCAGTTGAAAAAATACCCGACTGCTCCTAAACATCCGCTTACCAGCAGCAGTGTACATGAGGCCGAAGTTTTACCGGCCCATCTTCCTGGAAAGATTAAAAAAAAAAAACGATATTCTCTTTTAGCACCTACCTAGGAGGGTGCTACATACAGTATTTATATAGCACCAACAGTATTCATAGCAGTTTGCAATCTACAGAGAGGCAGTACAGCTACAATACAATAAAATACAAGAGGGTTAAGAGGGCCCTGCTCATAAGAGCTAACAATCTAATAGGATGGGGCAAGTGGTATTAAAGGTAATAAGTATGGGTATGGTTGGTAATAAAGTTAGCATAGAAATTATTTAACGTTGACAATAACACAATTTAGCATACAGGGTGATTAGATTATTAAAGGAGACACTTGGTGTCCAGATCAGCATACAAAGTAGCAAGGTCATCTAAAATGCAGCAATGAGCAGTAATAATGCTATTTACTGAACACAGAAACTATACTTCCAAAGGGCATTAATGGTGACTGGGCTATGCCTACGCTACTTGGATGTGCTCTGTCTTTAGAGATGAAGGAAAGAGGACTTGCAGGATGGTTTTACCGGAGGGACATTAATTTATGCTGTTCTTCTGCCAGCTAGGAGTGTGACCTTTTAAGAAGTGTTGGTGCACTTAATGACAATTTTAGTAAACCAGCATGCAATATATAGTAGGTGCAATAGAGAAGCAGTAAGGGTGCGGAATAGGTGCAGTATGGGTGCAGTAGGAGAGTAGGGGGGAGATGTATGTAAGTCCGTGCCAAGCTTGTTGGGGGTGCATTGGAAAAGACCCTGGGAAATCATCTTAATCCGTGCTAAATTGGCTGGAGAATAGAAGCATGCCAAGATGCCGGGGAAGACACTGCAAAAGCTTCTGCATATGTCTGAATTTGCGTCAAGCTAGCCCAGGAGCGAGCAAGCCAAGCTTGCTGGGGAGGGCATTGGAAAAGCCCTTGGGGATTTGTCTGAGTCTGTGCTAAGCTGGCTAGGAGGGACTGTGCCAAGCAAGTCGAGGAATACAATGAAAAAATCCTGGGGATTAGGCTGAATTTGCACCAAGCTGGCTGGGAAGAACTGCCAAGCTGTCCGTGGAAGGCATTGAGAAAGCCCTGGGGATTGGGCTGAATCTGCGCCAAACTTACCAGAAAGGACCACACCAAATTGGCCAGTGTCAGGGCTGGGCTCAGCCCTTCCTTCTCTGAGCTAGCCGCTTAGCTGTCGGCTAATTGCCAGCTCTCATCTCTCTCCACAGTTATTCAGCTGTTGTTCATATCCTGCTCGTCAGTCCTGCCTACTTAAGCCGTCCAGTCCAGAGGGTCTCTGCCTTCGCCTTGGTCAACATCACAAGAAACAGCTCTTGCGTTCCTGTTTAAAGACTGGCTTTGCTGACATCCCTTCTGGCTCCAGATCCTGCTTGCTGTTCCACTACTTTGATCCCTGCTTTCAGGCTTGGCTGACTATCCATTCTGGTTACTGAACTTTGGCTATATTTTGACTACGTTTGTTCTTTTTACTTTTATTATGAAACAAGTGTGATTTAACTGTACTTCTGTCTCGGTCTGATTTCATGGTTTCTGACAGCCAGTTTCCATTCGGTTCTGTCAGAGAGGCATCTCTGGCCTTGAAGTCAGCTCTCATAGTTTGTCCAGCCTCTACCTCTCACCACCAGCTTCCTTCTTTCACAAGCAACGTCTGCCTATCACCTCCAGCGCCTGCTTTTCACCAGCATCTTCCACCTCTGACCTACAAGCAGCTTCTTCTCCATTAGAATGTTGTCGCTCTACCCCATGGAAGCCACTGGTTAGGATGGGTCCTCTGTTCTTTGCCTTGACCTCTTTAAGAACTTGACTCCCTCTGACATACTAGGCTGAGCGTAAAAAGCATGCAATATCACAGAAAATATCAATATAAAAAAAAAATGACTGCAAGTAATACTTGGTACCCGGTAGTAGTACCATATTAAAGAAAAGAGACACTGAAACACCTAGTAAAGGCAAACTTAATATATTGGGCTCCATTCCCAAAGCAATAACTTACCGCATCCAGGTATGCGGTAAGATACCACACAGCGTTTTTCAAAACATTTTTTGGCATTCACTAAAAAAAGCTACTAAAATACCGCATGAGTTATTTTATGAAGTCATGCGGTATTTTAGTAGTGAACACATGCGGTAATTTGACACATGGCAAAAGCTGGTGTTTTTATGAACATTAAAAAATAGGCTTCGTTAGGGAGTGGGCAGCCGCCCATGTCCTTAACAAGCACTAAAGAACATGCTTGTTAAGGAACGGGCAGCCGCAGCATCCTTACTGAGTCATCAACTGTCAGCAGGGTTCCATGCATCCGGTCTGCGGAGGGAGAGGAGAGGAGGAGTACAGGCTATGTCACTCCGCCTTCCCCTCTCTCAGGCTGCAGCCAGAACTATGTTAGCTGCATCGGCTCACTCCACAGCTGCCCTGCTAAAGCAGTAGTATACAGTGTGCTTCTCCCTCACTGCCCCTGGTTGTTACTATACAGTAAGTTAACAACTTGTTAATTTGGGGGCACATACCAACTTCATTCCTACTTGCTCCTAAACAGCAGCAACAACTTGTTGGGGTTGGGGCCCGGGTCCCCTACATGTGTGTTGTTGTCCCCCCCCCCCGATGGCAGTCGTGAATGTGGTAGATGAGCTGATGGAAGAATTAAAAATTCAGTTATTAGTTGGAGGTATGGTAGGCTTCCTTGAAGAGAGGAATTTTCAGGGATCACTTAAGGGCAGCCGGAGTAGTAGATAGCCAGACAGATTGTGGTAGAGCATTCCAGAGGATGGGAGAGCTCTGGAGAAGTCCTGGAGATGTCATCTGCACCTGGTACGGACTCTCTAATTGTATCATAAATGTAAGGAAAAAGCATCCACATCATTGCCTTTCCCACTGCAGATTGTGCAGTAATGCCACCATGGATTAAACATTCTTTTATCTAAATAATAGTTCTGCAAGGATTAAGAACAAAATATACAGTCACTGCTGATAATCATAAGACCTTTAGACTCTGTACTTTTCAAACAAGTGGTAAAAAAACAATCTTTCCTCTTTTTCAGATGAGAGGTAAGAAGCCTATTACAAGATCATTATGATCAAGCTTAGGCAGCTTTCTTCCTCTCTGGGCTGATAATGTGTTTGACATTGCATAGCGCAGTCAGCAGTAAAAGGCCCAGACCTAATGACTTAATGCTCTTAGGCTCGAAGTTAACATGCTGGGTCAGGGGCAGAGCACTGGAGAGGTCATAAGCCATTAACTATACAGTGCCTTTTTTTAAAGTGATACTAAACACACACTGTTTAATTCACATTGCTCCTTTTATTTCTGTATGTGGATGATGGCACTGTACTCATTTTATTAAATACCATTTTCCTAAGTGATATACAGCTTTTACATGACCCAGCTAGTAACTAAAGGCAAGACTGTTTTTTTTTTCATTTTTGATTAAATAAAGTAGGGTTTTAACCCCTGCCAGTTTTTTTTCCCATCTGTGACCCATTATGGAGATTTTCTTCACTGCTTGTCCCATATCCAAAACAGGAAATTAGAGGAAATCCCTCCAAAGGTAAAGAATCCTGGTGTGTCACCAGTGTCACAAGAACTGTTGTCCTCATTGAAAGATTTCCCCTGATATCAACCCAAAATGTGTGATTTTCTTTTATTTTTACTGTCAGCGATAATGGTAAACAAGATGAATAGAAAGGGGGAATCTCCCTAACATGGGCACAGACAGCAATAATATCTGACGGGTTCTAATCCCTGTTCATGAATCCAGTTCCAGCAACATGTCCCAGCCCTTTGCCAGACCCATGTAGGCAGGTATAGTTAGGTGGCTCAAGATCAGAATAGTGTCTTGTATAGCAGGTAGTGAGAGTAAGTGATAAGTCCTTCAGGTAGAGCCCTTCCACAAGTGATGTCAGGGGTGAGTCAGCACCCATATATAAGGCTGGTAGGGAGGAGCATACTCTCTCTTGGGGCATGGGAGCCAAACGCCCAACATCTGTGAGGATGTAACCAGCACACATAGGCCCAACAGGGCAAGAGACCAGTTGGAGTGGACTTGTATGTAGGAGGAGCCAGCTGTAGATATTCTGTTCCTTAATGAGGTGGGGGCTAGGGCAGACTGCAAAAAGGCCTTTCAGGCTAGGCTGGAGATCCCTGTATGAGGTTGCTTCCCTGCAGGGGTCCTGGGAGACGTGTACCCAGCTAGGAGGTCTACAGAGAACATCGACCTGTGAGTACTGGTGACTCTGGACAGAAGAGAGACTAGAGGGCAATGGCTGGGAGGTGCTGCATGTGCTTCCACTTGTGAATACTGCAGACTGTCCACTTTATGTGATTGAATGTGTATGTCAAGTGACTCTGGAAGGTATATCCTAGTGATGTGACTGTCTTGTCATTCCCTGAACAATAGCAGTAATGTGCAGTGAAGCTAACTATTCCTTCTTCTGATATAAAGGCCTATGGCTGGGAATGGGCACAAGATGGTGGAGGGCTTCAGCAGGTGGGATCATGTTCTAGCAGGGCTGGAGTGGGGGTTGAGCCTTGTGCGTGGACAGCAAAACTAGTCAACCGTAAAAAAGTTCCTCTTATAAACCAATCTTTCAACTTATCACCACTAGAGGGTGCTGCTTGGAGAAGGGTGGCCTGCACTACATGAAGATAAATCGAGCACAGCAACCTGTACTCAGAGCCAGTACGCTGCAGGCAACAGTGCTGAAAAAGTCCTTATAGCACTCGATGCCCTTTTTTTTCAGTAAACACTTCTTTCTAAAAAATATAAAAAAAAAAAAAAAAAAAGCGTAAACACCCTATAAGACTAATAGATGAATAATTGGGAATATCAGTGGGCTGTCTGAATATTTTGTTTCACACTGAAATAGTCCTTGAAAACCACACAAAATATAAACAGGGGAAGTGCCTGGGTAGAAAGCATTAAAAGGTAGTTTGCGGTATTATTGTTGTGCTATTACTGCTTATTAACTTCTTAACATGTTATTAAAACTGTCTGTTTTCCAGATTAGTTTGCTGCTGCTGGACGTGGTTCCCACACGGAAAATAAGGAATATCGGGCTTTATTCCAACATGTACTGTTAGGCGTTTGACTCTGATTTGTATAGATTTCAGGATATATCAAAAACAGGGACATGAAGGTATGAATTACTCATGTGTAGGTGGCCCCTTGATGGTGGAAACACCACACGCATTCATGGAAACCTTGATTCCTCTAACGATGGAAAACTGTTACATTTGTACCCACTCCTTCACCACATTGTACATTGAAGTCAAATAAATGTATGTAGTTGCAGTCACTTAAAGGGGAATCAGCTAAGTTTAGCTTTTAAAGATAATGTTTTCTATGTGTTTTATGTTGTACTTATTTGTTTAGTTATATTTGTCAAAATGTTAACTCATATATATTTGTAGCCACAAGAGGGCAGACTGATCTGTATGAAGATATACAGAAGATATAAGGAGAAAATGTTCTAATTGTTTCTTTCCAAATATATTTTTTGCTGAGCAATCCATGGTGTCTTTTCTTATAATACAATATATACACAGGGCCTCCGATGGGGGGGGGGGGGGGGGGGGGGGGGGCAGCCATATGTACAACAGAAGCAGTATTAGTAACATATCCAGGTATTTATTACATTTCAAAGAGATCACAATACTCCCTCTGACAATGCTTTCATCTGCTTTTTTTTTTAACTCTCCAGGACATGTCACAATATACAGTATTAGTGTATTTTTTCTTAAAAACACTGTCACTAAGCTCCAGTCAGTGACCTTGCCTAGGCAGGGGGGAGCATTTCCTTAGTCTCCTTTCCTACACCAATTAGACTGTAACATTACAACTTTGTAGCAGCTCAGGCTACATAGGATCATATGGTTTCTTAAAGTGGTTTAAAACCCTTCCATATACCCAGTGAAGTGACTGACCTCAGGTGATACATAGAGATTAAACAAATCCTCCTACAAAAGTTGTACCTGGTTATCTGCAGTCTTCTCTGCAGCTGTTCAAGTTGCAACATCTATACAGCTTGTCTGAGCTTCCAGAAATCAGAGGGCAGGGATCTGAAATACACTCTGCAGAGTTCAGTGAGGAAAGCTCTGACAGCTGATTGGAGGAAAGGGACACATCTGTCTTCAAACAGAACACAGAAATAGAGCTGATGCTGTCAATCACAGGTTGTATGCCAGAGATCCCTTCCCTGTCATCTTTTGTTTATGTTTATCTTTTGGTGTCAGGAAAACCTGTCAGAAGTGACTCATGCAGATAGCAGGGGAACATGGCAGCAGAGAGAAATCACCCTTAGTACACGCTATAGAGGGATGTGCTTTGTTCAAATTTCATGTCTGAGGTTTACAACCACTTCAAGCACTAACCTATACTAAGCAGTAGAGATGTCTGTGCTCAGGATTATTTTCTCTGTGCTGTAACCCCCTTGTATTGGGCTTTTTTTGGTGTTTTTTGGAGACAAACCTAGTTGTAGTTTAGATTATTGTAGCGTAGATTATTGCCTTTACCTATTGGTGCTGTCAGCTCTCTAATCCATTTCTAGATTTCACTCTGTAGCTCGCCATCCATTTTGTCTGTTTGTTCCATATAGGTACCGCATGCCTATGCTCTTAAAGCAGAACTTTAGGCAAAACTTTTTTTTTAAATTTTGGATACAGAGAGGATTCGGCTTTCTCCTTCCTCCAGCCTGCAAGTGGCAATAGAGAACCGAAGCTGAGAATGAGATCTCAGCTCAGTCTCAACACAGTGCTGCTGAGTAGTGAGGGCAGGTTGCCCTTCTTTCTCTCTCCTCTTGTCATGTGGCATGTCACATGACTCTGACTCACATGTCACGTGTCTTGAGACCCGTCACCTGGTTGGCTGAAAGGACAGGTGATCCTATTGGACACACAGGAGGAGACAGGAGACGCATGGCGGATGCCACCATGATGGAGGAGAGGACACAGGAGCCGGTGCCCGACACCCGCCACCTAGATGGGGTAAGTGCTGGACCGAGCGAGCGCCAGACAGTGGTTGTTTGCTGCCCCCCCAAAAAAATAACACCAGCCGCCACTGCTTCATTTAATAGAAATAGAGAGTGCAAAATCTGGTGCAGCTGTGCATGGTAGCCAACCTCCTTCTAACTTTAGCTTGTTCAGTTAAGCTTTGACAAAAAAAAATTTCAAAGCTGATTGGTTTCTATGCACAGCTGCACCAGGTTTTGCACTTTCCAGTTTTAGTAAATCAAATCCATTATTTTTTTTACACTTCAAAAGGAAAAAAACATCCTCTGTACTGCAATTAGCTGAAGTAACATTACGTTGGGTTCAATTTCTGACTTATTGAAGAGCTATGCTGCCTGTGTATGGTGCCAAGTCAGCAGGCAGACATCTCCCGCATTTCTGCGGCGGCTCCCGCACACCCGCAAACGCCTTCCGATCTCCCGGGAATGATTGGTGATGATCAGCTGTAATCACGATCTCCTTTGTATAGATTTTTAGCTGACAGACGCTTCTCCTTCTCTCCCTCTCGTGGCTGGCGGCTAAAAAACTATACAGGGAGATCGGTGATCACAGCTGTCCTTCCAGCACCGATCATCCCCAGCTGCTCACTGTGTGCTCCTCCTCCGGCCCCCTCCGTGTCCTTCTCCGTCCCCCCCTCTTCCCCCGCTGCCGGCTCCCCTCCTCTCCTCTCCCTCCAGCTGTGGGGGGAACTAGTAATAGGACACAGTGAGCCCCGGTTCACACAGGGGTGGCACGATTTGCAGGTCGCCTCACCGAGGCGACCTGCACACGACTGCCACGGCGACTTGCAAAACGACTTCTGTATAGAAGTCTATGCAAGTCGCCCCAAGTCGCCCCCAAAGTAGTACAGGAACCTTTTTCTAAGTCGGAGCGACTTGCGTTGCTCCTATTAGAAGGGTTCCATTGTACAGAACGGGAGGCGACTTGTCAGGCGGCTAGGTCTCCTGACAAGTCGCCCCTGTGTGAACCGGCACTGAGTGAGATCGCTCCTGTTTCCTGTGATTACTGAGCAGAATAAACTGTGTTTACTCTGCTCAGTTTATGAATGGACAGGAGCCGCTGTCTCCCGTTCATTCATCTTTAGTGCTGAGAAAGGGACTGGGGAATCTGTGTCCTCAGTCCCTTTTGTCTGTCTCAAAGGGGAGATGTCAGGAGTCTGTTTAGACCCCTGAAATCTCACCAAAGCACCCAAAAAAATATTGTAAAAAAATTCTAAAAAATTCTGCCCTACCAACACTGTCTACTGCCCCAACCCCCTCCCCCCAAAATTGTGAAAATAATTCAAAACAAATTAAATTGTAAAAAAAAATCAATTATTAAAAATAAAAAACCCACATTCCACCCCCTTCCCCAGAAGAAAAATATTGAGAAAGTGATTTAAAAAATATTTTGATGCGGTAAGGGGGGGAGCTGGTCGTTTGCGGGCACGAAGCGCCACCTCCCTGAAATGAGTTTTTGCAGGTTGAGATGTCTGCAGCAGGTGACCACATTGCCTAGACAGACTGGGTCTAAGAAGGTATGTCAATGCATAAAGTGCTATTTGAAACAGAACATGAATAGTGCAGGTCAGTGAGCACAGAAACCTAGTCCATGTATGGACACATATGTGTGGTTTGTGGGCAGTAAAGCCCACCCTCTTTTCCGCTGCACACATGGATGGATACATAAAGGTATTGGGAATGTGTATAAGAACCTGGATTTTTGTACACACAATACTCACAAGAATAACAACTTGAACAGGTTCATGGCATTCATTTATGACATTTTGCAGCAGCAGGAAAACCTGTGAGCTCATTTCATAGCCTGCAAACCTGAATTAGCATTACTTCATTAAAAAAGAATTCCCCTTTTTTTAGCCCGGTTACAGAATGCCGTACGGTGCTCAACACTCAGTTAATTCCGTTTATGTCAGTGCTTGAACACTTACATCATTCCTTGTTTGACCTGACAGCAGCCTTAGGAATGCTCAAGTGAACATCATTTTCTTGCAAATTATGGCTTAATGTTTATTAAGCTACTGTCACACCTGTTTTTACTTTAGATTCTAGCACTGTACAACCTATAGAAGAGAAGAGATTAATATTTTAAAAAAATATATATATTTTATTGTAACATAGTTTTCTTTTTAGTTCTTTCGTTATTGATATGTATCTTTGAAGGTTTTTTTTTTTTTTTAATATTTATTCAGGACATGGCATATTTGAAAAGTAGTTTGTCATATTTTAAGTGACACTAAACGATATCCTTATTCTCCAAAAATAATCCTAATGCCCTGTACACACGGTCGGATTTTCCGACGGAAAAAGTGCGATTGGATTGTGTTGTCGGAAATTCCGATCGTGTGTGGGCTCCATCGGACTTTTTCCGCCAGAATTTCCGACACACAAAGTTTGAGAGCAGGATATAAAATTTTCCGACAACAAAATCCGATCGATTAAACTCCGATCGTGTGTAGACAAATCCGACGCACAAAGTGCCACGCATGCTCAAAATAAATTAAGAGACAAAAGCTATTGGCTACTGCCCTGTTTATAGTCCCGACGTACGTGTTTTACGTCACCGCGTTCAGAACGATCGGATTTTCCGACAACTTTGTGTGACCGTGTGTATGCAAGACAAGTTTGAGCCAACATCCGTCAGAAAAAATCCATGGATTTTGTTGTCGGAATGTCCGATCAATGTCCGACCGTGTGTACGGGGCATTACACATCCACTACTTAATGGCCCTGTCATCTATTTTGTGTTTCTTTTTTGATGGGAGGATGCAGGTAACAATGAAAATGGCCATAGCATATGGCCAGTAGGACAATACACTTGTCATCTATTTTTATGAAGTTGTTTCTTATGCCGTGTACACACGGGCGGACTTTTTGGCATCAAAGGTCCGACGGTCTTCCCGACGGACTTTTGATGGACTTCCGACGGACTTTCGAACGAATGGACTTACCTACACACGATCATACCAAAGTCCGACGGATTCATACGTGATGATATACGACTGGACTAAAATAAGGAAGTTGATAGCCAGTAGCCAATAGTTGCCCTAGCGTCGGTTTTCGTCCGTTGGACTAGCATACAGACGAGCGGATTTTTCGCCCGGACTCGAGTCCGTCAGAAAGATTTGAAACATGTTCCAAATCTAAAGTCCGTCTGATTTTCGACCGAAAAAGTTCGCTGCAGCTCCAATGAAGCCCACACACAGTCATATTGTTCGACGGATTCGTCCCGTCGGACCAGTCCAGTCAAAAAGTCCGCCCGTGTGTACACGGCATAACTGTGTTTTTCTCCCTTCTTGTAATGTACTTCGTTCCACCCTCACTTCCCTATGTTTGGAGCAAGCGGTACCTGTTAGTTGTGGTCATGTGCACCCCTTTATGCACGCTACAAATCCCATAGTCCTTAGTCCATCTCAGGAGCGAGCAAGTGAGGTTGACTACATCCTACATACAGTGGGACCATGGAGAACAAACATGGACACCCTCTAACAGGCCATCAGATCACAGCAGAAAAAGAAAGAAAAAATTTGGAGATTTGCAGGAGGCTGCGATCAATAGAAGGTATTTTTTGAGTTAACATATACTTGAATAGAATACATTTTTTATCATTTTTGACCCCATGAACAGGCCTTTTTGGCACTGTTACTTTAATTGACAACTGCACGGTCATGCAACAATGTACCCAAATGAGATTTTATCATTTGTTTCACACAAATATAGCTTTCTTTTGGTGATATTTGATCAGCACTGGGTTTCTCCATAGAGAGCCGGTCACAATCTCTTCTGTCATGCAAATTGGATTCAGGAAACCGGCATCCAATTCGCATAGGTGTGAACCCAACCTAAATGAAAAAAAGGCCGACAATTTTGAAAAAAACACAATATATTTTACTTTCTGCTATAAAACACATCCAATAAAAACATTTAAAAAATCAAATACATATTTTTGGTCAAAAAAAATCCCAATAAGAGTATATTGATTGGTTTGCGCAAATGTTATAGCGGCTACAAACGATGGTATATACAGTATCTCATAAAAGTGAGTACACCCCTCACATTTTTGTAAATATTTTATTCTATCTTTTCATGTGACAACACTGAAGAAATGACACTTTTCTATAATGCAAAGTAGTGAGTGTACAGCTTGTATAACAGTGTAAATTTGCTGTCCCCTCAAAATAACTCAAAACAGCCATTAATGTCTAAACCGCTGGCAACAAAAGTGAGTACACCCCTAAGTGAAAATGTCCAAATTGGGCCCAAAGTGTCAATAGTTTGTGTGACCACCATTATTTTCCAGCACTGCCTTAACCCTCTTGGGCATGGAGTTCACCAGAGCTTCACAGGTTGCCACTGGAGTCCTCCTCCACTCCTCCATGACAACATCATGGAGCTGGTGGATGTTAGAAACCTTGCGCTCCTCCACCTTCCGTTTGAGGATGCCCCACAGATTCTCAATAGGGTTTAGGTCTGGAGACATGCTTGGCCAGCCCATCACCTTTACCCTCTGCTTCTTTAGCAAGGCAGTGGTCGTCTTGGAGGTGCGTTTGGGGTCGTTATCATGTTGGAATACTGCTCTGCTGTCCAGTCTCCGATGGGAGGGGATCATGCTCTGCTTCAGTATGTCACAGTACATGTTGGCATTCATGGTTCCCTCAATGAACTGTAGCTCCCGAGTGCCAGCAGAACTCATGCAGCTCCAGACCATGACACTCCCACCACCATGCTTGACCGTAGGCAAGACACACTTGTCTTTGTACTCCTCACCTGGTTGCCGCCACACACGCTTGACACCATCTGAACCAAATAAGTTTATCTTGGTCTCATCAGACCACAGGACATGGTTCCAGCAATCCATGTCCTTAGTCTGCTTGTCTTCAGCAAACTGTTTGTCGGCTTTCTTGTGCATTATCTTTAGAAGAGGCTTCCTTCTGGGAGGACAGCCATGCAGACCAATTTGATGCAGTGTGCGGTGTATGGTCTGAGCATGATAGTATGGTGGACAATCTGACACTTGTCTTGCATACACACGGTCACACAAATGTTGGCCAACAATTACGAACGTAGTGACGTACTAGACGTACCACGTGGTTTTTCAGCTCTTTAGTGCCACCCTTTTGGGCTCCTTCTGCTAATTTCGTGTTAGTTTGGTGAGTGTTGATTTGATTTGATTGAATAATGATTTGATTTGGTATATTTTCTATATTTTTGGATGCATAGAATGTACTTTTTGGTTAAGTTCTATTTTCAGATAGCATGTCTAATTTTATTTTTTTTTATTTTTTAATGCACAATAAAAAAATTGTGGAGAATAATACCTGGCTATGTGTTTTACTTCAAATGACAGTTTGGGAGTAGGCAGATACATTTTAAAAAATACAATGTAAAGTTATCAAGGGACACCAACATAGTTGTATCTTTGATCCTATAAACTACGGGATAATGGTGTTGTGGTAACTTGCACAAATAAAAAAAAAAAAGCATAATAATATTATTCTTGATGTCACTAGAAAAAAAAAGCCTTTGAAAATTTGTTTGCAATAACTCCATCAGTATCACCAGCAAAGCAGCTCCATTATTATCCCATTAAAGAAGAAGAGAATTGTGCGCTGCATTTGGAGATTTCATAATTTGCCACGTCACGAATGTTAATTCTCCATTACAAACGCTAGTTTACAAGACCGACCGCTTCTGCTTCCGAGCATGCGCGTTTATACTTTGGACTTTTGTCTGACAGACTTGTGTACACACAATCGGAAAATCCGACAACACACATTTGTTGGTGGAAAATTTGAAGACATGCTAGCCAACATTTGTTGGCGGAAAGTCCGACAACAATTATCCCATGGAGCATACACGTGGTCGGATTTTCCGTCAACAGCCTGACATCCAACATTTCTGGTCGGAAAGTCCGATCGTGTGTACGGGGCTTTAGTGTTTCTTTTACCCATTCACCAGAGCTTTGATTTGTTTTTTTGCAAACAAAAAATCATTTTCGGTCGGAAGATTAGCAGAGATCCCTTGAAGAATAAAATGGTTGTAGTTCCAATTTTTTATGTCACACGATATTAGCACAACGGCTTTTCAAGGGCAAATTTTCAGTAAGAAATACACTAACATTATTTGTAATGCACACAAACACAATATTGTACCCTTTCTTTTTTTTTGGTAAACTATAAAGACTAGCTTGTGCTGAATAAATAGATACCCAACATGTCGAGCCTTAAAATTCTGTATTAAATACAGTTGGTGGCAGCATTGTTCAATGATAAACACCCAAGCCTTATATATATATAATATATATGTGTGTGTGTGTGTATTATATATACATATAGTATACAAGCACTGGGAGAACATGGAAACTTCTTGCAATCTTGTGGTTGGAATTCAAACTGATGACCCTAAGCCATTGTACTTAAAGTAGAACTAAACACTCCCAACTTAAATTTTTTTTTAAATCCTTATGCTTCTATCATTAGTAGCAAATAGTTGGGAAGGTATATTATATTATTATTTAAATTAACTTTTCTCTTACATTTCTTCAGTTGCTTCCTGGTTTCTGGCGTAGGCCAAAATAATGTCATACATCCCAGGAGTCTTCATGGGTGTTTTTTTTCCTTTCATCTGGAGAGGGTAAGAGGGGTTTTCTCAGCTAAGCACACTCTCCTGCCTGCATATATGAGCTAAGGGAAGATGGATTCCAGGAAGTAAATGTTATATGAATCATCTGCCCTTACTCAAGATGGTCACAGCTAGAAATGCTAGGGGGTGTTTTTCAAAGTGATTTCTCAACAAAATAAAGCATGGAGACAGGGGCGGAACTACCACCATAGCGAACCATGTGGGCGCTGTATGGGGCACAGGTCACGCTGCATTGGGCACAGGTCATGCTGTATTGGGCACAGGTCACACTGTATGGGACACAGGCCATGCTGCATTGGGCACAGGTCACGCTGCATTGGGCACAGGTCATGCTGTATTGGGCACAGGTCACACTGTATGGGGCACAGGTCACGCTGTATGGGGCACAGGTCATGCTGCACTGGGCACAGGTCACGCTGCATTGGGCACAGGTCATGCTGTATGGGGCACAGGTCATGCTGCTTTGACACTAGGGCAGCTGTGGGGGGGCGCTGTTTGCAGGGGGGCCGCATACAACATTTTGCTATGGGGCCCTGCTATTTCTAGTTACGCCCCTGCATGGAGACATGGATGAATGGGTGATTTTACTTTGAATATTACAAATGGAATAAGTAGTGTTTTAAACTTATGGTGCTTCCTTGTAGTGTCTGACAGCATTGGATTGCCAGTATGCAGTAGAAGGAGAGCCAGTTGCACCTGTAGCATTAAGGATAACGAACGTCGGAGATTTGCTTGGAGACAGACAACAGGTCTATGGAGCAGCATGGATCCAGGAAGAGCTTGCCGGGTTGCCACATCACAACACATTTTGTGGGCATGTCCTTCTTTCTCAAGCGAGACGCCATAAAACACACTGCAGATTGAAACAGACAGCACCTGGCAAGCCCCACTAATATTCCCTCTTCACAGCTTACAGCCACTTTGTTGCTCCCCTACCCTCTACAACCCAGACAACCAGGAAAGCAGGGCAGATCGTCCTAGAGCCAATGGTGGTAAACATGGATTGTTGGTAAGTGCTTGGAGATAAGCGGAGTCATGGAAAGGTACTGGGGACTTTTGTACCTTAATGCAAAAAATACTTTTGGGTAAATAATGCATAATAGTAAATAAGGTATTGTTAACAAACAGTAAAGCACTTTTACTGACCTCTCTAGCTGCATGTACTGAGAAGTCATTTGTTCTCAAAGATCCTCTAATTTCACAGCAAAGACTACAAAGTCTGGTTTCAGTTGGTTTTTAACAGCTTAGGCTAGTAATACATGTATAGATTTGTCTCGTTCACCCTATGGGCTGAACAAGAGAGATCTAATAGATTCCTACATTTATACTAAACAGTGTGAATATAGGAATCTTCCCTATCGGCTATCGTATTCTGGCAGACGAAGCCCACGACTGTCTGAATACCAAAACAGTGACTGCATCTGATTGAAAGCGATCACTGTTGACAAAAGTAGATTGAAAAACCAACATTTGCTGAACCGGGTGGTGCCAACAGGGCCCGCCTATGGTTTGAATCTTGGTGGATCAGGAATCTGACAAAATTCAAGCCATGTATATCAGACTTTAGAAAAATCTGTTGTGTGTTTGCATTAGAGAGGTGGCATTTTGTCAAGATTCTGCAGCACGATAAAGTAATGAGGAAAGGCTCTGTGATTTCAGTGCTTCTGTTGTGAAATTTGAAGACAGATTTTTCCACAAAGCTTATAGCTACAGAGGTGGATAAGGATGTGTTTTAATGTGCTCTTACTGCTTCTCCAGAAAATTTTAGCACTGTCTGGGGACAGGTTCACTTTTATCATTCTGTAGACTGCTGAAGTTGTTTTTGAATTATCTACTGGCATTGCCCCTGCTGGACTATATTACAGTAACCATTTGGACTTTTTAAATTGCTCTGACTAAAAGAACTGTTAAACTACATCATATTGCTGTTTTCGGCAATGTGGCATTACACTTGTGCACTTACAAATCTGGCTCCTTGTGTTCATTGTAATGCACGTTTACTGAGCTCATAAGTCTTCTATTATGAAAATATGCTAAGTGATTTTCAATATTTTATTACAATGACCTCTGAAAACATGTGGTACTGCTTACCAGAAGCAATTTATTTAATGTCAGTAAAATTATACAACATTTAATAATAGGGCAATAATATTCCAAATAGTTTATTACCTGTAACTTATGTACTATAACAAATGATAAACCTCTGGTCTTTCCTTCAAGGTGCATGGTAGGTTATATTAAATATGAACCTGTCAGTCTAAAGCCGAGTCCTGGATGAGAGCAGATACCACCAGATGCCTGCTATTACTTTTGTTAAAGTGGACCTTTGACTTTACAAGTTTGCATTAGGGGACCATTAACATAACAGCTATACAGCAGTGGTATCATTTTTTTCAAATAAAGCTGTACCTTTTACCATTTTTCTAGATAATCTTTATTTAGATGTATGTCAAAAAAGGAAAAAGTTTAACATGTCCTTACAGGGTAAAACTGTGGATGCACTATTATCGGGATGCCAACATCCCGATAATATGTGAAAAAGAACTAGGAATTACAAAAATGGACTTTGTAGGCACACAAGTTAAGATACAAAATAGGATTTTTAATTGGATAAAGTTAAAAAGCTTATGTACAACATAAAAAATTACACATCATAAAAATGATGACCCTGAGGACTCAAAGAGCACCTCCAATTATAGTGGATTAATCTAGAAAGTAATAGATATAGTATAATGTAACCGGTAGCACTATCCACAGAAAATGAAGTACATGGAGTGGTTGGGTCACAATCAGGAGTCACAAGAAGATGTATGCTCTACATGTTGCGCGCACCATTGCGCTTCTTCAGGAGCTTGCAGATCTGATGAACATATAAAAACAACAAATAAGTATGTATATATATATATATATATATATATATATATATATATATATATATATATATATATATATATATATACACCTTATCCAGTACAGGGATTACTGGATAGATATACACATGCAAAGCAAAGAGCCTTGAATATTATACTTTCCTTTATACCTTTGTAAATTCTCCATTTTGCTTCCTTTTGCATAATTATTTGAATGCCAACAGTAAAAAACTTTTTACTGTTGCTGTAGTAGGTACAGTATTGCTATTGATTCCTAGTATGCTATAGTACTATGGTTAAGCCATCACAATATTGTTAAGATTATTATTATTATTATTATTGCTATACAGGATTTTGTATAGCGCCAACAGTTTGAACAGCGCTTTACAACGTGAGGGAAAACAGTACAGTTACAATACAATTCAATAAAGGAGGAATCAGAGGACCCTGCTCATTAGAGCTTACAATCTAAAAGGAAGGTTTAAGTGATAAAACAGGTAATGCCTGTGGGGGATGAGTTAATGGAGAAAATACAAGTACAGTTGTTAGGTGGAGGCAGGATAGGCTTCTCTGAAGAGAAAAGTTTTAAGGGATTGCCTAAAATTGGAGTAGGAGATAGTCGGACAGATTGGGGAAGGGAATTTCCTGGGATGGGAGAGGCTTGAGAGAAGTCCTGGAGGCGAGCATGGGATGAGGTGACAAGGGAACTAGAGAGCAGGAGGTCTTGGGAAGAATTAAGAGAACAATTTGGTATTTTGAGACTAGTTTAGTAGATGTAGCCATGTTGTGGATGGCTTTATAAGTTATTGTTAGTATTTTTAATTTAATTTGTTGGGTAAGTGGCAGCCAATGGAGGGAAAATAGACATTCCAGACCAGTAAGATGGCACATTAAAAGACACAGACATCAATAGTGACAATAACAATAACAATAGGACTCAGGTCTGTTCATCAACTGACTACAACATAAAGCCTATTTGGTGCCAGATATCTCCCTCTGTGGCATAGGCAAGGTACCTGCACCAAGCAGGGTAGTTTCACAATGCCACCTGCCAGTTTCATCCTATTACTCAGTAAATGGGGCAACCTTGGATGTTCCTGTGTCAATGGAAGACAAATAGTGGAGCCAGGTAGCCCATGTACTATAAAATGTATTATAATGGTCTTTACAGGTGGCTAGCTGTTCTGATTCCATAATGTCAGTCACCCAATCATTTTTAGTGAGAAACTTAGATTGTTTCCAAGATAAGGGAAACCAAACACTTAGCTGCCTTTGTACCTTTTACTATTTAAAAGCCACCTGTGAGCTCTACTCAAGTGCCTTTGTTTAGGTTTCCCCAGTTACAAGGCTGCAGCAGTGTAACTTTAACAAAAACATATGCCAGAATTTGAATCCAACCTAAATGGGATCTCACTGTGGGTATAGCTACTGACTTTCAATGCAGGGGTGTTGTGCTCTTTCACTGCTCATCATTGTTGGTGTCATTGGGAGAAATTGTACCCCATCACTGGTATGAGTGGGAGGAATTGTGCCCCTTAATTGGTGTCAGTGTGGGAAATTATTGCCCCAAGGGCCAGATAAAAGCAAGCAAAGGGCCGCATCTGGTGCTTCTGGTGGACTTAGGACTCACCAGTGATCACACCAGATATGCCATTTAAGGGCTTGTTGGTCCGCTTTTATTAAAACAGAAAGAAAAGTCCAAAAGAACAAATGGCTTCCCTCGCAGGGGTTTACCACCATTAACAAAAAATAAAGTAATATTCAACCTCCTTGCTCGCTTAGCAACACCACTGCTCTGGCCTTGTGTCCTGGTCCTCCTGACCATCTAACACAGCATCCCTGTTTTTATGTACAAAGTGGTACCGATGTCAGCTCTCTTTCTAGCAGCTCCCTGCTGCACCGGCCCTCAGGCTTTGGCCCTTTGTCTTTTTTATCACAGACTGCACAATGCAGTCATCCACACTTCTGGCTGCTCCCTTGCATCCACACAGACTACTCGGGAGGGTGGAGCCAGTTGCCATTAGTGTGCCAGTTGCCTGCAACACCTGGTCCCAAGATCTCTTTGAAATCTCTGGGTGCCAGGTCCCAATCCCAGTTTTGCCAACCACTGAGGAAACTGATTACCAGTTTCCTCTAAATGAAATAAGCATTCTGGAGTCCCTCAACCAGCCTAGTTGAAAATCCTGGGTGACTTAAAACCCTTTTATCACTATGACACTTCAAAGCTGTCACAATGCCCACTCCCAAAAAAAAAAAAAAAAAACATGTATTGCCTAAAAGTCTTCATCAGGGGTGCCATACAAAAAAAGAGCACAAACATTTTTGGCATCATGTCACTCTTTTACACCCCCAATGAAGCCTTTTGGCAAAATATGTTGGATGTTTTTCTCAGCATCTCAGTCCAAGAAGAAGGTTCAGATGTTTGGATGCCAGAACAAAGATGCTGCTGTCCTTCTGGAGAGAGAAGGACTTGGGGGTGTTTTCAAGGAGAGTACAGCCTATAGGAGGCAAAAAATAGATGTGACTTGCACATTTATAGCACATTATTTAACAATCATATGTCCCGTCCTGCATGTTCTACACATCTATTATTGAATATATAACTCATTTGCCAATGTCAGCACTGCCACTAAATTTTGGGATGGTGGATGGACATTGCTGCTCTCTCTGAATGCCTTTGCTCCAAAGTTAAAGACGTTGAGGCCAGACTCTGCATATAAAAGAGGGCTAGACTTTAAAATGGTTCTAAAGCCTAAACATTTTTTATCTTAATGCATTCCTTGCATTGAGATAACAAATGTTTATGTATCAGCATTCCCCTTTAACCCACCTTTTTACTTACCTGAGCCCTCATTAGATCCAGCGCCATGCACATCGGCAGCTCTTTTCTCCCCTCACTTCTGGATCTCGCTGGCTTTGCTGGGACACCGGGAGCCATTGGCTCCCAGTGCCATACCTCCCAACTGTCCCTGATTTCGAGGGACTGTCCTTGATTTGGAGCAATGTCCCTCTGTCCCTCATTCCTCCTCATTTGTCCCTCATTTTTGTCTGATCTATATAAATGTATATAAAATGCACTTTTATCTATCAAAAAAAGTGTTATCCAGAGCTAAACCTTTCATCTGATTTCTAAATTGCTGCATTTGTAAATTCCAAAAGCCAGTATAAAGGAATAGTAGTGGTAAAAAAGCACTTGTGGGTTTAACCAATCTTATTTTTTTTGTACAATTCTCCTTTAAGGGGGAATGGCAAGGGGTGTGTCCTATGCCTGCATACTTTTGCTGATAGGTGTTCCTCATTCCCATCTCAGAAAGTTGGGAGGTATGCCCAGTGCTGTCAATCAAAGCCAGTAATGAGGGGCAGGGCTGAGTCCTCCTGTCTGTGTCATTGGGCACAGCAGCGGGGGCGAGCATAAACGAGTGCCCCCATGGGAAGCGGCTTCCCATGGGTGCACTGGACAGAGAGGAGGGACCAAGAGTGCCGTCGGGTAACCCAAGAAGATTGCACAGAGCAGGTAAGTATAGACATGTTTGTTTTTTTTAATTTACCTTTAAAATCGATTTAATGTCACAGCGAAAGGTGTTTCGCTTTCATTGCAGCAGCTCGGCTCATTTTGCTCTCCCCTTCAGCAGTGTCTTCACAGTAAGCACATTTTTTTAAAATCTCCAATGTGAACTTTGAGCAGGTGCACAGGAAAGGGGTGATGTGAGCAGAAGAGGTACACAGGAAAAGGGGAAGATTATAATGCTTGAAAACTGACTTAAATTACTACAGAGCTTTTCCTGTAAACTTTGAAGATGAATTGCTTCAGAGTGGCTGCGGGTACACAGCTAAGTGCTTGTTGTACAGCTTCTTACAAATATATAAAATATATATAAAATATTTATATATTTGAAGGTTTGTAAATATTTGAATGTCCATTGCCTGTCCTCAGTTGTACTTTAAAGCGGGGGTTCACCCACACCGCCAAAAAAAAAAAATATTAAAAGCCAGCAGCTACAAATACTGCAGCTGCTGACTTTTAATACATGGCCACTTACCTGTCCCAGGGTCCAGCGATGTCGGCAGGGGACGCCGAGAACCCGCTCGGTTCTCGGCAGCTGCCGCCGCCATCCTAGGTGAGGGAATCAGGAAGTGAAGCATTGCGGCTTCACTTCCCGGTTCCCTACTGCGCATCCCTAGTGGTCTCCGCTCTCTCCTGGGAGCTGTGTGTTCCCAGCAGACAGCGCGGTGGGGACGGGAAGAGGCATAGACTCCCATGGGAGTCTATGCCGGAAGTGGGTGCAAATACCTGTCTTAGACAGGTATCTGCACCCCCCTCCCCCCTGAAAGGTGCCAAATGTGACACCGGAGGGGGGGAGGGTTCCGAAAAGCGGAAGTTTCATTTTTGTGTGGAACTCCGCTTTAAGGCTAGATGACTTCTCACTAGAGACCTATTCAACAGCTATAGCTGATTGGGCCTGCCAGCTTCTCCACCGCAAACAAATGGAAACAACAAGAGACTTACAGTAAATCTGACCGATCCAAAAAATATAAAATAATATTCTGAGTATAAAACAAACCGCACTATATCATAAAAAACAGCTCTACAGAACCCATTAGTGATATTTTTTTCCCTATAATATGCAAAATTATAGAGTAGTCCGGAACATTTTTGGATACTTTCACTAGCAGTAATTTGGGGAAGTGAGCTGGCAAGCACCCGGCTAAGCTGGACTGTTGTTCACTGTTCCTGATTACAGCTGGCGGGAGATTCATCGAACCAGGTGCACAGTTTCCCTGGCCAAACTCAATTCAGAGTTTCATAAATGTTTCTCTTAAATGGGACAAAAGGTATCAAGGTTTTTATCTATGTTATCAACTGCTGGGTTTCTGCCAGTTTCAAAGCTTTTATTCCGATATGACATCATCAGCCAAGCACGATACTACTGTTTTTCACCTTGTAAAGATCATAGCCACGTCTACTCTCTCCAATTGTCCTAACACTGCTGAATTTTCAACCAAGTGCAGGCATGTGCTTACATTTAGGTATAGAACAGGGCAAGTGCTGGGAGGGCATTTAGTGATTTCTTTGTTTATGTTTCTGATACTTCTCAAGTTAAACACTTGGCGACCGCCCATCCGACATGTACTGCAGGCAAACGGCCACTTTAAGCAAAGTGAGGTAACTTGTACATTGCTGCATACTTTCAGGTTTAGGGAGTGGGCATGCGCACCCCCTGCCAGGCTCCCACTGTGATTGTATACAGCAGGAGCCTGTTAGCAAGTCCCGACCAATGATTCACGGTTGGTACCTGCTGATCGGCTGTGTGTTGGTAAACAACACAGAGCTCTGTACAGAGGGAGTGATCTGTCAGTTTTGCATTCCTTCGATGAGAAACTGAGAGATCTTTAGTAAAAAGCAGCATGTTTACGCACATTACACATACAGTAGTTAGGCACACATTTAACCTTATTATGTTATGACTAAGGCCTTTTAGGCTGAAACGCGTCAACTGACTTAATCAGCGTTTGTTCACTGTGGTCCATCCAGTTCAACCTAAAAAAAAAAAAAATACAAACCCATATCCAATCCTATACCCACAGTTGATCCAGAGGAAGGTGAAAAACCCCAGCAAAGCATGATCCAATTTGCTATAGCAGGGGAAAAAATTATTTCCTGATCCCCGAGAGGCAAACAGATTTTCCCTGGATCAATTTTACCTATAAATGTCAGTACCCAGTTATATTATGTACATTTAGGAATGAATCCAGGCCTTTTTTAAAGCAATCTACTGAGCTTGCCAGAACCACCTCTGCAGGGAGTCTATCCCATATTTTCACAGCTTTTACTGTGAAGAAACCTTTCAAAATTTGGAAATGAAATCTTTTTTTCTCTAGACGTCACTGTAATGACCTTAAAGTGAATAACACAACACCAAGTTCACGATATGGACCACTTATGTATTTGTACATATTGATCATATCCTCCTTTAATCTCCTCTTCTCAAGAGGGAATAGATTCAATTCCTCTAAACTTTCCTCATAGCTGAGGTCCTCTATGGCTCCTATCATTTTGGTTGCCCTTCTCTGCACTTTCTCCAGTTCCCCGATATCCTTTTTGAGAACTAGTGCCCAAAACTGAACTGCATATTCCAGATGAGGTCTTACTAATGATTTGTACAGGGGCAAAATGATATCTCTCTCTCTAGAGTCCACACCTCTCTTAATACAAAGGATTTTGCTCGCTTTGGAAACCGCAGCTTGGCATTGCATGCTATTATTGAGCTTATGATCCACTAAAACCACCAGATGCCACGCCATGTGACTTTGGTAGCCATTTTGGGTCAGGCAGAGCCTATTTAAGGCCCTGGCTCCCAAGGCTTGGCATGCATTTTGCGTGGATAGTGAAGGGACAAGCCACCTGTCTAATAGGGACAGTGACTATTGGCAGGGAGAGGTTCCAGATGAGTAGGGAAAGAATAGGGACAGGCCATTCATTCTGGAGACCTCCCCATTTGTGTACAGACCGGTCAGGCTGCATTCTTCCCTTCTAGACAGACACTGTTGGCACATCTGAGACCTGCTCTCCTGCACATCGCATTCTGTAAGTGTTCCTGGTTGGGTGCCTTCCAGCCGAGCTGGTTGTGAATTGCCAAAAATAAGTTTAATACTTTAATAGAAGTTCTGTTTTCTTCAACTTCCTGCCACCGCGCCACACTGCATCTCCCCACATAAGAGTATTGAACACTTAAGGAATCTTTTGTATGTTTTAAAGTTACAAAACTGGATGTACAATTTAAAAACTTTAACAGCCGAGCTAAGAAAAGGTTGAAGTATTTTCGCCATGCTTGGAATGCTGGAAGACCTGGATTACAGACGGCTTGGGGTCTGTGCCTTGGTAACCGGGTCTAGAGATGCTCTTCCTCTGCCATATACCCAGCTACTAATTTTAAGTGGCATTGCAGTCAGGCAAAAGAAGCATGACAAGTACTCTTCTTACATTGGGGATCCTCCATTGCCCGGTACTATAGATACTTTCAGCTGAGTTCTTTATGTAAATTGCAATCAACATCTTACTTATTCACCATTTAATGTTAGTGTCACTTTATTACAGGAAGTGGGGAAAAAACACATCTACTGTCAGCCTAATGTACCTTGGTTTGGTTCAGGATGGATTTGCCGAACATTACTTTCAGGTTAAGTTCGCATGCTGAAGCTGAACCCTACTCAAATCAATGGGAGCTGAATCCTAGAAATCGGTAATGGCCACTTTGTAGACTCATAGGCAATGGATTATCAAACAAATGGCATGGGGGACTGAGCACTGCCCTGGGGAATACTGTATGTACAAAGCAAAAAAAAAAGTAAAAAAAATGTAATTTGATGGGGAGCAGTTATTTTAATATAGCTTAAAGGGCAACAATAAAATTGCTAAATTAATTTAGGGCTGGTTTACAGCAGATGCAGTCCAGTGCATTTTTATTCTGCATCAAAAATGCAATAGTGTTTAACACGGCCCTAGCTCACAACAGTGCAGTGTGTTCCAGTGCAGTCAATCAAAGTAGAACGTGTTACATTTTTTCTGTGTGGGATGTATCTGAAACATGGCAAAATGCATCAAAAATGCACTGGAACATTGACATAAAAAGAAAAAAGAGGGGAAAAAATACCCCAGGAAGCATCAAAAATGCACCAAACGTATGAAAAAAGCATCGATCGGAACACATCAAAAATGCAATAAAAACGCACATGCAGAAATGCACCCAGAATGCAGAAATTGTGGCATGACCCGGCCCTTAAATAGGAAGTAAACTCTACCCCTCGAGCGCTCGCTTTCTATTACATTCTGCCCAGCTAGTAACCCCTTGTGAAGTCTCTTGTATTTAGTCCAGTTTGTAATTTGTTTCTCCTTGTCCAAAGCCGGTGTTGAGTACTGTCTTCCGTGTTTGCAACGCTTTTGGGCTTCTGCCCTTTCTTTTCCTCCCTGCCGTAATCTCGCGCAAGCGCAGTGAGTTTGTAGCCAAGCCTCGTTTTTGTTGTGATTACTATGACAACCCTGTCCCCAGCATAGCAAAAATCCCATTTGAGCTTGTGCTCTCATGGGATTGCAGAGCGATGCCGTAGAAAAGCCGTGATCTTGGCAAGGCATGTTATTGCAAGGACTAAAGGTACGGGAAGGGTGCCGTAAAAAAGGATTGTTATCCGCATGTGCTGGTGACATCAGAGAAGTAAACAGCAACGGATTACAAGAAAAATAAGTATGATAGAAGAGATCCAAATACAGCGATTTTTCACAGTATGTGCTGATTATTCAAATGAGGAAAATTTAACTGAGAGGTTACAACCACTTTAAAGCATATCTATGATCAAAATAAAATTAAAAATGTTATACTAATTTACACATTGTATTACAATTACTTCTAGCCTACTCTTATTATTAATCAAAATGATTTAGAAGTTTGTAAACTTACTTTGTATGAGGACAAGGGCCTCTTCCCCACAACCCTGGCCTGGTGCTTGTGGGGGTCTGTGCGTAGGGGGCTTATCAGAATCTTTAAGACCTCTTTAAAAATAAGGGAGCCCTATTACTGCTAGCCTCTACCTATTAACAAAAAATTGTAAAGTATAAATAATGGCACACATGTTTAAACAAGTCCTTTATTATAAAACCCAAAAAATGATGCCATGATCCAGTCAATTTTAACGGGTAAGAAGACTTTGGGGTAGACTCTGGAAAACGAAAACTGCTGTGTTAATGCTAATGACAGACTGCTTCATATATGTAATTCTTTATTGTGCCTATAGTCCCACTTTAGGGATGAAATGATGTTCTTTTAAGTCTCTCCAGGTCCCAGCTTTAAGCTGGCGTTTTCTGAAGTAAAGAAACAGGTGCACATTAAAAGATTATTAAATGTAGCTTGCATTTAAATTTTGCATTACAAGAGCTTGCGAAGTCAATGTATTCAGCAGGCTGCTCGAAAATGAAATACGCATTGAATTTATTTGACAGTGCTTTATCTTACAAAGTCATATCATCTGCTAAGCAATTTCCAGGCAATTTTTAGGAGAAGCTGAACCAGAGTGATCCATTTGAAATGAGGCTTGCCTGGTGCTTCATTATCGGTACTTCAAGCTAATGCGTCCCGCTGAGTATAGAGGAATTTGGGACAGATGGATGAGTAGCAAAGAACATTATATATAATTCCACTTTCCAGCCAAGCAGAGTTCTCATTTCACAGCATAAATATCACAAGTTTCCTTTCATTTCAATGACGCATGAGCCAGGTAGAGGGGAGTCGTTCTGTCAAACCAATTTTCGAAGTGTAAACCTTGATAGATCATTCACAGGAGCTGCAATCAAGTGCTATGTATTTTTATCAGACAAATTTAGGTTACAAGTGGTTCAACCCTGGAGTTTAAGAGTGGTGGGGTAATGTGTAAAATAACAGCTTGGATAAGAGCAGTCATATTAAGAAAGATAGACAGTTTTATGTGCTGGAGAATAGCTCTCTGTGCAGCCGTGTATCCCATTCAGCACCAAAACTAGGGTATATTTGAATCAGATTTTCTTGACTTAACTTTCTTGGCCCTGCATGCATCATGCTATCAGCACAGAAGCACTTGGCGCAAAATATGACATTTACAGAAGCATGGGGGTGGACAGATGGATCTCTGGGCATTAAACCCCCCCCCCCCCTCCACTGACATGATGCCCCATACCTGTATGCGAAGCCTGAGATGGTGTAGGTGGCTTCTTTCACAATTCCCATCCTAGCACTCCTGGAAGTTAAGACAGGGTCTGCAAGAGCGGAGGAAATGCACAAGGACCATTGTGCCAATACAGTGGGCTGGAGTTTGAGAGCTCTGGTATCAGGAGAGCAGGAGTACAGCTGGCTAACCATGCACTGTAAATGTGCTAAATTCAGTCAAAAGTCACGTCAGGGCCCAAGCCAGGACTAGTGAGAGCCAAGTGGAAAGACACCACGTCATAGGCAGGATCAGAGCAAGGAACAGGCATTGGTGGTGAACAAGTGGGCAGCGAGGCACAAATTCACTGAGCAGAAGTGTGGTCAATAATCCAAGCCGAGGTCAGTATCGAAGATAAGAAGCAGACATAAGCAGACAAGGGTAATCTGAAAGCAGGTAAGGTGAAAGCTAGGTAACAGGATCAGGATGAGAAACAGGATCACAGGAATAGACATGTGCAGAATGATAAAATGTATTTTGTTTAGTTTTGATTAATTATTTAACCACTTCAGCCCCGGAAGATTTTCCTGCTCAATGATCGGGCCATTTTTTGCGAAACGGCGATGCGTCGCTTTAACTGACAATTGCGCAGTCGTGCGACGCTGTACCCAAACAAAATTGACGTACTTTTTTTCCACAAATACTGCTTTCTTTTGGTGGTATTTGATCACCTCTACGGTTTTTATTTTTTGCGCTATAAACAAAAAAATGCGTAAATTTAGAAAAAAAAACACAATATTTTTTACTTTTTGCTATAATAAATATCCCAATTTAAAAAAAACAAAAAACTGTATACTTGCTCATAAATGTTCATTGAGCACCAGAACTCAGGAAACAGCCTATAAACTGCTCACACATTGGTATGCCACTCCGGTGAAATTACACTCCTGGTTCCCAGAGACATCAGATACATGTTGGCGATGTCATAGGGACAGAGGCTCCTTACTGCATATCTGGTGGCAATGCCCAATTTTGCAGCCCTTTTGGTCTGAGGTGAAGAAGCTAGTGTTCCTGATCACAGACATAAAATTAAAGCTGGATGCATTATGTTGTCTTCTCCATATCACAGAACTTCCCATCAAGAAATATAAACACTCACTATCCAAGCATCTATTGAATGCAGCTAAAGCTCTTATCCCACTTTTTTGGAGATCCACGCAGATACCTACTGTACAGGAATGGCTACACAAGATTTCTGAGATACTGTATGTGAGATGGAGGAGACAATAGCACAGTCAGGAGACAATGTTGAATACTTCCACAAGACCTGGGAACCCTGGTTCATATTTAAACAGTAAAGATAATACTTTTACACATTTGGTTATGCTTACTCAGACCCTGGCCATATAAGGCTTTCTTTTTGAACTACCTACATTATGAATGATGATTTAGATGACCTTGCTTCATTTCAACAATACCCCCCCCCCTTCTCATACTTCTCTAAATTCGAGAATTATTTCTCATTTTCTCGGCTCTTCCTATTAACAGAATCAGTTTCGGTCGGATTTCCAAAAGTCCAAGAGTATCAAACGTTACATTCTACAGTTTTGGGTATATACCCCTTCCTCAGATACTCTTGGGGTACAGTTACATCTATATAATCTCACTAAATGACAGTATTCTGTAAAACTTTATTCTTATTGTTCACAAAATCTGATTATTTCTTTTATTTGTTACTACGACCTGGAGCTGCAACTCCAATAATGTACTCTTTATTGGTTTTCAATATACTTTGATGCATAAAAAAAAAACAAAAAAAAAATTCTTCTTCAGTTTAGGCCGATATGTATTCTTCTACATATTTTTGGTAAAAAAATTAGCAATAAACATATATTGATTGGTTTGCGCAAAAGTTATAGCGTCTACAAAATAGGGGATAGATTTATAGCATTTTTTAATATTATTTTTTTTTTTACTAGTAATGGCGGTGATCTGTGATTTTTATTGGGACTGCAACATTGTGACGGACACATCGGACACTTTTGACACTTTTTTGGGACCAGTGACATTTATACAGTGATCAGTGCTATATAAATGCACTGATTACTGTATAAATGTCACTGGCAGTGAAGGGGTTAACACTAGGGGACGATCAAGGGGTTAACTGTGTTCCCTAGGTGTGTTTCTAACTGTAGGGGGGATGGGACTGACTACGGAAGGAGAGAGATCAGTGTTCATACTTAGTATGAACACACGGCCTGTCTCCTCTCCCCTGACAGAACCAGGATTTGTTTGTTCACACACACAGATCCCGGTTCTCGCTCTATCACGAGCAATCGTGGGTGCCCGGTGGTCATCGCGCCTGCCGGGCACTCGCATCGGCTCCGGGGACACGCTTCAGGTGTGCGCGTACCGCCGGAGGCATGTCCTAAAAGTGCAACGCTAAAAAAAATTACCATGTGTAAAACACCATATATAACAGTGCAAAACCTTTGAAGTGAACAGAAAATCCAATCAAAATGTTATTCAATCCAAAAATGTCCTTATGCAAAAGTGCAAAATATAATATATTCATCAAGTGCAAAGTTCATAAATTGATCACTAAAATGCTCCTGTGCAGACAATTCATGCATGCCAGTGTCCCACACTGGATAGATCAATCCTGACAGCGCAGTGCTCAGACATTCACCATCGTGACACCTTCACCATAAATCAGATGGGGGTTTACCAGATCACCAGCGATCTTCCTTACTCAGGAAGATCATTCAGTGCTTATTGGGATCTCTGATCCTCAGATGGAAATCCGGAAATGTTCCCCCGCCAGCTTCACTGTGTTCCCCTTATGGTGACAAGATGATCCAGCTCACCGTCTCGGATGGGATGGATGGATGATTCCTCAGAATTAAAATGGGTAAAAAACAGGGAGACTCCTCATAGTGTAGTATGGTCTCAACCTTTTTTTTTAAATCAGTGCATAAAACAAAGATGCTGCTGGCTGTAAATCTTTCCACTATAGCCAGTGCTATCCTTCAAACAATCATTGATTCAAAAAGCATCTGTGTAGCAGTGTGTGTGCATCGTCCCTACGATCGTTTCAATATATGTAACGTCATCAGGGGTAACGTCATCAGGAGTACCCCTGATGATGTTACATATAACAAAACGATCGTAGGGATGATGCACACATGCTGCGGCACAGATGCTTTTTGAACTAATGACAGTTGGAAGGATAGCACTGGATATAGTGGAGAGATTTACAGCGATTGTCAGCTGTCAAATCGCGGGAACATGGCGCTGCATTTGGGGTACTATTGAAATTGATGGGCAACGCACCAGGAACACGCCATTTGCCGCTATTGCAAATTGCAAGCAGAATCGTGGCGATTCCGCCAGGGATTTGGAACGTGGAGATGTGAACGGAGCCTTAGGCTGGGTTCACACTGGTACAACAAACACTCCAACATTGGGAGCACATGTCGCAAGACGTGTATAAATCAATGATTCTCTATGAGACCTGTCTTAACTGGTCTGACACAAGTCGTCCGACTTTGAAAAAGATTCCTGCACTGCTTTGGTCCGACTTTGATCCTACTTCAGTCCATTGCATATCATTGAAGTCGGATCAAAGTTGGAACGTCTTAACTGATCCGACTTTGGCATGTGACTTGTGCTCTGAGGATCTTGAAGGGGAGCCCCACCCCAAAGTTAAAAAAAAAAACGGCATAGGGTCCCCCCTCCAAGACCATTCCAGACCCTTTGATCTGGTATGGATTTTAAGGGGAGCGCCCACGCCATGGAGTCCCCCCAAAAATCCATACCAGACCCTTATCTGAGCACGCAACCCAGCAGGTCTGGAAGGGGGGGTGGGGACGAGCGAGCACCCCTCTTCTGAACCATAACAGGCCATATGCCTTTAACATGGGGGTGAGTGCTTTGGGACAGGGGGGCCCTGTGCCTCCCACCCCAAAGCACCTTGTGCCCATGTTGATGGGGACAAGGGCCTCTTCCTGACAACCCTGGCCAGTGGTTGTCGAGGTCTGAGGGCGGGGGGTTTATCAGAATCTGGAAGCCCCCTTTTACAAGGGGGTCCCCAGATCGTGGCCCCCCCACCCTATGTGAATGAGTATGGGGTACATTGTACCCCTACCCATTCACCTAAAACAAAATGTCAAAAATAAAAAAAGCACACAGGTTTTTGACAAAGTAATTTATTAAAGCAGCTCCGGCATCTCTTCTCCTTCTGATCTCTTCTCCCTCCGGCGATGTCTTCATGCTCTGGGTCTTCTCCCTCCGCTGATGTTTTCTTCCTCTGGGGACAACATGGGGACAAGGTGCTTTAGGGTGGCATGTTGAGGGCATGTGACCTAGTATGGTTCAACGGGGGCGCTCGTTCGTCCCTACCCCCTTTTCTGACCTGCCGGGCTGCGTGCTCGGATAAGGGTCTGGTAAGGATTTTGGGGGGCCCTGTGCCATTTTTTGGCATGGGGGGTCCCCTTAAAAGCCATACCAGACCAAAGGATCTAGTATGGTCTTGGAGGGGGAACCCTATGCTGTTTTTCTTTTTAAATTTGGCAACCCGAACGATGCACTGTACATCATTATATTGTACAGTACAGGATTTTTGCGGTTTCTATTTTTTGTGTTCTGTACTTATACAAAATAAAACAACATTATTGAGCTGGAGTTTTGTGTTTAGACCTTTTTTTCAAAATACAGTACAGTACAGTAGTTAAGAATGCTAAAAAAAATTGATTATTTGTGGCTCCTCAATTAACAACCAATTTGTTTAACAACCTGGCCGCTGGAATGACACCTGGTCATTGAGGAGAGCCTGTACTGGGTCTTGATGCTTTTCTAGGCAACACAGTAAAATCATGGATGGTGGGAGGCACTGGCAGGCTGCTGTACATTTGTTCTTTCCCACTTTACTTTGTTGTAATGAACTGCATCAAGTTATTGTTGTTGCTGGGAGAATGATGACCTCTAATGAAGGTTTTGGGTCAGTAAAACTTGATTATTAGGTGATTTTGGTTTTTTTCTCTGACCTTGCCTCCTTTTTAGTGCTAGATAGCTCAGTCCCAGCTAGACCCTCCATTTTTGATCCATGTTCCCTCAATCAGTGGTTGTACTTTGCAGAGATAAGGCTTAGGAATGTCATTTTCTTCTTACAGTTTAAGAGACTGGAAAAACATCCTCTGTACCGCAAATAGCTGAAGTAAAAGTGTGTTGGATTCAACTTTTGTGTCTTATAGAGTCAATCTGCCTGTGGATGGTGCCATGTCAGATGGTGACCAAATTATCTGGACAGATGTGATCTAAAGAAGTATGACAATGCATAAACTGATTTGAAACAACAACATCACAACAAAACACCACGGCACTTCTCATCAGTACTCCCCTCAAGAGCTCTCATCTCTGATGCCAGCAATGGGCTGGCTCTTGGGAGGAGTTATGCAAATTTCAAAATGCCTTGATGGGTGGATGTCAGTTTGGAGAAGCGGGCATACCTAGGCGTGCTGTATTTTCATGTGAAAAACACAGGATAGTGGCGCTGTTGCTTAGTTAGAAATTATTACAAATAATTGTCCATTCAATAACAAACCTTGTCATGAAATTCTCAGATCAGATGAGGAAGGAATAGACTGTAGGAAGCAAGTGGGGAAACAACCTGTATATTTTTAGCAACAAGTCCGTGCTCCAGGGCAAGCCTTCAGGGGGAAGTTGAGAGCAAACTCCAAAAACATGCAAAAGAAAACAGAAAAGGCACCACCAGATTAGAGCCAGTTGCATTTAATAATGAAGCTGAAGCTTGAGGAAGGAGCACGTCTGTTTTTCATCTACACAGAGCGCAAGCTCCAAAAAACGTTGTTGCTACCCTTAGTGACATCACCACGCTCTACTCCTGAGTTCCACTGCTGACCAGAGCCAAGCCTCGGTCTCAGCCTCCAGAGGCGGTTAAGGAAACCCTGCTGGACGGAACTACCTACTCTTATGGAAGAACTATCTACAGGCTAAAAAACGCTGGTTAGACGTCACATAAAGAGGACATTGTGCTGAAAATCTTCTTTTCTACATGTAAGTGGATGTATGCACTTGTTTATTTATTAAATGTAACTGGCTCTAATCTGGTGGTGCCTTTTCTGGGGTTTTTTTGCATGTATTTTCATGTGGACCATCCTAGGTAAAGCCCACATACTGAGCATCCATTATTGAAAGATCTAAAATCCAATGAATAGGTCCAAAAACTGTAAGGGCTGAATGAAAAGGGCAAAAGGATGCTGGACATCCTCTAGCCAGAAAATGAGGCTCAATCCGACTTGCTGTATGTTCTAATACACACTGTGAGAAAGCCGCAGTGAAATCAGAGTAATTTCAGTACAGGAGAGGAGTATCTGTGTAAGACTGAAGGTAAGGCTGCAACAGAGTCGCTATAACTATTATAGGGTGATTTAGTGTGGGGGATAGATGGTTTTCCATTACTGTTAGGTTGTAGATTTTTTGTTGTTGTTTTTAGTGCCTAAAGCTATGTACTGATAATGACCGGTACCTGACTTCCAGCACTAAGAATTTATTTTATAAAGTCTATGATGCCTTCGTTGTTGTGTGCAATCTTTAGCTATACTTTATATTAATTAGTTCTCTATTATGAGAAATGTTTTGATTTCTTTGTAGGAGAAAAATGTCCATAGCAATAGAGTTATGTAAGTGGCGAAGTCTGTAATCAGCTTATCATCAAACTAACCAAAATAGTCTTGATGTTCCAGGAATCCAAAACCAGATTGTACAAGTTAACTACACTGTCGAAAAGATTGTCTTTAAAAAAAAAAACATTCAAATTATCAAATACACAAAAGAGCTGCCTATGATTTGATTTTCCATCAGAATCAACGATACAGATAACCTGAGCAATACATAGACGTATACAAACATAAGCAGATTAACCTGAAGGATGCCATGAGTCTGACCTTTGCTACTACAAAATTTATTAAAAGCTGAACTCCAAGATAAGCCAATATTGTCTAACTACAAGAGTTACGTGTATTCTTACTTAAATCTTGTTTTTCTTTGTGTGTTTCTTCCAGATCTGTGCAGTAATCCATTGTACATTTTTTACCCCTGTGCAGAAGCTTCCTGTAATAAAGACCGGTCACTGCTGCACTCTCTCCTTGTGCAGGATGACTGGTCTTGTGTCCGCCCCTCCTCTAATTTTCTGCACACAGCCTATAGTAGGTGATGTCTGCTGGGTACCTCCTACTGCTCAGGTCTCTCTAAAGACTATGTAAAACACAGTGATGGTGTCACTTCTTCTTTCATAAGGTAATAACTGGGCTTGAAAAGGTATTTGGTGCACACAACCTGTTTTTTTTTTTTTTTTGGCTATTAACCCCTCCCCGCCCGTGCTATAGCCAAAAGATCGCTACAGCGTGGGCTTAATTTTCTAGGAGGGCGTACATAGATGTCCTCTGGTAAATGCGTTGACCTACTTTAGACTCAGCTGATCACAGATTGGGGTAAAGGGCCAATCACAGCAGCCCTTTACCACGTGATACCTGTGTCCAATGACAGCTGATCACGGAATTAAACACAGGACCGGTATCGGCTTTTCTTTCGTCACGCTGACAACGCAAGGAGAGCAAAAGAGAGCCGATAACCTGCTTGTGTTAAAGGGACATCGGCACTGATAATCAGGGCACTGATTATCAGTGCAGTCCCAACAGTGCCCCACAGTACAACCAATCAGTGCTCAACAGTGCTGCCAATCTATGCCCATCAGTGCTGCCAATCAGTGGTCATTAGTGTCCCCTCATCAGTGTCACTTATCAGTGCCATCTACCGGTGCCTATCAGTGCCCATTAGTGCCAGCTATCAGTGCCCATCAGTGTCCATCAGTGCTTCCTATCAGTGTCACCTATTGGTGTTCTTCAGTGCCACCTATCAGTGCAGTCTCATCAGTGCCACCTATCAGTGCCCATCAGTGCCACCTCATCAGTGCCCATCAGTGCAGCCTCATCAGCGCACATCAGTGAAGGAGAAAAATGATCTGTTTGTAAAATGTTATAACAAACTATGAAAAAAATGTTTTTTCAAAATTTTCGAACCTTTTTTTGTTTGTTTAGCAAAAAATTAAAAACCCAGTAGTGATTAAATACCACCAAAAGAAAAATCTATTTGTATGAAAAAAATTATAAAAATGATATATGGGTACAGTGTTGCATGACCGCGTAATTGTCATTCAGAGTGCGACAGCACTGAAAGCTGAAAAAGTGGGTAAAAGTGCCCAGAAGGCAAGTGGTTACGCAATATAATTTAGTGAAGGTTTACCTGTTACAGTTCATCAGAGTACCTGTCAGTCCATATGAGTACCTGTCACAGTCCATCAGAGTACCCGAGTACCTGTCACAGTCCATCAGAGTACCCGAGTACCTGTCATTGTCCATCAGAGTACCCGAGTACCTGTCATTGTCCATCAGAGTACCCGAGCACCTGTCACAGTTCATCTGAGTACCCGAGTACCTGAGTACCTGTCACAGTCCATATGAGTACCCGAGTACCTGAGTACCTGTAACTGTCCATATGAGTACCTGAGTACCTGTCACAGTCCATATGAGTACCCGAGTACCTGTCACAGTCCATATGAGTACCTGTCACAGTTCATATGAGTATCAGAGTACCTGTCACCGCCCTTCAAAGTACCCGAATACCAGTCACCAGCCCATCAGAGTACCTGAGTACCTATCTATAGCCCATCAGAGTAACCAAGTACCTATCACCATACCATCAGAGTACATGAGTACCTGTCATCAGGCCATCAGAGTACCCGAGTACCTGTCACAGCCCATCAGAGTACCCGAGTACCTATCACCAGGCCATCAGAGTACCCGAGTACCTGTCACCAGGCCATCAGAGTACCCGAGTACCTGTCACCAGCCCATCAGAGTACCCGAGTACCTATCTCTATAACTTCTTCAGGGTGAAAGACTAAATTCCCGTTGGAATTGCGTAATTTGTATACATGTGGGGGGTTAGTAGATTGTCTAAGCTTTCTAGCAAACATTGTAGAGGCAGAGTTGCTATATAATAAGAATTTTGCTTTGGACCATCTCAAGGTCTTTTCTGTGTCAGCAGACAATAAAGTGTCTAGGGTTCTTCTTTTATGTTGGATTTGATTATATAAGTCAGAAGAAGGGGATTGGAAATGCTTGTAATATAATTTGTCTAAATCTTTAGTTAGTGTATTAATATCCATTAATTTTGATTTATTTTTGGTTGAGGCGGTGTTAATTAGGTGACATCTTATGACCGCCTTGTGTGCTGTCCACAAAGTGGTAGAAGAGATGTCGGGAGTTATATTATGAGTAAAGTAATCTTCCAATTTTGTTGTAAGTTGTTGGGTAATATTGTGGTCTGTTAAAAGAGAGTCATTGATACCCCACTTATATGGGGTAGGGGCCATGCCTATGTGAGAAGTAGTGAAAGAGACTATGTGATGGTCAGACCACGGGCATGTATGGATGTCTGCATTAGATGAGTTAGCCAGAAGGATTGGGGTTCCAAAAATATAGTCTAATCTGTCGTAGCTTTCATGTGAATGAGAGCAAAAAGTATAAGCCCTTATACCAACATTATGAGCTCTCCATGTATCTATTATTTGAAGATTGTGTAGAGAGCGGGTGAGAGATTTAGGGAATGCTTTTGACGAAGGGACAATTCTACTTCTATCGAGAAAAGAATTTGCTATCAAATTGAAGTCTCCTCCTACTATTAGGTGGGGGAAATTATATTTGTCCAGAATATAAAAAATGTTTTAAAAAATGTACATTGTACTTCATTGGGGGCGTAAATTGAGGCGGTAGTAATTTGACAGCCATTGAGAATGCCTTTCAGGATCAGGAATCTACTTTCTGGGTCTTTGTATACGTTTAGTATTTCCATGACTGGTGATCTCGTTATAAAGATGGCGGTACCACGAGTCTTGGAAATGTAGTCTGTACAATAATGCTGGTTATAAGACCTGTCAAAATATTGTGGGTGATTATTGGTGGAAAAGTGGGTTTCCTGTAGTAGTAAAAATATATCCGCTCCTAATCTTTTATAATTGCGGAATGCTTTTTTACGTTTACTGGGCGAATTGAAACCTTGAACATTATGCGATAACACTTTAAGTCCCATTGTAGTTTTCATAGATATAGATTGGTCTGAATAAAATGGTATGTGTTGTTTACTACCATAGGGGCTACAAAAACCAGAATTATATATCCAGAGTAATCGCCCATACTGTTCAAAAATGTATTGAAAATGGTGAATATAGTATGTATCAAGAAGAACATGGATATAGAAAATATCCATGTTACATTGTACAATGTTAATTCCATATAATGCTTTAAGGAAAATACTGATTTTTTTGTTAGACCTTTTCAAAAACTTATAAAAATAGAGTAAATTAGTAAAACTATGAGAGGTATAACTTGGGGGTCAGGGTGAGGTACACCGTCTGACCAAGAAAAACTTTGGTGTGGACAATAATGTCCAATACTCACAAAAGGAGTCCCAACCATTGAAACAATAGATAGCATGAACAGTCGTATAAAATTTACCACAAGCTGAACCATGTTTTGGGAACCCTCTGTGAGTAGGGGGACAAACTAACTGAGGCGGAGCAGATCAGCCTCAGCGAGGATACTATATAACAAAAATGTAAGTGCATACTGTATATCATATATTGCAAACTGAAAAGTAGAATGAATAATATGTATAAAAGAAGCAATGATATACCAACTAAAGTCATTTTAAAGGTGTAGATCAGCTATTTACTTTGAGCTGTCAATTAAACTTGCAAACTTTCAAAACGTTAATAACTTTTCTTTGAACTTGAAAGGAAAAGTGGAAGTCTTTAATCCTTACTTCCATTAAATTTCCATTCTTTTCCAATTTGTTGTATTTTTAATGAGAAAAAACCATGTTAATTAATGGACTGAGGCATCCTAATTTTCAGGCATCCATATTTCTGAAGGATTGTCGCCATCTTCTTTGATCTCTACGTGTGGCTGGGGTAGCCCAGATAGGTGAAGTATGGGGAGTAGTAGGGGGTCTTCTATCCACAACTGGATCTAAAAGACCCAACTTCACCAGGAGATCCTTGCCTTCTGAAACATTGAAGACCGTGTAGATGGTGCCATTGTGCGGGACTGTTAATTGAAATGGAAATCCCCACTGATATATAATATGCGCAAATTGTAGTACAGAAGTTATTTCCTTCAATTTGCGTCTCCTTTCTAGGGTAGCTTGGGAGATGTCGGGAAATATTTGAATTTTTGTGCCATCCAATTCAATGTTGTGAATATTTCTGGATGCTCTTTAATATGCTTTCTTTTGTGATGAAGTCTTTCATGCATAGAATGATGTCACGTGGAGGTTTATCTGGAGGTGGTTTAGGACGCAAGGCCATATGTATTCTGTCACATGTAAATGAAGATGGGGGTAACTCCGTAAGGAGACTGTGGACACTGCGGGCATCAGGTCAGAGACTGATTCTGGGATGCCACGAATCCTTAGGTTGTTCCTGCGGTTTTGATTATCCAAATCCTCCACTTGTGACTGTAAATATGAATAGTTTTCAGCTAAGAGTTCAAAGTCTTTTCTAAGATCATTATGTGCAAGTGATAGCTCATCATGTTTGGTTTCCAGAATATCTGTGCGACCTCCCAGGGTTGCTATTTCTTGTGTAAGTGTGCTTGTTGTTTTTTGAAGCTCAAACTAATTTTATCAGCAAACTTTTCATAAATCTTGGTTAAGCTGGAGAGAATCTTTTGTAAGCTGAGAGGAGTACTCACTGTTGTTTTGTGTGGAGGCAAACTCCTGCGGAGGGTCGTCTGCTAATATTGCAGACTGTACAGGCTGTGGGGAACCCACGCCTTTTTGAGCCATTTTCTTCTCCTCTTTATTATGCAGCAGATATGTGGTTAAAGAGTGCTGTTGAGACTGGCAACTGTGCGCCTTCTTGCCCGACGGCATGCACTAGTGCAAACTACAGGGGCAATTATGGAAATTATCACGGTTATATCCTAGCTGATCTGATGGGGCTCCTAAATAGAGATGGCAATCTGCATCGCGCAGCGTAAGTGCCCCCGTTAAGATGGGAACGTGGCCTTAACTAATTTTATCACCTTCATCTTATGTTAAGGTAGTGATAAACTTCAACCCTGCTGAGGGGATACAAACAGTCTGATGAGGGAGCTATGGAGCCCTGTTAGTACAAGGATCAGGTACAACAACAAAAAAAGATTCAGGGAGAGCAGAGAAACGTTGGTGGGGTGTACCAATATGGCCACTACTCCTATGAATGTTATTGAGAACTGCACTTCCTGAGGCAGTGGTGGAAAAGGGGGTACTTTGATGAGGGCTATATCTTGCAAGCAGATATGCTATTAAATTTGCATGAGTCGATCCAGGCACAAGAGGAATAGAAAAGCCCCAGTAACCCTGATGTCGGGTGAAGCAAGATGTCAGCTGAACGTGGCTATGGGGACAAGGCCTCTGCTTCCATCAGCGCTAGTAATGTCAAAGGGACCGCATTGTATGGTGTGCCCCTCAAATATGTTCTTGTTATTGTAATAGGCCCTGACCAGGTTTTTTGGGCTGGAGCACCCCTCCCCCTCCTCATTACCTCTTATTTAGTGGCCACCAGTGCATAGGATGTATCCCATTCAGTTCTCCCACATAGAGGAGTTTAGCTCCCATGGTTGAGACAAAGGATCTTCCATTCTATTACTGGAGTAGGACCCACTAATTCGGGGTACTTTGTTGCAGTAAGTGGGCTTAGCACTATATGACCATATAGTGTGACCAAACCCCCGTATTTTTTGAATATGTTCAGGTGTTTTTAACTAGCCCTGCAGGAAATGTCATTCTTGTATGTGTGCGCTGTAAAATATTTTGTACTGTTTGTAGGTCTTATAGCAGCACCATCTTGAATTTAAACGCATTGTATGGTGTGCCCCCCAAATATGTTCTTGTTATTGTAATAGGCCCTGACCAGGTTTTTTGGGCTGGAGCACCCCTCCCCCTCCTCATTACCTCTTATTTAGCGGCCACCAGTGCATAGGATGTATCCCCTTCAGTTCTCCCACATAGAGGAGTTTAGCTCTCATGGTTGAGACAAAGGATCTTCCATTCTATTACTAGAGTAGGACCCACTAATTCGGGGTACTTTGTCGCAGTAAGTGGGCTTAGCACTATATGACCATATAGTGTGACCAAACCCCCATATTTTTTGAATATGTTCAGGTGTTTTTAACTAGCCCTGCAGGAAAAATCATTGTAAACTATTTTGTACTGTTTGTAGGTCTTATAGCAGCAACATCTTTAATTTAAACGCATTGTATGGTGTGCCCCCCAAATATGTTCTTGTCCATATATTAAAAGTCAGCAGCTGCAGTATTTGTAGCTGCTGGCTTTTAATATTTTTTTTTCAGCAAACCTCAGCTTTAACTGGGGGCCAGAGTGGTATCTTGAGGGCCGCCGGCCACGGGTATTAGGCTGAACAGCCGAATAGCTTGCACAGAGGGAGACGGCCGCAGGAGAGTTAGATTATCCAGGAGGCGATGTTGGTACTGCCGCCGGGTGGAGCAAGATGGCCGCCACTTCACATCAGTAGGCTGGAGCCACAGCCTGTCGCTCGGATGGTTGGTCCAGGGATGGGCGCCGCTCCAACTGCACCAGGTGGTTCCCCGAGAGGCTGGGAGACACAGGGGACCATGCAGAGATCCGGTCAGGGCTGCTGGAAACTGTGATTCCTGCAATGTGTGTGAAGAAACTTATTTTGAAGAAAGCCATAAAAAGAATTAAAGAAACTTTTCACAAAGTTCATCTTTGTCTCTTTGCTGAGTCTTCTACTCTTGCTTGTTAATAACATAGAAAGTCACACAAATTATTAAAGATACCTTTTTTTTTGGATCAACTTTATATTGGATTTAATGAGCTTTTAAAATACTTCTGCAAGCATATTTGCATTGGGTTCCTTTTAATTTAGATGAATTCAGTTTAAGTCAAGCAAACCCATGATGATAGATGGGGTGCTTATACTTTCTCCCTAGTGGCGTAATCCACCAATATCTTCGTTGTCTCCAATAAACAAACACTACACATTTACTTTACACTTAGAGAGAGCTTCTAAACAAACAGAGATCTCACTTCCACTCCCAGGTTGGGGATATCCCTTGACAAAAAAAGTTGACGTATTTCTTAATTTTTGTACGGTTTAGCAGTAGGGTTGAAGAGCCTTGGGCAAGGTATTTATAGTTAGATTAAAAACCCTTGTTTCCTCTAACTGTCAGCATATTTTAACCAGCTACTAAACCTCCTGCACGACCAAACTCGTTTCATGACATGAATTAGGGTATTAGGACATAAGTCAGATACTGTCATCATTGTCTTTTGCACTTCATCGCCAACGTGGTGCCGTACACTCAGCAAGAAGACTTGTTGTTTTTTTTTTTTCCTGCTTTGCTTCGTTGATTTACAGCTTTCCCTTTTTCATTCATACAGACAGCTATAAGATGATTATTTTTTACTGTGAGTCATTGTAGAAGAATATGAATCTGACAGCTATTTACAAGCTTAATTTTTGTCTATACACAGGCCTAGGGGAAATTTCTAGGCAAAAAGTTATGAATCCCTTCAGCGCTATGTGTGCCAGATGTATTGGAAAAATAAATAAAAGGAAAATATATGATTTCTTATGTTCTTTTTATGCTTATTTTTTCAATGTTCTAGCCCTTCTGGCCTTGTTTAAAAATAGATGCCTTTTTAAAACACATTAGATCATTTGAAGTACCCATAGAAATGTAATAAATTGGCAAAAATGTTCTCTTTATTTTTTTCACCTTTGAGAGATGTTATAAGAGTCCAGCTACTGTTTACCTTAGGCTGTATGCCATCTTCCGAAATATTCTGGGTTCTGTGCTTTAAAAAAAGCATTTCAGAATGAATGTGTTTTAATATTAAATAAAAAAAAGGCTTCCTCACAATTGGCTGGCAGAGGTATTACTTCTTCAAGGTCCATGTAACTACGGGGCATGGCAGGTGTTTGTCCTTTGCCTACAGACTTTGTTTTAAAAGGTGCCCCTCATTCTCATCTCAGAAAGTTTAGAAATAGGCACATACTTTTGTAATCTAAGCAACTCTAAGGCACAAGGAAGGTTACATCACATTTTATATATTGCTGCTTTGCAGTCTCAGTGTCACTGTCCCATCTTTTACCCACTTTCTTGTCAATCAGAGAATCCAGCATTCCAGAGATGCTGACCCCCAAGGTCCTAACAAACATTTATCATAATATCATAATATAACTGGGTACTAACATTTATAAGTAAAGTTGATCCAGGGAAAATCCGATTGCCTCTTGGGAGATCTGGAAGGAGTTTTTTCCCCTGCTGTGGCCAATTGGGTCATGCTTTGCTGGGGTTTTTCGCCTTCCTCTGGATCAACTGTGGGTGAAGGATTGTGTATATTGGATTGTATGATTTTTTTTTTTTGGTTGAACTAGATGGACTTGTGTCTTTTTTCAACCTAACTATGTAACTATGTAACATTTAGTTTACTTTCACTGCAGGCCTGATATTCACTTCAGATTTTTAGCCAATAACACTAGCTAAATGAAAAAAATGACTGGCACAAGGAATCTTATTCAGGTAACTGCCTTTAGGGAGTTTCTTGTCTAAGACCCGCTGAAACCCAGGACACACTATTATTGTCACGTAGCTGGTGGCGAGCCTGACGTGTAGAGGAAGGCCTCCCCAACAACTCCGGCTCAAGGGCCGCTGGTAGTGGGACAGCTGGTGCTGGAGCACGGTGGAGTAAGAGTGCCTAGGGAAAGTCCTAAAGTCTGTGTAGGTAGTTGCCAGGAACAAACAGGTGGGCAGCCGGACTTGACTGGTAGAAGACAGGAGCGTAGCAGGATCACAGGCAGGTCTCAGCAGCAGACAGGTAGATCAGGTATCACAGCTGGCAGAAACGTAGTCAGGTCACAGGCAGAGTTGGCAACAGGTAGGCAGATCAGGAACAAACAGCAGACAGAAGAGTATTCAGGTCACAGGCGGGATTGGCAACGGGTAGGCAGATCAGGAACAAACAGCAGGCAGAAGAGTATTTAGGTCACAGGCAGGTTTGGCAATGGGTAGGCGGATCAGGTACAAACAGCAGGCAGGAGAATAGTCAGGAAACAAGCAGGAACGGTAATCAGAAGTCAGAACAGGTAACAGGATTTCAGGTACACGCTGTAGACAAGGCAGCAACCAGCCAGTACTGAGTCTGTGTTTAAATAGGCCATCTGGTGCCAGTTCTGATGACAGGCGCGCGCATGCGAATGGGTGAGCGCGCTCGTGCACGCGCATGCGCGTTTACTGATGCGCCCATGGCTGATCTGTGAATACTTTGTTGGCGCCTGCGCACAGGTGTGTGCCTGAGAGCATCAGCTGTACTCTGCGGATGACTTCCCTGACAAATATGCAAGGTCTGTCATTCCTGGTAGTGTTGAGAGCTTTTCTCATCTCCCTACTAGCCCATCTCTAGCATGGATTGCTTTACTGTAATGACAAGAAGAAAAACAAAGGGGTATGTGACAGTTCCTGACCTTAAAAATTATATTGAACTTTGAATATCAGCATACCATGAGATATGGGGTACCCAGGCCACTGAGACTGACTTCTGAAGGCACCTTGGGCTAGATTACTAACTTTAAGTGAGCAGAGAGGGATGACAGGTCCCTCTCTGCTCACTGAGTGGGGAGGGGCTCGTCGAGCGCCGCTGCTTGCTATGGAGGGATTAGACGAAAACAGACAGCATGTCCGTTTTCATCAGATCTCACTCGGTCTGCCAGTAACGGATGTGAACGTAGAGCCATCCGTCTGATTTTAACGCATCGGACTGGGTCGGATGTTAGCGGACATGTCACAGCTGACATCTGTCTCTCCATAGACTAACATGAGGGCCCGTTCAGGTCCGCCGACAAAAGTGACAGGCGGACCTGAACGGTCTGACAGTGTGAAAGGGGCCTTAAAAATAATTTCATTATACCTTCAAATTATAAAAAAAATATTGGGTACACACTTAGGGGTAATTTATCAAGTAGAGAATGTGAGTTTCACCTACATTGGAGAACCATGTGTTTTAAATAGAAGTGATTGATTCTCCACCAGCAAATGTTTGTAAAAGTCATACTCTGCCTTATAAATAGACCCCATGAAGTATGTTAAAAAAAAACATTCAGCACATCCTTACAACAAATGTCAAATTTGCCATGTTGCATCACATAAAAAAAACATTCTAAAAACTGAAAAATACCTGTTGAAAATTTAGTGTGCTCCTAACTTTCTACTTGAGCCAAAGACACAGTGGGTTTGATTTACTAAAACTGCAGAGTGTAAAATCAGGTGCAGCTGTGCATGGTAGCTAATCTGCTTCTAAATCCAGTTTGTTCAATTAAGCTTTGATTACAAAAAAAAAACCTGGAAGCTGATTGGTTTCTGTTCAGAGCTGCACAATATTTAGCACTCTCCAATTTTAGTAAATCAACTTCAGTGCATTTTCTGCGCTGCAATTTCAACCAGTTTTTTCAGCCTTGCTTTCTGGGCTAAAGAGCTCCACCTACCCCCAATCCATAGCACCCAACTGTCCTTTATTTGGAGCAAATCCCTTTGCCCCTTTTTCTTCTTAGTTGTCCTTCACTTTGGACAGATGTATGGGGCTCTATAATAAATGCAATACTTAAAGTGGACCTTCACTCAAAAGTTAAAGTGCCATTTATTTAACTCCCCACCGCAGTTTCTAACGCTTTTAATTTTTTTACTTGAAGCGTGTACCATGTTTGACATGCTCCCACTCCCTCAATTCTTGCATAGGCGAGATTGAAGTGCACTTAAGACGGCCAAACATGGATCAAAATTTGAACCCAAAAATGGTAAAGCCAAAAGCTAACCTATCCCTTTCATGAGCTTCTGAGCTTAACTATTGATCTCTATTGACCAGGGGTTACCAAAGATCTTGAGGGCCACTGCAAGACGGCTGAAAGAAAAGCAATGTACAACTAAGGGAGGGTGGCTGTACATCTTTCAGGCTTCCAATTTGGCTAGTATATTGGATAGTAAGGAGTTACTTTATAATGAGGCACTGCATAAATAGATTATGCATATAGACTTAAAATAATAGGAGCTACTTTCATTTTTTTTTTCTATTGCACCCCTTTTGTTTTAGGAATATTATCCGAACATGCTCTAACATGTTTTTCTCTGTTCTCACATACTTCCTGGGGTTCTTCAAAGCCACCGCGCCGAGGAAAGCCTCATAATCTCCTGAATCCCTTCATGAACCGAAGGTAAGATTATTAGAAATCAACAAAAGATGAAAGCCTTTCTATTAATTAATTTTCATGCTCCTCTTGCACAAGGACCTTACATAAAGTTTTTGGTCCTTTTAATTTAAAATCTCTAGCAGAGCAAATGGCAAATGGCAATTTTTTTTTCCATTTATATCTTCCAACCATCAATTTCCTTTAAACTTGATCCAAAAAGCTTTTTTTTTTTCTTTTTTTCATAAAGCACATGATTCTAGTTAGGAATCATAACGTTTACTTGATGGCTTTACTTTCACTATTGATTACATCAAAAAGAATTTGGAGCTTTGTTGACATTTAACCAGTGCATGAAATCTAAGCCTCTTGACAAAAGGGGGTCCGTCTTAAGCCTTCTATGACCCCTGACCTTTATTTACATGACTCCAGCTGCTTTAATGCTTGCATGTGCCACCTTTCCCCCCTGCATTAATAAGCTGAAAATGAGCTCTAAAAGTAACGTATCGTAAATCACAATATGTTTGGCAATAATGGTTTAAAATAAGAAAAGGTATGGTAGTAGACAAGACAATGTTGTAAGCAAATTAAGGCATTTGGATATTATATTTTTTTAACAAAATACAATTTTTATTTAATTTACTTCCTTTAATAGGATTATATTTATATTTAGAAGCACAATACAATTAAACAAGATAGAAAATTCTACACACAGTAAATTATACATTTATAATTATCAAAAATGTTGATAATTATGTTTGTTAGATTCCTAACATTTCTGAAATGTATTTGTTTTTAAAATGTGAACTCCAGGCAAGTTGCTAAATACACAAATGAAACACATATAAGAAAACTCTTTTATTCACCAAATGATTTTTATTTCTGCCTATCCAGTTTTGAGATGTATCAAACTCTGCCACACAGTATAGCCTTGCCTGGCAGTGTAGAGAGTTCAGAAGTACCTACAGGTCTTGCACCCCACCTCCAGCCTGTGACTGGACAGTGATAGGAGAAGCAGCTCTCCCATCCCTCTGCTCTCTCCTCCTAAGCTCTGCAGCACAACTAATTGGGTCATTGGGGGTTATTTACTAAAGGAAAATCCACTTTGCACTGCGAATGCACTTGGAAGTAAAGTCGCTGTAGATCCGAGGGAGACATGCAAGGAAAATAAAAAACAGCATTTTAGCTTGCACATGATTGGATGATAAAATCAGCAGAGCTTCCACTCATTTCAGATCTACCCCTTAGATTTACAGCGACTGCACTTCCAAGTGCACTTGCAGTGCAAAGTGGATTTGCCTTTTGTAAATAACCCCCGTTGTTTTGCTTCTCCTACGACTTGACTGTGCTCTGCTGTAGCTGATGCCAGGTAAAATGAAAGGACTTACACTACACTTGTCGGGACAGTCGCGATTACATTTTTTTTTTTCTTATTTATTTGACCTTTTATTTTTTTTTTTACACTGTTCTTTTAAAAAAAAAAAAAATTGTGTCACTTTTATTCCTATTACAAGGAATGTAACCATCCCTTGTATTAGAAAAAAAGCATGACAGGACCTCTTAAATATGAGATCTGGGGTCAAAAAGACCTCAGATCTCATATTTACACTAAAATGCTATGGAGACGGGTGAGAGCCATCTTCCCCTCACTCGCCTCCATGCCAAGCCAGGGACAGGACACGATCGCCTCTGCTGCTACCGACGGCTCCGGTAAGAGGCAGAGGGCCCCGCTCCCTCCACCGACAAAAGTGTTCTTGCGGCGAATCTGCCGCAGAGACCACTTTTATCTTGAAGCGGACTGCCCACTGAAGAATAGGATATCGAGGTTATGGCAGCTAGCTATTCCGGTATTCCTCTTCAAATTAGCGGCGTAAAACGACAGCGAGCGGTCCGGAAGTGGTAACCTGACAATTGCGTGGTCGTGCAATACTATACCCAAATAAATTTATGTCCATTTTTTTCCCACAAATAGAGCTGTCTTTTGGTGGTATTTGATCACCTCTGCGGTTTTTATTTTTTGCGCTATAAACAAAAAAAGACCAACAATTTTGAAAAAAAAAAAAAATATTTTTTACTTTCTGCTATAAAACATATCCAATAAAAAAATGGAAAAAAAATCTAATTTCTTCATGAATTTAGGGCAATATGTATTCTGCTACATATTTTTGGTAATAAAAATTCCCAATAAGCGTATATTAATTGGTTTGTGTGAAAGTTATAGCGTGTACAACTAAGGGATAGATTTATGGAATTTTTATTTATTTTTTACTAGTAATGGCGACGATCAGTGACTTATAGTGGGACTGCCACAGTGCGGCAGACAAATCAGACACTAATGCCTCGTTTCCACTGAGCAGATCGGTTCAGGTCGGTACAGTTTGAATGGCCTAGAATGGTCCGGTCTATTCTGGTGAGCGTTTCCACTGCAAGTGGGACCACAAGGGGCCATACAGGGTTTAGAAAAAATGCCCCAGCATAGCACAGCAGAGGATTTTCTGTCAGCCAATCAGTGGAATGTATTGTGTAACTCCAGTAGCTCCACCCTAACCGAACCGTTCCATTTTCTATGGCCTCACATCTGAAGCAGGACCCTGAATGAAGCGGTACTGTTCGGTTGTATGGCCCGCTTACATAATAAAAACACCCAAAATAGCGTACCGTACCGAACTGAACCGATGCACTCAGTAGAAACGAGGCATAAGTGACACTTTTTGGGGACCAGTGACACCCAATACAGTGATCAGTGCTAAAAAAATGCACTGCCACAGTACTAATGACACTGGCAGGGAAGGGGTTAACATTAGGGGCAATCAAAGGGCCAGATGTGTACCTAGGGAGTGCTTACTAACTGTGTTGGGGGTGCTTGTACTATGGGAAGGCAGAGATCCGTGTTCCTTTCCTTTGTAGGAACACGGGATCACAACTTTCCCTTCTCACAGAACGGCGATCTGCCTTGTTTATATAGACAGACTGCTGTTCTGCCTGTGTTCCGAACAATCGGCGGGTCCCGGACGACATCCCGTCCACCGGACACACTGATTTGACACACTTAGTGGCCTCTCACAGCAGGAGAGGGTAGCAGGCAGCCCATGTGCAGTACAGCCTCACATACAGGTACATGATCCTGCCAAGGAGAGCCGTCTTGCTGCTGTATAAATACAGTATATGGTCAGCAAGCGGTAATGCAGTGGTCTCCAAACAGTGAAGGGGGGGATATTGCCCTTTGCTTGTCTTTATCTGGCCCCTGGTGCACTATTTCTCCCACTGATACAAGACTCTATTTTACCAACTGACACCAACAATGGGGCACTATGTCTGCCAGTGATTCCATCAATGGGGCACTATTCCTTCCCCTAATACCAAATGTGGTGATGTTTACTCCTGCTGATGCAAGTCAGATTTCCGCTCCTGCTGGCCACAGTGAGGCCCCTCTAAAGTCTGAGGGACAACAAATTGGCCTTTTGTTTAGAAAGTTTGGAGACCCTACTTTAATGGATACAGAGTTACATTAATCTGTGTCATGTATATTTGCCTGGAATTCAGCTTTTACAATCAAACCCATCACTTGAATCTAATATCAGTTTTTTAACCACTTGCCGACCAGTCTCTGTCATTATACAGCGGCAGGTTGGTTCCCGTGAATCGTCGTACCTGTACATCGGCTCCTTTAAGAACCATAGCAGGTGCACGCGTTGCATGGCAGGGAGACCCGATGCGCATGGTCAGCGGCCACAATGTCCGAGTAGAGAGAGAATATCACCGCTCCAGGTGGGTCAGATCAAAGTAAAAGGCAACTCCTTCAGTCTAGAAGTCCAGGTGCTGGCAATGTTATGGCAGTTAGACATCAAAGAAATTCTGGACAGCCGCACTCCAAAAATATTAGTCTTTATTCAATAAGGTGTCATCCAAAATATAGGTCACAGCAAAGTGGAATAAAGCTTACGCGTTTCACACTACAAGGAGTGCTCCTTGTAGTGTGAAACGCGTAAGCTTTATAGCTTTATTCCACTTTGCTGTGACCTGTATTTTGGATGACTCCTTATTTAATAAAGACTAATATTTTTGGAGTGCGGCTGTCCAGAATTTCTTTGATGTCTAACAGGCCACAATGTCCGCCGGCCACCTGCGATCGCAGGTAAGAGAGCCAGAACGAGGATCTGTCAATGTAAACAGACAGATCCCTGTTCTGACAGGGGAGGAGAGACATCTGCTATTCCTAGTGATCAGGAACACTCTCCTCCTCCAGTTAGTCCCATCCTCTCCACAGTTAGAATCACACATAAGGTAACACATTTAACCCCTTGATCTCCACCTAGTGTTAACCCCTTCCCTGCCAGTGACATTTATACAGTAATTCATGCATTTTTATAGCACTGATCGCTGTACAAATGTCAATGGTCCCAAAAATGTGTTAAAAGTGTCCGATCTGACTGCCACAATGTCGCAGTCCTGCTAAAAATCGCAGATCGCAATTACTAGTAAAAAAATAATAAAAATGGCATAAATCTATCCCCTATTTTGTAGACACTATAACTTTTGCGCAAACCAATCAATATACGCTTATTGCTAATTTTTTTACCAAAAATATGTAGAAGAATACATATTGGCCTAAACTGATGAAGAAATTTGTTTTTTTGGGGGGATATTTATTATAGCAAAAGTAAAAATATATATATATATTTTTTTTTTTCAAAATTGACGCTTTTCTTTGTTTATAGCGGAAAAAATAAAAAACGCAGAGGTGTTCAAATACCACCAAAAGAAAGCTCTATTTATGGGGGAAAAAAAGGACATCAATTTTGTTTGGGTGCAACGTCGCACGACTGCGCAATTGTCAGTTAAAGCGGCGCAGTGGTGTATAGCAAAAAATGGCCTGGTCATTAAGGGGGCAAAACCTTCTGGTCCTTAAGTGATTCAATTACAAAAGATGCTCATCATGCATGTTCCACCATTGTCACTATCAGGAAGCATGCCCTGAGCAATTATATACAACTGCCATTAGAGTGCCGACATGTAGATCATAAGCGGCTTGCAATGAAGCAGCAGGAAATCAGCAGCACTGAAATGCAACAAAAGATTCAAAAACATTTTCTGAAAGATGCACACGTTACAAGCTTATGTTACACAGCACTACAGCAAACTAAATGTTATCCAGTTAGTGTTTACTTCTACTTAAATACATCTATTCTGAAAAAACAATCTCAGAGGTGAAATTACACTTTCACAAATCACAAATACATGTACAGCACCTAACCTAATTGTTCAGGGACAGACCTCTTTCAGAGAGGTGTCTATTCTACAATGGAACATTTGGGAAACCAATAAAAATAAAAGTTCAAGCTGGTGCAGGTTTGTCAAGATGGAGAACTGCTTTTGAAAGTGCTGGAACAGAGACTTAAATGATGCTAATTTTAGAGTACAAAGATAAAAAGAACAAATTTAAACTTTGCCTTTGAAAATTTCCTGACGTGTTATGACCTATGTGTTACAAAATTGCAAAAACATGTTTTAGTGTTTTTCTGATGTTGAGTCACAGACCATAGTAATTTTAATAAAACACTGAACAGTCTATCTTGGCCTTGTCCAATTTGGTTTTGGATTAATCAAATTGGGTGTCACTAAAGTAACCCCTAGGTCTATGAACTATGGTACACATGGTAAATTGGTTTATTCCAATTATGTATAGTATACCAGTTTAATTTTTTTTTTAAGATCAGGAAGTGGCCGTTGACACTGGCAGTCACACACTTAATTTATGATAGCTTACCTTTCATTAAATATGATCAACATGTTGCTATTTCACTAGGATGGCTGCCTTGTTCCACCCTTTTAAGTTCCCCAGTCTACAGTTTAGCATTGATATCAGAACTCATATCTACACAAGTCGGGATGATTTTGAGGTGAACGTGAGTTTGACCTGAACCTAGTCTGTTCGCAGTTCAGAGAAGTGCCAAACAAACCAGCCAGGAATATTAATAAGGGGACCCTGTGGTATGCACAACTCAGGAAAATGGAGTACATTAGTATACAGTAGTTATTCAAACTGACCGAGGATCCTGGGCGACATCATTAACCAAACATGGATCAGACCATACTTGCTCAAAGACATCTCCCAAGAACCTTGGTTGGTTTGTTCACAAACACCAGCCTGTTGAGATCTGATATTTAGCATTGGTAATGCTACCACCACTAAATGATAGATTACTACCAGGAGCTGGCTGGCTAGGGATCCAAATATGGAAAGGACCATACTTGCTCAAACACATCTCCCAAGAACCTTGTTTGGTTTGTTCACAAACACCAGCTCGTTGGGATCAGACATATACTGTAGCATTGGTAATGCTACCACCACTAAATGATAGATTACTACCAGGAGCTGGCTGGGGTTCCAAATATGGATAGGACCATACTTGCACAAAGACATCTCCCAAGAACCTTGGTTGGTTTGTTCACAAACACCAGCCTGTTGAGATCTATTATTTAGCATTGGTAATGCTACCACCACTAAATGATAGATTACTACCAGGAGCTGGCTGGAGATCCAAATATGGAAAGGACCATACTTGCTCAAACACATCTTCCAAGAACCTGGTTTGGTTTGTTCACAAACACCAGCCTGTTGGGATCTGACATTTAGTATTGGTAATGCTACCACCTCTAAATGATCGATTACTACCAAGAGCTGGCTGGGGATCTATCATTTAGTGGTGGTAAAAATGAAAAAAAAAAGCATAATAAAGAAGTATATAGTCAGTATATAGTATATAGAGTGAGCACACATGAGTGCCCCAATTGCAAGCAGCTTGCTATGGGGGCACTCGGCATAGAGGAGGAGCCAGGATCTCCAGCAGGGGACCCCAGCAGAAGAGGTTTGGGGCATCTCTGTGCAAAACTATTGCACAGAGGAGTAAGTATAACATGTTTGTTTGTTTTTTTGTTATATATTGCCTTTAGAATCCTTTTAAACATTCATACATTAACCCAGAATATTACTAAAAATTCTTCTAAATAAAAAAGCCTGACTTGTATTGTGTGATTCTTTCAAATTATGTTGCTATTAATGTCGACAGCAAATGTTATTACTGCAGCTGAGTGTTATTTGCATTAGTCTCACTTGCTGCACATGCTGTTAACTATAAATATCATTCCAGCAGACGCATCAATTAAAACGTATATATTTTGAGCCCTAGAAAATGTTCCATTGATCTAATATATGTTTGAAACAGGATTTTTTTTTCCAAGGCCATCTTAAACATGTAATCATGCTTAATCTCTGCTGAAATCTGAAATAACAGATGTTATTTTTATAATAAACACGCATTAGTGTACTTGTCAACATGTTTTATACTGTACGCACAGAACGCTACACGTCTTAGCATGGTAATAAATTTTCAGCGAGTACTGAGATGACACTTGGTAGATTATATTGAGAACATTGGACCTGTAATGACTTCTCGCTTGGGCAGCCAGGCTGAGCATTATTCCTTATTCACTTGGTTGGGACAATCAGCTCACCCTTTTCCTAGGAACAACATAAAACATAGGTAGGACATTAGAACTTAATTTACGAAAGGATATTTGCCACCAGAGCAAAGAACAATGCTGAACAGCTCCCAAGAAGATCACAGTGCTCACAGTCTGCTGTCAAAACCAGTGATGGATTTACTGCTCTATGGGCTGTTTTAAAGATGAAAGCCAAGCAGATAATGAAAAACAACATCCAGCTATATATTCTTTAAAGGAACACTAAACTCTGGTTGAAAAAAAAAAATATTCGTGTATACTAAACTCAGAAAAACCCCTTCTATAGTTCTAATTCTACTCCAATTCTTTTTTTTGACGCTGTGATCCGACTTCCTGTTATGCCCCGTACACACGGTCGGACTTTGTTCGGACATTCCGACAACAAAATCCTAGGATTTTTTCAGACGGATGTTGGCTCAAACTTGTCTTGCATACACACGGTCACACAAAGTTGTCGGAAAATCCGATCGTTCTGAACGCGGTGACGTAAAACACGTACGTCGGGACTATAAACGGGGCAGTGGCCAATAGCTTTCATCTCTTTATTTATTCTGAGCATGCGTGGCACTTTGTGCATCGGATTTGTGTACACGATCGGAATTTCCGACAACGGATTTTGTTGTCGGAAAATTTTATATCCTGCTCTCAAACTTTGTGTGTCGGAAAATCCGATGGAAAATGTGTGATGGAGCCTACACACGGTCGGGAATTTCGACAACAAGGTCCTATCACACATTTTCCGTCGGAAAATCCGACCGTGTGTACAGAGCATTAGAGGGTAGCTATGTTTGTTCTTTGTGGCCCCACTGTATGTAGGAACATTGTCACCCTCTCTTGCTCACTGCTGACATGGACTGAAGACTATAGACTGTGGGATTTGTAGTGTACATAGAGCAGTACACATGACCGCAACTGATGTAAAAATAGAGGTTTGGGAGTTCACGGAGGATTTTACAAGGAAGCAGAAAAACACAGTAAGAAATAATCTTGTAAAAAAATAGATTGTGGAGTGGATGTGTATGGATTATTTTTTAAAAATTAAGTTGTAGTTTAGTGTCACCTGTAGCGGTGTAGTTGCCACTAGTAACAAACATCTACCATATCACCCTGCTGCCAGACCTCCAAATATCACCTCTGAAACAATGAACAGTCATTTGCTTTGTTATGTTTTTGTCTATTGGAGGTATAACTTGGTTGGGGAAAGGGGTATATGGGATGCCCAAAAATCAAATTACTTTACCATCATATTTATAGATTAGAACTTCGTTTGAGCCTGAAGAAATTATGCGCATGTATAACATCTACAGTCTCTTCTTTGCATCACCATGCAGATTATTGCTCCTCCTCTGCGTAACTCCTGCAGACTATTGCTCTCACAAACTCCTCATCAATGACCGTGTAAAGATGAGGACTTCACCCATGACCGTGTAAGCGTGAAGCTCCCAGGAATCCTTCCCTCCTGCACAAACTTATACTGTAGCACATTAATTTCTTGTCACATCTTCTTCTATATGCAAAAGAACCCACTCTGAATAATCTCTAATGCTGACTCTGATTGGTTGCTGCTACTAGGCCAGAGGCCTGCAGTACCTCTCCCCCGGAGGCCTAGTAGTTTATTAGTATGTGCTGAACGGTGGACTACTGTTCCCAGCTAGTCCAGCTGGCAAATCCTGTGCCCTCGGGCCACATCGATTTGACACTATTCCCCACAGTCTCTCCTTTGATCCAGGACTCCTCATCAATGACCATGTAAAGATGAGGACTTCATCCATGACCGTGTAAGGATGAAGTTCCCTCGCAGATTTCCTGGCATGTCTCCACATCCTCCACTGTGGTACACTCACCGACCTTTCTCTGCCCCGAGTCCATGATGGAGAACCTAACCGGGCTGTACGTTCCGACAGCTTCTCCTGCCCCTCTGCTCCAGGAACTCCTCATCAATGACCATGTAATGATGAGGACTTCGCCCATGACCATGTAAGGGTGAAGCTCCCTCACAGCTCTGCCAGGCCTCCTCCCACGATCGGCGCCCCCCCCCCCAGATGGGGGTGCCCTCATGCTGCTGTCTAGTACTCAATTCTCCATTTCTCCCAGCCGACAGCTCCCCTCAGTGGCCTGTTACCTCAGCTTATATGGGAGGCCCGCCCCCTGCCAATTCCAGTTGAGCTCAACTCACATGAGCTGCCTGCCACTCCAGTTCTAGGCCCTGCCCCTTTTCCCAGATCATTCTCCTTGGAAGCAGGGGAGGCGCCTCAGCACTGAAGCACAGGTGGTCACACCCACTGCTACACTAACCACTCCCTACCCCCAGGTCAAAACAAACAGGCCTAGCTCAAAGCATAGGCCTGCCTAAATTTACCTGTACTGACAGTTTCCCTAGCAAAAATCCTATGCTAGCGCCTACCTATGGTAGAGGGTGCTACACACCCTATTAGGAATGAGCTTAAGGTTCACTCCAAATACCCTCTTTCCTGGCCTGCCAGGCTGCATGCTTGGATTAACCACTAGCCGACCAGCTCACGCAGATATACTGCGGCAGGTCGGCTCTCCTGTGCAAACCAACGTGGCCTGCTGTGCGCTATGGGAGCGTGCCCGCGGGTCCCGCGGACTCGATGTCCGCCGGCGACCCACGATCACGGTGAGGAGAGGCAGAAAGGGGAGCTGCCTATTTAAACAAGCCGATTCCGTGTTCTGCCTAGCGACATGATAGAGATATACTGTTCCCAGTGATTGGGAATAGTGATCTCTGTCATGTCCCAGTAAGCCCATCCCACCTACAGTTAGAACACACCCAAGGAACACACTTAACCCCTTGATCGCCTTCTAGCATTAACGCCTTCCCTACCAGTGTCATTTTTACATTGATCAGTGCATTTTTATAGCGCTGATCAATGTAGTATTGTCACTTGTCCTCCGAAAAGTGTCATTTGGGGTCAGATTTGTCCGCCACAATGTCGTAGTCCCGCTAAAAATCACAGATCGCTGCCATTACCAGTAAAAATAATAAGAAAAAAATAAAAGTCCCTAAATCTATTCCGTAGTTTGTAGACGCGATAACTTTTGCGCAAACCAATCAATATATGCCTAGTGAGATTTTTTTTACCAAAAGTATGTAGAAGAATATATAGCGACCTAAACTGATGAATAAATTATTTTTTTAATATATTTTTTTGGATATGTATTATAGCAGAAAGTAAAAACAAATGTTTTTTTTTTTTTTTTTTTAATTGCTGGTCTTTTTTTATTTAAAGCGCAAAAAATAGAAACTGCAGAGGTGATCAAATACCACCAAAAGAAAGCTCTATTTGTGGGTAAAAAAGGACATAAATTTTTTTTGGGTACAGCGTTGCACGACCGTGCAATTGTCAGTTAAAGCGACGCAATGCCGTTTTTGGAAAAAATGTCCTGGTCATTAAGGGGACAAATCCTTCCGGGGCTGAAGTGGTTAAGAGCCTGGTATGGATGTGGAGGGGACCCAACACCATTTTTTGTGCAGGGTTCCCCCTTAAAATCCATACCCGATCATAAGTGTCTGGTATTGATTTGGGGGGGGGGGGGGGATCCTATATCACATTTTATTTTTGTGTGGGATTTCTCGCCAAAGTTCAGATCAGACTTGAAGGGTCTTGGGTTGATTTTGGTGGGGTTCCATGTCCTATCCATTTTTCCTCCCTTTGACCTTAGGTTTTTGTAGGATACAGTAGTGACCTGTGCTCAATTTAGACTTGAAGGGTCTTGTGTTGATTTTGGTGGGGTTCCATGTCCTGTCCATTTTTCCTCCCTTTGACCTTAGGTTTTTGTAGGATACAGTAGTGACTTGTGCTCAGTGGGAAGAACCAGTGAGAGCTGTGGGGGAACAACAAAGATTGACACTCCGAAAAAATATATCTTGGCAGGTTTTGGAGGACAAGTTCTTTGCAATGGAAGCAGTGTGGGTGGCAGCCTGCAACTGGTAAAAATAAAAAAAAGGCAGTGTTTGCTGCGAAACTCATCTTCCCACACTGTCCCCCATAGAAGGTCACTGGATGGCATTCCTCTTCTAGGATACATGACAGCCAGCCTCATTCAGCCTAATTTCTTTGAGCCCAGTCTGTCATGGGTATATCAAAGAGACACGAATTCCCCTGCACACTTACTAGCTAGCCATAAAAAAAAAAAAACACTAAATAGAGAGGTTTTAGTTGCACACATTTGCAAATATATGCAAATCTGCAATGCCTACGTCAGGACTCCTCTGTATACTGCGGCGCTAACACTATATTTTTGTTTTACCTTTGTTATTAAGAGGTTAATTATCCACCCATATTTTGGGGGAGTTCTCCTTTAATCACTTGTGCGCAGTAAAAATTTTTTTTTTTATGTTTTGCAGAGCAGCTTTGACGAAGCATGAACTGAGTTAAAATGATGAAGTACTAGCGTGAGCCAAAATGAAATGAAAGAGATGTGTTCTAGTAAATCCTCAGTCAAAGAAACATGAGCTTAGCACATACGATTTCTCATTTGTGTAGCAATTAATTACCTTAAACCTGAGACTCTGGAACCTCCAGAAGAACTTTTAGAACACAGTAAACTAGTCAGGTCAGAGGATAGATGGACAATCACCATCTACCCAAGTTATTGTGAATCTCTAAAGGAGGAACAATGGCCCAACAGTGTAAATGACGTGCAACTCCACGTTTTGAAAAAAAAAAAAAGTAGTATTTAAAAAATAAATACATAAATTAAAAAATATAAGCTCCTGCTGCAGTACTTACAGTATCTCCTCTATGGTGCTGTCCTTACTGCAGCCATACTGCTCCTTTGAAAAAAAAGGGGTCTTTATTTACTTGACCTTTGGAAGATTTTACTCCTTTCATGACCAGGCCATTGTTTGCATTTCAGCACTGCACTACTGTAACTGGCGATTGGTCATGCAATGCTGTACACAAATGAAAATTAGATGATTTTTTTTCACACAAATAGAGCTTTCTTTTGGTGGTATGTGATAACCACTGGGTTTTTAATTTATGTGATATACCGGTAAATGAAAAAAGATCAACAAAGTAAAAAAAAACATTTTTTATTTTCTGCTACAAAAATACTCAATAAAAAATACAAAAATCGAATTTCTTCATAAAGTTTGGCCAAAATGTATTCTGCTACATGTCTTTGCTAAAAACAAAATTCCAATAAGTGTATATTGATTGGTTTGCATAAAAGTCATAGTGCCTACAAACTATGGGATATTTACTGGATTTTTTTTTTATACTACTAATGGCAGTGATCAGTGAAGTATAATTCCAAGCATTTCATAAGTGTCAAAGGCTTTTATTGACAATTACGTTAAGTTTATGAAAAGAGTCAATATTTGCAGTGTTGACCCTTCTTTTTCACAACCTCTGCAATTTTCCCTGGCATGCTGTCAATTAACTTCTGGGCTAAATCCTGACTGATGGCAGCCTATTTTTGCATAGTCAATGCTTGGAGTATGTCAGAATTTGTGGGGGGGGGGGTTGTTTGTCCGCCTCTTGAGGGTTGGGCACAAGTTCTCAATGGGATTAAGGTCTGGGGAGTTTCCTGGCAATGGACCCAAAACTGTGATGTTTAGTTCCCCAAGCCACTTCGTTATCACTTTTGCCTCATGACAAGGTGCTTCATCATGCTGCAAAAGACATTGCTCGTCACCAAACTGTTCTTGCATGGTTGGGAGAAGTTGCTCTCGGAGGATGTTGTTGTATCATTCTTTATTCATGGCTGTGTTCTTAGACAAAATTGTGAGTGAGCCCACTCCCTTGGCTGAGAAGCAACCTCACACATGAATGGTCTCAGGATGCATGACAAAGGACTGATGGTAGCGATCACTGTTTCTTCTCTGGACAAGGTTTTTTTCCAGATGCCCCAAACAATCGGAAAGGGGATTCATCGGAGAGAAAAAAATTACAATCCAATCCCTGTACCTTTTGCAGAATATCAGTCTGTCCCTGATGTTTTTCCTGGAGAGAAGTGGCTTCTTTGCTACCATTCTTGACACCAGGCCGTCCTCCAAAAGTCTTCTCTTCACTGTGCATGCAGATGTACTCACACTGGCCTGCTGCCATTCCTGAGCAAGCTCTGCACTGGTGGTGCCCCGATCCCGCAGCTAAATCAACTGTAGAAGATGGTCCTGGCGCTTGCTGGACTTTCTTGGGCACCCTGAAGCCTTCGTCACAATTGCAGTGGAAATGTTTTTTTATGAGATTAAGTTCATTTTCATAGCAATGACGGACTTTGCAATGAATTGCAATTCATCTGATCGCTCTTCATAACAATCTGGAGTATATGCAAATTGCCATCATAAAAACTGAGGCAGCAGACTTTGTGAAAATTAATATTTGTGTCATTCTCAAAAATTTTGGCCACGGCTGTACAGTGTGCTGTTTTTATTTATGGATCTCTAAGTTTCTCATGCCTGAAAGAAAATGGGAGGAGAGTTGGGTCATATGACCAGTCAAAGTCACGTGAGTTCAATCCAATACTTTAATCATCAAGAAGACACAGCAGGTTGCACACCAGCCTGCGTTTTATAAATGGGCTGTTAAATGTAAGCCACAGAATGTGCTACCTTTGTGCAGTATAATGGAGAGTCAATCACAATACCATCTCTCCATTATAAATGGACCCCTATCTTTCAGGACTTGACATAGCGTCTCTCTAATACAGATCCAACTAGATAGAACCGACTTGGAAACATCTAAGACACCAAGGTGAGTGTCAACAGTGCCCATCCATGCCCATCCGTGCCACCTATCAGTGCCCATCCGTGCCGCTTATCAGGCAGGGAAATTTCCTAATGGATCTCTTTTGAATACAAACTGTAGTCTCACTCTGTGGTGGTCTAACCTGATTAATATTATTTGTTTTGCTGTAGCATAGTGGTAAAATGATAAAGGCATACGCAAGCTCTTTAATATAATATGTGTTACATGAGCTTGTGTTTGAAATCCAAAACCATCCATTCTTAGCATTCTTAGTTAGTAACTAATGAGATTTTTTTTTTATTTTCTTTTTTTTTCTATCCATTTAAACAGGATTATTTGTACCTGAAGGTTATTAAAAAAAAAAATGTTATCTGGGTAGCATTTTTTGCATGTAAGCAGGTTGGCCATTGATGTCCATCCAACAAAAAAATCCAAAGATGTAATACATAGATATTTTTAATATGAATAGATATAATATTTTTTTAATTAATGTATCAATCATTCAGAGTCAATCCATTATGAAAACTTTTTTTTGGTGGGGGGGTGGTTTGGTGGGGCTACTACTGCTATACGAATGCATCCTAGGAGACTGTTCATACATCAACGGAAACCAGTTTATATCATTTGTAATCTACTAATATAAAAAATAATAACCTGGGGTCAAATTTAAACTCTGTTAAACTTTTATTAGATTTTAAGTAATGCAGTGTATCCAGGTCTATCACTGTGTGGGACTGCAGGCTTTTGTTATATGATCTTTGCTCTACAACCTCCTTCTCTCAGTACTGCAGCCGTTCGATTTTAGAATTAGGGTTGGACTCACCATCATGCAGAAAATAAAGAATATAGAACAAGATGAATAAAAAAAAAGAGCTAAGCAGTTGGTAGGATCTGTTCCTTGGGTGAGTTTTGATGTAACAGCTACCATTACTGTTTTAGTCCGCTCGGTGTAAGGGTTTTAATAATTTTATTTCAGGTTTTTATTAAACATATTTACATTAAAAAAAAACTAGACAAAACAAAACTAAATTGTAGTAGGTGAAATATTATTTTTCTTATAGGTACACTGAGGATAGAAGGGTTTGATGGCATTCTTAGTTTGGTTTCTACAGCTTTTTAGATAACCTGGAGTTGAGCTGCTGGAACTGAAGAAGACTATGAGCTGAATTACTAAGGTAGGTGGAGCAGCGCTGAAACTTAGTTTAATGAACTACAGCAGATCATCAGCTTACCTGCTGAAATTGGAGCAGAATGTGAACTTAGTTGCTGAGGCTGAGCCAGAGCTGGATCTAAATTGCTGGAGCTGGGACAGAGGTTGAGCTGAGTTACTGACTCTAGGCACAAGCAGTAGATGGGTTTCTGAACAAATCTGGTGAAGCTTGCAGAAAGCTAGAGTTAAGTTGCTAAAGTTGGAAGACTCCTTGAGCTGGGGCTGGAGCTAAGGCTGAAGTAGAATCGTACTGAGGCAGGCATTGACCTGGAGCTAAGGCTAGAGTGGAGATGGAGCTGAGGTGGGCACAGAGCTGGCAACCTCAACCATTGGCATTCTGGCTACTGCCTTGTCACCCCTTTGGTGTTACAGTTTCTCTTGCATTTTGCACACTCTATTCCCCACAAGACCATCCCTTCTATGGTATGTTGTCTATGAACACTGTCCCCTGGTTAACATAACAGAGACAAACTCTCAGAACATATAAAAGATCATCTGACTTTTTATCAGAATGTAGGAGTCCTGAATATGCTAAGCGTTGCCCCTTCCCACTATGCCTGCCCTTTGGCTAACACTTGTCCCTTGTTAAAGTTGCGCCATGGCTGGTGTAAATGAGGAAGAGTATGAGTTGCAATTCTTTTCCCAGCAGGAAGAGATGAGATCATACATGACTCTGACTTCCATATTTGGATCCTACTCTGCATTCTCTCTTTTTTACTCTCCTGGCCATGATCACTTCCTCATTTGTATGCTCTTCTATTAAAAAATCAGCAATTGTCACTCTTCTCTTTTCTCAAGCTCTCAGAAACATTAAATTCTCCCTTTGTCCCCTACCTCTCCTCTCCATGATCAGCTACCATTCTGTTTCTTCCTTACTAGTCCAAAAGCATTGTCTCCTTTTGTCATGTGTCATCATAGGTGGTTTTGAGCCTGGATCCTTCTGGCTCTTGTCCTCCAGCTCTGTTCACTCTGCCTCAGAAGGATCTGAGTCTTTGTCGCATATACTATGCTTTGTACTTGTGCCCCTTGGACTCTTTAGCTTCACTTGCCTTCCAGCTGCAGTCAATCTACAGTCAGCTCAGCATTTAAATAGCAGGACTTCCTGTGCTCTGTGCCCATTTGTGTTGATTTGTACCCTGGGTGTGTGGCTTCCTCTGAGAATTACTGAACTATCAGTTTTGGACTTCTACCTGATTTCTTGACAACGCTTCTGCCTGATGATTCTGCATTCTTCTGCCAGTCTGTGTATGATATAAACTAAAGTTGATCCGCGCAGAGGTTAATATACTCTACAAGGGTAAAGAGCTGCTTCCTCCACTGCAACCACTACCAAGGTAGAGTCTCAAGCAGAAAAATTTGAAAGTGGGTGTGGTGCTGCTCTATAGGAAATTATAGATCAACTCATGCTGTGTTAGCAAAGGTGTATATGTGCAAAAATGTATGAAACAATATAAATGTGAAAAAAAAATCAACAAATATGGATACAAAGATGTGATAAATTCATAAATATGTGCAGAAAATGCTAAGTATATGTCCAGAATTTAATAACGTATAAAGTCCATATGTGGTAATTTTGCAGATGCTCTTTAAGTGCTTTAACAGTCGTGGATATTCATAAATGCATGTGTTGTGCTGGTGCTGCAAATTGTGCTCCTCTTTTTTGCCACACTCACCAGAAAGCTCTCCCCACCTAGGAGTAAACAGCATTCACAGCACATGCTGGCTGAGACAGTGGACCCTAGATCCTCGGTTGGTATACCTCTCCTTCCTTTTTTCAGTTCCTTTATCCCATTGCCTCATGTAGGAATAGTAAAAGTAGACCATATAGTGTAATACTGTTTTTTTATTTTTATTTTAAATGATCCAAAAACGCACTTACATTGTTTAACATGATCAACAGCATAAAAACCAGGAAGTGCGGGATGAGATACGCTCCACGGACCTTAACCAGAAGTGAGGCAATGATGCTCCTCCATCTGTGTATGACCTCTGCCTGCCTTTGACTACTCTTTTGGATTCTGATTTTTGTGCCTTTCTGCCAGAACTATTGCTGATCCGGACTGCCTGACTATGGTAACGCCTCAACTCTCAGCCTAAGCTCCACTTCGAACTCAACCTTTCTACAGGTACCTTACACCTTTGCCCCCCAATCATGTTCTACCCCACTCTACCTATTTTCTATGATCAGAATATGTTCAACTTTGTCTCCTGTCTATGATCTTATGACCGTTTTACACTGTGTTGTCTCTGCTCCCCCTTGGTCCACATTCATCAGCTCATTCTGTCCCTAATCAGCTCATGCTCTACCTCTGCCATACCTTTAGTAAATCAACCCCTATATTGGTACTATCTGGATAATGTGATTGATATACTTAACAATTTGATTGCTTCCTAGACATTGCATACCCCTGCTTTATCCTGAAGAAGGAGTTTTTCCGAAATGCGTTGGGTTTTGTAATAATATCTCTACAAAAATTCAAGCCATGATAGGCATACTACATAAATGTTTTTATATATTATGGACATATGGAGGTTTTAAGACTTTTAGCCATGTTTATGTAATATTATTCATACAGTGTTGTGTGTATGTATTTGTATACTCTGTGGATGTTTTCCAATAAATTTGGCTGACTAGCTTTTTATTGAAATGCACATGATTGTCAAATCTCCCCTAAAATTCCCATTAAAAAAGGGAGGGGGGGGGGGGTTGTATGTTTGTTTTGGTTTAAATAATCGTTTATTGTAGAACAGAGGCAGTCATCCAATTTGACAACGAAAAAACACACTAAAAACTCACCGAGCCACTGACGACCCAGAATCTCACGCAGCGGCATGACTCTCAGTGCTGACATCACTCAGCTGTACGATCTGTACGGTCTCAGGTCGCTGTTAAATTGAATGACTGGCTCTCTTCTACAATAAACCTTTATTTAAACTTATATCATATCACTGGCTTTCTGTTGACTCTTTGGTGAGCTCTATCTGTTCCAGTGGGAGTTGCCATTTGCTACTGCCTAACAGGAGTGATTCCGGTGGGGAAGTGCATACACTTGTGCCTGTGAAACAATGCTGTGTCTGCTGTACCTGTTACAGTTATGGTTTGGTGTGTGTGCATTTGATCAAAAGTATGGTCAAATCTTTTTTGGCCATACTTCTCCTATGGATCACAGGAGTGCTGTTCGTTCTGCACTCCTGTGACCCATTTTTAGCCGGTCCAGGTTAGGGAAAGATCCTGAATGTATGCCTGGATTGGCAGCCGGCTCAGCCTCTCTGCTGTGCCGCTGGGAGACTAAACCAGCTGCTCCCTCCCCTCACCAGCCCAGGGTTCCAGTGAGTGCTAGAGGGGCAGAGCAGAGGGCCGTTGGCTGACAATCACGGTTCTCTGCTCAGAGCGGAGGGGAGTGCTGAGCAGTCAGCAGTGTGTGTGATTGCTAAGTTCTCACTGCAGAGACAGATGCAGCATCAGATCTGGTGATTAAAAGTCTTGCTTTAAAAAAAAAAAAAAAAACTACTTCTCTTTAAAGGTGGCGGTTTTTGCTACACTACAGGATCTGCTGGATGGTGGAAGATCTTCTTTATCTGAATACAGTGAGGAAAAAAAATATTTGATCCCCTGCAGATTTTGGAAGTTTGCCACTTACAAAGAAATGAAGGGTCTATAATTTTTTTTCATAGGTGTATTTTAAATGATAGACACAGAATATGAACCAAAAATCCAGAAAAAACACATGATACAAATTTTATAAATTGAGTTGCAGTTCAGTGATCAAAAAAGTTTTTGATTCCCAAGCAAAACATGACTTAGTACTTGGTGGAGAAACTCTTGTTGGCAACCATATAAGTAAGACGTTTCTTGCAGTTGGTTACTAGGTTTGCACACATCTCGGGAGAGTTTTTGGTCTATTTTTTTTACACATCTTCTCAAAATCGTTAAGGTTTCTTGGCTGTCACTTGGCAACTTGAAGTTTAAGCTTCCACCATACATTTTCTATAGGATTAAGGTCTGGAGACTGACTAGACCACTCCATGACCTTAAGGTGCTTCTTCTTGAGCCACTCCTTTGTTGCCTTGGCAGCATATTTTGGGTCCTTGTCATGCTGGAAGACCCATCCATGACCCACCTTCATTGTTTTGTGGTGCTCAGTGAACGCGTTTCACACAGATGTGCTTACTCATCACTGATGAGTACGCATGTCTGTGTGAAACGCGTCCACTAAGCACCTTTTTTGGATTGATGTTTGTCATGTTCGCTTGATTTTATGGACTTTCAATAAATTCTTTTGATTTTACTTCCAGATGTGCCACCATTCTTCTTTGTTTCCATTGGATTTCCCTGGCTCCGGACCAGGCAGGCACCCAGATCACTTCAGCAGCTCATCAGATCCTCGCAGGTGGCTTTGAGCAGTGTGTTCCCAGCTCTTTCTCTCAACAAAGGATTGGCTCAAGAGGAAGCTCATTAAGGTTATGGAGTGGCCTAGTCAGTCTCCAGAACTTAATCCTGTAGAAAATTTATGGAGGGAGCTGAAACTTCTTGTTGCCAAGAGACAGCCAAGAAACCTTAAGGATTTTGAGAAGCTCTGTAAAGAAGAGTGGACCAAAATCCCTCCTGAGATGTGTTCAAACCTGGTAACCAACTATAAGAAATGTCTTTCCTCTGTGCTTGCCAACAAGGGTTTCTTCACTGAGTACTAAGTGATGTTTTGCTTGGGGATCAAATACTTATTTTACTCATTGAACTGAAACTTAATTTATAGCATTTGTTGTATGTGTTTTTTCCGGATTTTTGGTTGATATTCTGTCTTTATCATTTGAAATACACCTATGATAAAAATGATAGACCCCTCATTTCTTTGTAAGTGGGCAAACTTACAAAATCTGCAAGGGATCACATAATTATTTTCCCCACTGTATATATGGACTTTGATTTAAGAGAGACTTCACATTTGGCACATTGAACTTTGTTAACTTATTTGTTTTCTTGTATGTTTTTGTTATAGTCACTGGTGCTGCTTCAATACACGATATTATAAAAAAAAATTACAGAAAAGAAGAACATAGGGATTTGGGTAAAAAATGGCAGTTGGAAAACATACCTTCCTGTTGCTTAGTGCTTTTAAAGTTTGGCACAAACAGATTGTATATAAACACACAGAGCCAAATATGTTTTCATACCAACACACGAAATAAGATGACCAAATTTGACATATTTATGGCTTGCTACACATCTGCAAAATCTCTTGCTCTGCTTGGTGTTTAAATTCTGCATATGGGATGAAACATAACAGCCTGCGAATGATGCCGTATGAATACAGATAACACAAGACTCTGACTTGGCGGGGCTCCACAAATAATCTCCAAGCCGAACGCAACTTGGATCCCAAACAATATTTTGTCTTTGTTATGATATTTTAATTATCGTCTCTTTCAACTGGGGGAGCATGTGGCACAATGTGTTGCAGGTTTCCCGAGCTGTAAAAATAGAAAGATGCCAACTCTTGGCTTCTATAAATGGCGCCACACACACCACACATAATGTGAGATCAAGTCCGGATAAGTGCAGTTGCTTCCAGATCCTTAAAGCAGCCATTGTGCTTGTGCATGCTGCTGAGTCTTCTTAATTAGTAGAAGGAAACTTTAGCCAAAGTCCTTTTCTCTCATCTAGTAGAGAACAATGTGTAACCCATCTGATTCTCACCCGTGCATGTGTTTTCATACATTTCCATTAATCGCCTCTTTCCTGGAAGAGTCTGGGATATGCACTAGCTGCAAAAGTTGAATCAAAGTTTCACACTGTGCCTTTGACTTTGCAATAAGCCATTTAATACTGATGTTAAAGAAGATCTTAGAATTAATGGAAAAGTAAAATATTGTTTTAAATGAGGAACAGTTGAAATCTCTAACTACAACTGGCTAGCAAAGTGTCCTTGTTTTATGAACGGTATGTTTAAAAATATATTGTATATTCACTGCTCAAAAAAATGAAGGGAACATTTTAAATCAGAGTATAGCAAGTCAATTAAACTCCTTGGGATATTGATCTGGTCAGTTAAGTAGCAGAGGGGGTTGTTAATCAGCTGCTTTGGTGTTAATGAAATTAACAGGTGCACTAGATGGGCAACAACGTGACAACCTCCAAAACAGGAATGGTTTTACAAGTGGAGGCCACTGATATTTTTTTCCCCTACTCATCTTTTCTGACTGTTTTTCACTAGTTTTTAATTTGGCTAGGGTCAGTGTCACTACTGGTAGCATGAGGCGATACCTGGACCCTATAGAAGTTGCAGACAGTCCAACGCCCCCAGGATGGGACATCAATACGTGCCATTGCCAGAAGGTTTGCTGTGTCTCCCAACACAGTCTCAAGAGCATGGAGGAGATTCCAGGAGACAGGGGTTAGTCTAGAAGAGCTAGACAGGGCCGTAGAAAGGTCCTTAACCCATCAGCAGGACTGGTATCTGCTCCTTTGTGTAAGGAGGAACAGAATGAGCACTGCCAGAGCCCTATAAAATGACCTCCAGCAGGCCACTGTTGTGAATGTCTCTGACCAAAAAATCAGAAACAAGCTTCATGAGGGTGGCCTGAGGGCCCTTTGTCCTCTAGTGGGCCCTGTGCTCACTGCCTGGCACCATGGAGCTTGATTGGCATTTGCCATTGAACACCATTAATGGCAAGTCCACCACTGGTGCCCTGTGCTTTTCACAGATGAGAGCAAGCCTGTAACATCGTTCAGCATGACCGGTTTGGTGGTGGGTCAGTGATGGTCTGGGGAGGCATATCCATGGAGGGACGCACAGACCTCTACAGGCTAGACAATGGCACAGATACTGCCATTATCGGGATAAAAGCCCTTGGACCCATTGTCAGACCATACGCTGGTGCAGTGAGCCCTGGGTTCCTCCTGGTGCACAACAATGCCCGGCCTAATGTGCCGAGAGTATGCAGCCAGTTCCTGGAGGATGAAGGTATTGATACCATTGACTGGCCACCACGCTCGTCTGACCTAAATCCGATAGGACACCTCTGGGACATTATGTATTGGTCCATCTGACATCACCAGGTTACACCTCAATCTGTTCAGGAGCTCAGGGATGCCCTTTTTCAGATCTGGGAGGAAATACCCCAGGACACCATCCGTCGTCTCATTAGGAGCATGCCCCGACATTGTCAGGCATGCATACAAGCACGTGGGGGCCATACAAACTACTGAGTACCATTTTGAGTTGCTGCAATGAAATTTCAGCAAAATGGACTAGCCTGCAACATAATTTTTTCACTTAGAATTTCGGGGTGTCATTGAATTCAGCCCTCTGTAGGTTGATAACTTTCATTTCCATCAAACGATGTGGCATCCTTATGTTCCTAACACATTACCCAGTCCATATCAGTATATATCCAGCATGATATTATCCCCATTGAGATCTAATGTGTTTTCAAAGTGTTCCTTTCATTTTTTTAAAGCAGTGTATGTACTGTATCTATGTGTGTGTGTGTGTGTATATATATATATATATATATATATATATATACAGTAAGTATCTCACAAAAGTGGGTACACCCCTCATATTTTTGTAAATATTTTATTATATCTTTTCATGTGACAACACTGAAGAAATGACACTTTGCTACAATGTAAAGAAGTCAGTGTACAGCTTGTATAACCGTGTAAATTTTCTGTCTCAACGCACAGCCATTAATGTCTAAACCTCTGGCAACAAAAGTGAGTACACCCCTAAGTGAAAATGTCCAAATTGGGACCAATTAGCTATTTTCCCTCCCCGGTGTCATGTGACTCGTTAGTGTTACAAGGTCTCAGGTGTGAATAGGGAGCAGGTGTGTTAAATTTAGTTATCCCTCTCACTCTCTCATACTGGTTCCTAGAAGTTCAACATGGCACCTCATGGCAAAGAACTCTCTGAGGATCTGAAAAAAATAATTGTTGCTCTACATAAAGATGGCCTAGGCTATAAGAAGATTGCCAAGATCCTGAAACTGAGCTGCAGCACGGTGGCCAAGACTATACAGTGGTACCATACAGGACAGGTTCCACTCAGAACAGGCCTCGCCATGGTCGACCAAAGAAGTTGAGTGCACGCGCTCAGCGTCATATACAGAGGTTGTCTTTGGGAAATAGGTGTATGAGTGCTGCCAGCATTGCTGCAGAGGTTGAAAGGTTGGGGGAGGGGTCAGCCTGTCAGTGTTCAGACCATACGTCGCACACTGCATCAAATTGGTCTGCATGGCTGTCGCCCCAGAAGGAAGCCTCTTCTAAAGATGATGCACAAGAAACAAACAAAAACAGTTTGCTGAAGACAAGCAGACTAAGGACATGGATTACTGGAACTGTGTCCTGTGGTCTGATGAGACCAAGATAAACGTATTTGGTTCAGATGGTGTCAAGCGTGTGTGGTGGTAACCAGGTGAGGAGTACAAAGACAAGTGTGTCTTGCCTACAGTCAAGCATGGTAGTGGGAGTGCCATGGAAAGGGGAGGGAGGGGCAATGGGAGAAAACATAAAACAGTGGAAAAAAAACACAAGGGCGAGGAGGAGGAAGAGAAAAGAGGAAGGCAGAAGGAAATTATAAGGGAAGGGAAGGGGGGGGACTTACATCGTTTTATACGATCTTTGACATTGAAACGTCACTATGCCAACAACCCCCAGGCAAGTCACAAAAAGACCACGGTTGGCAGTAATGAACCATGTTCCAAGTTGGGGGATGTGCCCCATACTGAATCTAATGATGACATGCTCCATATTCTGAAAGAACTCCGGGAAGAGGGCCACACAGAGGGACACATCCCAACACCATTTTTAGAACCATCAGTTACACAAACAACATTCAGACCCAAATCCACATTTTTCCCAACACATTCAAAGGGCCCCTATACAGAGACCTATTATCAAGCAGTCTACAAAGACAATCTAGCACTTTGTGACACTCCCACCACCAATAGACACCACAACCTAAAAAAGGAAGACAGTCAGGCCTTAAAAGATCTGACAGACAATACTGACATTACTATCAGACAAGCTGACAAGGGTGGGATTCTAAGGCCCCTTTCACACGATCGGACCGTTCAGGTCCGCCTGTCAGTTTTGACGGTGGACCTGAACGGGCGCTCCATGTTAGCCTATGGAGCGACGGATGTCAGCGGAGACATGCCCGCTGACATCCGACCTGGTCCGATCCGCTAAAAGCAGACGGATGGCCCTACGTCCAGGTCCGTCGCTGGCAGATCGGATCAGGTGAGATCTGATGAAAACGGACATGCTGTCTGTTTTCATCCGATCCCTCCATAGGTGGCAGCGGCGCCTGACAAGCCCCTCCCCACTCAGTGAGCAGAGAGGGACCTGTCATCCATCGGCTCAGCGGAGATCAACAGACTGATCTCCCACTGAGACGGCGGACAGAGGCGGACTCTGTGGAAGCGGAGTCCGCCTCGTGTGAAAGGGGCCTAATGGTGCAGGACAAAGCAGATTACCTGAAAGAGGCAAGTTGGCTACTGGTTGATACCAACACCAATCTTAAACTTTCTGTTGATCCTTTCCCTGGATATCAACTAGAACTCAAAACCCTGGTTTATGAGGCTTGGGAAAACAGAGTGCTCAGCAAAAAGGAAAGACAATTCCTGCTTCCACCTGAGTGTAGCACACCGTACTTTTACCATCTCCTGAAAGTACACAAGTCTCTGACAGATCCTATTCTACCAAAGTTATTATACTTATTTAGGGCTCTCCCAATTAGATTAAATAAGCTGATGATCACTAAATTTCAATCAGATGTTAATACATTTATATGGTCAGATTCCCACCCACGTATAGCTAAATCGGTACTATACAAATCCCCAGAAAGTGGCGGTTTAGGACTACCAGACTTCTGGTCTTACTATTTAGCTGCGCAATGGTCCCAGATAGTCCAATGCACAACCCGAAAATCCCATTGGGTTATATTTGAGAAAGACTCAATGCTACCTTATTCTATAACTGGGCTATTATGGGGTAATAAAGTTTCAAATCACACCTTAGAAAAACTTAATCAATTAGTATCAATTGTGGAAACTACATAACAAAAAATTCAGAATGGCTTCCACCACATCTCCCCACGCCTCTTTTATAGGTGACCCTAAATTCTTCGCATACCATCAAGATACAAGAGAATTCACATGGTGGATTAACAACAACCTAACCACCCTCAAAAAATTTATTGAAAATGCCTCATTTAATTACTTCTCATCATTAAAAACTAAATATAACATCCCCAATATTGAACTCAGGAGATTCCTCCAAATTAGATCCTTCTACGACTCATATTTCACAATTTCAGACATGGAAGATCCCACATTTTATGAAAATATATGTTCCAGATCCCCAAGAGTTACCGGTTTAATATCCGAGATATATTCAAATCTGATTAATATAGACTCTCTAGCTAAACTACCCTATATGCTCAAATGGGAACAAGAATGTGCTATATCACTCCCCTCTGAAAAATGGTCTGACTGCATCAACAACCTACTTAGATACACAAGATCACTCACTATTAGGGAAACTGCAATAAAGGTATTTACAAGACAGTATTATACACCAGCAAAACTCCATTCTATTTTTCCCTCAGTTCCTCAAACATGCTTCAGAGATTGCATTAATTTCCATTGGTTCCTTCTCACACATATTTTGGGATTGTGACAAGGTAGCTCTAATATGGAGGCGACTAGAAAAATTTTCCTCCAGAATTTCAGAGAATAACATAAAATTTACTCTCCCCAACTGTTTATTATTCACACCAATTACAGGTTTAACTACTCACCACTTAAAACTAGTTCACACAATTTGTGTTTCCATTCACTGGCTTATTGCTTATCATTGGAAATCCTCTTTCCTACCAATAACCCAACTGAAAACTAGAATTAATAATATTTATCTCATGGATAACATTTTCCAAACTTTACACAATACCACACATTTACTTGAGAAGAAATGGAACCCTTGGTTTACACACTCAGACCACCTTTTAAATCCTGTTTAGAGAACACTTCTTCAACTAATATCACTCTGTTAAAAACAAAACCATACTTTAACTTACTACCTGATTATTTGTTTACCACTTATTTTGTACCTAATAAAAAGTTTGTAAACAAAAAAAAAGTCCCTGACAGATTCCCCCGGGAAGACCCATAGTGGCTGGTACCAATAGCTTCACCAATGGCTTATCAGTGTACATTGATTTTTTTCTACAACCCTTGGTTTGCCAGCTCCTGTCATATATCAGAGATTCAAGTCAAGTTATTGATGTTCTCCAACATTACACTTGGGAAGAGGGATATATGTGGGCATCTCTTGATGTTGCTTCCCTCTACACATCAATACCCCATGAGGTAGGCCTTGTGGCCATTTCCTCACCCAGAATGGAGACCTCAATTCCTTTCCATCACAATTTCTGGTCAAATCAACTGAATTTTGTTTAAGACATAATTATTTTACATTTTTTTAACAGTTTTATCTACAATGCAGGGGCACAGCCATGGGGGCGAATTTTGCCCCTGTGTTCACCAATTTGACAATGGGCTACTGGGAGGAGGGATACATCTGGGCCAACAACCTGTTTGCTGAGCACATTGTGTTTTTCAGCAGATACATTGATGAGATGGCTCATCTGGAGTGGTGGCCCGGATGTGTTCCCCTTTTTCATGGCCCACTGTAATGCTAATCTCTTTGGCCTGTCTTTTACACACGTACTTGACTCCAAAGAGTTGGTGTTTTTTGATTTAGTGCTGACCCATGATCATAGTGGTATTGTTACTAAAAATAATGTCAAGCCCACCAGTGGGAACTCCTACCTCCATTTCAACAGCTTCCACCACCCCAAATGGAAGCAGAACATTCCCAGTGGACAGTTTAACAGACTTAGGAGAAACTGTTCGAGAGTGGATGACTATGTCGTACAGGGTGGCTCTATGATAAAAAAAATTGAGGAAAAGGGCTATCCACCGGATTTAGTTCAAGATGCTTTCCTGTCACATATGAATCCTCTCCCTAAAAAGAAAATCCCAGCTGACAACCATACAGTCAGATTTGTGTCAACTTTTAATGATAAATTCAAGTCAGTCACCAGAATAATAAAAAAACATTATAATATCTCATTATTAGACTAGAGTCTGGCTCCCAAGTTACCATAAGCTCCTCAAGTTACCTTTAGAAGAACACAGGCTATGAAAAACATATTAGCACCAAGTAAAATAATCAATAAGTCCACTAGATCCCCTTTAGACATCAGAGCCTATTTTGATAACAGGACAGGCTGTTTTCAGTGTAAAAAAAGAGGATGCCGGACCTGTCGATTCATCACTCATGACAGCAATAAGATTATCACCAAAGGTAAAACTTTCACAATTTAACAATTCATTACATGCTCTACAGATTTCGTTGTATATGTTTTACGGTGTCCCTGCGATCTTTTGTACGTGGGTCGCACTATACGTGCTCTACGTGCAAGAATTGCTGATCACCACAGGTTCATCAAGAAAGGATGCGGACATAGCATCCCACAGCATTTCCATCGCATGCATAACGATGATATTAAATGCTTGGAAGTTTTTGTTATAGAGACTATCCCTAAAGGGACCTTGACTGCAAATAAGAGATTTTCCCTATTATGCAAAAAGGAAGTATTTTGGATTTATATTTTTGACTCTCTCGCCCCCAAAGGGTTAAACGAGGAATTAGAAACAAGCAATTTTGTCTAGTTCCTTTCATAGCATTACACCCCTTTTTTTTCATTCCCCCCCCTTCATTTTCCCACTTTTCTTTTCCCCCCTTTTTTCCCCCCTTTCCGTCCCCCCCTCCTCTTTTCATCTCACATCCCCCCTTCATCCCCCCTTCAGTCTTCCCTTCCCTTATCACTTCCTTCCGCCTTCCCCTTTTCTCTTTCTCCCCTCCTTGTGTTTTTTTATACATTTTTTCCCACTTTTTTATTTTTTCTTTCATTGCCCCTCCCTCCCCTTTCCCTCCCACTCTCCCCCCACTTCTCTTCCTCCCCTCCTTCCACCACTTTTTCTCCCCCCCCCCCCACTTGAATTTAGTGGCCTCAGTATCTATGTATGGTTGTTTGCATAGATATTCGGCAATTTATTTTGCATATTTATCATTCAGTGCAATGTATGAACACAACATACAATGCAGTATACATTGCACATTTTTAATTTAATTTTTTAATGTAATTTTTTCTAGTTTTCAATAGGTATTTATTTTTTTCCTCTTTTAATTTTCATCTCTATATAAATTTTCAATCTGATCGATGGTGGACTCCATATATATATTTATTTGTACATACATATATATTTTTAATACATGATTTTATAATTATTATCAACTTTAGATTTTTAATTCTTAATTCTAATTGTCACTACTATTTTTTAATTTACCATTGTGTTTTTGTGATTGTTTTTCATTATGCTTATCATGTGCATATATAGTACTAAGGGTTATTTGCATTTGCATAATTAGGTATACTTTTAATTTTTTTTCTTCTGAGCAATGAAGGGTTAACGCTTGTTACCAAATTGTCCTGCCCCACTGCTCTGCCTACTCCCTGCCTTTACACAGTATTTAAGTTTCCTGGTTGGCCACTCCCGTGACTTTGAAAAAGCGCATGCGCGCAAAACGCATCATGACGGCAACGAGAAGCTTGTGGGTCACACTCGTCCTTAAGTAGATTCAGTCACCAAAGCTTCCATCAGCGCTGACCGCCATCCACGCCAGCTAACCCAGCTCTGGTTCCATCCCCCAGATGTTGCATCCTTCCAAGACACTTCTACCCAGCAGTGAGCAGCCACGTGCGTGTTTGGCTCCACCAGGAGAGAGCGGCTCGGATCAATCCCAGATCGTTGAACCTTCCCACCTCCTGTCAGCATGCCAGGCCTTGCCTGGCATCTCTAACATGTGAAGCGTGGAATTTGGCTCTCCATATTCCCGCTGACCGCTGCCTGCGCCTCCTCCTCCACCAGCATGCCTAGCTGTCCTCTACATGCCAGTGAGCGGGTCTTCCATTCGGCTGAGCACAGCAGGGAAATTGGCGCCTCCCCTGCTGCAAGGGTTTTCCCCATACCTGGATGCCATCAGCCATCCCGTTGCTCTGAGGACCTCCAGTGACACCATAAGCCATTTACTTTCCCTTTCATTTCTCCCCACCTCTTCTTGCATTGACAACAGGATTGGTTCATATGTGTATCATTAAATAAACTACTCATGTTTACATTTCGCTGCCTGTTGTGAGACTGCCTTTCCTGTTAGCCCATCGAGCGCTGGATCATTTTGTTGTACATTCTTCTAATTTTAATGAGTGGCCACGTGTCTTATTAAACTCCCTTCCACAGAAAAGTTTTATCCCTATTGTGGGGTCACCAGTCCGGTATTTGTAAATGGAAATCATATTCCCTCTCAAGTGCCTCTTCTCCAGAGAGAATAAGTTCAATTCTCGCAACCTTTCTTCATAACTAATATCCTCCAGACCCTTTATTAGCTTTGTTGCCCTTCTTTGTGCTCGCTCCATTTCCAGTACGTCCCTCCTGAGGACTGGTGTCCAGAACTGGACAGCATACTCCAGGTGCGGCTGGACCAGAATCTCGTAGAGTGGGAGAATTATCGTTTTATCTCTGGAGTTAATCCCCTTTTTAATGCATGCCAATATTCTGTTTGCTTTGTTAGCAGCAGCTTGGTATTGCATGCCGTTGCTGAGCCTATCATCTACTAGGACCCCCAGGTCCTTTTCCATCCTAGATTCCCCCAGAGGTTCTCCCCCCAGTGAGTAGATGGCATTCATATTTTTGCCACCCAAATGTATTATTTTACATTTTTCTACATTAAACCTCATTTGCCATGTAGTTGCCCACCCCGTTAATTTGTTCAGATCTTCTTGTAAGGTGTGCTCAATTTTGTAAGATACTGTGTGTGTGTGTATATAGATAGATAGAGAGATAGATAGATAGATAGATAGATAGATAGATAGATAGATAGATAGATAGATAGATAGATAGATAGATAGATAGATAGATAGATAGATAGATAGATATAGATAGATATAGATATCTATCTATATCTATATAGATACATATCTATATATCTATATAGATATAGATAGATATCTATATCTATATAGATATACTGTAGATATATATCTATATACGCAATATTACCAATAGTATTGGGACGTCTGCCTTTACACACACACATGAACGTTAATGGCATCCCAGTCTTAGTCCTTGGGGTTCAACATTGAGTTGGCCAAACCTCCCTCCCTTTGTAGCTATGCCAGCTTCAACTCTTCTGGGAAGGCTGTCTACAAGGTTTAGGAGTGTGTCTATGGGAATGTTTGACCATTTTTCCAGAAGCGCATTTGTGAGGTCAGGCACTAATGTTGGATGAGAAGACCTGGCTTGCAGTCTCCGCTCTAATTCATCCCAAAGGTGTTCTACCGGGTTGAGGTCAGGACTCTGTGCAGGCCAGTCAAGTTCCTCCGCCCCAAACTTGCTCATCCATGTCACTAATGACACTGGTTGGGAAGGGGTTAACATCTAGGGTGATCAAAGGGTTAAATGTGTGCCTAACGGTGTGTAAAGTGTGCTGCTTTTTTGAGTAGATCTCTAAGTTTCTCATCCTTGCTTTGCAGATCGTTCTCTATGTACAGAGCTCTATGTTGATTGTCAACACAGAGCTCTGGGTTGCGATTGTACACAGCCGATCAGCAGGCCCCACCCATGAATCATTGGCCGGTACTTGCTGACAGGCTGCTGCTGTGTACAATCACAGCGGATGCCAGCCGGGGCGTGCACATAAACTTGGAAGTAGGCAGCAACGTACTGTACGTGTACATCGCTCTACCTACACCAGCCTTAAAGTAGTTTGTGGGCAGTCAATCGGGAAGTGGTTATACTAAAAGGGGACCCTGGCTGGTATACACATATGGGGCAGCATAGTGTGCTTTTTGGTGAAGGTGAACTTGTACTTTAAAACTGAACTCTGGAAACTGTCCCCCTTTGCAGAGGGGCCACCCCCACACTGCAAGGGTTAGCTGCTCATTTGGTCTAGGGCAATCTTTCTCAAATTTTGCAACACAGAGGGACCCTTGAAAGACTTTTCCGGTCTCAGAAAAAACGTGCTAATAATTATTATATCTACAACTCATGATACATTAGTGGGATGTTCAGTGGGAAGAATTCTCCTTACACCTGTGGTCATTATATAGCTAAAAAGGTCAGTGGTGTCAGGGGAAACTTATCTGAGAGGCAGAAAGTCCTCATAGCTCAAGGAACCCCTAGCAACATTGAATAAATACAACATTGCAACATTGAATAAATAACACAGATTAAAATAACAGGCAAACTACCAAATACAAAAAATACACCACTTTCTCTAACACCACCCCAGATAATAACCAACACAATACCAAAATACTATAAAAACAAAACAAAATTGTGATCATTAACATCCAGAATTAAATCTTCACCTCCATCCTCCTAATATTAGGACACTTACTGAACCTGTCCAGGATTCCCACGATGTCGGCACCCCAGCCGATTTTCAGAGTGGTTGTCAGGTGCTGCTGCTGCCATTCCTGGTAAGTGAAACCGGCAGTGAAGCCGTTTGGCTTTAACCCTTTCATGACTAAGCCTATTTTTGACATTTGGTGTTTACAAGTTAAAATCCATATTTTTTGCTAGAAAATTACTTAGAGCCCCCAAATATATATATATATATATATATATATATATATATATTAGCAGAGAATCTAGAGAATAAAATGGTGATTGTTGCAATATTTTTTTATCACATGGTACTGATCCAGCGGTGTTTTAAACGCAACTTTTTGGGAAAAGGGACACTTTTATGAATTTAAAAAAAAATCAAACAGTAAAGTTAGCCCAATTTTTTTGTATAATGTGAAAGACGATGTTATGCCGAGTAAATAGATAACAAACATGTCACGCTTTATAATTGCACGCACTCGTGGAATGGTGACAAACTACGGTACCTAAAGATCTCCATAGGCGACGCTTTAAATTTTCTTTACTGTTACCAGGTTAGAGTTACAGAGGAGGTCTAGTACTAGAATTATTGCTCTCGCTCTGGCGATTGCGGTGATACCTCACATGTGTGGTTTACATATGTTTACACTGTTTACATATGCGGGCGCGACTTCCGTATGCGCTTTCTTTGCTGCGTGAGCTCGCGGGGACGGGGGCGCTTTAAACATTTTTTTTTTCTTATTTATTTTATTTATTTTTATATTTAGAAATTGTGTTTTAAAAAAAAAAAAATTTTTGATCACTTTTATTGCTGTCACAAGGAATGTAAACATCCCTTGTGACAGTAATAGGTGGTGACAGGTACTCTTTAAGGAGGGATCGGGGGGTTCTAAAAGACCCCCGATCCCTCCTTTGCACTTCACAGTGTTCAGATCGCCGAAAACGGCGATTCTGAATACTGTGTATTTTTTTAAAACCGGCGCCATTGGCAGCCGAGTAAACGAGAAGTGACCCGTAAAAGCTTCCGCGTTTACAATTAGAAGGCTGGAATGAAGCCTCCCACGTCTTCGTTCCAGACTGTCAGCAGCCACCAGAGGCGGCGGATCATCGATCGGGCCTCTCGGTGGATCGGAAGGCCCGGTAAGAGCGGTGGGAGGCGGCGGGAGGGGGGGACGTCCCCTCCCGCTCCTCCGCTATAACAGTCAAGCGGCTTTTAGCCTCATCGGTTGTTATACATGGATAGCCGTTCGCTGGCTCTACAAAATGGTACCGGGATAATGCCTGCAGCTGCGGGAATCATCCCGGTATAACACCGGAAAGCCGAGTACGCACATCTGCGTACGCTCGGCGGAAAGGGGATATAGCCGGTCCCCTACTGTGCATGCGCAAAGCGCGCTGCGCTTTATAATTGGCCCGGTGGCAAAGGAAGGAGGAGGGGGGCCAAACTTCTGAGTGATGGTGCCGCAGCGCCGTCTCCAGAAGTGGGGAAGCGGGGACCTGTCAAAAAACAGGTACCCATTCCCCTCTCCCTCCTGAAAGGTGCCAAATGTGACACCGGAGGGGGGGGTAGACAGATAAGTGGAAGTTCCACTTTTGAGTGGAACTCCGCTTTAACCCTTGCAGCAAGGGGCAGCCGCATTGCAAGGGAAGACCTTTTTAGCTTTTCAGAGTTTATCTTTAATACATATGCTTCGCATCAGGCAAGAAAAAGTGTACATAACCCCTCCATTTTATTCTAAATGTTCCTGTTTGCCTGAAGGGCGTCTTTAACAATCCCTGTCCAGTCTTAGGACGGGGTGATGATCATGTAACACCTGTGGGTAGCTCTTGTCCTATCAGTTGTCGAATCAATCTTTTATGGCAAGAAAAATAGTCCGCATCTAACAATTTACACAATTGAATTCTTACAGGGTGATATATGTATTATTCCACCAACAATGCTCTGAATGTGAATACAAATCAGACTTCATTGTGTGTTTGAGAACATCGGCAGAGTCATGTATATACTTGAATTATGTGAAATCACACAACCACTTCCACACTGCTCTTTTGTTTATACACCTGAGCAGCAAATCCACAGAGTTCCTGGAATTCCACAGTACTTACTGTACTTCAAAGAAATACATTTTCTTAGAAATTTTCTCACAACTGAAGAATCTTATGATGATTTTTAAATGTGCTAAATTATAGCATGAGCCAATGCAAAAATAGTAATTAAATAAATAGTGATATTACGGCTTGGCAGGTTGTAAATATTTAAAAGCAGTTGGCTGTACAGAAAAAAAAAATATGGAAACAATACAGCAGTAAGAGGAAATAGTCATTTGGTAGTTTTCCTTAACCACTTCAGATTTGACCCCCTTCCTGACCAGAGCGTTTTTTGCAATTCGGCACTGCGTCGCTTTAACTGACAATTGCGTGGTCGTGCGACGTTGTACCCAAACAAAATTGACGTCCTTTTTTTCCCACAAATAGAGCTTTCTTTTGGTGGTATTTGATCACCTCTGCGGTTTTTATTTTTTGCGCTATAAACAAAAAAAAAAGCGACAATTTCGAAAAAAAAGCAATATTTTTTACTTTTTGCTATAATAAATATCCCCAAAAATATATAAAAAAACATTATTTTTCCTCAGTTTAGGCCGATACGTATTCTTCTACATATTGTTGGTAAAAAAAAATCACAATAAGCGTTTATTGATTTGTTTGCTCAAAAGTTATAGCGTCTACAAAATAGGGGATAGTTTTATGGTGTTTTTATTATTATTTATTTTTTTTTTAATAGTAATGGCGGCAATCAGCGATTTTTATGGTGACTGCGACATTATGGCAGACAGATCGGACACTTTTGGCGCTATTTTGGGACCATTCACATTTATACAGCAATCAGTGCAATTAAAAATGCACTAATTACTGTGTAAATGTGACTGGCAGTGAAGGGGTTAACCAGAAGGGGGCGCTGCAGGGGTTAAGTGTGTCCTGGGGAGTGATTCTAACTGTGGGGGGAATGGGCTATGAGTGACACGACACTGATCACCGACAGTGATCAGTGACAGTGTCACTAGGCAGAACGGGGAAATGTTTACATCATGTTTACATCAGCATTTCCCCGTTCTTCCTCTCCGTGGGACGATCGCGGGTATCCCCGCGGACATCTAATCCGCGGGACCCGCGGTCAGACTCACGGAGCTCGGAGCGGGTGCCTGCTATCTGGACCTCGCGAGATCACATACATTAACGTGATTTCGCGCAGCGGAGCCAACCTTCCGCAGTAAAACTGCGGCGGCTGGTCCGCAATGCGGTTTAATATGTAACCTCTTCTTCATTGGGTAATGCATATATGCGGCGGCAGGATAAGTGGGCTTTGACGCCTAGCCACCTGATATACACTCACTGGCCACTTTATTAGGTACACCTGGTTCAGATGCTTGGTAACACAAATTGCTAATCAGCCAATCGCATAGCAGCAACTCAATGCATTTAGTCATCTAGACGTGGTGAAGCATCGGAATGGGGGAGAAAAAGGATTTTAGTGGCTTTGAAGGTGGCATGGTTGTTGGTGCCAGACGGGCTGGTCTGAGTATTTCAAAAACTGCTGATCTACTGGGATTTCTACACACAACCATCTCTCGGGTTTGCAGAGAATGGACCGAAAAAGAAAAAATATCCAGTGAGCGGCAGTAATGTGGGTGAAAATGTCTTGTTGATGTCAGAGGTCGGAGGAGAATGGGCAGACTGGTTCGAGATGACATAAAGGCAACAGTAACTGAAATAACCACTTGTTACAACCAAGGTATGCAGAATACCATCTCTGAATACACAACACAACCTTGAAGCAGATGGGCTACAGCAGCAGAAGACCACACCGGGTGCCACTCCTGTCATCTAAGAACAGGCAACTGAGGCTACAATTCGCACAGGCTCACCAAAATTGGACAATAAAAGACTTGAAAAACATTGCCTGGTCTAATGAGTCTCAATTTCAGCTGCAACATTCAGATGGTAGGGTAAGAATTTGGTGTAAACAACATGAAAGCATGGATCCATCCTGCCTTGTATCAACGGTTCAGGCTGGTGGTGGTGGTGTAATGGTGTGGGGGATATTTTCTTGCCACACTTTGGACCCCTTTGTATCAACTGATTTAAGTGCAACAGCCTACCTGAGTATTGTTGCTGACCATGTCCATCCCTTTATGACTACAGTGTACCCATCTTCTGCAGCAGGATAATGCACCATTTCACAAAGCTCAAATCATCTCATACTGGTTACTTGAACATGACAACAAGGTCACTGTACTCCAATGGCCTCCACAGTCACCAGATCTCAATCCAATAGAGCACCTTTGGGATGTGGTGGAATGGGAGATTCGCATCATGGATGTGCAGCTAACAAATCTGCAGCATCTGAATGATGCTATCATGTCACTATGGACCAAAATCTCTGAGGAATGTTTCCAACACCTTGTTGAATCTATGCCATGAAGAATTAGGACCGTTCTGAATGCAAAAGGGGGTCCAATCTGATACTAGCAAGGTCTACCTAATAAAGTGGCCGGTGAGTGTACGTGTCCGCAGTGGTCTGAGGTTGTTTGCTGGGAGCATGCATACAGAGTGCACTAAGCACATTGACCAAGCTGCCTCTGACAACTCTTGGTCATGGCTTCTGATAGGGAGCCTTCTGATCAGGTGACTGCAATGAGAGTCAATCACGGTGGTCACATGATCAGGAAGCCATTCCGCACTCCTGCATTAAAGCCATATAAAGGGCTGAGAGGCAGCGTGATGAGGTTAATCCAGAACATTAATTTCAACACTATTTGTTCATCCATATGCCTCCTGCTCCAGTGACCTTACATCCCCAAGGCTCATATCAACTGCTAGGCAAGCAGAGTAATATCTTAGTATCGCTGGCACCGTTTTTGGAATAAGTGTTCCTTGCTACTTCCTACACTTGCTTCTGCCTTTTGTCCCTGTTGGAAGGACAACAGCATGTAATGCACAGTACTGTGAACTATACACTGTATGCATTATACTTATCTATGCAGCAGGTGGCGCTGTAGTATTATAGTACAGTATTATAATATGTATTCTATGATATATAACAGGATGTATTGTCTATCTATGTTCAATGCACTTGTTGTTCATTGGTAAAAAATGAACATGTAAGAGCTGTTAGGAGCTCCTGCAGGTTTTTCTAAATTTCCCTAGACCGAGTTTCAATTTTTTGGCCCATCATTTCATCAGGTAGGGATTCCCAAACCACTCTTGCAAAATTTTACGTCATCATGAGCCTTGTTGTATTGCACACTTTCATGGAGCCTGGTTCAGATTTCTATCAACTTCACTGTAATGACCTGTTTGAAAATTCATGGGTTTTTAAAAAAATTAGGACTGATGGAACTTTTAAGATGTTTACTCATTGGTAATAACATCACATATAGCATGCATTGATTTTTTCTCTAACTGTCAACATTTGTAGGCTTATTTAAGATGACCCTGTCACCACAGGGTCAACTTTACTACCTTTAACCACTTACCGACCGGCTCATGCCGATATACGTCGGCAGAAGGGCACGTACAGGCATATTAACGTACCTGTACGTTGCCCTCTAAGAAGCCGCTTGCGGGCGCGCCGCCGTCAGTGTGATCGCGGGTCCCGCGGACTTGACGTCCGCGGTGATACGCGCGATTGTCTCACGGAGAGGAAGGACGGGGAAATGCTGATGTAAACAAGCATGTCCCCATTCTACCTAGTGACAGGACACTGATCAAAGCTGTAATCGGGAGCGGTGATCAGTGTCGTGTCACACATAGCCCCTTCCCCCCACAGTTAGAATCACTCCCTAGGACACACTTAACCCCTACAGCGCCCATAGTGGTTAACCCCTTCACTGCCAGTCACATTTACACAGTAATCAACGCATTTTTAATCACACTGATCGTTGTATAAATGTGAATGGTCCAAAAATAGCGCCAAAAGTGTCCGATCTGTCTGCCATAATGTTGCAGTCATGATAAAAATCGCTGATCGCCACCATTACTTGTAAAAAAAAAAAATTATTAATAGAAATGCCATAAAACTATACCCTATTTTGTAGACGCTATAACTATAAACCAATCAATAAACGCTTATTGCGATTTTTTTAACCAAAAGTATGCCGAATCGCAAAAGTGCTCTGGTCTTTTGCTGGCCAAATGGTCCGGGGCTGAAGTGGTTAAACATGTTATCGAACATTTTGGTAGATATGGCAATGGGGCATATGTATCAAGAACATTAGTGACAACATTATGCTGATACATCCTTCAAGATTGCTCCTGTGTCCCTCTACAGCCATATGTCTGCAGCTGCGGGTTGCCTTATGTTGCCTCTCAGTTTGCAAGGTCTGTGCAACAGTACTTTTTTTATTTTGAGCCTTGCACCTGCAATCCTGGACAGCTAACTGAGACAGCTTAGGGACAGAATTACTACTGGGGATAAATTCTCACCATATCTATAGACAAAACATTTTTTTTTTTTTTTTTAATAAAGTAGGGAAGGGAGGTCAAATTGTTATGACTGTTTGAGTCATCAATAGGGGTATTCACTCTTATGCCGCGTACGCACGATCAGAAATGCCGCTAGCAAAACTCCGATTAAAGCTTTTTGTCGGAAAATGCGACCGTGTGTATGCTCCATCGTACTTTTGCTGGCGGAATTCCAGCCAGCAAAAGATTGTGAACATGTTCTCTATTTTTCGGTCGGGAAATGTTCCTATCCAAAAATGCGTTCGTCTGTATGCAATTCGGATGCGCAAAAAATCACGCATGCTCAGGAACAATTTGACGCATGCTCGGAAGCACTGAACTTCATTTTCTCGGCTCGCCATAGTGTTGTACGTCACTGCGTTCTTGACAGTCGAAAGTTCAGAGAACTTTTGTGTGACCATGTGTATGCAAGGCAAGCTTGAGCGGAATTCCGTGGGAAAAACCATCCAAGTTTTTTCTGACGGAAATTCCGATCGTGTGTACGGGGTATAATTGTCCTGGTTACTATTGTGGCCTGGATGGGAAGCCCAAACTTTTAGAGATGCCACCAGAACAGTAGGTTAGGGGGAATCTTCAAATGTAAAGACTTATTTTTTTCGCAATTTCTTTTTGTGCCTTCAGAACGGGATCTAAAGGGAAATCTCCCCAATGTGAGACAATAGTTTTAAAGCTGAACTCCCGGATAAGCAAATATTTTCTAAATAAAAGAAGTATGCCTTCTTACCTAAATTTTTGTGTGCTTTTGTGTATTTCTTCAACATCTGTGCAGTAACCCAGCATAAAACTTTGCCATTGTACAGGAACTTCCCGTAATAAGGATCTGTCACTGCGTCTCTCTCTCTTTGTGCAGGGAGACTGGTCCACTCCCACCAGGTAGCCTGTAGTAGGTGGACCTGTTGGGTCCCTCCTACAACTCTTATCTGCCCCAGCTATGTACACCAGAATGATAATGCTGCTGCCACAGTATATGATAATATCCTGGTTTCAAAGACATTCCGTGCACACAAAGCAGACTGTTATCCTTTGTGGCTATTCAGGAATATATTTAAATACAAGTTTTATTGCTTGGAGTTCAGCTTTAACACTTAAAAAAAAAAAAAAAAAAAAAAAAAAGCTTTAACACTTCTCTACCCTATCCAAAACTGAAAAAAATGCGGGCTTTAAAATACACTTTATAGGATTTAGGCAGTAAATTACTCAACACACCCAGGTTCTCCTTCTGCCCCATCCAAATGCCAGGGCCTCCAAGAAACCAGTGCAAGTTTTGATTCCGTATAGCCTTCTCTTGCTTTTATTTTCTTTATAACATGGTATCAAATTTTACAATGATCCGGCTGTCCTCAAATGACCCAGAAAATGTAGATAATTGCTTTATCAGAAAATACAAAGTGCACCTTCTGCTGATAAAATTATGTTTTTTAATGAAATGTTTTCCATATTTCTTTTTACCAGAAATTACTCCACCTAAATTTGTTTTTTTCTTGTCATTTAATTTTAATAATAACCCCTCACATCTGCTAAATTCATAGACGTAGATCTAAGCGCTGGAAAGCCTGTTGAATTCTGAAAGCATGATCCTAGCTAGTCTTTCCTTCGGATGACTTCATGTAAAATGATCTAGCTAACTGAACATTTCAGATAAAAAAAACAACACATTTTGGCTTCAAAACAATAGGTAAAATTCAAATTTTCCATTGAAAAGAATCTTTCTAAGAAATATGTTATGTAGTTATTGTGCTGGTTCTGAATCCCTAAATGATTAGGTAATAATGTAATAAAAAGCACAAATTAGTATTGAGATGTTCACACCATGGATTTAATGTCAACTGGGGGTAAGGGCTAAGCCAAACGGCTTATATATACACACATTAGTAAGATGCAGTTTTATTCCCTTTTCCAGTGAAGACTGGAAGAGTCTCAATGCAATAAAGTGTCAAGAACACAGTATTCTTCTAATGCATTTGCACATCAAGTGCCATATGGAACCAATTTGTCAGTGTTAACACATCAGCAACATGGTGAAGAAGGGGTATTTGCCATAATGGACTTTCATTGACATACAGACCATCACAATAGGTCAAATAAGGATGGGTGCACCAGGAGGAACTAATGAAAGATTATTCTTTACACCCTCCACCATGTCCTGATGTTCAGGCTGAAAGGCATAGGCCAAGCAACTTTTTAGTAGTGGCATACACAATTCTAGAAGAAGCAAATATTATTAGTCATATGACTGGAGGAGCGATATCCTTGAATCCCATGGTTTCAAATAATGTGTAGGCATACTGATGGATGATTATTAAGTTGGATAAATAGAACATTTGGGCAATAGGACATTTGGTGGACATGTGAAATCACATAGCTACTTCAAAGCACCTCTGTAAATTGTGGTCTCTATCTCTCAATATCTCTGCGATGATAAAGTGGTTCTAAATGCTCAAGGTTTTTTACCTTCCTGCATTCTATGCAGGAAGGTAAAAACCTTTTGTGTGCAGAAGCTCCCCCAGCCCCCCCCCCCAATACTTACCTGATGTGCACAAGAGCCCCTGCTGCATTGGCTGAGGCAGCAGTGGGAGCCATTGGCTCCTGCTGCTGTCAACCACAGCTATTGAGCCACTCAGAAGAGAGAGAGGAAAGGGCCGAGCCACAGCTCTGTGTGTGAATGGACACACAGAGCCAAGGCTCGGGAGCAAGCTTGCTTGGGTGCAATTAAGGAGAGGAGGATCCAGGTAATTGAGAAGAGGGGGATCCAGGCTGCTCTGCGCAAGCAGGTAAGTATAACATGTTTGTTATTTTAAATTAGCAAACAAAACAAGACTTTAATATCACTTTAACTATGGGACATATGTATAGCAAAGTATGATTGAAAACAGCCTTACCTGGAGGCAACCCTCATCTTTCTAAAGAATGGAGACAAGGGCCTCATTCTCACATCTCTCACCTGGTGTATGTAGGATTCTGCAGGAAGGAATTATCAGAATCTGGAAGTACCTTCAGAATAAGGGGGTCCCCAGATATCCCACTGTCAGGGAAATCGTGTGCATAATCGTACACAAAGACATGTAAGAAAATGTGTACTTCCTAATAGGAATTCTCAAGTGACAGCTAGAGGTTCCGTAACTTGCACGCATGCACATAGGAATTTGCAAGTGTCATCTAGACATTCCTGACTCATTAACGTATTCCGGGCACATGCATGCGCATTAGCGTAAACGTGCATGAGTACTTGGTGCCCTCTTGCCTATTTATACTGGCTCCATAGACCAGAAGATTGTTGAGTGGTCGTCAGCGTCTACCATCTGTGACCTGATCCTGTGCTTGTTCCTGTGTATACCCGGCCTGTTTGACTCTGCTCATTCCAGGTTCCTGACTTGTGACCCGACTCTGCCTTCTGCCTACTTTCCGGTACCTTCACTGCTCGCTTGATACCGACCCTAGCCTGCCCTGACTCCTCTCTGGATCCGATCCTGTACCTCTGCTGCTTGACCGTTACCGACTTCTGCCTGCCTGACCACCCGAGACCCTGCATCCGCCTGCTCTCCAGCATGGTTGCTGTTTGCTGTCCTGCACCTGCTGCTGTGTACCTGCATCTGCCAGTCCACCAGTCTGCCTGCTGTTCTGCACCTGTTGGCGTGTATCCGCATTGGCCAGTCCACCAACCTGCCCGCTGCTTGGCACCTGCTGCAAGTATCTACTCTACAGGATCTCCTACCAGGCACCCGTGCCATTCTGTGCCCTGTTTTATCCTACCACCACCTTCAGGAGAAACAGGACAGGAGGTGTAAGAGAAAGCCCTCCCATCAGCTCGGCCTTAACCAGGTACGTGACACCCCCTCTATGTTAATGTGTAGGGTATACTGTATATAGTACCCCTTGCTACTCATTCATAAAAAATTGAAAAAAAAACAGGTACCGTAGGAAAAGTATTTTATTTAAAAAATATTAAAATATTATATTATATAAAATATATTAAAAAATGTCCATTGTCCAATGCTGTAAATCCAACATCAATCATGTTGTGACCTGTGGCCACAATGATCTTCTGTCCATACTCTTTTCACAAATGATAGCTATGGGCAGCAAAGAGGCTAACTGGTTAGCACTTCTGCCTAGCAGAACTAAGGTTGTTGGTACAAATCTGGCACTGGCTTAGAGTCTTCATGATGTCCCTATGCCTTTGTGGGTTTCCTCCCACACCCCAAAGACATGCTGGTAGGTCAATTGTCTCCTATCTATATTGGTCCTAATATATGTATGAATGTAATTTAGGGACCTTAGATTGTAAGCTCCTTGAGGGCAGGGACTGATATGAATGTACAATTTATGTGTAAATTGATGGTGCTATATAAGTACCTATAATAAAAAATAGTCCCTGGCAGGCTGGTGAATGTACTGGGAAAGCTGGGTGACGGCACTGATAAAATATGGGCATGAATTTATTTGGTCAGTGATTTCACCTGGGTTCCTGTTGGCTTGTTTACAGTTTGAAAAAAGCTGGCAGGAAGCTGTCATTTAGTGGTAGTAGTGATACTCAATGATTTCTGGTTATATCAGCCAGAGGTTAAGGTGAGCCTGCAAACTGGCCAAATCTGGCTACTTTGTTCAATCATTTGCTTAACTGTGAAAAGGCTGAGTTTGTGTTGAAATTATAGTAGACCTCAGACAGAAATTGTGAAGCAAAATCTAATCAGCACAATATTAAAACCAAGTGCAAATTACCGTATTTATCGGCGTATAACACGCACGCCAAGTTTAGGAGGGAATTTTAAGGAAAAAAACTTTTAGGAGGGAAGTTTAAGGAAAAAAAACTCACATTAAAATGCCCATCAATGCAGCCTTATCAGTGTCCATCTGCAGCCTTGTCGGCGTCATTGCAGCCTTTTCAGTGTCAGTGCAGCCTTGCCCCAATGCAGCCTTGCCCCAGTGTCCATTGCAGCCTTGTCAGTGCAGCTTTGCCCCAGTGCAGAATTGTCAGTGCAGCCTTGTCAGTGCAGCTTTGCCCCAGTGCAGCCTTGTCAGTGCAGCTTTGCCCCAGTGCAGCCTTGTCAGTGCAGCTTTGCCCCAGTGGTCAGTGCAGCCTTGTCCCAGTGGTCAGTGCAGCCTTGCCCCAGTGGTCAGTGCAGCCTTGCCCCCAGTGTCCATTACATGCTTGGACAGATCGCCGCCGACATACACATAGCATGTAGTTTTAAATATGGCGCCGCGGAGTTCGGAGGGTCTCGGCGGAGCTGAACGAGCGCCGCCGAGATACACATAGTCGAGTGTACTCGGCTCTTTCCGGCACCACTCACAGTCCCACCCAGTCCCGCCCTATGATGGACATAACACAGGTCCAATTGCGAGACTGGGCGTGACTGTGAGCGGCGCCGGAAAGAGCCGAGAACACTCGACTATGTGTATCTCGGCTCTGCCCAGTCACTGTGATCTCGGCGGCGCTCGTTCAGCTCCGCCGAGTCCCTCTGAACTCCGCGGCGCCATATTTAAAACTACACACTATGTGAATGTTGGCTGCGATTGCGGCGATCGCTCCGATAGATCACAATTAGCGGGGATCGGCGTATAACACGCACCCACGATTTTCCCCTGATTTTAAGGGGAAAAAAGTGCGTGTTATACGCCGATAAACACGGTAAATATTCAGTGCTACACAATATTATGCAAATAAAATGTCAATAGCCTACAGCTAGCCTTATCGTGATTGCTGCCAACACCTCTCAGAATGTATCCACATGTGACTCTCAAATCAATACTAATAAGCAAAAACTGGTGTAGCGCAACCAAAATAAAAAATAAAAACAATAATTAAAGTCCCAACAATGTGAAAATTCCACCATTGTGCAACTCTAGGTGATAATTCATAGAATTATGAATTAATATTATCCAGGGACTTCAGTGACCTCCACATCTAGCTGGAATGCCAGCTCACCTCCAGATAATGACTCCACTACAAAGTCCCACACACCTGATAGTATGTCTCTCAGAATGCCAGAGGGAAACAAGTCCTCCTCCTGGTGTCCCTGGACCACGCTGACCTTCTACTGGAATCTTAATCAATCGTGTGTGGCCATAAAATGGCAAAGGCAAACCATAGTGCTCTCTGCTTCAAATATGTATTAAAACTGTACACAGGTATTTTAAATACCCACATAGGTATGTGCAAAACATGCATATCATCAACTCTCCACGTTGATATAAAAACAAAAAAACGTCCTGAATGGCAGCACCTCACACCTGTACGCGTTACGCTCTTTGTTGAGCTTCTTCAGCAGGTGGGCTACTTTGTTCAATCATTTGCTGAACCGTGAACAGGCTGAGTTTCGGTTGAAATTATAGTCAAACTCAAACATAAGCTCATTCCCAAGACTCCTTAGGAACCACTCCTTGGCATGGCTGCATGGCTTCACATGTGTTTGTAAATGTATGCAACAAAAACCCCTTCTCACTCTGGAACTGGATCTTAACGCTGAGAGGCAGAACCAACTTCCCAATCATATGATCACTGTGATTGGCTATCACATGATCAAGAGCCTTTCCTGCAGCTCCCGATCATTAATTAACATTAACAGAGACCAGGAACTGTCTGTGACAACTGTCACTGTGCAGGGAGTGCGCAGTGAGCAGCCACTTTGGCTGCATATGCGTTGAGGCCCACCCATATTGCCACCAAGACCAGCAGAAGGTTAACCCCAAGATGTTGAAATCAACTCACTGGCGCTGATATCTTTACCTAGCCTTCTTCCAGGTTTGGTCAGATTTTTTATTGGTTGGATCAGGATGACACTCCCGCACATTTGCTTGAAAGTTAATTCATCCTGGCACCATTGAATAATGGTGTACATTCATTTTTGAGCAGTCACATTAAAAAGTTCAGCTTTGTTTAGCTTTAAAGTGTATCTAAAACCTAGAGCAACATTTTAATATATTGCTGCTGATTACACTGGACAATAGGGATGAGCCGAACACTCCCAGAACTTGCGAACAGGCAAAAAATTTGATCGAACACAGTAAAAGTCTATGGGACACAAACATGAAAAATCAAAAGTTCTCATTTTAAAGGCGTATATTTATGTTATTGCCAAAAAAAGTGTTTGGGGACCCGGGTCCTGCCCCAGGGGACATGTATCAGTTCAAAAAAAAGTTTTAAAAATGGATGTTTTTTCAGGAGCAGTGATTTTAATAATGCTTAAACTGAAACAATAAAAATGAAATATTCCTTTAACCACTTCAATACCAGGCACTTAGACACCTTCCTGCCCTAGCCAATTTTCAGCTTTCAGTGCTGTCGCAATTTGAATGACAATTGGGTGGTATACAGCACTGTACCCAAACAAATTTTTTATCATTTTGCTCCCACAAATAGAGATTTATTTTGGTGGTATTTGATCACCTCTGCGATTTTTATTTTTTGCGCAACAAATAAAAAAAGACCGAAAATTTAGCAAAAAATCTAGTTTTTCTTTGTTTCTGTTAAATTTTGTTGTAAATAAGTAAGTTTTCTTCTTTAATGATGGGCAATGATATGGCTGCACTGACGGGCACTGATAAAGCGGCACTGATGGGCACCGATGAGGTGCACTGATGAGGTGGCACTGAAGGGCACTGATGATGGGCACTGATAGGCGGCACTGATGGGCACTCATAGGTGGCACTGGTATGCGGCACTGATGGGCACTCATAGGTGGCATTGATGGGCACTCATAGGTGGCACTGATGGGCACTTGTGGGCAGCATTGATGGGTACTTAAGGGTGGCACTGATGCGTACTTATGGGTGGCACTGATAGGTGGCATGGATGCGCACTGATGGGCACTGATAGGTGGGCACTGATGGGCATGGATTGGCACCGATAGGTGGCACTGATGACACTGATTGGTGGCACTGCTGGGCATCCCTTTTTTGTCATGTAAATATGATATGCCAGTCAGTGCCCATTTGTGGTCAATGATTGGCATATTTTGGGATTTTTTTTTACATGTGGATGGCCATGGGGGTGTACCTGGCCATCCACATGCTGGGGACTTCCCTGGTGGTCCTGGGGGCTTCCCTGGTGGTCTAGTGTGGGCATCTGTGGGGGGGCTGTGCTGATAAACAATCAGCGCATACCACACCGTCAGGAGAGCCACCGATCGGCTCTCCTCTACTCGCGTCTGTCAGATGCGTGTGAGGAAAAGCCGATTAAGGGCTCTTCCTATTTACATCGTGATCAGCTGTGATTGGACACGGCCGATCACGTGGTAAAGAGCCTCAGACAGAGGCTCTTTACCAAGATCGGTGTATCGTTGTGTCAGACTAATACACCGCACCACCGATTGCCACGATGCACGCCCCCACAGGCGCATGCCGGCATGTTATCCTGCTATGACGCCCAGTCAGGATAACTGAACCACTGCCCGGCCGTCATTCTGCTATAGGCTGGGTGAAAAGTGGTTAAATATCGTGCCTGGGGGTGTCCTTAGTATGCCTGTAAAGTAGCGCATCTTTTAGAACAGTACCACAGCAAAAGGATATTTCTAAATGAAAAAAATTCATATAAAATTGATTGCGTCTGTAATGAATTGTTGGATCCAGGCAATATAGATAAAAATCATTGAAAAAAACAGCATGGGTGCACCAAAATTTTTTAAAAATTTGCATGTGGGTCCCCTCTAGATCCATACCAGGCCCTCCAGGTCTGGTATGGATATTAAGGGGAACCCTGCACCAAAATGTAAAAAAAAATGGCATGGGGCCCCCCAAAATCCAGACCATTTTAAGGGGAACCCCCGCACCAAAATAATAAAAAAATGGCGTGGGGGTCCCCCCAAAATCCATACCAGACCCTTATCCGAGCATGTAACCTGACAGGTCTCAGGAAAAGAGGGGGGAGCGAGAGAGTGCCCCCCTCCTCCTGAACAACATGCCCTCTATTGGGTACATTGGGTACCCCTACACATTCACCAAAAAAGTGTCAAAATGGTAGAAATGACCGTAGACAGTTTGGGACAAGTCCTTTATTAAAAATCCCCATGACTAAGTCAATCTTTGACGAAAAGTACGTCGGGTGGGAGGCGTGCTGACGTCATCGCGGTGTATCGTGTATGGTGGACGGGTTTCTGCGAGCTGGCCGGCATCAGCTTATCCCTCCTGACAGGCAAACTTTGAGGCAAACTTTGGAGACTGTTATTAGATTGGTGCACTTGCGCACCTTGTAAATGCGAGTACCCTATTGTGGGGAGTTTTATTCTAATAAATATTTTATAAACGATATCACACTATCCAGTTTTTTCTTTTTCCTCTATTTCTAACTGTGAAGTTGCTGCTGAAAACTGTGTATCTGGATACCATCACTGAGTCGTGGGATGGCTCCTAAGCGTGTTTAGTCTCACAGCTTAGTCACACGCACTGAGGTGAGCGGCTGTCCCGGGGGGTCACTGGATGGCACTTGAGCATGGAATTCTGAGCACTAAGCACTAAGATTATTGCATGCACGTTGGATTTTTTATGAACTGTTTTTATGGACTTTATATGTATTTTTTTCATATATTGGACTTAATAATCAAGTACTATATTTATTCTGGATTTGATATTTACACTTATTGTGTGGCACTTGGCACTTTTTTGTATTTTGCACTTACCACTGTGATATATTTCTTTACACTGTACTTTTTATGCAATATAAATGATTTTTTCATCCAATATATATACAGGCACCAGTTGAGTAATCACTATTCGGATGTTATACATCCAGTATATTATTTACACATTGCACTTTAAGAACCCTTGGTTTTATACATTTTTTGTGCCTCTGCTGTGGCTGGATAGGCCATTTATACGGTATTTTCAGTATACATCATATGCATTAATAATCTCCAGATTGATATTTTCACCTTAGTGCAGCGTATCTTTTGTATACATTGTATTGCATGGCGTATGAAACGTGTTCTGCGCGGGCAGCTAGGTGATTTCCATATTTGAGGCAATATACCATCGTGGCTCGCAAAGTCTTCTTTTTATTTATTTATCTTTCTATGAACGTTTTTATTCCTGTTTTTCTGTAAGTGCAATTACTTCTTTTATAATAAATTATTTTATTAGATTTACACTAAGGAGAGTTTCTTTTCATGTCCCCCAATACGGATCGCTGGTCCATTCTTTGAGCCTCAATCCTCTGGAATGTCCTCATTGCCATCAAGTGATCCACTGCTGGTTCTGGTCTGATGTCAGGATATTGATCCTAGCTTACAGGCTTGCTATCGATTGCCTTCTGGTAAGCGTGTATTTTTTAAGGTGGAGGTTCACTGTCACTGGTGTTTTTTTTGCACACAAGGATCATTATATCAAGACTCACTTCACTGAATGTCATTTCCGTATAGGATGTTTTTTTTTATGGTATCCCCTTCTTTGTGGGGATTTACCATTGTATTTCACGTTCTATGGACTGTCTCATTATGCTTATTTAGTTTCTTTTCTTTTTTTAGCGCAGTCTCCTTCTTTCTTTTAGTTTCCTTTATAAAAAAAAAAAAAAGTGTTCCGCGATGTAACTTCATCTTTGATGACAGCGCAAACTAAAAAAAAAAAAAAAAGGAAGGAAAAACTCTGGCTCCATGGGAGGTGTCGCGCGACTGCAGGCTTTTTAAATGACAGCTGTTATATAGCTGAGGGCGGAGCCACCCAGTGCCGGTGACATAAACGGGTGACCCCATCCTCTTCTGACGTCTTGTGACATCACATAGTGTCAGATGGGGGTGGGGTCACCCGTTTACGTCACCGGGTGGCCCCGCCCTTAGCTATATAACAGCTCTCATTGCAAAAAATTGCAAAAAGCCTGCAGTCGTGGGACGCCTCCCATGGAGGCAGAGTTTTGTCGTGTTTTTTTTTTTTTTTTAGTCAGCGATGTCATCAAAGATGAAGTTACATTGCGGGACACTTTTATTTTTTTAATAAAGGACTTGTCCCAAACTGTCTACGGTCATTTTTACCATTTTGGCACTTTTTTTGGTGAATGTGTAGGGGTACAACATTCACATGGGGGGGCGGGATCTGGGGTTCCCCTTGTTAAAGGGGGCTTCCATATTCCGATAAGCCCCTCACCCACAGACCCCCACAACCACCAGGCAAGGGTTGTGGGGAAGAGGCCCTTCTCCCCATCAACATGGGGACAAGGTGATTTGGGGGGACCCCAAAACACCCTCCCCATGTTGAGGGAATGTGGTCTGGTACAGTGCAGGGGGGGTCGCCGTCTCATCACCCCCCCTTTTTCTTCCAACCTACCAGGTTGCGTGCTCGGATAAGGGTCTGGTATGGATTTTGGGGGGACCCCCACGCCATTTTCTTTTACAATTTTGGCGCGGTTTCCCCTTAAAATCCATACCAGGCCTAAAGGGCCTGGTATGGATTTTAGGGGGGACCTCCACGCAATTTTTTGTTTAATTTTGGCACAGGTTTCCCCTTAATATCCATACCAGACCCAAAGGGCCTGGTAATGGACTGGGGGGGACCCATGCCATTTTTTTCAAGGTTTTTTTTTATGTATGTATATATTACAGCTTTGAGCAGTTTTAAATGACATTTTTTTCTTTACAAATGTCATTTTGCTGTTCTCATCCATAAAAATAGTGTGGGGTGTGGACTCAGCCCCCTGAGCCATGATTGGCCAAAGGCACCCTGCCTTTGCCCAATCATGGCTCTCACAACAGAGCGCGCTGTGATTGGACAAAGCATGCAGGTCAGGTGCATGCTTTGGCCAATCAGCAGCCGTCAATGCATTGCAATCTCGCAGTGCATTGATGGTCTTCCCGTTCATTATGGGGCGTTCCGCGGGCGATCGAATTTCCCGCGAACGCCCCATAATGTTCTGTATTCCGCGAACGGGCGAACACCCGATGTTCAAGTCGAACTTACGTTCGACTCGAACATTGGACTCATCCCTACTGGACAACAATGATTTTGCTTCCTGAACACCTTTGAGTGTATCTTATAGATTTTTAGCTGATAATAACTGGGCTATAGAAATCTTCAGTTTTTGTAATTTCTTCTTGCACAGATGCTACCCATTTAGTTATTATCAGTGTTCATATATTTATGTATTTTGATGCAATCGTTTTAAGGCATAGCATTGTCTTTGTACATGTAATTGTTCAAGTAATCCAGTTATAGACTTGCTATAGGACGATTGCTAACAGCAGAAATGTCTCACTAATGTTACCATGATACATTCTTCTACATTTATGAAAGCTTATTGGTTGTAAGATTGATGATCAAGACAAGGCCTGGGCTCCCTTATATTTGTTGTGCAAGATGTGCTTGTAGAAGTTAGAGCAGGAATCTTCAAACTACGGCTCTCCAGCTGTTGTGGAACTACACGTCCCATGAGGCATTGTAAAACTCTGACATTCACAGACATGACTAGGCATGATGGGAATTGTAGTTCCTGAACAACTGGAGGGCCGTAATTTAAAGATCCCTGTGTTAGAGCTTGGCTCAGAGGAACTTGAGAATCAATGCTGTTTGCTGTCCCAATGATATGGTGAGGACCAAGTTGGACTGAGAGACCACATTTTATTTGGCTAAGAGCTGGTGTAACTTGAGCTATTCTCACTTTGGCTACCACCTATTCAGGAGAATGTAATCAAATTAAGGATATAAAACATAAAACATCTACCTATCTTGTCCACGGATTGTGATCTTTCTTCATTCCTAAAGAGGGGGTGCAGATTTTCCAGCTGTCAGGCTAAAACTTTGGGAGGAATGTTATCACCCAGCAATGTTATCACCCAGCTTGTTCTTGTCCAAAGGTGTGGAGAGGACATGGTTGAGTGCCAATGGATCATATGCCCATGGCACCAACACATGTAGTTTCTGCCACAAACATACCATAAAATCGAAGACAGTACAATCTTGTGCTACAGGGAAGGAGTTTTTTTCTGCGGGACTAATTAAACTGTGGTTCCTCCAACAAAGTTTTTGCAATAGAGTGTACTTTGTGCAGTCTGCAGTATGTGGGCTGCACAATTAGATCTCTCAGGACACAGGTGAGCAAACATTTTAATAGAGCTTCATATCATAATGATAAAGGTTTTTCGAATGTATCTAAACATTTTAAATATGTGCATCATGGTAATATGTCCTCCTTCACTTTTTATGGCCTAGAGAGAGTAAAAAATCCCAGAGGGTGGGATACCCACCGTAAGCTATTAGAGAGAGATTTTTAACTTAAAAACGAGAATGTCGACAGGAATTAATTTTAGATTGATGTTGATGTATGTTTGCGTTAATAACCACATCCAATAGGTCTGACGTGTAGTTTTCTCATCTATATTCACATGCCCTAATTTTCCCTCAATATCTCTCACAATGGGGTTTATTTACTAAAGGCAAAAATACTGTGCACTCTGCAAGTGCAGTTGCTCCAGAGCTTAGTAAATGAGCAGAAGCTCTGCTGACTTCCATCATCCAATCATGTGCAAGTAAAAATGCGTTTTTTTTTTTATTTTCCTTGCACGTGATTGGGTACTCTTTGCAAAGTAAAGCTTTACCTCATTTACTAGGCTCTGGAGCAAGTGCACAGTCTTTTTGCCTTTAGTAAATCAACCCCTATGAATTCGTTATTTTCCTGAAATATTGGTTTTGACCCACAAATAGTTTAATGGTTTCTATTCAGATTTTGAAACCACAGAATTTATGTATGATAATCTATCATGATTATTTTTATGTTTATTGTGTCAATGTATAAATGCATTTTAAATCTATGCAAAACAAGTTTTTTACCTTCAGAGAGTCTCTATAAAATGGTGATTCTCATCTATAGCTAATTCCATTGACCAATGAATGGGGCTGGTTCTAGTCTGTTTTTGTATATATGTTGGTACTGGTTATGTGGGTAAATATGCTGTAAACAAGGCTCTTTGCCGAAACATGTTAGCAGTTACTTTGTACTTGGTAACTATCGAATAAAAAATTTGGAGGAATTCCAGAGTGCAAGTTCTTTCCACATATCCATATTCCGAGTTTGTGATGAGTGGGAGGTCATCTGAACCTGGCACCTGGAGTGAAGGTACCAGTAACCAACACGCATATTTAGAGGTTTTCACAGTTAGAGCGGTGCTACCCTGTGTGTACATGTAACTTGAGCTTGGCTGCTTTATAGCTAAGGTTACTTTGATCACTGTATGGTGCTGTAACCCCTGTGTTGGAATCCTACTAAAAGGAACTTGTTCAGTTAAATAAATGCGGGCCGACTCTCAGTCCAGAACACAACTGGAGGTGGGGGCTTTCAATAGAGCATACCTTCCATTTTGCGAAAGGTATGCTTCAAATTGTGACATACCATGCAAAGAGTCAGTATAATATTTCTGGCTTTTTATATGAAGTAATACACTCTAATTTTGGCAAGTACCCAGCAGCCATTATTTTTCCCAAAAGACCAACCCTTCTCTCCCTCAGCATTTGGAGTGCAATGAGGCAGCAGGAGGAGGAATACAAAGAGGTAGGTTATTGCACTGGTGGTGAGGAAGAAATGTAGTAGGCTTTAAAGGAGATATTTCACCTCTCCCAAACCCTGGGAGTTGTACATGGGTGGAGTAAAATTGGCAGGACTCGAGATCCTCTGCTGCAGGCAATTTTTGACAAATTAAGTCTTTAAATAGCTTTAATACTTGAGTAAGCAATCAAAGAAAGGGATCACTATTGGGTGGCTAATCATTTACATCTTTGAAAGGTAAAATGGGCAATCTACTGCCACCATCCTAAAGTAGATATGTGCAATTCATTTAGTTCCAAATTCATTTTTGACTAAGTTCGACAAATTCGTTAATTCAGAAATATTAGAATTAACGAAAATCCATTTAACAAATTTTTCCAAAATTCGAAAATTGGTAAATTCGAAAATAAAAAAGAAAATTCAAAAGAATGAAAATCTGAAATTTAGAAAACCCGAAATATCGAAAATCTTAAATAATAACTAACTAATTAATAACTATTACTAACTATTAAATTATAGGTATTGGAATTTCCTTTCAAATTTGGCTGTAAGTGAACATAACGAATACAAATTTATCCGGAGTTATGAATTATCCGAAATAACGAATGTTGCATCTAAACAAATGGAACGTAAAGAATTAATAATAATAATACAAACTTTTTATTATTTTTTATTATTATTCATTTGTTACATTCCATTCATTTAGATGCCGCATTCGTTATTTCAGATAATTCGTAACTTCAGATCAACTCGTATTAGTTACGCTCATTAACAGCCAATAATTTTATAGTTAGTTATCGTTTCAGATTTTCGTTCTTACAAATCTTCAGATTTTCATTCTTATTTTCGGGTTGTCGTTCTTTCAAAATTTCGGATTTTCTTTCTTATTTTTGGATTTTCGAATTTCTGAATTCACAAATTTATTCGAAATAACGAATTTCGATTGTAACGAATTACCCGAAAAACAAAAAATAAAACATACAAATGAAACGAAAATTAACACATTTTTTGGCCGTGCACATGTCTATCCTAAAGGGAGTATAAAATGGGACACTTTGAGGAGCTGCTGCTCAAGAACATTTTTGTTGTATTTTCAGATGGTGCCAAGATCCGCTCTGATGAGCAAGGTGCCTCCTATACTTTGATCCCTAAAAGGAGTTTTCCTAAACCATAGCATCCAGGCCTGGCTCCAGACAGCACTCACAGAAAGCTTCTGAACCACATGAGTATATTACTGACTACATTAGAATACAAGAAGGAGGAGGGTTGGAGTTCTGTTGGTGAAAAGGTGGATCATGAAATGGTACAGGCTTCATATTTGTATTTCATTATAGTCAGTGCAGGGGCTAGAGCAGGTAAGTGTAGAGTTCTAGACTATGTACCCTTCTTCTAACTTCCTTTGATGGTCAAATATATGAGAGAGGCAGTCTGGAGAAGGACATCCACTGTCATAGGCTGGAGGTTGTTCATGTTCTGGTTGTAGCAAGTATAGGCAATTTTTTTTGCACATTTTACTCTTTACTTAACAAACATTTTTAAATTGTATTATTTACATTTTTACTTATTTTTTCTCTTGTAAGGTCTTCTTGCCTTGGTCAAGTAAACAAAGCAGGGATGGAAATGCAAACTGGGTACTACGTTAGGCAAGAAGGAAGTAAAGCTGATGAAGATTATACACAAACAGCTGGCTAAGCTGGCTGATAAGTGTCAATAATTGGCATGACCACCTGGGGTATCTAGAACGACACATCTGTTGGTGGGGACAGCTGTCTGCAAGTCCTATCTAAGTTTGTTTTGCCATCCTTAGAGTTCAAAGGACACATTCCTGAGGCAAAGGAAAATGATGAGCTTGGTGTGCCCTTTTAGACAAATGCTCAGTAATTTCAAAAGCATGGAGGCAAATCCCTTGGTCCCAACTGAGGGTATGTCGTAAGATTGGACAAGAAGTCCTGGTTTGAAAGATTCAAACAAGAATGTACGTATAGTAGCCTAGTAAAGACCCATCTATATCTCTCTCTATTTCTCCTTACCTCAATTTCTTCTTATCTCCTTCCAACCGTTTGATCCCCTTTTTGTATTTTGAATTTATGCATATCCATATTCATAATTAGAATATATGTACTGTATATGAATTTTTGGAAATAAACCCAACCCGTATTTTAAGATCAATTTGTACTTCAGTAGAATCAAAGTACCTCAAACATAGCACATTCTACACTATGCAAAAAAAGAGTTCCTTGCAAGATAAGTTCACTAACCCAAACATTCCCCTGGCAGAAATGATGGTTTCAAGGAATACCACTTTGTTGGTGACAGCAGAGAAAGAATGTCTCTGATGGGTTTGAAGGTTGGATTCTGAGGATCAGAGGGAATCAGACTAGGTCTTCAAGAAATGAGAGCCAAATGTTCTCTAAAAAACATCATTTTTTTATTGGGTGTCAATGATGTATAACCGGCTTGATCTGGCCCAAAATGTGCGCAAGGGAGTAGCTCACTCTGGCACATGTCACATTAGAGAGGGCCTTCAGTTCAGTGATGGCTGGGGATTTGTGACCGGGAAGCTAACTTTTAATAGAAGAAACCAGACCTGGAGGACTACCAAACATTCAATGCATATGTTACTGATAAAATCAATACAATAAATGTTATATTACCTAAGAAACTATCAAACACTATTTGGGTATACAGGGATATGGCATAGGGTTGCAGTGCACATAGGGTGGGGGATGTTTTTGGTGTACAGTGTTTTTACATTTTTTTTCAAAGGATTCAGGGAGGTGTTGGAAAAAAAAGGCAGCTCTTGAACAGACTGTCAGCAACAACTGCCCAACTGCCCAACTGCCCAACTGCCTGATGCTCTAATCAACCCAAGCTTTAAATGATGACAACTTTTATTAACAGAATCAAAACTAGAATTTACTGTTTCAGATATATTGTACTGACTCCCTGCAAAGTTCATAATCACTTTTACTAGGCCGCAGTTTTACAGTGTGACACGAGGCAGGTTTATATTTACAGTTGTGCTCATAAGTTTACATACAGAATTTATGTTTTCTTGGCCATTTCTCAGAGAATATGAATGATAACACAATAGTTTTTCTTTCACTCATGGTTAGTGTTTGGCTGAAGCCATTTATTATCAATCAACTGTGTTTACTCTTTTTAAATCATAATCGCAACAGAAACTACCCAAATGACCCTGATAAAAAGTTTACATACCCCAGTTCTTAATACCGTGTATTACCCCCTTTAACATTAATAACAGCTTGAAGTCTTTTGTGGTATTTGTGGATGAGGCCCTTTATCTTCTCAGATGGTAAAGCTGCCCATTCCTCTTGGCAAAAAGCCTCCAGTTCCTGTAAATTCTTGGGCTGTCTCGCATGAACTGCACATTTGAGATCTCCCCAGAGTGGCTTAATGATATTCAGCTAAGGAGACTGAGATGGTCACTCCAGAACCTTTACTTTATTCTGCTGTAGCCAATGACAGGTCGACTTGGTCTTGTGTTTTGGATCATTGTCATGTTGAAATGTCCAAGTACGTCCCATGCGCAGCTTCCTGGCTGATGAATGCAAATGTTCCTCCAGTATTTTTTGATAACATACTGCATTCATCTTGCCATCAATTTTGACCAAATTTCCTGTGCCTTTGTAGCTCACACATCCTCAAAACATCAGCGATCCACCTCCGTGTTTCACAGTAGAAATGGTGTACCTTTCATCATAGGCCTTGTTGACTCCTCTCCAAAACTAAGAGTTTATGGTTGTGGCCAAAAAGCTAAATTTTGGTCTCATCACACCAAATGACTTTGTGCCAGAAGGTTTGAGGCTTGTCTCTGCGCTGTTTGGTGCATTGTAAACGGGATACTTTGTAGCATTTGCATAGTAATGGCTTTCTTCTGGTGACTCGACCATGCAGCCCATCTTTCTTCAAGTGCCTCCTTATTGTGCATCTTGAAACAGCCACACCACATGTTTTCAGAGAGTCCTGTATTTTACCTGAAGTTATTTGTGGGTTTTTCTTTGCATCCCGAACAATTTTCCTGGCAATTGTGGATGAAATTTTAATTGGTCTACCTGACCGTGGTTTGGTTTCAACAGAAACTCTTATTTTCCACTTCTTGATTAGAGTTTAAACACTGCTGATTGGCATTCTCAATTGCTTGGATATCTTTTTCTATCCCTTTCCTGTTTTATGCAGTTCAAGTACCTTTTCCCGCAGATCCTTTGACAATTCTTTTGCTTTCCCCATGACTCAGAATCCAGAAATGTCAGTGCAGCACTGGATGAATGATGCAAGGGTCTGTCAGGAGTCCAGAAACTCATTGACCTTTTATACACACACACAAATTACATGCAAACAGATCACAGGTGAGGATGGTTACCTTTAATAACCATTGAAACCCCTTTGTGTCAACTTGTGTGCATGTTATCAGGCCAAAATCACCAGGGTATGTAAACGATTGATCAGGGTCATTTGGGTAGTTTCTGTTGTGATTATGATTTAAAAAGACTAAACACAGTTGATTGATAATAAATTGCTTCAGCCAAACACTTACCATGAGTGAAAGAAAAGTTTTTGTGTTATCATTCATATTCTCTGAAAAATGGCCAAGAAATCATAAATTCTGCCAGGGTATGTAAACTTATGAGCACAACTGTACATAAGAAATCGAAATGATAGTGTATTTCACTGACAAAAGGCAGAAATACTATATTGACTCCATGAGCAACATGAAAGCAAGTTTTAATAGGCCATAATCTTTGGGAGTGACTTTCACATAGAGACATTGGGGGTTATTTACGAAAGGCAAATCCACTTTGCACTGCAAGTGCACTTGGAAGTGCAGTCGCTGTAAATCTGAGGGGTAGATTTGAAATGAGGGGAAGCACTGCTGATTTTATCATCCAATCATGCGCAAGCTAAAATGCAATTTTTTATTTTCCTTGCATGTCCCCCTCCGATTTACAGTGACTGCACTTCCAAGTGCACTTGTAGTGCAAAGTGGATTTGCCTTTCATCAATAACCCCCATAGTTTATAAATAAGGAAATAAAAATTATGCATAATTTCACAAAAGAAAAGCAAAAATATTGTACTGATTCTATGCATACTATGTAAGCAACTTTTACTAGGCAGCAGTTTCACATGGTGACAACAGGCAGGTTTCCTATACCTTTTGATTTGTTGTGGCTGTTACCTCCATTGTTCAATTCAGGAATATTACTGCTGGATAAAAAAAAAAAAAAATCAGGTGTCAGACTAAGCAACCTTTTTTCAAGTTATAGTGAATTAAATAGGGTACTGCTGTTGTATTTAAGCCAAAAAAAATGTAAAAGCTAAAAAAAACTAAAAAAACTATTGCATATGCAAAATATGTAATGCCATAATACAGTGTCGCTGAATCTGGGCTTGAAAATCATACAACTCCCTAACGCATCGCATACGAGCACATTATGAAAGACTTACCTTGGAACAAAGTCCTCTAGCGGTGTGCTGTTCCCCACTGCAGAGGCTTTCATCATCACCCGGTTTTCTATCAGGCCGCTTGAATGGCAGAACTGCGATGACCACACTACTACGCATGCACACGGGAGTCATGGCCACAGCATGGTGCTCTGAAGGAAAGGCACGAGTATACCGTTTCTACAGAGCGCATGCACCGGTGACGTCACTGGCTGCCAACCAACCAAGCAAAAAAAAAACTTATTTTGCACACTTAGGAGATATATTTATTTAACCTAAAGGTATGCTTTATTATAAACTTACCTGTAGGTAAAAATCAACATCCAGAGTTTACTACCACTTTAATCTTGGGGGAAAAATATGCAGCAAGAAAACTTTTTTTTTTTTTCTGTACTCCGTACTGTGAGTTCACACAGATGGTAATAATAAAAAAGAAAGCCGAACATCAGCCAAAAGCGTCGGCCTGACCTCTTTAAACGCACCTCATCTAGCATGATTGCTATAATATTTATCCTATTGTAATTTTTTATTTTTTTGCTGTGCCACTCATCTTTGAAAACAATTAGAGTAATCAACTCGATTTCTCTTGTTTTGTTCTGCAAAACATTCTGAGGGAGACTAAAAGATTGGATCTTGTTCTACAAAGATTTATATTGTACAGTGCAATTATAAAGTTTTTTTTTTGTTGCACTATCCCATCTGTGAAAAAGGGTCTTGCCATAAAAAAAGATTTTACTGTAACCGTTCATTGAAGACACAGTCAGTATTATGTGCTGCAAATACCATTTGCATCTTGATTTTCTTGTAAAAGCTGCCGTTAGCAGTTCAGGATCAATGTACAATTCCAGGAAAATGCTGTAATAGGTGTTGCGGCGTGAAAACGTGATTGAATCATTATAAATTGTTATGTAATGTACTTAACCTCTACTTAGCAAAAATCAAAGCTCTTATGAATTAAATAAAACAGAATTAACAACAAGGGCCGGAATTAGCAATCGCTTGCAAAGTACTTGTGAATGTGAGCTCCACATTACAACATTCATACTCCTGTCATAATTCATAAACTGAAATTTAGAATTTAGAAAAATTAAAAAAAAAAAAAAACGTTTTAGTTTCTGTTATACGTTTTCAAATAAGTCATTTTTCTTATTCACTAATGTGCGGTAATGAGGCTGCACTGATGAGGCTGCACTGATGGGGTGGTACTGGTGGGCATTGATAAGCGGCACTCATGGGCACTGCGGAGGAGGCACTGATGAGGCTTCACTGATAGGTGGCACTGATGAGTCTTCACTGATAGGTGGCACTGATGGGCATTGTCGCTTACACAAATTCAGGTGGCATAATACAGCATTTTCACCCAATTTAGGAAAGTAAATCCCAAAACCCAACCAGGGTCAACAGGTATGTTTGAGGAGTAAATGAACATGAAATAAAATAAAACTAAATATAATTTTAAATTTTCACCATAGATACACATTAAATGTGAAATTGTCATGTTTCCCTGGAGTGAACTAAACCCCATCCATCCTACTTATGTTAAAGTTTGATGTCTCCATTTATTTAATTATCAAATGTTTTCATATGGAAGACATTAACAAAGAAAATGTTAAAGTCCTTCTACATCATAGAGAACAGAAAAGAATGAATGGAAAAATTATGTCAAAAGGTCATCAGAATAATACTTTTCTGTTGCTCCTCATCCATTACAAAAGGCACACAAATGTTTCTCATTAGCTCATCTTCAGCTTCCTGTAGACATCTTCATCTGATGACCCCTAAATCTGGGGGTAAATTAACATGTTTAAGTTTACTCATTACTTTAAGATAAACATTCATCAACTTGAACTGTGTACATGTGGGCACCAATGCCTTACCGGACTTCACCTTTTTTTCTTGCTAAACTCTATATGTTAAGAAGGATAGACTAAAATAATGTGCTTCAAGTTTTGAAAGTGTACAACTCACAAGCCTTATACACACAATCAAATTATTCGCCAACAAAACCATGGAATTTTGTCTGAAGGGCGTTGGCCCAAACTTGTCTTGCATACACACGGCCGCACAATCGTTGGCCAACAATTACAAACGTATTGACGTACTACGTTGTTTTTAAGCTCTTTAGCGCCACCCTTTGGGCTCCTTCTGCTAATTTAGTGTTAGAAGTTTGGTGAGTGTTGATTCGCACTTTTCATTTTTCACTTTTCATTTCACGCTTTTCAGTTTGCGCTTTTCAGTTAATTTCTGAAGGTTCATCAACCAGCCATGTTGCGGAATCGGAGGAGATAACGTGTTATTTATTATTGGCCTTGAAGTTATTGCTTTGACATTATTTTTTTGGTTGAATAATGATTTGATTTGGTATATTTTCTATATTTTTGGATGCATAGAATGCACTTTTTGGTTAAGTTCTATTGGCAGATACCATGTCTAAATTTTATTTGTTTTCTTATTTTAACGCACAAAAAAAAAAAATGTGGAGAATAATACTTGGCTATGTGTTTTATTTCAAATGACAGTTTTGGAGTAGGCAGTAACATTTAAAAAAATACAATGTAAAATTGACAAGGGGCACCAACATAGTTCTATCTTTGATCTTAAAAACTACAGGATAATGGTGTTTTGGTAACTTGCCCAAATAAAAAAAAAAAAAAAAAGCATGATATCACTAGTGATATCACTTGATATCACTAAAAAAAAAAAAAGCCTTTGAAAATGTGTTTGCAATAACTCCATCGGTATCACCAGCAAAGCAGCTTCATTATTATCCCATTAAAGAAGAAGAGAATTGTGCGCTGCATTTCGAGATTTCATAATTTGCCACGTCACGAATGTTAATTCTCCATTACGAACTCTAGTTTACAAGACCGACTGCTTCTGGCTCGTCCTTACTTCCAAGCTTGTGTGTTTGTACTGTGGACTTTTGTCAGACGGACTTGTGTACACATGGTTGGAAAATCCGACAACACACAGTTGTCCGCGGAAAATTTTAAAACCTGCTAGCCAACATTTGTTTGCGGAAAATCTGACAACAATTGTCTGATGGAGCATACACACAGTCGGATTTACCGCCAATAGCCTGTCATAGAATATTTCCTCTTGGAAAGTCCGATCGTGTGTACGCAGCTAAAGGCTCCATATTTTCCTGAACCTGAGTCTGTGGATTTTGCTGTCATCTTCCTGTTGATTATCACCTGTGTGATCTTCATTGAGATCTCTACCAATTGGAGGTTTCTAGTCTGCCATGCCATAGCTATTGCTTGTTTTGGGTAATAAGCTTGAATTTTTATTTAGTACTGAAGCCCCCCCCCCCGTTTTTTTTTTTTATCTGACATAGATGCACTTGTTGCTTATCAAATGGTTAGGCAATTTTGTGGAGCATTTGTTATACCTGTTAAAATGTCAGTTTTCTGTGATGTAAAAAAATGAGACAAAGATAATTAATTTCAGAACTTTTTCCACCTTTAATGTGATCTATAAACTGTACAACTCAATTGAAAAACAAACTGAAAAAACTGAAATCTTTTTAGGGGAGGGGGAGTAATAATAAAAAAAACTAAAATAATGTGGTTGCATAAGTGTGCACACCCTCTTATAACTAGGGATGTATCTGTGTTCAGAATTAAGCAATCACATTCAAACTTATGTTAAATAGGAGTCAGTACACACCTGCCATCATTTATAGTGCCTCTGATTAACGATTTACGTCGGCAAGGTGGCACGGACAGGCAAAATCACGTACATATACGTGATTTGCCTTCCGCGGGTGGGGGGTCCGATCGGTCCCCCCCCCGGTGCCCGAGGCGGTCGCCATTTCTTCCCGGGCGATGAGAGGTCAGGGGGAGGCCATCCATTGTTGGCCACCCCCTCCCGATCGCTCCCGGCGAATGAGAATGCTTCCTTTCCCTCTGTAATGTAAACAGAGGGAAAGGAAGTGATGTCATCCCTCCTCGAGTCAGTCTTTTTGATCCGGCGCCGAGGAGAGAAGACATCAAGTAAGTCTGCACAACACTACACTAACAGTAGAACACGCCAGGCACACTTGTCACCCCCCATCACCCCCCGATCACCCCCCGATCACCCCCCTGTACCCCCTGTCACTCTGACACCAATAGCATTTTTTTTTTTTTGCATTGGTGTCAGTTTGTGTCAGTTACAAGTGTTAGGGCAGTTAGGTTAGCCCCCTTTAGGTCTAGGGTACCCCCCCTTAGGTCCAGGGTACCCCCCTAACCCCCCCTAATAAAAGTTAACCCCTTGATTACCCCCCGTCACCAGTGTCGCTAAGCGATCGTTTTTCTGATCGCTGTATTAGTGACACAGGTGATGCTAGTTAGGGAGGTAAGTATATAGGTTCGCTGTCAGTGTTTTATAGCGACAGGGACCCCCATATACTACCTGCTAAAGGTTTTAACCCCCTGATTGCCCCCTAGTTAACCCTTTCACCAGCGATCACCGTATAAGTGTTACGGGTGACGCTGGTTAGCTAGTTTGTTTTTTATTTTGTTTATTACAGTTTATTATAGTTTTAGGGCACCCGCCGTTTATTACCCTATAAAGGTTTAACCCCCTAATTGCCTCGCGGTGATATAAATTACATTTTTAGGGTCAGATAAGGTCTGCGTCGTCCCAGGCAGCGTCAGGTTAGCGCCAGTACCGCTAAAACCCACGCACGCAGCATACACCTCCCTTAGTGCTATAGTATCTGAGCGGATCGATATCTGATCCGATCAGATCTATACTCCCCAGCAGTTTAGGGTTCCCTGAAACGCAGTGTTAGCGGGATCAGCCCAGATACCTGCTAGCACCTGCGTTTTGCTCCTCGGCCCAGCCCTGCCCAGCCCACCCAAGTGCAGTATCGATCGATAACTGACACTTACAAAACACTAAGCACACATAACTGCAGCGTTCGCAGAGTCAGGCCTGATCCCTGCGATCGCTAACAGTTTTTTGGTAGCGTTTTCATACAGTCGCTGACAGTCAGGAGCTTTTTTGCCTGTGAGTCTCACTAGTGTACCCCTAAATTTAGAGCCCAAAATGGCAAATCGAAGGTACACTAGTGAAGAGGCCTACACGTTTCTGAGTATGACAGATAGTGAAGAGGAAGTCACTCATCTGTCAAGTTCAGGCTCAGAATACGAACCTGTAGAGGACAGCGGCTCCATGACAGATAGCTCTGACGACAGAGTTGTGGTCCCTGCTAAGGTCAGGCGTACCAGACCCCAATCTTCTTCTGTCCTTGAAGTGCAAGAACCGCAGGGCTCTCGTATGGAGCAGAGAAGTACTAGCGCCGCTATTCCTTCTGGTGAACTGGCAAGCACCAGCGGCCTAGTACACCCTGGTCGTACATCCAGCACTGCAGTATCACGTGGTGACGTGGCGAGTCCCATAAGTGCAGTTCAAGCTGGCGAGGTGGCAAGCACTAGTAGTGTCCCGCTGCCACCAAGAAGACAAAGACTGGCCCGTCGTGCCCATAGTGCCCTTCCTGCTGCATTGGCCAATCCGAATTGGGAACCCTCCACTTCTGCAGCACCCGTACTTCCCCCTTTCACTGGCCAACCCGGAATTCAGGTGGAAACAGTTGACTTTATGTCACTGGATTTTTATTCACTGTTTTTCACCGAAGATCTCTATAGATCTATTGTGGACCAAAGCAATTTATATGCTGGTCAACACATCGCCGCTAATCCCCAGTCCTCCCTTGCCAGAGATTGGAGACCAATTACGGTCTCCGAATTTAAGACCTTTCTGGGCCTTTCCCTCCTCATGGGGTTGAATAAAAAGAGTATGTTGCGGTCATATTGGTCCACTGACCCAATTTACCATTCACCCTTGTTCTCTGCTTCCATGGCCAGGGCACGATACGAGCAGATTTTGCGGTTCATGCACTTCAACAACAATGAACTCTGTCGTCCTCGTGGAGACCCTGCATACGATCGGCTCTACAAAATTCGGCCCCTCGTAAACCACTTCAACCAACGTTTTGCAGACTTGTTTACCCCCCATCAAGTTGTCTGCATTGATGAGTCCATGATTAAATTTTCTGGCCGCTTGTCATTCAAACAGTACCTTCCCAGCAAGCGTGCCAGATACGGGGTCAAGATGTATAAGCTCTGTGACAGGGCCACAGGCTATACATATAGTTTTATGGTTTACAAGGGCAAAGATAGTCACGTAGAGCCGACAAACTGCCCTGACTACATAGGAAGCGCTGGCAAGATAGTGTGGGACTTGGTGTCACCCTTATTCGGAAAGGGGTACCACTTGTACGTGGACAATTATTATACGAGCGTGCCACTTTTTAGTCACTTGTTTGATCAGCAGATTGGAGCATGTGGCACCGTGCGACCTGATCGCCGGGGCTTTCCCCAGCGGCTTGTAGATTCCCGTCTTAGGCTGGGGGAGAGAGCCTGCTTGAAGTATAATAATTTGCTCGCTATGAAGTGGAGGGATAAGAAGAATGTTTTCGTTCTCACCTCCCTTCATGCAGACACGACGACCCAAATTCCTACGGCGACTGGTGTTGTGGAGAAACCCCTCTGTGTCCACGAATACAACCTTAATATGGGAGGTGTGGACCTCAACGACCAGTTGTTGGCGCCGTACCTAGTTGCCCGTAAGGCCAGACGCTGGTACAAAAAAGTGTCTGTTTATTTATTTCAATTGGCTTTGCTGAACGTCATGTGCTATACAGAGCTTCAGGACAGACTGGATGTCTTTTGGGGTGCAATTTCACATATGCCCATGGCCTGTGTGAGAAATATATCATTTAGTGACAACTTTGTGCAAAAAAAAAAAAAATTGTCACTTTCCCACAACTTGTGTCAAAAAATAAAGTATTCCATGGACTCAACATGCCTCTCAGCAAATAGCTTGGGGTGTCTACTTTCCAAAATGGGGTCATTTGGGGGGGTTTTGTGCCATCTGGGCATTTTATGGGCTTCAAAACTGTGATAGGTAGTGAGGAGTGAAATCAAAAATTTATGCCCTTAGAAATCCTGGAGGCGGTGATTGGTTTTCGGGGCCCCGTACGCGGCTAGGCTCCCAAAAAGTCCCACACATGTGGTATCCCCATACTCAGGAGAAGCAGCTGAATGTATTTTGGGGTGCAATTCCACATAAGCCCATGGCCTGTGTGAGCAATATATCATTTAGTGACAACTTTTTGTAAATATTTTTTTTTTTTTGTCATTATTCAATCACTTGGGACAAAAAAAAAAAATATTCAATGGGTTCAACATGCCTCTCAGCAATTTCCTTGGGGTGTCTACTTTCCAAAATGGGGTCATTTGGGGGGGTTTTGTACTGCCCTGCCATTTTAGCACCTCAAGAAATGACATAGGCAGTCAAACTAAAAGCTATGTAAATTCCAGAAAATGTACCCTAGTTTGTAGACGCTATAACTTTTGCGCAAACCAATAAATATACGCTTATTGACATTTTTTTTACCAAAGACATGTGGCCGAATAAATTTTGGCCTAAATGTATGACTAAAATTGAGTTTATTGGATTTTTTTTATAACAAAAAGTAGAAAATATCATTTTTTTTCAAAATTTTCGGTCTTTTTCCGTTTATAGCGCAAAAAATAAAAACCGCAAAGGTGATCAAATGCCATCAAAAGAAAGCTCTATTTGTGGAAAGAAAAGGACGCAAATTTCATTTGGGTACAGCATTGCATGACCGCGCAATTAAAAGTTAAAGCGACGCAGTGCCAAATTGGAAAAAGACCTCTGGTCCTTAGGCAGCATAATGGTCCGGGGCTCAAGTGGTTAACCCCAAATAAAGTTCAGCTGTGTCAGGTCACCTGAGTCCAGGTGAGAGATATACCCCATTGGTGTCAGGGGTGCACCGCTAAGATAGTGGACCCTAAGGCTGACTGCTGTGGATGGAACTCGGGATGGTTCAGGAAGGTAGGTCCCCTGGAGCACCAACATGGATCCCACAGGGAGTTAGAGCATAGATTCCCCAGGGCGCGGAGTCTAAGAGCCAGCAGGTGTTCACCAGAGCCTCTAGTAGTGAGGATAGACTGGGCTGCAACTGGCTCCAGCGGCCCCCAGGGTCTCCCTCACGCTCACGGTAGGCTACAGGAGGATGGAGAGGAAACAGCAGCCCAGGACAGAAAGGGATAGTAAGGAGGTAGCCAGCTGTAAGGGCGACTAGCAGACAAGGATAACAGAGAACACGCCAAATGTCAGGGTCACAGGCAAACAGGGATAGTCAAGAACATGCCAAAGGTCAGGGTCACAAGCAGACAGGGGTAGTCGGGAATACTCCAAGATCGGTAACAGAGACAAACGTAGAGCACACGGCAAGCAGGAAACCGGAAGCCAAACACACAATATTGCAAGGCAGGCTAAGAGAATACGGTGTTAAATAGTGGTTCCTGTTGAGGCTAGGGTGGAGCCACACTGAGGGAAGATTACTTAAGCATGCAAGTGTGAGAGTACAAGCCTCAAGGCTGATACACAGACCAGGTAAGAGAGAGACAGGTCAGGAAAGTATTACTGCAAAGTCATGACAAGCTGTTCTAGTAGATGCAGAAAGTAATAGTCCTTTCCCAAGAATGGTAAATGTATTGTTACTTATCAGCTTGTGATCAAGTCCACAGGTCCAGGATCCTGGGGACTTTTCTGGTCTGGATAAAGGTTCCCCCCAAACAGTCACCAGGAATACGGAAACTTGGAGAATAGCGGACTAGTGGGCAGAGATATATATAATTGCTTGTATCTATGACTCTACTGGTCGATTAGTCTGAGGAAGGAGCACACATTCCCCGAATGCGCGCACCGCCCCCTGACCCTGTACCCGGATGTGACGTCATCTTGGAGTGTCTCTGTGGACCGCTGATCGTCATCCCAGCTTTCTGGAAGCGCTGGGGACCACCAGTGCGGCCGGATCATGGATAACCATTACCAGCCATTGAGACCAGGCACGATCCCGGAACAGCGCGGATGATCTGTATACATATAATGCTGGAATTTACTGTTCGTTTGTCAGTGCTTCCATTTTTTATTTCATCTATTTAAAAGTTTTATTGCTACACTTTTTGTTCCTTTATATGTTCTAGTAGATCTTTTCTGACATTTTCTTAGTCGCATCCTACAGCAAAAGCCATGGTCCACAGAGAGCTTCCAAAGCATCAGAGGGATCTCATTGTTAAAAGGAATCAGTCAGGAGAAGGGTACAAAAGAATTTCCAAGGCATTAGATATACCATGGAACACAGTGAAGACAGTCTTCATCAAGTTGAGAAAATACGGCACAACAGTGACATTACCAAGAACTGGCTGTCCCTCCAAAATTGATGAAAAGATGAGAAGAAAACTGATCAGGGAGGCTGCCAAGAGGCCTACAGCAACATTAAAGGAGCTGCAGGAATATCTGTCAAGTACTGGCTGTGTGGTACATGTGACAACAATCTCCCGTATTCTTCATATGTCTGGGTATGGGGTAGAGTGGCAAGGGCTGCTGTAGATTTATTCAGATGTGTCCAGAGAAGGTTACACAAAAAGTAAGATAACAAAAATGAGTAGTGTTGTAATATAGTCACCAGCATTTTTAAATTAATTTCTTGAGACGCTTTTCTGCTAAACTGTCATTATTATCTCACAGAGACAAAATATAGGCAGCCCCCGGGTTACAAACAAGATGGGGTCTGTAGGTTTGTTCTCAAAGCGGAGTTCCACCCAAAAGTGGAACTTCCACTTATCTGATCCCTCCGGTGCCACATTTGGCACCTTTTGGGGGGGGGTGGTGGTGTCTGTTTTTACAGGTACCCAGACCCCACTTTCGGGAGACCGGGCCGCTGCGAAGTACGACGGCAGCTCGGTCCCCCTCTTCCTCCCTCCTCCCTCCCTCCTCCCCTTCTGCTGGGTCAGTGAGAGAGTGCAGCGCTCTTCGCACATGCGCAGTAGGGGCCGAAAGGCTACACTGCCGGGTTGCCTCGCCAGCAATGGAAGCGGCAGCACCCGACCAGACGATGTAAACATCGGTTGCATTGCGGACATCGCTGGACTCTACAACAGGTGAGTGTCCTAATGTCAAAAGTCCGCAGCTACAGAATGCTGACTTTTAATTTTTAAAGGGACGGGTGTAACTCTTCAAATCAGAATAAGTACATTTAGGGGTTGATTTACTAAAGGAAAATAGACTGTGCACTTTGCAAAGCGCAGTTGCACTCTGCGAGAGCAGTTGCTCCAGAGCTTAGTAAATGAGGAAAAGCTCTGCTGAATTCCATCATCCAATCATATGCAAGCGAAAAGGCTGTTTTTAAATTTTCCTTGCACGTGATTGGGTATTCTTTGCAAAGTGAAGCTTTACCTCATTTACTAAGCTCTGGAGCAACTGCACTTTGCAGAGTGCACTTGCACTTTGCAAAGTGCACAGTCTATTTGCCTTTAGTAAATCAACCCCTTAGTGTAGTGTAGCTCCAGCCAACTTTTTTTCTATTGGATAGCATAGGGAAGGGTTAAGACCCCTGTAAGGTTTAATTTGCTGTCTGTGCCCCTGTTCAAAGGATTTCACCTCACTTTCTGTCCCTGTGACAATTGGATTTTGAAAATTGTGGAAACAAGAATTGGTGATAAATCAGTGGAGGAGACACCTTTCTCCCATGATAACTTTTACAGGAGTGAATTTCCCTTCCTAGGGGTAGATTTTCTCCCACTTCCTGTTGTCTCCCTCTGTAAGTAGGAGTAGTTTGTAAGTTGGATGTTTGTAACCCGGGTACCGCCTGTAATTGAATATACTTAATAAGTATACTGTATGTTTATTGAGTTAGAGTACAGGAAATTTTTACATTTAGACACTTTTCACACTGGGGCATTTTTCAGGCGCTTTAGGCTAAAAATAACACCTGTAAAACACCTGAAAAATGCCTCCCTTGCATCCCCAGTGTGAAAACCTGAGTACTTTCACACTGGGAGGGTGTGTTTGCAGGACGTTAGAAAACGTCCTGCAAGCAGCATCTTTCGGGTGGTGGAGGAGCGGTGTATACAGCACTCCTCCACAGCTCCTGCCCATTGAAATGAATGGGTACAGCTGCCGAAACGCCTGCAAAGCACTTCGGCAGTGACACTACACGGGCGCATTTAACGGGTGCCTTTATTTGGCCGCTAACGGGGGTTAAATTGCGCTACTAAAACGACGGTAAAGCGCCGCTAAAACTAGCAGTGTTTTACCATCAACGCCCATCTGCCCCAGTGTAAAAGCAGCCTAAGACCCCTTTCACACTGGGGCATTTTTCAGGCACTTTTGGGCTAAAAATAGCTCCTGAAAAATGCCTCCCCAGCAGCCCCAGTGTGAAAGCCTGAGTGCAGGACATTAGAAAAAGTCCTGCAAGCAGCATCTTTTGGGCGGTGTATACACCGCTCCTCCACCGCTACTGACCATTGAAATCAATGGGCAGCGCTGACTAAGCGCCTGCAAAGAGCATTTAACCCTTTATTCGGCCGCTAGCGGGGGTTAAAAGCGGGGGTTACTGCTATTACAGCAGTAAAGCACCGCTAAGCCCCCCCCCCGCCCCAGTGTGAAAGTGACCTTAAGGTCAGGTTAAATAAATGTTACCTTAACCGCTTCAGCCCCGGAAGATTTTACCCCCTTCCTGACCAGAGCGTTTTTTGCGATTCGGCACTGCGTCGCTTTAACTGACAATTGCGCGGATAACCAAAAATTTAAGTAGAACTATAGGCAAACTTTCTTTCCCATTTTGGATAGAGCGGGAGGGGGAAGTATAACCCCTGTCAGGTTTTTGTTTTGTCATCTGTGTCTCATTGCAGAAATTTCCCTTCACTTCCTGTCCCATAGGAAGTGAGAGGAAATCCCTGCAAATTAAGGGGATTCCTTCTCCATTGGAAGATTTCCCCTCTATTACTGTTCTGAGGAGAACCAAAATTAGGGATTTTCGTTTACTTTCACTTTCAATGATAATGGTAAACAGGACAAATAGAGAGGGTGAATCTCCTTAAAGCTGTTGTAAGCCCAAAAAACAAAAAAAAAACCTGTAAGGCAAAGGCATAATGAGCTAGTATGCACCGCTAGTATGCACCTGCGAACGAAGCTCCCACTGGGCCCCCTGGTCACCGCTGAGTGAGCCGACATGTTCCCTCTGTGTTTCTTCCGGGTTCGCGGTACTGTGAGTAGCCGGAGCCGCAATGACGTCACTCCTGTGCATGCGCGCGGGAGCCCTTCGTTCCAGCACGTTCCGGTACGATACGCCGGACCTTCACTGTGCATGCACCGCTGACGTCAACGGCTGCATGCAAGGTGAATATCTCCTAAACCGTATAGGTTTAGGAGATATTAATTTTACCTACAGGTAAGCCTTATTATAGGCTTACCTGTAGGTAAAAATGATCAAGCGGACAATACAACCACTTTAACGGGGGCACAGACATCAATAAAAACCGCCAAGCATTCTAATCACTCTGCATTCTATCCAAAACTAAAAAAAAAAAAAAAAAAAAAAAAAAAAAGGTTTCCCTCCCTTTAGTTATATTTTAAAGTTTTTTTTGTGTATTTTCAAAGATGTAATAGGGATCCTGTGGGTTATAGAAACTCTTTTCAACTATTCTGGATTAGCTCTTGTGACAAAAAATGACCCATTTTAAGCCTAATTTTTAAAATTTTACTTCTTTTACAGAAATAACAAAAACAGAGAGTGAAAAGAAGGTAAAAAAATTAAATAAATAATAGTACACAGCAGTCGAAATTCAAATACAAAGAAATGTAACAAACTTAACTAACCAAAATACACAAAAGATAACAAAAAAATAAAGAAAAAATGAGGTCCATAGGGAAACAGAGGTTTTGCAAAGATGAAAATTAATCAACAGTAAAATTGTAAATTTTTCAACAAAATCACTTGTTAGCATTCTAAAGTAATAAAAAGGAAAGAATCATACAGTTAGTGACATATGCAAGAACAATGCTTTAAGTGTGGGAATGTTACTGGAGTTAAGGCAGCTGGTAGCAATGTTAGGTACTGGTTCTCTCCCCTCTTACCCTTTTGCCCTAGGCACAAAAAAAAAAGAAAGCACTACCTTATGGTAAATAAAGCTTTGCTGATACTATTAGACAAGTGGTAAACATAAGCATATGCATGTAACGAAGATTACTGCCAGCTTGCCTTGTGTCTAATGTGGAATCAGGTCACTGATTATCCTACATTGACATATTGGAAGCAGTAGCGTGAACTCTGCAATGACTTTAACCTTACAGGTCAATGTAAAGCGAGGGCCAGCCAGGTATAATATAAGTAATGCAATCAGGACAGAGGAAAAGAAGTCTGTTACATTTACAGAGGTCATGAGAAAAGTCATTCACCATAAATTTAATTCTAATCAGTTTAAATTGCTAAACTCATTCTTTATGCCCTGGAGGATGGCAGTCATGTTTTTATAGTGAAAATCAAGAAGATTAAAAAACATGGATTTCAATAGACATATATACTTCTTATTTTTCCTTATAAAAGAAAATTTCTGACCTAATCACCTCTGCAAACACAACCTATGAAATACTTCCTAAAGTCTTTTGAAAAAAAGCCTAAGTACCCACAAAACTGATTTTTCAGTGCTGTGTGGGCACTTGTAGGGTTTAATTTCAATTTGTTTTTGTTTTTTTAATTCAATAGAATTTTTATTAATTACTCCCATATGTTTTGGAGTACGGCTGCATTCACACCTGAGCGTTTTCAGCTCATAAAACGCTCATAAAACGCACAAAAAACGCCTGAAAAATGCCCAACAAGCAAAATCCCATTCATTTCAATGACACCTGTTCTGAGCGTTTTGTCACCTGAAGCAAAACGCCTGAAAAATGCCCTAAGCCTAAAAAAGAACAGATTAAAGCAGATTACAGGTGTTTTTCTGCCTTTTACATTGGTGACCTGAACAAAATCATGTCAAAAACGCGGCAAAATTGCGGTAAAAACACTGAGCGATGCTCAGGTGTGAATGCAGCCAAAGGCCTTAAAGCGTGTTGAGGCCTCAAAGCAAAACCAAGTAGAACTCTAGGCAAATGTATTAATGTATTCTTAAAGCGGAGTTCCACCCAAAAATGGAACTTCCACTTTAAGGGAAGGTGACCCCCTGACATGCCACATTTGGCATGTCATTTTTTGGGGGGAGGAGCAGAAACCCTCTTTTTAGAGGGTCCCAGCTCCCACTTCTTCTCGGCGCACCGCGGCGCCAGAAGCAAGTTAACCTCTCCCCCTCCCTCTCGGCAATCATCTAGGACACGTCACAGGTCCCAGATGATTGCCCGACCAGTCACAGTGCGCTGCGCGGCTCGAGCACGTGTGAAGCCACACCCGGGCGCCCACAGTGACAATGCCGGTGCCACAGAGAGGAGGGGAGACGAGCAGGGCTTCGTTCCCCTGCATTGCTGGACCCTGGGAGAGGTAAGTGTCCAGTTATTAAAGCCAGCAGCTGCAGTATTTGTAGCTGCTGACTTTTATTTTATTTTTTTTAGTAGAACTCCGCTTTAATCTTAATTTTTAAATGTTAATATTAAAGTGGTTGTATACTGCTGGACATTTTTTTTTCTGCAAGGTAAAGTAATAATGTGCTAGTATGCTTTGCATACTAGCACATTATGTGAAACTTGCCTTAAAATGAAGCTGTTCCAGCGATGCAATGTCAGCGCTTCCATTTTCACCCGTCTTGTTTCCGGATTTACGGGTTCCAGGTATGTGATGGGCTGGATCTGCGATGACGTCACCGCCGTTCACGGCACAGGGCTTGGAAGGAACGGCACCCGTGATATCATTGGCTACATGCAAAGTATATATCTCCGGTGCATGTTTAGGAGATATTTACACCACCTATAGGTAAGTCTTATTATAGGCTTACCTATAGGTAAATGTTAGCCGAGGAAGTTTACTTCCTCTTTAAAGGCACACAAATGCAAATGTTTGCCTGGTGTTCAACTTTAGCCCTTCCCCATGACTCAAATTCTCTATTCTCAATCTCCGCAGCAGTGTCTAGTGACAAAAAATATGAATTGCTTTTATAACAATTTTATGGAGGTTACATACATTTGTTGTAGCCAAATATATTTGTCAAATTCTATTGCTAATAATAAATCACTGTACAGCCAGATCATTCTGCCTCCCCACCCCCTGTGCTTTTGGGCCCCCTATCAGTTGCATTATCTGCTATAGTTGTTTTACTTTAAACGACGATTGATTTAACTTAACTTATTTTTTTAATAAAGGAATTGTCAAAAACTGTCTGTCGTTTTTACTTTTTTGACACTTTTTTGGTGAATGGGTAGGGGTACCATGTACCCCTACCCATTCACATGGGGGGGCGGGATCTGGGGGCCCCCTTGTTAAAGGGGGCTTCCAGATATCGATAAGCCCCCGCCCGCACACCCCCACAACCACTGGGCAAGGGTTGTGGGGATGAGGCCCTTGTCCCCATCAAGCACCCTCCCCATGTTGAGGGCATGTGGCCTGGCACGGTTCAGGAGGGGGGCAGCTCTCTCGTCCCCACCCCCCTTTCCTGTGTCCTGCCAGGTTGCATGTTCGGATAAGGGTCTGGTATGGATTTTGAGGGGAACCCCCACGCCATTTTTTTTTAAAAAAATTTTTTTAGTTTTGGCGCGGAGTTCCCCTTAAAATCCATACCAGACCTGAAGGGCCTGGTATGGATTTTGGGGAGACCCCCACGTAATTTTTTAAAATTTTGGCAACACTCTATGTTATATATGCATTAACTGAATATAGAGTATACACTGAATATATAGGCTACACTGAATGCAGAGTATATATACATATATATATATATATATATATATATATATATATATATACACACTAGACTGTATATCTATATATCAAATACACTGCCAGAACTGACTGAATATAGGGTCTCCATTGAATATCTAGTCTACACTAAATGCAATACAGTTGTGTTCATAAGTTTACCCTGGCAGAATTTATGATTTCTTGGCCATTTTCCAGAGAATATGAATGATAACACAAAAAAATTTTCTTTCGCTCATGGTTATAGGGCGTACACACGGTCGGACTTTGTTCGGACATTCCGACAACAAAATCCTAGGATTTTTTCCGACGGATGTTGGCTCAAACTTGTTTTGTCTACACACGGTCACACAAAGTTGTCGGAAAATCCGATCGTTCTAAACGCGGTGACGTAAAACACGTACGTCGGGACTATAAACGGGGCAGTGGCCAATAGCTTTCATCTCTTTATTTATTCTGAGCATGCGTGGCACTTTGTCCGTCGGATTTGTGTACACACGATCGGAATTTCCGACAACGGATTTTGTTGTCGGAAAATTTTATCTCCTGCTCTCCAACTTTGTGTGTCGGAAAATCCGATGGAAAATGTCCATGAAGCCCACACACGGTCGGAATTTCCGACAACACGCTCCGATCGGACATTTTCCATCGGAAAATCCGACCGTGTGTACGGGGCATTAGTGTTTGGCTGAAGCCATTTGTCATCAATCAACTGTGTTTACTCTTTTTAAATCATAATCACAACAGAAACTACCCAAATGAGCCTGATCAAAAGTTTACATACTCTGGTGATTTTGGCCTGATAACATGCACACAAGTTGACAAAAAGGGGTTTGAATGGCTAAGGTAACCATCCTCACCTGTGATCTGTTTGCTTGTAATTAGTGTGTGTATAATAGGTCAATGACAGACCCTTGCATCTTTCATCTAGTGCTGCACTGACGTTTCTGGATTCTGAGTCTTGGGGAAAGCAAAAGAATTGTCAAAAGATCTGCGGGAAAAAGTAGTTGAACTGTATAATACAGGAAAGGGATATAAAAAGATATCCAAGAAATTGAGAATGCCAATCAGAAGTGTTCAAACTCTAATTAAGAAGTGGAAAATGAGGGGTTCTGTTGAAACCAAACCAAGGTCAGGTAGAAGAAAAGAAAGACCCACAAATAACTTCAGGTGAAATACAGGACTCTCTGAAAACACGTGGTGTGGCTGTTTCAAGATACACAATAAGGAGGCACTTGAAGAAAGATGGGCTGCATGGTTGAGTCGCCAGAAGAAAGCCATTACTATGCAAATGCCACAAAGTATCCCGCTTACAATTCGCCAAACAGCACAAAGACAAGCCTCAAACCTTCTGGCACAAAGTTATTTGGAGTGAGGAGACCAAAATTTTGCTTTTTGGCCACAACCATAAACGCTTCATTTGGAGAGAAGTCATCAAAGCCTATGATGAAAGGTACACCATTCCTACTGTGAAACACGGAGGTGAATCGCTGATGTTTTGGGGATGTGTGAGCTACAAAGGCACAGGAAATTTGGTCAAAATTAGTGGCAAGGTGAAGGCAGTGTGTTATCAAAAAATAGTGTAGGGAGAACTTTCATTACAAGCAAGACAACGCTGGGCTCCAAGGACTAGTAAAGTATGTTTTTTTTTTTTTCACATTAGAAAGGCTATTTTTATTGTATTGTTAAAAATTCTTACTGACAGGCTACAACATACAGTATAATCTCTGAAAAATGGACTTGGGCTGATCAAGCTCTCAAAGAACCTGCAAACTTTTTTTTAATCAGAAAGGTTTTTATTGTACACAAAGATATACAATATACAGATTAGAACGCATGTTGTACATATCTTAGAGTTCACCTCACAACAATTTACAGTAACAGTTATCAACTTCGCAGAGTTGTTATTAGAAATCACTATCCTATTCCTAGCAGGAGTACAGCCTAATATACTATTATCTCCTAACAATAAATCCAAAGCAAAGTGTAAATCCTGAGGAATATATACATAGGTACAGTTGGATCTAACCATGTCCCGAATATTATAGTGTTACTGTATTCAGTAAGATCACCAGTGACCGACATTAGTCTTGGGCTATGAAAAGAGGGTATAGCAGTTACCTAACGAAAAATCTTTGAGTACAGCTCAACAATACTATAACCCTTTCAACCCTTTCAACCACGTTTTAGATTCATTGCAGTTAATACAATATAAGATCCTATAGTAGAACAATAAAACAGTAATAAAACAATATACCCTGACCTACAAACAAAACTGTAACTCCTTGTGTATCCCATATCCTTAGTGCATAATCATCTTCTATGCGGCAGTCAGGCCTACATTTAACCTAGGAGTAGTCTGTCTTTAAATAATTGGTGTGGGGCCAGACCAGGGACATCCAACCATGCCTGCCAGATTGAATAAAACTTTTGTGGGACCTTCCTATGTTGGTAAGCAAGTTTTTCTCTGATTAGAAGTTTGTTAACATTGTCCACCCATTGCCCCCTGGTGGGCACTCGAGGAGTGATCCACCACTGGGCAATTCGTTTCCGTGCTATGTATAGTAAACGAAGAAGCGCTATACGAGTGGGCGTGGGCACCATCTCATCATCTATCCCCCCCAATAGACAAACCATTGGATCTCTTGATAGAGGTACCATATACACTTCCAAGATCGTATCCAAGACCTCTCTCCAATATCTGAACAGTTTGGGGCATTTCCAGACCATGTGAAGAAGGTCACCATGATCACGTTCACATTTCGGGCATAGAGGTGAATCCCTAATTCCCCATTTATAAAGTTGAAGGGGGGTTCTGTAAGCCCTGTGTACTAAAAATAGATGTGAGAGTTTCTGGGATGCAGACATCGATACCAGAGGTTTGTATGGCATGGCGTAGCTGCAGATATTTATAAAAACTGTTATGCGGGATCCCAAACTCTATTTGAATCTGATTAAATGATTTGAAAATGTTGTCTTGATATAATTGTGAGATATACTTAATGCCTGCATCTTCCCAATTCTTAAAACCTTTTAGTTTTAGTATTTCTTTAAATTGCCTATTACGCCAAAGAGGCGTGCAAGGCAAGAAACCTGTGATATCTAGCAGTTTTTTAACAAAGGAATGCATCAAAGAATGATCAGCAATTTGATCGTAGGAGCTTCCGGGTCTAAATGCAAGTATCCCGCCTCCAGACCTGCTAATGCTGAAGAGTTTCCCCCATCTAAGGTTAAAAGTCTACGAATCGGGTCGTTTGGATCTAGTAAACCCCATCCTCCCAGCTGCTGTAATTGGGATGCCAAATAGTACGTTCTGGGATGAGGGACTGCAAGCCCTCCTTCCTCCTTGCTATATTGTAGCGTTGATAATCTTATCCTCGCTATTTTTTTCCTCCAAATTAGCTCTCTAAATTGGGTCTCAATTCTGTCAAACCATCTCTTAGAAATCCATACTGGGGAATTATTAAAAATATATAGCAGTTGTGGTGCCCAGACCATTTTAATAAGATTGAATCTACCAACCACAGACAAGGGCAATTTACACCATGCCTTACACTTTTCCCGAAATTCGTTTAGCAAGGGTATCAAATTCTGGTCAATATAGGTAGACGGATCCGAAGTCACCTGAATCCCCAGGTAGCGAAACAAGCTCACCTGTTGTATCATTTCTGCACCCAGGGGGAGTGGAGCATCCAGGGGGTCTAGTGGCATCAGCACCGACTTATCCCAATTAATGGAAAAGCCAGATAATTCCCCGAAATCTTTAATTAGGGACATAACTGTCTGTAGAGTATCCTGTGTATCTCCTAAATAGAGTAGAGTATCATCCGCATACATTGACACTACATCCTTATCCATACCTCTCTGAAAACCTGCAATTCTTGGCTCCCCTCGAATTTTTGCTGCCAATGGTTCCAGGGCCAAGGCAAACAGCAGGGGTGACAATGGGCACCCCTGCCTGGTGCCTCTAAATAATGGAAAAGGTTTCGAAAGTTCCCCATTAATCCTTATCCTGGTAGTGGGCGCAGCATACAGAAGCTGGATCCAGCGAATAAAAGTGTCACCTATTCCCAGGCTCTGCAGCGTCTAGTAAAGTATGTTTATTCTTATTCCTCTTACACACGATCGGACTTTCCGCCAACAAAACCGTGGAATTTTGTCCGAAGGGTGTTGGCTCAAACTTGTCTTGCATACACACAGTCACACAAATGTTGGCCAACAATTACGAACGTAGTGACGTACTAGACGTACTAAGTGGTTTTCAGCTCTTTAGCGCCACCCTTTGGGCTCCTTCTGCTAATTTTGTGTTAGTAGAAGTTTGGTGAGTGTTGATTTGCGCTTTTCATTTAGCACGTTTCAGTTTGTGCTTTTCATTTTGTGCTTTTTAGTTCGTTTCTGAATGGCTGTTCGTCAACCAGCCATGTTGCGGAATCGGCGGAGATAACATGTTATTTATTATTGGCCTTGGAGTTATTGCTTTGACATTATTTTTTTGGTTGAACAATGATTTGATTTGTCATATTTTTGGATGCATAGAATGCACTTTTTGGTTAAGTTCTATTGGCAGATAGCATGTCTAATTTTATTTGTTTTATTTTTTTAATGCACAATAAAAAAATTGTGGAGAATAATACTTGACTATGTGTTTTACTTCAAATGACAGTTTGGGAGTAGGCAGTTACATTTTAAAAAATACAATGTAAAATTAACAAGGGACACCAACATAGTTGTATCTTTGATCTTAAAAACTACACGATAATGGTGCTGTGGTAACTCGCCCGAATAAAAAAAAAAAAGCAAAATAATATTATTCTTGATATCACTAGAAAAAAAAGCCTTTGAAAATTAGTTTGCAATAACTCCATCAGTATCACCAGCAAAGCAGCTTCATTATTATCCCATTAAAGAAGAAGAGAATTGCGCGCTGCATTTCGAGATTTCATAATTTGCCACGTCACAAATGTTAATTCTCCATTATGAACGCTAGTTTACAAGACCGACCGCTTCTGTCTCGACGGATTTGTGTACACATGCTCAGAAAATCCGACAACAGACATTTGTTGGCGGAAAATTTTAAGACATGCTAGCCAACATTTGTTTGCGGAAAATCAAATGTCCAATGGAGCATAAACAGGGTCGGATTTTCAGCCAACAGCCTGACATCGAACATTTCCCATCGGAAAATCTGATCGCGTGTACGGGACTTTACTTTTTCACATGGACAGGTTTTAGTATTTAACAAATGTATTTTTGATAGTAAGGATGGAGTTCCTCCTTCATGTATACCTCTCTCTATAGGTAAGAATAGCTTGGAATATAAACTATGGAGAAAAAAATCTTGTTAGAAATATAAATAAAACCATAAAAGAAACAACTAAACATAAAAGTGAGTCTATAGCATAAGCTTCATTTTATCCAAAAAGGGTCTACTAGTTGTCCTCCAAACATTTACAGTATCCAAGTATATATGTAGTTCAGATTTACAATAACAGTACTGTTTATATGCTGCTGACGGGCCAGTCCCATTGAAGAATGTTCGAACTGTTTTAGAGTTGGCTTGTTGCCATAGAAATACAGCACCGGTATTCCAAAAGGTCACCTGACGCTCTAGTTATAGATATTCCTGCCTTGAATTTCTTTGTACAGTACAGACCCTGTAAATATATTCTTTATCATGACAATATTATTGTATTATTCTGGATATTGTGAACAAAATACACACAGAAACCCAAGGTAAGTAGCAAATATGTGATCCTGAATATAAATGTGAAGATTTGCCCACTCTGCAAAGAATCATACAAATTGTCAATCATCATTTCTTAGATTACTCAACTGTATGACTAGCACTACTATACTATACTTATCTACATGTAAATCCTCAGGATAAGGCCTCATTCTCACAGGCATACTACTATGGTATGGATTTTAAGGGGAACACCATGCCAAATTTAAAAAAAATAACGATGTAGGGTCCCCCCCAAAATCCATACCAGACCCTTATCCGAGCATGCAGCCTGGCAGGTCAGGAAAGGTGGGGGGACGAGCTTGTTGATGGTAAAAAGGGTCTCTTCCCCACAACCCTGGGCTGTTGCTGTGGGAGTCTGTGGGCGGGGGGCTTATCGGAATCTGGAAGCCCCCCATCAACAAGGGGGCCCCCCAGATCCTGCCCCCCCCCTTTGAGAATGAGTATAGGGTACAAAGTACCCCTACCCATTCACCAAAAAAGTGTCAAAATTATTAAAAACAGTGCACAGGTTTTTGACAAGTTCTTTTTTATAAATAAAAAAAAACAGTGTCCCCCTATGTAGATCCATCGTCAATCAGGATGCCCGCCGCATCGCCGACCCGAAAAATAAAACATAAATTGCTCTTCCCGCCATGAAGGCAAACCACCTAATGGCTGGTTCTCCGTTTGACCAGCATGCATTGGTTGGTGATGTCACAAGGGGGGCGGTGCCACCAGGTGACGTCGCCAGGTGGCCCCGCTCTTACCTATATAAGAAATGTCAAACGGAAAGCAAGCCATTTTTATTTTCCGTTTTTGGGTCCGGCGCTGCGGCGTTCTCATGATTGACGATGACTCTACATCAGAGGACATTGCTTTTTTTTATTTTAAATTAATGAACTGTCAAAAAAATGTGTACTGTTTTTATTTATTTTGACACTTTTTGGTGAATGAGTAGGGATAGTATGTACCCCATACTCATTCAAATGGGGGGGTGGGATCTGGGGGAATGTGGCCTGGTATGGTTCAGGAGGGGGAGCTCGCTCACTCTCCCCTTTCTTGACCTGCCAGGCTGCTTGCTTGGATAAGGGTCTGGTATGGATTTTGCACCGTTTTTACGCCATTTTTGTTTTAAGTTTGGCGTGGGGTTCCCCTTAAAATCCATACCAAAGCTTTGCCCAATGAGTGATCAGAATGCACTGTGCAGTGCGCACACGGCGAACACCCGCCAAACATCCTGCAAATTTGGGTGTTCCTCGAACGTGCAAACAGCCAATGTTCAGCCCGACCTCGTGCTGTGGCTGAACTGTTTGCCCAACAATACCTACAACACAAGTAGTGTACATACTTGACCCATTCCCATCATCTGTAAAATGGCAACAGCAAAGCCAAATGCTGGGATTTTATAACTCTTCTGCACCATCCATGGCCACCCAATGTCCAAAGGGGGGAGATGTCAGATTTGGAAGAAATGCCAGAGAAAAGGACAAGTGCGGCAAGGGCGATATTGAACCTGTCTGTGCTGTAGGAGGGTAAAGAGAGAGGTAAGTCTTATATGATGTGCAAGAATTCTAAGCATAAAGCTCCCATCACAAAGCTGGAGTTTAAGTATGGCTTTTTTTCATAGTTACATTGGTCCAGCTTGGACCAGTATATGTATGCATGTGTCGTACCTGCCCGATCCCTGTTTCTTACGATCGGGAGTTTTCCGATCATGTGACTGCAGTGACAACCATCACGGCAGTCAAATGGTCACAAGCCCCGCCCCGCCTCCCAGATTGCCAAACCCCTTAAAGCCGACGCAAAGGGGTTAAAGTGATACTAAAGTCGCAATTTTTTTTGTTTAAAAATAACAAACATGTCATACTTACCTGCTCTGTGTAATGGTTTTGCACAGAGCAGCCCCGATCCTCCTCTTCTCGGGTCCCGCGCCAGCGCTCCTGGCCCCTCCCACCTGCCGAGTGCCTCATAGCAAGCAGCTTGTTATGGGCTCACCCAAGCTGCGCCTCTGTGTGTTTGTTCAGACACGGAGCTGCGGCACGGCCAAGCCCCCTCTCTTTCCTCATTGGCTCACCGCCTTTGATTGACAGCAGCAGGTGCCAATGGTGACCGCTGTTGTCTTAGCCAATATGGGAGAGTCCCCAGACAGCCAAGGCTCTTGTGTGCAACATCTCTGGACAGAGATGGGGCTCAGGTAAGTATTAGGGGGGCTGAGGGGGGCTGCTGCATACAGAAGGCTTTTTATCTTAATGCAGAATGCATTGAGATAAAAAAAACCTTCTGCCTTTACAACCACTTTAAGTGTAAGTGTACAGTGCAGTGGCAAAAGCAGTATCATGTCTGTTCTAGGATGTTCTGCTTTCTTTATCTTTCATTTTCTGCCAATACACATGACAGCTTTCATGGCTGGCTCCTGTGTGGTCTTTGAAACTTTCAACCTCTTCATTACTACAGGGTTTTCACACAGTAAAATACCTTCCTATGAAGAAAATTGGATTTAATGATGTGAGGAGACTTTAAAATGTCTCAGTCAATTATACTTATTATTGTGTCTGTTCATTTATCTGTAATGCAATGGGAATGAGAAGTAAGCTTTTTGCAAATGGAATTTTCACAGATATGATAAAGACTATACAGGAGAGAGCAAGAGAGAAAGTGGCATATATTATTTGCCCTTATCTTTTTCTGTTTCTTCACATTTCTCTATGCAATTAAAGATAGAGTGAAATTAAACTAGGTAACTAAACTCTGGCTCTAAAATTCTTTTTATCATTTCCTTTTTTTATTTTTATTTTGTGACTATTAAAAACCAACTAACTGAAAACCTTAGGGAACTGAATCACTGTTTAAAGTAGGACTCCAGCTAACACATATTGACTGATTTACTAAACGATTAGAACATCTCCACTCAAAAAATGGAATACTTCAATTTTCTAATTACATGAAAAGCAACTGCACACAATTGGGTATTCAAAGTGAACCGGAATTTGCTTTTCACATGAATGGGTAACTGAAGTGAACATTCACATTATTAGTAAGTGAGGATTCTAAACTGTTTTGGTAAATCAACTTAAAGAGATTGTAAACTTTTTTTTTTCTTTTTTTAAACAATAAACCTGTAATACTTACATACTCTGTGCAATATATACCCAGAGAGCACACAAAATTGGAGTTTTAAGGTGCAGAAAGATCAATCAAGAGCAAAAATTTACAAAAAATAGAAAAATTTTACATAGACATTATAAAACAATTTATGAAATTTAGGCAATAACGACCCAGTGGTCAAGGTACAAAAGTGTGATTGCCTCTACATCTTTCACCACAAACGTGGCTTCTTCTGGAGCTTTTGTAGAACCTTGTTATTTATTTGCCACCTTTCAAGATGCCCTTGATTCCAAATGATCCCCTAGACCCATCAAAAGGCTTTATGGGGAACGTCTGTGCCAAAAAAGGAAAAGATATTGCTCTTTAGCAGCACCTAGTGTTTCAAGGAATTTTAGTGAATCGATCAATAATTCAATCCTGTTCCGTAAAAAACCTCTTCTATTGCCAGGAAGTTTATAGGGCAATTACCGTATTTGTCGACGTATAACACGCACTTTTTTCCCCTTAAAATCAGGGGAAAATCGTGGGTGTGTGTTATATGCCGATCCCCGCTGATTGTAAGCGGAGCGAGCGCTGGCTGCCGATATACATACATGGCCGAGTGTACTTGGCTAGGCTCGGCTAGCTCCGCTTACAGTCACGCCCAGTCCCGCCCTATGATGGACATAACACAGGGACTGGGCGTGACTGTGAGCGGAGCTAGCCGAGTACACTTGGCTATGTATGTATATCGGCTCTTCTCGGCTCCGCTCATAGTCACGCCCAGTCCTGCCGTTGGACCTGTGTTATGTCCATCATAGGGTGGGACTGGGCGGGACTGCGAGCGGAGCCGAGAAGAGCCGAGATACACAGGACCGGCTCTGTGTATCTCGACGGCGGTGCCATATTTAAATTGCAAATGATCTGACAAAGCTGCAAATGACACTGACAAAGCTGCAGATGGACACTGATAAGGCTGCATTGATGGGCATTTAAATGTAAGGTTTTTTTCCTTAAAAAATTTAAATTCCCTCCTAAACTTGGGGTGCGTGTTATACGCCGGCGCATATTATACGCTGATAAATATACCATCTGAGCACTTCACTCTTTTGATTTATCACTGTTGCTTGGCTCAGTTTCCGCATGACACCTCTTTAACCAGTGACGAATGAAAAAAATATATTTTTATTTTCAATTTGTCACAATGGCTAAACCCTTTTCACCAGGTTAAGAGCCTCACTAGTAACAGTGTGGATGGCCACACAGTTTTTTTTTCATTCTGTACTACATTGAGCTCCAAGAATGCATTGCTGCCTTGCATATGATGTACCTTCACTAGTGCTGTGCTCTCAAATGCCCTGAAACAGGGCGGAGGTCGCTTTCAGGGATGACTCAATCTTAAGGCAAACGTCTATCTCAAAGATAGCCATACACCATGTACACTTGAACAAACAACTAAACTCTAGTTAACTCACTTGAACCCAAGGTCAATGTACACCACCACTGTCACTTGTTGCATTTAGGAAGGACAAGCAAAGCCGATGCCCTCTCCACCTGTCAAGCGTATCTCTGCTACCTCACTTCCAGTAACAGAATGGGGTCCTGCTGTGCACCTAGCGTGGACTCCATACATGCACTCACTTAACTCTTCCTATTCTGTACCTATGACGAGGCTAGGGACCTCTGAATGTTGATCTGCTCCCGTTGCTATGGGAATAGGACTGCCAGGGAAGATAATGCCGACAACAGATCTCTCGCTACTCGCTACAAGCTTCACGACAGGCTGCTTGTTAAACATTTGTTCCCCTTGGTAACCACTAGCTGTTTTCATACCCCAATGTGCTTTAACTGACCCAAGATGTAAACCATGTGTGCGGGTTACTTACTGTACATACATCCCTTTAGAAAAACTTCAGGCTACCATGGCAAAGTTTCAACACCTTACTTGAATAACTTGAGCATTACAGATGGCAGAAACACAGTTCTTTCCTAACCTAGTCCCTAACTATAGCAGCTGCCCCAGCATACCTGCACAGGCAAAATTCCATCCATGAAAATTCCTTATAGGAGATTCTCTAGCATACTGGTGACTTCAGGTCCCAGCTACCCAACTACATTGTAGGAGGTCTCCAGACTTGGTAAGCGCTGGAGCCTCTTCCATCTCTTCCCTCGCTTCTCTCCCTCCTCAGACAGTGTGTGGTTGAAGATTACATGCTGTGTCTTGTCTGTTTGTCTTCCCATGCAGACTGTGTATGAGTCTGGACAGAGCCCTACCCCCTTTTATTTACAGCTCGGAGAGAGTCAGAACTCAGAGAAAGTGCAGGAACTAATTTAACTACTTCCATGGAGATATACCTGAACAACATGAAAGAGATCAAAGATCATGGGGTTTGGTGCCCTTTTTAAAAAAAGAAATTAACTAGCAAGGCCTAGCTAAATAGTTCGGAAAACTTAGAAAAATAGAACAGTGGATGATATCAGTAGGGCAGTGGATGGTGTCAGTATGGCAGTGGACAGCATCAGTAGTTTTTTTTATTATTTTATTTTTAAATTATTTTTTAACAATTTTTAGAATCCCCATTGAGGGGCTTTAAATGAAATATTAGGGGTCTAAACAGACCCGTGATGTCTCACGTTTCCGACAAAGAAAGGGACTGAGGACAGAGAATCCCCAGTCCCTTTCTCAGCAGCCTCAGCTGCACTGGACAGTGAATGAATGGGCGGTGCTCTGTGCTAAGCGGCTTTCTGTTAATTTACAAACTGAAGCATAATAAACACAGTTCACTATGCTTCAGTTATGAATGAACACAATGGGGTTGATTTGATAAAACTGGAGAGTGCAAAATCTGGTGCAGATGTGCATGGTAGCCAATCAGCATCTAATTTCAGCTTGTTCAATTAAGCTTTGATAAAAAGAAAACCTGGAAGCTGATTGGTTTCTAGATAGAGCTGCACTATATTTTGCACTCTCCAGTTTTAGTAAATAAACCCCACTGAGTTATCAATCACTGACTGCATTCATTCAGTAAAAGAAGGGGCCGGTAAATGACATATTTACCGGCCCCTTCCCCTGCTCTCCATTCTGAAACATTTCCTGCAGCAGTCGGCTGGAGAGGAGGGAAGCCAACAGCGCTGCAACAGGGGCCATGGAAGCACACAGGGGACAGAAGAAAAAGGAACCTGAAGAGGAGCGGTGGGGGAGGCATTTAGTAAAATGGATTATATGAATTTTCCTCCCTGAAGAAGCTGAATGCCAGTGGGAGGAAGAAAAGGAGAAGCTGCATTGATTTGCTGCAGGGAGGAAAATACAGACGAAATACAGCCGATCCAATTTATGAAATGCCTCTGCCATTCTATTCTAGGGACGTGATCTACCAGACACCTGCTCGCGATCGATGGGTAGATCACAATTAATGAGTTGTTGACCCCTTTTCTAACCCTTCCCCACTGTATCCAAAACTATGAAAAACATTTTGGCTGAAGTTCTTTGAATGGTGAACTATACCTAATTAAAGATCAAACAATAAAGGAAGACATTTTTATCTAAAGCGTATATAAAATTACAATCTTTATCACTGCATTCCTCTGTCCCCTATTGCAGACATATTGTAGTCTTTTATAAATGCATAGTCTAAAAACCCTAATAAGTGCCCAATAATCCTACCAGGTCCCTCCTTGCTTCTTTTGGTCACTGACCACTCTAACCACAGAAGCACATTCATTTTAATGCGGTCAATTTGTTTTCCTTCTTCTTCTTGTAGGATTTTAAAAAATGAGGATGTGCCTGTAGTCCTGTAGTCAGTCTACTGGCTGACATGGTGCCTGCCCAGTTTTGCAAACCAAGACTGACAGTGGCTCCTGGCAATGAGTTTGGGGCTGGTGAGGCACTGGCTAGTATCAGAGCCAGATACACACAGGTTACATACTCCGTGATCGTTAGAGCGAGAGCAATAATTTGAGCACTAGACCTCCTCTGTAACTCTAAACATGTGATCTTTAAAAAGAATTAAAGCGGCGCCTATGGAGATTTTTAAGTACTGAAGTTTGCCGCCATTCCACGGGTGTGCGCAATTTTAAAGCGTGACATGTTAGGTATCTATTTACTTAGTGTGACATCATCTTTCACATTATACAATGTGAATACGGGATATCTTTAATGTTTTTTATATATATATATATATATATATATATATATATATATATGTATATATATTCATGAAACAGTTTTTTCCAAAAAAAAAACGTGTTTGAAAAATTGCTGCGTAAATACCGTGTAATATAAAAAGTTGCAACGACCACCATTTTATTCCCTAAGGCATCTGCTAAAACAATATATATAATGTTTGGGGGTTCTGAGTAATTTTCTAGCAAAAGAATAATGATTTTTACATGTAGGAGAGAAGTGTCAGAATTGGCCTGGGTGGTGGTGATGGTTGGGGGGGGGGGTTCATTACCATAAGTCAGTAATATACAAATTATTATTATATATTATTTTCAATGTAATTTACTATATTTTCAAAAACTGTACTCAAGCAGGTGGCTTAACGGGCAAATTACTGAAGTTTGAAGTTATAATTTCAAACCAGTAATTTCACAGTAAATAGATAAATAATAAATTATTATCTTATAACATATAACGTAATAATATATGATTTAGCTTGATTATAACAGTACCTTTTCAACAGCAGCAGATTCTCATTCTCTCTCTTAACTGTGTGAGAAAAACATGGGATTGTGGTTAAATCTTATACACATAAACCCGTGTTTTTTCCTTGTAGTTAAGAGGGCTGGGCTGGAAGGGAGCATGTGTCTTTTAGACACATGCCCCTTCTATGACACTGCAGTGAGAGGCGTGCCTCCACTGCAGCATTTTTTTTGGACAGTTGGGGCTAATGGTACTTTACCATTGGTCCAAGACTCAAAGCTGTCCATTGAGCTCAGTGCTTCTGACATAAAGTGAGGAGAGGCACTGTGAGCTCATCCTCTCAGTCTGCTGTAAACAGAGTGTGCCAGCTTGTATTTAAACTGGCCGCTCTGTATGTAACTTCTGACAGGCTGCGCATGGAGCCCCGTATCGCCGGAAACCATGGGTCGTAGGAGCCCCACATTTTTACCAGTGGTGGGGAAGAACTTAGGCTAAATAATCCCCATTGGGATCTATGCGACCTCAGGTCGCTAAGCTATGACCCTCAAAGCTGTTTTTTTTTTTTTTTTTAATGTTCATGGCAGGTGAGGCTCTGCCACACCTGCCTCCCCTGACTGCATGTCCCTGCATGACCGGCAATAAAAAGAAGCCAAAAATGGTATTTAATGCATTTTTGATAATTAAATTAAATACATTTCCAAAAAATTGTGACGAAAAAATGACAGGTATGCCCTTTCAGGTCTGCCCTCTCAGAACGACGCTTGTCCCATCCAGCCGTATATGTACAGTGGCCAGGCAGGCAACTACCCCTTTAGAGTTATGTTTCTACCCCACAAAACATGCAAAAAAGTTGCATTTAAAATTAAAATGAAAGGCCTGAAAATTACTTAGAACCCCAAAACATTATGGGGTTGATTTACTAAAGGCAAAAAGACTGTGCACTTTGGAAAGTACAGTTGCACATGGCAAAAGCAATTGCTCCAGAGTTTAGAAGCTCTGCTGACTTTCATCAACCAATCATGTGCAAGCAAAAATGCTGTTTTTTTATTTTCCTTTCATGCGATTGGGTATTCTTTGCAAAGTGAAGCTTTACCTCATTTACTAAGCTCTGGAGCAACTGCACTTGCAGAGAGCAATTGCACTTTCCAATGTGCACAGTCTGTTGGCCTTTAGTAAATCAACCCCTATGTATTTTCTAAAAACAGAGAACCTGTGAATTAAAATCTGGTTACAAATCTAGTTACACATTTACATATCATATGATATTTGTACAAAATAAATTTTAGTGCAAACAAAATATATGTAGCCAGGTGCTGGGCTACAGCAATATGAAAAAGGATTCATTGGGGTTAATTTACTTAGACTGGAGAGTGCAAAATCTGGTGCAGCTCTGCATAGAAACAAATCAGCTTCCATTTTTTTTTGTCAAAGCTTAACTGAACAAGCTGAATAGCTGAATAGGATTGGCTACTATACACAGTTGCACCAGATTTTGCACTCTCCAGTTTTTCAATCCCATTGCCTTTTATTCTTCTCTTCCTGATGTTATGCCGCGCCATTCTCTTCTGGTCAGTAGGGTAGGGTGAGTGCTAAAGCAAAGCAAGCCCATAGACTTCTATGCAGAGCGCTGAGAATTGTAGATTGAGACAGCAGCCATATGTAGTGCTACCACGATTGAGGAACAGCTAGAAATTTGCCCAGGTTCTTTTTCCCAGTAATTGCCCCACAGCCATGCACACGATCACAGACGCTCTACTACATTTCCCAGTATACACTGTGCAATATGAGGAGTGGAAAGAGGATTTTTTTTGTTACTCACTTGAAACCATTGCCGTTTTTAGTTAGTATAGTTCTAGCACTGGGTAGATTAAACTTTAGTACTGATTGCTGCTGCACTTGAGGTGGCTTTGCTACTGTTTATGCTGATCTGGACACCAAAAATCATCCTATGCCTAGTCATTGCTGTCAATCGTGTTTATGATCAATTATGTTATTACCATTGTAAACCATTTTATGCTTGCCTAGCTACCAACCATATTATGTGACAATATATTAAGTTTGCCTTTACTACCTGGTTTGGTGCCTGTTTTCTTTGAAATAGCACTAATATTGGGAACTAAGTATTACTTTTGGTCATTTCCTGTGATATTGTATGTTTGTACACACAACCTGGTGTGTCAGAGGGGCTAAGGCTCTTGAGAAAATTGAGATAAAGAAAAGAGGACCCTTCTTATCCAGCGGTTTCTACGAGCATTACACTACATATAATTACTTTTTTTTTAATAGATGAAATTGCGTTGAATAAATCAGCCTTTTTTAACCAGGGCGCCTTTAGGTTTCTTTCGGGGTGCCTAGATAAGATGCCTAAAAATTGCCCAAAAATGATATACAAGCCAGTGGGTGGATCAAGCCAGTCTTTTAGTTACACAAAGCCACAGGTTTTCAATGTGCACCATTACAACCTTCTAGCTGCCGGGGGTTCTAAAAACCAATGATGTCACCGGTTAATAAGGAGGATATTGTACACCTGCAAAGTATCCTTGTTTGCCCCTTCCCAGCCCCTCTCCATCCTCCCTGGGATCACATTAGCTCAGTGAAGAAGAGCAATATTAGGACACTTGTCAGTACCAGCGTGCAAAGGTATATTTGCTTTGGAAGAATAAATCACATCTAATGTTGGGTGTTCTTTGAGTGTGGATGTTGCTGCAATATGTTGCATTATGTAAATCTATCAGTTTATTTTTTTCCATTTTAGAATGGGGTGCCTTGAGACCGTACATCATTTTACAAGGTGTCTTGATTGAAAAAAGGTTTGGAAACACTGGAATAAATAAATACCCTACAAATGTCAAGCCTTAAAATTTTTGCGGTTGCTGGTCCATAAACCTGGAAGCACTAAGAGCAGAGCTCACAGCAAAGTGGGAGGATCAGCGAACTGGTGTCCGTCTTCTCTGCTGTCCTGAAGCCTTATTAGGCTTCATGTACACGGGACGTTTTTACAACCTCTACTGAACGATTTAACTTGACAGATAGTAACCCACGTTCAAAACGTCACTTTTTCCGCGTTTACACGTCGCGTCTAGCAGCGTTTTTTTTAAATAGCCAAAAATGAAAAACACCTGTAAAACACCCGAAATGCGGCTAAATGCGAATTACCACGTTTAGTCGCATTTAGAAGCATTTGGCGCTTGAAATGCCTCTAAAATCAGCTTCTGAACCCATTTTTTTTTTGCGTTCCAAAAAAAGCCTCTAAACTCACCTGCCTAGAAATGACTTTAACCGAGGGAGCAGGAGGCGGAGCCTAGCAGAGCAGACATGCATTGTTAGAGCTCCACACCGCTGAGGAGAGAAGAGAAGGACAAAGCGGAGCCTGCAGGCTCAAAAGGTATCCATTTGAACCTTTTTGCCCCAGGGAACAAACTGTGAAAGTTTGGGCAGGAAATATGGTACTGGGAGGAAACCGTGGCAGAAATAAAAATCACCTCACAAAGAGCTCACAGGCACTCACTGCAGCTGAAGCAGCTCCAGTCACCTCACAAGATACAGCATCAGGGCGCTCTCACAGACAGAAAATGTCACAGCAAGACTCTCCATTTGAGTCAGATACAGAACAAATCCTCTCACAAACTTCTCCACAAGCCTCCTCAGTATCCCCAGTAATATTATTACAATTTGAAAAGATGCTTCATAAGGCTTTAAAACAAACCTCAGACCAAATAACAAAAAGCCTAACCAAAGAAATAAGAGAGCTGGGAAACCGCACCGCAGCCTTAGAAATAAAAATGGATGAAATTGAAATTACAACCCAAGAAAATATAACAGAATTGGAACAATTAAAAAAAGAGAATTTAATACTTCAAACTAAGCTCGAAGATTACGAAAATAGAGCCAGACGTTCAAACTTGCGCATAAGGGGAATACCTGAAACTGTGACAGACCTGCAATCTACTATTACTGCTCTATTACAAGAACTAAAGCCAGATATCCCTATTGAAAGTTTAGAACTGGACAGAGTACACAGAGCCCTCACAGCCAAAAAGAAAAATGGGCCCCCACTTGATATAATCACAAAATTTCATTATTACAGAACGAAAGAACAAATACTAATTGCTGCAAGAGAAAAAAAGGAACTTCATTTTCAAGGACACAATTATCAAATTTTTGCTGACCTATCCCAACTTACTATTACTAAAAGACGATCCATGAAACCCCAACTAATGGAACTGCAACGCCACAACATTATGTATCAATGGGGCTTCCCCTTTTCAGTCATATTTAACCACCAAGGTACAATTTACAGAAGCAGATCAGCAGATGAACTACAACAAACCCTTTTAAAATTAAATCTGACAGAACCCACAAGCAGCAACTCTCCCACACGCAGAAGAATGGCATCATCTTCACCTTCAGGCAGCACCCAGAAAATTTCAGAACAAAATGGGAATCATCATTCTCACAAAAGAGGCCGTTATGGCACATCATCCATGGACCAAGAAGATTCAATGGACTGACATCCTAATTCCTGATATCTCTTCATTTATTATACTAAGAGATGGTTCTCTATAAAAAAACCTGTATTTATAACTGAATGTAACTGCATTCTGATAGTCACACACTGTGTGGGATCATGTTACATTCCAGTTATATTTCTTATTACTTCTGATTCGTATAGCCTTAGAATATATAAGTGAAATAAGGAAATTCTTGTTCAGTTATATATTATCAGGTAATAACAATAGATTTATTACTTTTTAGGACAAATATGTTCAATAATCCAGAAGTAATGGAAGCTTTTTCTTTCTTTTCTTAAAACAAATATATTATTACCTAACTAGTTCCTAGAATTATGTTTTTGTTTATTCTAATCTGAAGCAATACAACCTCAATTTTATGAGTTAACATATCTAAACAGTTACATATGAATAAAATATGTAATTGTTTACTCTAAAAGGGTTAAAATCCCAAAATAATTCAAACTATCTTCATCAATACCAAAGTTATTAACAGTACCTTTCTAACTGAATTATTTAGCCTAGGGCAAGACTAACCATATACAACCACCCTGGAATAAATAATTTCAACAAAAACTATATTCTGCACTCCAATTAATGAAACATCATTTTGATGTCTTTTGACATAGCACTTCTCTCCTGTAAGCGGAAGATCCGTGTACCCCCATTAGCCCTCCTCATTCTCCCAACCATATTATGTGGGAGTGTGACGAAGGCACTTATTCCCCTGAGAGAGATATTTATTCTCTTTCACGGGTAAATTGTGATTACTTGCAAAAAATAATTTATACAATGTATCATCTAATCTCATATGTTTTTTGTTTACTCTTTACTCCAGAATTCACTGGTTTCTTTTCTATCTATTCATCTCTTCAGTCCACACAGGTTGATCTGCGCAGTCAGCTCTGCATAACAAAAAGTAAGTCAAAACTATTTGATCTATTGCCATGGCACCACTGAATATACTTTCCCTGAATGTTCAGGGAATAAATGTCCCTCAAAAAAGGACCAAAGCCTTCCGTACTTTCCATAACAAGAAGGCTCACATAGTATGCCTCCAAGAAACACACTTCACCAAAGATTCTACTCCAAAATATATTTCTCCTTTTTATCAACAAATTTACACGGCTTCTGCCTGTACCAAGCAAAGGGGAACTCTAATTGCATTTCACGATCCACACCATTCACCTTATCATCAGAAATTAAAGACCCAGAAGGTAGATACCTGATACTCATGGGTTATATAATGGATACAGCAATCACGGTGATTTCCTACTACGCTCCTAACAAACAACCTACACCATTCCTCTCACATATATTACAAGTGATTAATACACACAAAATAGGAACAGTGATAATGTGTGGGGATTCGAACCAGGTCCTCCTCCCATTTCTAGATAAATCACCTTTTACACCATCCAAAATAACCTCTAGATTACCTTTTTCTCAACTTCTTTCCAAATACAATCTGGTAGATTCATGGAGAGAAAGTAACCCAATGAAAAAGAAATTCATTTATTTCTCGCATCCTCATCAAACCTTCACCAGAATAGATCATATTTTTCTAACAATAGGAATGATACCAGAAATTATTGCATCAGATATAATTCCGATTCCGTGGTCTGACCATAATGCAGTATACACTACTATAGCCTCAGCCATACCAAAAGCGCATGACCCAACGTGGTACTTACCGGACATAATGCTCAAACACCCACTACATCAGATGGCCATTGAACAAGCTTTAAAGGAATACATATCAATTAATAACACAACAGACATCTCCCCAATAACACTGTGGGAAGCTCATAAGCCTGTCTTGCGTGGTACAATACAAAGACAAATGGCACTATTTAAACGGGAACGCAAAAATCTAGCAAAAAAACTAGAACTCAATTTTAATGCAGCCTACATATCATTTCAAGATAATCCATCTCAGAGTACAAAATCTCATCTGGAAAAATCTAGATTGGAATACGATCTATTTCTCACTGAGTCAGTTGATAAATCCCTCAAACGCTCCAAACACAATTTCTACATGAATACAAACGAACCAGGTACATATTTGGCTCGGGCATTAAATTCAACTAACAAATCTTTCAAACCAATACGTTTGAAATTATCAAAAAATGTTTACACTTGTAATCCAGTTAAAATAGTCCATAAATTTCACTCACATCTCGCAACTTTATACAAGACAAACAATGAATTTAATCCTACAGAAGCTGAATCCTTCTTCTCAAAAATAACCTTACCTGAGTTATCTCAGAATCAAAAAAGCAGTTTGGATGAGCCTATAACTATAGATGAAGTTGCTAACGCCATAAAAGACCTAAAACTTAACAAAAGACCAGGCCCAGACGGCTACTCGGCTTTATACTATAAAACATTCTCAGAAATACTCTCTCCCATTCTCACTGAAACTTTTAACAAACTTCTAGATGGACATTCTTTTCGGCAAGAAACACTAATGGAAATTGTTTGTATGATCCCAAAACCCCTTTCTGATGATACTTCCTGTGTGAATTATCGGCCTATCTCTCTGTTAAACCTCGATATTAAATTATTAGCAAAAATAATAGCAAAACGCCTCAATAGCATTATAGGAAAATTAATACATAGAGATCAAGTAGGCTTCATGCCAAATAGACAGGCAGGCGATAATATACGCAGGGCAGTGTTATTGGCACATATTGCTAAAAAACGGAAAATCCCTTTATGTTTTCTATCTCTCGATATTAAGAGGGCATTTGACACAGTATCCTGGCAATATATGCAATATTCATTACAAAAATGGGGTTTTGGACCCCACTTTTTAACATGGATCAAAGCATTATATAATAAACCCAAAGCCTATATAAAATATGCTGGATACAAATCTGAAGCCTTTAATATCGAAAGAGGTACCCGACAGGGTTGCCCATTATCTCCCTTATTATTTGCCCTTATACTCGAACCCATGGCCCAATACATCAGAACAAACCAAACTATAACTGGCATTGAAGTAGGAGGTATTACACACAAATTATGTATATTTGCAGACGATATATTACTTTTTCTATCATCACCACAGGTCTCTGGTCCTAACTTAATACCAGCTCTTGATGGATTTGCAGCCCTATCCGGCCTTATGATTAATCCTAAGAAATGCCTAGTGCTTAATATTTCACTCACAAACATGGAATTGATCCCGGCTAGGGCTGCACTCCCATTCACATGGGCAGAAAAATCAATCCCATATCTTGGAATTCATTTAACAGCATCTCATTCTAACTTATTCTCAACCAATTATCCTCCTGTATTAAGACAGATCACAAATCTAATAAAACAATGGTCGCAACTTCCTTTATCCTGGATAGGGAAGATTAATGCAATCAAAATGACTATTCTACCCAAATTGCTTTATCTATTCAGAGTCCTCCCTATTCCAATTCCTTCCTATTTTTTGAGAATAGTACAAAAAAGAGCAACTTCGTTTATATGGGGCTCTTCTAAACCACGTATACCTATACACACACTACATCTTCCCAAAAATAAAGGAGGCCTGGGATACCCTAATTTTACTAACTACTACAGAGCAGCACATTTGGCCAGTCTGTCCAAATACCATGCAAAACAGGAAATCCCATTATGGGTATTTATAGAGGCTTCAGAAAATGACCCTCTATTAATATCAAATTTATTATGGCTTGATCCTAAAGACCGCTTTAAAATTCATAATCCCATAACTAAACACTTCTTATCTCTCTGGGATAAACTAAAAACCAAATATCAGTTACAATCTCCACACAATCCTCTCCTTTCTTTTATCAGAAATCCGGCCTTTTATCCGGCATGGATCTACCCAAATTCTTTTAAAGCTTGGACAACATCAGGCATTCAGACACTAAATGACTTCATAGCATCTAAATCATTCTTTTCATTCCCATCGCTTAGAGAAAAATATGATCTACCAAACTCTGAGATATTTAGATATCTCCAAATCAAAAATTTCTATACACCATTCCTAAAGGGGGATACACCATTATCCCAATTATCCTTTTTTGAATCAGTCTGTACAAAAGATCCATTTGCTAAAGGTACAATTTCATCACTTTATAATCAATTATATGGAGTAGCAAATCTTAATAGACCCTCTTACGTTCAGAGGTGGGAGGAGGACCTGGGACGAACTTTAGAAGACACAGACTGGTCTAATATATGGCTCACATCTAAGTCATCTTCACCCAACATCTTAGCACTGGAGACAAATTATAAAGTCCTAACTCGCTGGTACCTTGTACCCGCTAGAGTGGCAAAATATTCACCTAATACCTCAACTCTTTGTTTTCGAGGATGCCCAGAAATAGGCACATATTTACACATATGGTGGACGTGCCCAGTAATCCAAACCTTCTGGAAGGAAGTCTTCGTGATTGCATCTAAAATATTTAAAAAAATAATACAACCAGATCCATATTTAACTTTACTTAATCTAAAACCGGAATGGTTAACACTCTCTCAATTCAAACTTATGATCCAACTAATAACGGCTGCAAAACAAACAGTGGCCAAGGCATGGAAATCTCCTACATTGGTACCAGCAGAAACAATTCACAGAATGAATAATACAATGTCCCATGCTAAGATGGTAGCCATCGATCAAAATCAAATTCCAAAATTTGAAAAACTTTGGCATCCTTGGATAAAACAACAGTTCCTGTCAAATTTCAATGACTCTGTCCTGTTGCCATGGTAACAGATTAAATGACTTACAGAGACACCTATTCTAAGGCTTCAAAGAGAACTAAAAAGAATAATAAACCGACGAGCGGGACAACCTTGTGGACCATACCTCTACCTTTCAACCCTTTTTCTTCTTTCTCTTTCCTTTTCTCCACCTTACGATTAAAGCTCATCAGAATTTATTTGACCTATATACACTCTACTTGTAAACAATATGTATAGTAGGTATAAATCATTTAAATACCTACAAAAGTAACTAAGGAAATGATATATATCTTTAATTTAGGTTTACGTGAACCCAATGTTTAATATTTGAAATTTCATGATATTTACCTATATAAACCCTACTGTAAAACAATGAGCTTACTTTATAGATCCTTGTAAACTTACTTTATGTATCTTTATGTATCTTTATAACATTGTATACTCAATAAACTTCTTTTGACAAGGAGAAATGACTTTAACCACTTCAATACAGGGCACTTATACACCTTCCTGCCCAGACCAATTTTCAGCTTTTGAATGACAATTGCGCGGTCATGCTACACTGTACCCAAACTAAATTTTTATCATTTTGTTCCCACAAATAGACCTTTTTTTTGGTGGTATTTGATCACCTCTGGGATTTTTATTTTCTGCTAAACAAATAAAAAAAGACCGAAAATTTTGAAAAAAAAAAGTTTTTTTTTTGTTTAGGTTACAAAACTTTGTAAATAAGTATGTTTTCTCCTTCACTGATGGGCACTGATGGGGCTTCACTGACGGGCATTGATAAGGGGGCACTGATGATGGGCACTAATATGTGGCACTGATGGGGCACTGATAGGCGGCACTGATATGCAGCACTGATGGGTACACATAGGGGGTACTGATAGGTGGCACGGATGGGTACTGATAGGCGGAATGGATGGGCACTGATAGGCGGCACGGATGGGCACTGATAGGCGGCACGGAAAGGTGGCACTGATGTACTGTAATGTATGGTACTGATGGATGCCAATCAGTGCCAAACAATAATGCCTGCCAATCAGTGATGCCCATTGTGGGCACTGATTGGCTTTCTTTGTGGGCACTGATTGGCATCCCTGGTGGTCTATGGTGGCATACCTGGTGGTGACATCCCTGGTGGTCCTGGTGGAGTCCCTGGTGGTCCAGTGTGGGCATCCTCAGGGGGGCTGCTCTGATAATCGATCAGCACAGACCCCCCCCCCATCAGGAGAGCAGCCGATCGGCTCTCCTTTACTCACGTCTGACAGACGCGAGTGAGGAAAAGCTGATCATCGGCTCTTCTTGTTTATATCATGATCAGCCGTGATTGGACACGGCTGATCACATGGTAAAGAGTCTCCGTCAGGGTGTTGCGGTGTGTCAGACTGATACACCGCAACAACGATCGCCGCGATGCGCGCCCCCGAGGGGCACGCATCGGCGTAATATCCTGGTGACGTCATATGATGTCCGGTCAGGATATTGAAACCACTTTGCCGCCGTCATTTTGCTATATGGCGGCGGCAAGTGGTTAAAGAACTGTGTACATGTACTGATAAGATAATATAGAGGAGCGCTCAAGAGCAGATGAAAAAAATGCCCAACTGCTCCTAAACATCCGCTTACCAGCAGCAGTGTATATGAGGCCTTAGTGTCTATGGGGTTACTCGGTCCCAGAGTAATATGTAAAAATAGTGACCCCAAGTACACATGGGACTAACCATTTTTACATAGAATTCTGAGTCTAAGTAATGCTCAGGGTTAATGCTAAGGTGGTTAAAGAACAAAGCAACATGAACGGCACTAAAACTCAAAAGAAGAAAAAATCTAAAGGCAAAGGGATATTTTTTTTTCAAAATCTTCAAAGACTTGTAGTTAATTGGCATCATGTTGTCAAAAGTTGAATCAAAATCAACACATGGTTAAGAAAATTTGCTGTCTCCTTGGTCAGTCTTTGGAAGATGTGTCTTGATGAGTATTTGATGTGCGTACAGTTTTGGTGTCATCGGCATCCTGTGAGAATGTTTGGAATGTAACAGGTCTTTTTTTTCCTCCTGAGAATTTCTTTAGCTTTATGTTTCTTGTGAAAAATGGCAGTACTGTATACAAGTATCACACAGAAAAATATATACATAGAAGTAATGTTTAAATTTCAAATGTGAACTAATATAATTGTATTGTTTTATACAATTTATGTTATTAACCTGTTGCCGACCAGCCGCCATCGTTATACGGCGGCAGGTTGGCACGGCTGCGCAAACCGCCATAGGTGTACGTCGGCCGCTTTAAGAGCTGAGGGAGGCGCGTGACGCCGGAGCCGATGCGCATGGCCAATGGCTCCCACTGCTAACAGTGCAGCCTGTGAGAGCAGGGAGAAAAGAGAGACCAAATACAGCTGGACTCAGCTCTGGATCAATAGAAGACTGAGGTAAGTGTTTGGGGGGCGCACAGCAAGTGCTACAATGTTTTTTACCTTAATGCAGGGAAGGCATTAGGTTAAAAAAAAAGTTTTACCTTTAGAACCACTTTAACCATTCCCTAATTAAAACTAACCACTTCATCCCCGGAAGGATTTACCCCCTTAATGACCAGGCCATTTTTTGCGATACGGCACTGCGTTACTTTAACTGAAAATTGCGTGGGCACGCGATGCTGTACCCAAATAAAATTGATGTCCTTTTTTTCCCACAAATAAGGCTTTCTTTTGGTGGCATTTTATCACCTCTGCGTTTTTTATTTTTTGCGCCATACACAAAAAAAAGGCCAACAATTTTGAAAAAAAAAAAACAATATTTTTTACTTTCTGCTATAATTTTCGGTAAAAAAAAATTGCAATAAACGTATATTGATTGGTTTGCACAAAAGTTATAGCGTCTACAAAATAGGGGATAGATTTATTTTTTTTTTAATTTTTTAAATTATTTTTACAGGTAATGGCGGTGATCAGCGATTTTTAGCGGGACTGTGAAATTGCGGCGGACAAATCTGATCCTAAGTGACACTTTTTGGGGACCAGTGACACCAATACAGCGATCAGTGCTAATCAAATGCACTGATCACTGTATAAATGACAGTGGCAGGGAAGGGGTTAACAGCAGGGGCGATCAAAGGGTTAAATGTGTTCCCTGGCAGTGTGTTCTAACTGTGTGGGGGATGGACTGACAGAAACAACACAGAGATCAATGTTCCTGATTACTAGGAACAGACGATCTCAGTGTTCTCCTCTGTCAGAACGGGGAACTGCCTTGTCTATACAGGCAGATCCCCGTTCTGCCCCTCTGTGGAAGGATCGCACGGATCGGCTCCCCCCGACATGCGCACGCCCACAGTATCTAATGCACGAAACAACGCATGGGTACCTGGTTTCGCACAATAAAGCCGCCCTGCCGCAGTATACTGTATATGCAGTGGGCGATCTCTAATGCCGTGTACACACGAGTGGACTTTTCAACCGGACTGGTCCGATGGACCGAATCTGGAGGACAATCCGACCGTGTGTGGGCTCCATCGGACCTGCAGCGGACTTTTTCGGTCGAAAATCTGACGGACTTTAGATTTAGAAGATGTTTAAAATCTTTCCGACGGACTCGAGTCCGGTTGAAAAGTCTGCTCGTCTGTATGCTAGTCCGACGGACTAAAACCCACGCTAGGGCAGCTATTGGCTACTGGCTATGAACTTCCTTATTTTAGTCCGGTCGTACGTCATCACGTACTAATCCGTTGGACTTTGGTGTGATCGTGTGTGGGCAAGTCCGTTCGTTCGAAAGTCCGTCGGAAGTCCGGAAATCGAAATTTCCAAAAATGTCACTGTCAATTCAAAGGGTTTTTTTTTTCTAAATAAACTGCATAAAGCTTTTTTTTAACCAATATTTTTTTTCTCTTTGCTCAATATAGGACATAACTGTACATTTTCCTCTCTACTTTCCCTTCCCTAATGAAAAAAACATGAACCTGATCATGAAGCTGCAACAGTACTTTAGCTGCAAAAAGAGACATCTAAAGTGTTATTATCACATATAATTGTATTGTTTGAGAGGCCACTTAAGCACACCTTAAGTGTTATTGAAACTTGATGAATCAGGCTCCTTGTCTCTTAACTGGGTAAAAGTGTGCACTCTTGGCAGTTAAAGTGGAACAACGCTGCATCTGAGCACCACAAACCAAAAAAGCTTTTTAAAAACAAACTCACCCATCCACCCATGTCTCCATGCTTTATTTTGCTGAGAAATTGTTTTGAAAAACACCTCCAAGCATTTTTGGCATTTTTGAATAAGGGCAGATGAGTCAAGTAGCATTTACTTCCTGGAATCAATCTGCCCTTAGTTCCTCCCCCTCCTGAAAACTCCTAGGATGTATGACATATTTTGCCTATACCTAAAAACCAGGAAGTTACTGTGGAAATGTAAAAAAAATAGTTTAAGGCCGGGTTCACACCAATGCGAATTGGATGCGGTTTTCCCGGCATCCAATTCGCATAGCAGGAGAATGTGACCGGTTCTCTATGGAGCGCTGCTACTGGGGAGGCTGCGGAACGCACTGCACAGTAGACATGTGCAATTCGTTTCTTTCTAAATTCGTTTTTTAACGACAAAAACTTGTTTAACGAATTTTTTCCGAATATTCATAAATTCGATAAAATTGGACATTCGTAAATTAGGGCATTCGTACATTCGCAATTTACGAATGTACATTCGTACATTAGTAAATTGGTGAATTCGTAAATTTGTAAATTCGAAAATTCGGAAATCTGAAATAATAGTTAACTAATAATAACTTAACTATTAGTAATTTCTAGTAACTTTTAAATTATAGGTATTGTAATTTCCTTTAAAATTTGGCTGTTAGTGAACGTAACACATACAAATTTATCCGAAGTTATGAATGATCCGAAAAAATGGAATGGAACGTAATGAATTAATAATAATAAATAACAATAATAATAATAACAACGTTTTATTATTATTAATTTGTTTTGTTCCATTTGTTTAGATGCAGCATTCGTTTTGGATAATTCGTAACTTTGGATAAATTCATATTTGTTACGTTCACTGACAGTCAAATTTGAAAGGAAATTACAATACCTATAATTTAATAGTTAGTTACTATTTCAGATTTTAGAATTTTCGGGTTTTTGGATTTTCAAACTTCTAATTTACAAATTTCCAAATTTTCTAATTTACAAATGTACGATTTTACGAATTTGCGAATGTACGAATTTACAAATGAACAAATGTAAAAATGTACGAATGTACGAATGAACGAATGTTCGAATTTACGAATGTATGAATGTACGAATGAACGCATTTACGAATTTACGAATGAACGAATTTACGAATCGCGATCATAACGAATGACCCGAAAAACGAAAAAAAAAAATAAACTAATGAAACGAAAACGAAAATGAACAAATTTTTTGGCTGTGCACATGTCTACTGCACAGAAACGCCGTGCGTCTTTGGCTCCGTTTCAGGGACGAATTCAGGCAAAGATTCTGCCCTGATTCATCCCTGAAATGGAGAACAGGGATGGACAGCATTGCTGTGCGATCCGCGTCTGGTTTAGGTGTGAACCGAGCCTAAAACAAGTTTATCTTGCCGCGGTTAGGTACGTCATTTCTGGAGGTGCACTGGCTCTTGGGTGTCATCATTCTCAAGAGTCAGTGGGCATCGCCCCCTGGTATCATCACCTTATTTCCAAACAGGAAATGACGCAATGCAAATAAGCGCCATCTTCCTTCCAGGGGGTTTAGTCTTGAGTGACAGATTGCTATAGCAATGGGACAGGAACTTCCTCCAACGCAGCCATTGCTATGGCAACCTGAACTACAATGTGTGCGATGTGCCTTGTGGTTTGTGCAGCAGCACCTTATCCCAGAAGAAGATACGAGTGGGCTTCACATGCCCACAATTAAGATGGGAGCGTGCTGGCAAAAGAATATAAAGATTGGTTTACCTCAAAAAAATTTAATAAAATAAAACAGCAGGTTAGCATATAATAACATAATAATATTTGTTTCATGTAAAATATCACGGGTGTATTTTATAAAAAAATTTAAAAGTGGGTGGGATTCCTCTTTAAAATAGTCAATGTTGATTGAGAGAGTGAAGTTCTGCTTTAATGAAACAATGCTTAATAGACAAAGAACAGTGTGGTCTGCAATCCAGTGTACAGGAAAAGGTAAGACTAGCTTTACAAATGACTAGAAATGAAAAATAAAATTATTTTGTAAAGTTCAGGAATGGAAAATATAGAAAATAAGGTTAACATCCATTCACACCATCTATAAACTGCAGTAATAAACTCCAGCTTTCCCTGTTTACATCTCCTAAAAAAAAGTACATAAAGAAAACAACATTTTGGATAGTAGCTTTAAGGGGGTATTCATGTATAATATTACCTGAGCCACGCGATATTTCCTGTATTCATCGCTGATATTAGCTCTTTACAAAAGTGAGAAATTGTAGATGTTAGTTTAACCACTTGCTTACAGGGCACTTAAACCCCACTCCTGCCCAGACCAATTTTTAGCTTTCAGCGCTCTCACACTTTAACTACTTCCCACCCGGCCAATGTACATAAATGGCTGGGTGGGCGCTCTCTCCTTCTGAGTGGACGTTCAGGAATGTCACTCAGAAGGAGCGGGATCGCGCGCGGGCGTTCCCGCGTAGCGGCGCGATCCCGATGCGCTCGTGTCACCTGGACACGGCGCATCTCCGATCGGCAGGAAGGCTCTGTGATTGGCCCTCCTGATCACATGACGGCCGTGTCCAATCAGAACCGTCATGTGATGTAAACACAGCCAGTTGCTAGGCGATCAGCTCTCCTCTCCTCACACGGAAGTTGTCGCTGAGGAGAGGAGAGGGGATCGCTGCAGGCGGCTGATGATCAGTGAGTATGAGCTGTTTTTTACAGCTTTTTACTCACTGATCACCAACCTAGTGTCAACACACATGTCCCCATATAATGTAAAACACACACATGTCCCAATATAATGTAAAACACACATGTCCCCACACAATGTCCCCAAAACACATATCCCAAAAACACATGTCCTCAAATAATAAAAAAAAGCTGTCCCTCACATATGTCCCACTAAAATCACATGTCCCAATGATTATCTGCACACATATGTCCGTAATCACCTGCGCACATCTGTACATGATCATTTGCGTACATATGTCTGTGATCACACGAACCAATTATTATACACTTAACGGGATTTTTTTAATCAAAAACATGTAGCAGAATACATTTTGGCTTAAATTTATGACAAAATTCGATTTTATTGAATTTCTTTTAAAACAGAAAGAAGAAAATATTGTTTTTTTTTCCAAATTTCCGCTCTTTTTGCGCTTATATCGCAAAAAAAAAAAAAAAATGGAATTGTGAATAAATACCACCAAAAGAAAGCTCTATTTGTGCGAACAAAATGATAAAAATTTAATTTGGGTACAGTGTAGCATGACTGAGTAATTGTCATTAAAAGTGCGAGAGCGCTGAAAGCTGCAAATTGGTCTGGGAAGGAAGGGGGCGAAAGTGCCCAGTATTGAGGTGGTTAAAAAATGAAGGGGGGGCCTGTAACTCCACCCCTCAAACCTTAATGGGACACATGCCCTCATCATTGGGAGGGTATCCTGTAAAGGCTAAAGCATTGTAAATAGTAAACAGATGCCTCTTTATTTAAATGTAAAATGCTTGTTTTCAACTCTTGTTTATACCTTTGCTGCTTGTAAGTGCTGCTGATCTACATTGGCCTCTTTGCAGCCACTAACTGTCTACATACACTCCAGAAAAGGCATTTCTCAGGGCAGGTTTTTTGATGGTGACAACAGTGAATAGTGGACTATCCACAGTGTTTTCTGAAACAGGTACTTGTAGTTTCCATGAAAAGCCAGTTGTAAAACTTTAGGAAGCCCTTGAACAAGGACCATCATGTAGGATCAGTGGGTATTCTTTTAATGAATTCTGTAAATTAAAAAAAAAAAAAAGATTAAAATGTCTTTTAAAATTACATTTACATTTTGAGGGGTTTTTTTTCTGGATTTACATATACTTTGAGTTAAAAAAAAATTCCATATAAAAAATAACAATAGGGAATAAATTAAATTATTTAAGTTATCCTGCTAAACTTTACACCTAAACATAGGAGGCACTACTTCAAATTAAGTTTGCTTTAATTTAATGTATTTATTTTTTTGTAATCTCATAAGTTGGAGGGACACTAGGATAACTGAGCATGTATGTTAAATATCTACAAATTTAAAAATGTGTCAAAATGATACTTGTATATATTTCCAAAGATTCCTCGAAGACTGTTTGAAATACATTAATAGCTTGAAAGAATTTTGGAGTTTAACTTTTTTTCAAAGTTCAGCACTTGTTTCTTTAAATTTACAGTTTCCGAATTTTACAGTTTTCTGGAAACTAGGATAAATTATGTCTTGTGTGAATATATATATTCTTGTGCCAGTATCTATATCTCTTTGTATTTCTGAAATCAAGCATCTATAGTTTGCTTTCAGAAACAGCAGTTACCAAGGTGACATATGGTGAAGTGGGCTTCAAGCATAAAGGCACATACATCACTATCCTAACAGTTAAAAAACAGAGGCGACCATTGTAAGAAGCCCTTATGGAGAATCCCCCTGCTATTTACATATCGCCTTAGTAACCACATAACGGCTAAAAACTGGGAAACACTTAATTCCCCACTGACAAAAATATACATGATTGACGTCAATGAAACCAACTTTTTTAATCCTTCCTTCAGATCTAATAACAATTATGTGCTAGTGAAAACTGTAAAAAAAAAACCCATTCAACTAAATACAAATTGAACTTATGTACCTACACTGGTAAAGAGTCTTTGCAGCCAAAGACAAAAAAGACATGTAAATGATAAAGCTGCAATACCTTATTGGTCTTAGGAGTAGCAGGCAGAAGCTGAGCATAAGGTAAGTACAGTGGGGACAGAAAGTATTCAGACCCCCTTACATTTTTCACTCTTTGTTATATTGCAGCCATTTGCTAAGAGCATTGAAGTTCATTTTTTCCTCATTAATGTACACACAGCACCCCATATTGACAGAAAAACACAGAATTGTTGACATTTTTGCAGATTTATTAAAAAAGAAAAACTGAAATATCACATGGTCCTAAGTGTTCAGACCCTTTGCTCAGTATTTAGTAGAAGCACCCTTTTGATACAGCCATGAGTCTTTTTGGGAAAGATGCAACACGTTTTTCACACCTGGATTTGGGGATCCTCTGCCATTCCTCCTTGCAGATCCTCTCCAGTTCTGTCAGGTTGGATGGTAAACGTTGGTGGCCATTTTTAGGTCTCTCCAGAAATGCTCAATTGGGTTTAAGTCAGGGCTCTGGCTGGGCCATTCAAGAACAGTCACAGAGTTGTTGTGAAGCCACTCCTTTGTTATTTTAGCTGTGTGCTTAGGGTCATTGTCTTGTTGGAAGGTAAACCTTGGGCCCAGTCTGAGGTCCTGAGCACTCTGGAGAAGGTTTTCGTCCAGGATATCCCTGTACTTGGCCGCATTCATCTTTCCCTTGATTGCAACCAGTCGTACTGTCCCTGCAGCTGAAAAACACTCCTACAGCATGATTCTGCCACCACCATGCTTCACTGTTGGGACTGTATTGGACAGGTGATGAGCAGTGCCTGGTTTTCCACACATACCACTTAGAATTAAGGCCAAAATGTTCTATCTTGGTCTCATCAGATCAAAGAATCTTATTTTTCACCATCTTGGAGTCCTTCAGGTGTTTTTTTAGCAAACTCCATGCAGGCTTTCATGTGTCTTGCACTGAGGAGAGGCTTCCGTCGGGCCACTCTGCCATAAGGCCCCGACTGGTGGAAGGCTGCAGTGATGGTTGACTTTCTACAATTTTCTCCCATCTCCCGGCTGCATCTCTGGAGCTCAGCCACAGTGATCTTTGTGTTCTGCTTTACCTCTCTCACCAAGGCTCTTCTCCCTGGATAACTCAGTTTCGCCGGACGGCCAGCTCTAGGAAGGGTTCTGGTCATCCCAAACGTCTTCCATTTAAGGATTAGGAACCTCAGGAACCTTAAGTGCAGCAGAAATTTTTTTGTAACCTTGGCCAGATCTGTGCCTTGCCACAATTCTGTCTCTGAGCTCTTCAGGCAGTTCCTTTGACCTCATGATTGTCATTTGCTCTGACATGCACTGTGAGCTGTAAGGTCTTATATAGACATTTGTGTGGCTTTCCTAATCAAGTCCAATCAGCATAATCAAACACAGCTGGACTCAAATGAAGGTGTAGAACCATCTCAAGGATGATCAGAAGAAATGGACAGCACCTGAGTTAAATATATGAGTGTCACAGCAAAGGGTCTGAATACTTAGGACCATGTGATATTTCAGTTTTTCTTTTTTAATAAATCTACAAAAATGTCAACAATTCTGTGTTTTTCTGTCAATATGGGGTGCTGTGTGTACATTAATGAGGAAAAAAAATGAACTTAAACGATTTTAGCAAATGGCTGCAATATAACAAAGAGTGAAAAATTTAAGGGGGTCTGAATACTTTCCGTCCCCACTGTATATGACTTAACTTTTTAACATTTTTTTTTTCTAATTTTTTTTCTTGGACTAGGGGAGGAGTCCCTAAAAAAAAATTGGACCTTGCATTTTTAGTGTAAGGCCTGGTTTACATTGTGATGGCTATACCCATGCAATGTTAAGTCTATGAAGGATTACATTTTATTATTGGGTGAAGGAACGTAGTTTCAATCACCCGGTTATTTTTTTGATTTTTTTATTAAATTGAGATGTGGAAATATATGGGTAAGATTGGGTGGAGGAAGTGTACAGGTATTAGTATGGTATTGAAGCCAAGACACCTTATAGAAAGTGATGTAAATATTACAAGATTAAAGATAACCCTTTCAGGGGAGGGGACTCATTCTGTGGGTATAGGTATCACTAGGAGACCAGGACTTCCTGTCTTTGATAACGCACTGTGGGAGGGGTGAAACACATCAACAGAATTTTTGGTGTCCTATCACATCACTTCCGCCATCCGTGCAACACACGCTGAGCCACAGCAAACCCAGAAGAGGCTTGTATTGTATATTCTGCAGACTGATCCTTTGACTTGTTTCTTGTAAGTGCAAATTTTAAGTCTTTTTTACTGAATAAATCCAAATAGTACACTATCTCTCCCTCTATTGACCCTGGTGGGACACGAGCATTAGATACAGTGGTGGCTGCATATGCCGCCAGCCTGTGAAAGACACAGAAGGAAAGAGAAGATTGCTGGACACTCCCTCACCAGACATAAGCGTTTTTGACCCTTATGCTGAAAAGCTGGGGGTCAATTCCTTCTGGTGAGTAGGGGTACAAGAGGGGTGTATGCTACATTTCATAGCGTGTTTTTGGAGCACCTTGGCACTTTATTTAAGAAGTATTGAGCACGGAGCACTTTATAGAAAGAAGGAGGATTATGAAATGAACTGATTTTTGGACCCTGTAAAGATTTGATATTTGAACTCACAGTTAATTTTTAATATTATTTTGAATATATTGCAATTTTGTATGTATTGTACATATTGTACACTGTATGCGCTATGGCAGGGATATGCAATTAGCGGACCTCCAGCTGTTGCAGAACTACAACTCCCATGAGGCATAGCAAGACTAACAGCCATAAGCATGACACCCAGAGGCAGAGGCATGATGGGACTTGTAGTTTTGCAACAGCTGGAGGTCCGCTAATTGCATATCCCTGCTCTATGGTATAATGTGTTACTATTATTTCTATAGGTGTTTGAGAACTTGTTGAACAGCAGCTGCAGGAGAGAGATACATGTATTTATCACATATCACAAGTTATTTTGATTTATCAATCACCCAGTCGTCATTTCTCAGGGGCTTAAAATCTACCCAGAGACATAACATGACAGTTGCCAGATCCTGGTATTTTCAGGCATATAGGGGACAATCTCAAGCTTACGGGTCTTCCCAGATGCTGAAGAAGTGCTGCACCCCCCTCTTATATGTGTACCCTAAATATAACATTGCATCTACATTGATCGGGATTTTAAGATTTGTATAGAATAGGGAATTTTTAGAAGCCCTACAATTTTTGCTGGCTGTGTCTCATGCTGGGGGGCATGGCCAAGAAGTCAAGGCAGATAGCCACATCTATAGCGGGCTACTTTAACAGTAATGATCCAAGGTACAGGAGTAGTGCACAGAGGGATCCCTAAACTTATCTACCACTTACACTGACATTCCCAGTTTTCAAAACAATAATGAACAGAAAGGCAAAGATGAGCCATGAAAACTCACTGATTTCTTTCAAGCAACAGAAAAATAGTGTGTACCAAATGGACCTGAAACACATTGCTCAGCATTTACCCTATTTAAGCTTCACCGTTAGATGGAGATTCCTCGGCTTCTAGCTCACCCAGGAAGCATGGCAGCCCACAACACAATTTGGCTCCATCCTCTGCAACTGAAAGTCAAAATCCAGGCTCGGGCACACAGTGAAGGCCTCCCATGCCTTAGAGATAAAGGGAGATCTTAGGGCTTATCATTAGAAGGCACTAGAAAACTGGTTGATCCAGTAAATGAATTTCCTACATCTAATCGACCCATCCTTGATACAACACTGCAAGCCATGTTGATATCACTGCATGGTTCGCTTCCTAAAGATATGATATCTTTAAAGCATCAGTTTCAAAAGCAACCACATGATTTGGGCAACACTGTCAGCCATGTTAAAAAGAAAAATGGGGGAGTATGTAGCAGCCCACAGAGACGTTGTGGACATTCATACAGAAGTCATAGAGGATCTCCAGAAAGTTAATTTTAAATTTACTGACCATGAAGACATGGTCCCACTGCAATAATATAAAATTCAGAGAAATATTTGAATCAGTCCCCTGGCATAACTCTGACAGTAAATGATATTTTTCTTATTTTTTTTTTTTTACTTTTCACTTTGATATCTCTTGATTACCTCCTCAGAGATGTTAATGAATGTATGTTGACCTTTCCAAAGCAACATTTTATCTAGAAATCGATTGCTGCCACTTACCAAAGCATTATGAAACAAGAAAATTCTATATAGCATAGATTGGGTATCCTATCAAACCATTGATAACTAAAAATTGAAAAATCAATGCAGTCTTCAACATAGAAGCTGGCTTCAGCTTTTTGAAAACGTGGGACCCTGAAGTCCACCCAGAAGTTTAAAACAGCAACAGTAAGCCTGCTTTCTTAGCAGCCAACAACCTTGTCACTTCAAGATACCTTAATGACCTCTGTTCCCTTCCAGTGCAAACAATACATTGACAAATGTGAACAGATGCCTTGAAATGTGCTGTGATTAAGCTGTGATTAAGCTGATTGTAATGTTTTGAAATATTCTATGCTGCAGGTGATTTCCGCCTCTTTGAATTCCAAATGTATTTCCTCAGAACTCCCTCAGAACTGAGAGAATTGAAAAAAATGAGTTATTGAAGCTGATGATGGCTGGGGCATCTGCTGGTATGATTGAGGATTATATCAGGTACAATAGTAGACTTTAAATGCATCTGCTATTTTCCTGAGATTCATCCATTTCTTGTTAGTAATCAGGTTGATTAGATATGGCATTTTCAGTTGCTAATGCCTGAGTTGTGTGAATAGCAATTTATTGGTCATGTTGCCTTGTTGGCAGAAGGCAATTTCAATCTGGAAAGGTGTTTATCACAGTTAGCTATCAATAAAGATCTCATTTAGAGGTGTTTGTTGGAAGAATGTGAGCTAGGGGAGATTTTATTAAAAGACTCCAAGGGTTTTAGTCTATCGCGAAGGATGAAAGGTTGTTGCATCATCCTTCTCTTATCTATTGCACCAATTCAGATTTTTATGCTTCTGGTGCATTCTTTATGTACACATCAGAGGGTAAATATGTTTGTTTCGGAAGAGAAGTTCAAGTTTAAATATTTTTATCTGATGCATATGGCTTTTATGGAGAATATTACAAAACATTTCAAGACACGTTAGTCCCCTATTTAGTCTCTATCTTTAACAAAGTTGTGTCCTACAATTCTTTTCTGACTCATATGTTAAAATTGATCACTGTTACTTTGTCTACTAGGAAAGAAGCTGATTTACCCCCAAAAGCTAGAGATCCATGCCAAAGCTCTTACCAGCTGACTTATGCCGCTCACCCAGCACATAACCAATCCTGATCAGGTGGGTTTTGTAAAAGGCAGATAGGACCCTTTGAAATTGATTGGATTTACTGAATTGTATAAAACTTCTTCTCCGCTACTGGTTTTAGACGATAAGAAAGCATTGACTAAGTGTTCTCAGATTATCTGTTGTAAGCCATCTAGAAGTTTGGGTTGAAGGTTAAAGTACTGTAAAACTAAAGGCAAAACATGTTTTTATTGCTGTCTGTGCCCCCATTAGGGAAATTCACCCTCTCTTTTTGTCCTGTTTACCATTATCATTGAAAGTGAAAGTTAAAAAAAAGGTCCAAATTTTGGATTGTCCCCAGAAAAATAATGGAGTGGAAATCTTCCAATGGGGACACTAGTTTTGATGATTTGCATTAATTAATTTGCAGGGATTTCCTCACTTCCTGTTTGGCAAGCTCCACAATGGGACACAGATGGCAAACAAAAATCTGACAGAAGGAATAGCCTTCATTTACTCTATTCAAAATGAAAAAAAAAGTTTTGCCTATGGTTCTATTTTAACCACTTGTTGACCAGCCGCCATCATTATATTGCGGCAGGTCGGCACGATCCCGCAAGCCGTCGTAGCTATACGTCGGCTCCTTTAAGCGGGATAGCAGGCACACATGCCGGCTGCACTCGGGGGGGGGGTGCAGATGCTCGCGACTGCAGGCCACGAGCGATCGCGGGCACGAGAGGGCAGAACAGGGACGTGTGTGTGTAAACACACAAATCCCTGTTCTGAGAGGAGATGCAAATCGTGACTTCCTAATAGCTAGGAACCACGATCAGTCATCTCCTATAGTCAGTCCCCTCCCCCTACAGTTAGAACACACATAGGGAACACAGTTAACCCCTTGATCGCCCCCTATTGTTAACCCCTTCCCTGCCAGTGACATTTATACAGTAATCAGTGCATTGTTATAGCACTGATCACTGTATAATTGTCAATCATCCCAAAAATGTGTCAAAAGTGTCCGATGTGTCCACCATAATGTCACAGTCACGATAAAAAACGCAGATCACCGTCATTACTAGTAATACAAAAATAAAATAAAATAAAAATGCCATAAATCTATCCCCTATTTTGTAGACGCTATAACTTTTGGCGCAAACCAATCAATATACGCTTATTGCGATTTTTTTTTTTACCAAAAAAGATGTAGAAGAATACATATTGGCCTAAACTGAGAAAAAATTAGCTTTTTTTAAAAAAAAATTGGAGCTATTTATTATAGCAAAAAGTACAAAATATTGTGTTTTTTCAAAATTGTCGCTCTTTTTTTGTTTATAGCGCAAAAAATAAAAACTGCAGAGATGATCAAATACCACCAAAAGTAAGCTCTATTTGTGGGGAAAAAAAAGGACATCAATTTTGTTTAGGTACAGCATCGCATGACCACGTAATTGTCAGTTAAAGCGCCACAGTGCCGTATCCCAAAAAGTGCTCTGGTCATTGAGCAGCCAAATCTTCCGGGGTTGAAGTGGTTAAATATTACCTGCAATCATGGTCCTATATATTCCTCCCTCTGCACAGGTCTGTGTCTCTAGCACACTGTCCACATCATTCCACGTCTTTAGTGAGACCTGTCTCCTTGGTAATGGAACCACTGACAGAAGCCATTGGAATTAATCTACAAATTGAAGGGCTTATAGTAGCTATTCATACTATTCAGGCCTTTTTTGTAGATGATGTAATACTTACCTTAAATGATCCAACTCTTTCCCTAAGTATTCAACAATTGTCTGAAAAGGGAAACAAGGTAGAGCCCTTTTACTCCATCCTAATCAAGCATAAACAAGCACAAATAATGGGATACCCAGATGTCCAAGATTACTATGCTGCAGCTATTTTGTACCAATATAAAACTTGGTTTTACCCTACCCCAGAGAAATTTTGGTACACTATTGAAAAACATGTTGCTCTGGGTCAGGACCCTGTAGCATTAGTAATATCAGCAACTTTAAGAAAACTAATTGTAATTTCTGATCATCCCACTATAGTCTTTACTGTATAGATGTAGGCCTTATTGGTGGAAATGGGGAGGTTGTAGGGCCTTACTCTCTCTATTCTAAACCCACTGGGTACCTATGAACTCCTCAGCCCCTATTTGTATGGGTAATTTCTGATTAGCTGCTCGATTACCTATAATTAGACACTGGAAATAAATGTTAATGTTCCCAACTTCCATGCATTACATCATAGTTAACATACAGTCAAGGGAATTCATAGAGTGTTTAAAACACTCTTTAGAATTCCAATGTGCCTCCACACGACAGATGTCAGTGCAGGTGACAGAATCATGTGCAGGAGAGGTGGGGCAGTGATGTCACGCTCTCCACTTCATCCAATCAGAGGAGGCTTTGCATTCATTAAGAAAATGTAAAGCATTCGTTGAATGGTGCCTGTGCCAAACAGCCAACCTCCTGTGTTTGGAATGCAGCAGACCAGTCACTCAGCATGAGACCTGGAAGCAAGTGGAGATCACTAGAGTAGCAGCATCTACTTTAGTCAATTTTTGGCTTCTAGCAGTATATTTCAGCCCCGGAGCAGAGGGAACCTTAGAGTAGGGGCTGCATGACTGGGGGCAGCTGGTTTGGTGCACAGGAAGTAGGGTTATTTAGTGAGTAGCACTCTGGGGCGGGCTTCCAGTTTAATTACATGGAAGTGGAAGAGGTAACATCAAAGCTGTAGAGCTTTTCCCTCCCTCCCCCTTTTTAATAGTGAATGGATGTGTGTGTGTTTTGTTCTTATGTTTTGTTGTTTCAGGTGCCGTGGCAGGGGTCTCTGGTTCCTGAAGGTCGGAATGGTGATGGTAGATATATCTATATATATATGGATATATACTATCTGGTGTGGTACGGGTTGGGACCTATTTTGGGATGGGTACCTTTCCCTAACTGGTAATATGGACTATCGGTCATCGAGCTGAAGGACAAGAAGGAGGTATGCATTTGTCCCTGTGCTGAATGGATCACGGCTAGGGGCCAGGATGCTGTGGTGGTGGTCAGTCGATGAGATAGTGGGGCCTTCTTTCAGGAAACTCAGACGTAGTAGTAAAATATTTTTTCTTGTTAAAATATGTTCGTTAGAAATATATGATATATCTATATATATATCTATATATATATCTATATATAGATATATATATCTATATATCTTGGATTTATTGGCCATTTAATCCAGAAGGTGTCATGTGTTTCATTAGTTTTAGTAAGTGTAAGGTAATTATGTAATGGGCGTGATTTGGTATAGGTATTTAGCTGGGCAAGGAACATATCAGCACTACACCAGTCATGGCAAGGTATGGGACATACATGGTTACATTGGTCCAAGCCAATGTAACTATATTTAAAATATTCATACCTGGAATTCCTCTACCTTTCTGCTCCAACTTCTAACTGCACCAAAATCATACATAAACAAAAAAGAAATACAGTTTTTAAGGGACTGCACAAACAAATTGTAGTTTCTTAAAAAAATATCAGTTTATTTCAGTAATCATTAAAAAAAAGCTTATCCTGCATAAAAACCTGTAAAATCTAGGATCTCATTATATTCAGTTTTACAGCATTACCACTCCAAATATTGGGCCACCCATCACTGTCACTGCTTAGCTACCATAACATATGAGGATTGCAGTTTTTGTTACTTAAATATGTCAAGAATGCATACAGGTACTGGTTCCACAGTGACACGGGGCAGACTTGAGTGAACGCCTTTCGCTGCTCGCTAAAGAGGGGAGATGTGTGACCACACCATTGGTGCAGGGTGTGGGGAATATATATCCCATTGGGGGGCTTTGGTGAAATATTAGGGGTCTAAACAGACCCCTGATGTCTCACTTTTGAGACAAAGAAAGGGGCTGAGGACAGAGATTCCCCAGTCCCTTTCTCTGTAGCCTCAGCTGCACTGGACAGTGAATAAATGGGAAGTGCTCTGTGCTGAGCGGCTTACAGTTCATTCAAAAACTGAAACACAGCTTACTATGCTTCAGTTATGAATAAACACAGCAATGATTGGCACCAATCACCCGCTGTGTTTATTCAGAAAAGGAAGGGGCTGGTAAATTACATATTTACCTGCCTCTTCCCCTGCTCTCCATCCTAAAGCGTTCCCGGCAGTAGAGGAGAGGAAGGAAGCCAGCAGTGCTTGACAGTGGGGACATGGGGGCGGGCGTAAAGTCCAGAAATCTGTGCCCTACGGGCTGATTAGGATGTGCCCAGGCACACCCTGTGCGCATGCCTATGGATCCCATGTTTTTATTGTTTTTTTTATACAGGATTAGCTGTTTTAAATTGTTACTGAAATAAACTGATATATATATTTTTTTTAAGAAAACCAAAATTTGTTTGTGTGGTGCTGTAAACAAATGTATTTCTTCTTTGTGTATGTATGATTTTGGTGTCATTTGGAATGTGCCTCCATCCAGAACCATATATACTCTTGTAGGAATCAACTAATTGCAACCAAACATAATAATATTATACCACATGTATCAAACAAACTGTTTTATTTATCTACTGATAGTTCATTGCATTGAAAAATGTGTGTAAACTCTAACAATGAACTTTTCTTATTTACGGAGCACCGACCCCTATGTTACGGAAAAGAGGAGAAAGGGAAGTGTTCTGTAATCCTATCCTATGGTGGCTACTTTACTTCTTAGATACAGTACAGTGAATAGGGTGTTGTCACCTTAGGACAGGAAGCATTTTGCTGACCCAATCACCAGGTAAAAATGAAGGAAAAAAATTAGAAAACAGGTATTTAATTCAACCACTACATCTAAGAACCATGTTATTGGCTTTGAATGCACTTTAACAATACATTAGCCTTAAATACAGAAATGAATGTACTTACTCATTAGTTGATTCAATGCTTTATACTTTGTATAATAATAAAATCCATTGTTACTAATTGTGTTTAAAACCAAAACTTTTTTTAGTTTTGGATGGAGTAGGAAGAATATAAATTCCCTGCAGGTTTTTTTTTTCCTGTTTGTGCCCCATTGGTCAGTCTTTTTCTACCAAAGAGACAACATGACATGATAGAAGATGTTCCCAAAGAGTTGTCACAATAATTGGTGTTACCTTTTTTCTTGTTCTGGTGAAAACTCTAAAATTTCAGCTTTTCCATCACTTTCTCTCCCAATGACTGTGGTCACTAGGACTATTTAGGACGTGAATTTCACCAGCATAAATACAGAAATATAAAGTTCAGAGGGGGTTCAACACTTCTCCACCTTAGGCAGTGCTATAAAAATTAATTAACTCATAACAATAAGTCAAATTATTAAAAAAAACAGCTAATACAATTATCTATCCATTTTTTGCTGTCACTATTTATACATAGTATAGAAAAGTGAATGTCATTTTTTTTTTTTTTCTATAAAATGTTTACTTGACTTGTAAGTCAAAAAATCATTGCATGAAAATATCACTTGTCAAATAAATTATTTTTAATACTGGAAACCTAAAACAGAAAGTTGGCTATCAACAGGGAATTTAAATTCAAACTTCTTTTCACTTTTTTCACATTCCTAAAATCCTTTCTGTTGCATTTTCGTAAGCAAATAATGTCCATGTTTCCTACATGATGGATGCCTAAAACAGATGTCTTGTCCCGCTATAGCAACAAGGAAGACACTATGAACATTTTCTAGGTTTGTTTTGACGGCTGTCAAGGTCTCAGACTTCTCTTCACAAACGGCCTTAATTCTTCAGTGAAGAAATGTTTTGTCTGTTTGTTATTTTCATCTAAAGATGGTGCACTCATGTTTCTTGCACTATCACTCAGAACTATCCTGGATTTTGTTGTTGTTAGCCATGGATGAGAAATATTTGGCAAGCTGTTGTTAGGAATTTTAGATTCTCTACACTTGTCTTGGAGTCCTGGAGATTCTGTGACCTCACACATTGGAAACCCCTTTTTGTACATAGTTTCTGTACACATATTTTTTTGGTGGTGTGGGGACATATTTATAGTTCTGTTCTAATTCTTTTTTTTCATCCTGTAAGAAAATTGAGGATATTTTTGTTAAGAAACAAAGGTGTCTTGGCAAGGGGAATCCTGCGTTGCATCAGAGGGGGGCGGGGTCACCCGTACATGTCACTGGGAAACCCCGGCGTTTCCCCTTGTCAGAAGGGGACGGGGTCACATGACAGGTGGCCCCGCCCTCAGCTACATAAGCGCTGTCAAGCTAGCGCCGTGTCATTGGCTGGGTGCCTCCGGTGGAGGCAGCATCCTGTGCGTGTTCCTCGCTGGAGATCATCCATCGCTAGAGATCGAGAATTGGATTACATCGCTGGAGTAGGAGCATGGATTTATTGGATTACATTGCTGGAATCTCTTTTTTATTTTTTTTTTTATTTTTAATAAAGGACTTGTCCCAAGCCGTCTCCTGTGGTTTTTTTAACATTTTGACACTTTCTTTTTGTGAAATGGTAGGGGTACAATGTACTCCTTACCAATTCACATGGGGGGGCGGGATCTGGGTGTCTCCTTTGTTAAAGGGGGCAAGGGTTGTGGGTTGTGGGGATGAGGCCCTTGTCTCCATCAAAATGGGGACATCCTTCCCATGTTGAGGGCATGTGGCCTGGTACGGTTCAGGAGGGGGGGCTGCTCTCTCACCCCCCTCTTTTCCTGCGGCCTGCCAGGTTGCGTGCTCAGATAAGGGTCTGGTGTGGATTTTTGGGGGAACCCCACGCCATTTAAAAAAAAATAAAAATTGGCGCAGAGTTCCCCTTAAAATCCATACCAGACCCTTCTGGTATAGATTTTTGGGGGGAACCCAACGCCATTTTTTAAAAAATTTAGGCGCGGAGTTCCCCTTAATATCCATACCACACCTGAAGGGCCTGGGAATTTAATTTTGGGGGACCACCACGCATTTTTTAAAAATTTTTCAATGACTTTCAATGACTTTTATATGTATTGTCGGGACTGACAATTCATTAATAGCCAGCACTAGCGCTAGCACTTTTAAATGACTTTTTTCCTTTAGAAATGTCATTTTGTGCAGGGACTGCTATAAACATGGGAAACATGCGCTACTTTACAGGCATACTATAGACACCTACCCCCCCAGGAATGAAATTTAAAGGAATATTTCACTTTTATTGTTTCACTTTAAGCATTATTAAAACCACTGCTCCCGAAAAACGGCCGTTTTTAGAACTTTTTTTTGCATTGATACATGTCCCCTGGGGCAGGACCCAGGTCCCCAAACACTTTTTATGACAATAACTTGCATATTAACCTTTAAAATTAGCACTTTTGATTTTTCATGTTCATGTCCCATAGACTTTAATGGTGTTCGCGTGTTCAAACAAAATTTTTGCCTGTTCGCATGTTCTGGATGCGAACCGAATAGGGGAGTGTTCGGCCCATCCTTAGTTGTAAGTATAGTAATAAATAAGATGATGATGTATGTGACAGTCAAACTAGACCATGCTTAACACACCTTGCTCTATAAGACATAATCCATCAAACAATAGCAATGATGACCAGAATAGTCAGGCAGATAATAAAAATTGGAGTGTTACTTTGCATTGATGGTCAGTTATATTTGCGGGTTAGTGGGAGTGGTAAATTGGTGGTCAGTGGAAAAACACCCTATTACATTGGTGATCAGTGTCAGTGTCCACCTACTGAGGTGGTCAGTGGAAAGAACGCCCTTTATATTAGATGTCATTGTAGTGCTCCTTACATTGGTGGCCAGTGTGAATAATGGCCCATTACAATGGGAGTCAGTAGAAAGAATGTTCCCTGACAAACATTAGCATTGCTCAATGGTACCAGAACTATGCAGGCACTGTCAGGCAGGAGGTTAACCACCAGGCACTTATAACCAGTGAACACACAATCCATTATGTAATTTCTCCAAGATTCATTACACCACACTGTTATTTCAAGACCATACTTGGAAAGTTAAAGTGGTTGTAAATTCAGGAAAAAAAAAACCTTCAAGACAAAGGCATAATGAGCTAGTATGACTTGCATACTAGCTCATTATGAAAAATACTTACCTTAGATCGAAGCTGTTACAGCACCGGCGACATGTCTCTCTGAGCTATTTCTGGGTTCGCCGGCTCCGGCGCTGTGATTGGTCGAAGCCACGATGACAGCACTGTGCGCAGGAGCTGCCGGTCATGGTACGGCTACTGAAAAAAGGCACGAGCGGGCCGTTTTTTCAGTGTGAATGTGTCATTGACGTTGGTACATGCGGATGCAGTGAATATCTCCTAAACTGTGCAAGTTTAGGAGATATTCACGGTACCTTCAGGGAAGTCTTATTATAGGCTTCCCTGTAGGTAAAAGTGGTGTAACAGGGTTTACAAGCACTTTAACCTTAGCAACACTTATGTACAAAAATTTTGACTTTTGACCTTAAATTAAGCATCATTGAAGTCCCATTTCATAACCAATCTTCTTGTAGGCCCCCTTAAAAGACCTATCACAGCATTCAAAGGTGGAAGGCACAAACTTAAATGTCTTAAGTTTATAGGCCCGCCCACAGACCATAATTGAAAACATCAAGGCTGATGTTCTTCCAGTACACTCCATCCTGAAAAAGGTTACCTGGATCAACCTCCAGCAATTTGTGTAAAACCGCAATTCCGAGCATCAGGTAAATAGATTTTGAAACCGCCTTTTTGCTTTTAATCTTTGACCTAATCAAAACTGCATGTTTGATTACCAGACCTCCTGATGGAACTATTTCTGACCACTTCACTCTCAAGTCTAGAAATACAATAACTCTTGAAACTGCAGAGTCGGTGCCATTTCAGGGCACAAAACCCAAACCAGTGGAATTCAGGTTATACTTAACACCAAAGTGTCCACATTCCAGTCTCATTGCTGCTCTCCTTTCTGCCCAGAAAATACATGAGAGACCAATCACATACACTGTACATTTGTGACCATGATCAGGTATCATAAACACACTAACTAGCAACTAGCAAAGTAAAACATTCAGTGTGTTGCTGCCACCATATTCATTCCCAATTCCCCACACCATCAGCATTCAGCTGATTCAGGTTGAATAGCGGAAGAGCAAAAATGTCAAGACAACCAATATCCTGGTCTATGGAATGCATTGCACTCTAATCCCCAACTGCTGCACTAATATGGAAAAAATGCAAACCATATTAATGTGCTTCAAAACAGCATGAACAACTGAAAATGCAACAGAGATGAAACATCACTGTGCACCAATAAGTAATATGATGAAACCAGCCACACTTGCATAAAATCATGATAACATCATAAAGGACAGGTAACACAATCCATTTAACTGCACCCCAAAGTCCCTACCAGCCTGATCGGTTTTGGAAAAACAAAAAGTACATGTATTTTGTAATATATTCAGATCAAATTTCCCCTCTGAAAAATCCCTCCATGGGCTGGTCATTTCCCTAGTCTGAAGTGCATCATACTGTAGAAGGCAAAAGTAAAGACTGGTTAATACAAGCTGCCATCATAATTACCTTGACCTACCACACCAAATTTGGCAAAAATATTCATAAGTAAAGTAAATGTCACTGTTCTTTTATCTGTATCTGCTTCTGAAATCGTTTCACCACCAACCACACTATAACGTCTTTTGTGACACCTTTCTATCTCTTCATTTTAAAACCAAAAAAATGATAGTGCCCTTTCCACTGCCATTGCCGAAATGGCAAAATGACTTAGCTTTGCTAAGAATAAAAGTATCAAATCTCTCCTCATCTCATCTGACGTCACATCTTGAACCTCAGCTTCCAATGCATACCATTGCCTCTACACTCTAGTGTAAGCATCTCAATTAGAACCTGCCATAGAGTTCCTCACCCTAACTGTCAATTGTCCAACCCAATTCTCCAAAGGTTCTTGGATTCCTGGTGACTGGTGATTGCTCCACATGTTTTATCAGCTCCCAGAGTAGCCCTTGCTGAAACAGAGAATGCATCAGCTACACCATTCTCCATATCAGGCATGTGTACAACTGACTAAACTGAATAATTAACTAATAATGTAACACAATACTTAACCAAGTTAACCAAAGGCCATAAGTGTATTGACCATCAGGACCACTGCCATGTTATCTGGGTTGGGTTTCAGAAATGATAGCTGAGGTGCTATCCCCTTTGAAAAAACACCAAATAATAACCAAATTGGCTGCCCTTTTCCTCCATATTCCCTTGACTTTACAGCTTGGAACATATACAATTCTTTGGCTTTTTCACATAACTACTGCAGCAAATGATCCGTTCATTAAAACACTGGGTAATCCACTCATAGCTTTTATGCTGTGCCAGGCAGTAAGGATTAAGAACATCCAAGGTTTCTTTTTCACATTTTGAGACTAGCTTGAGGATTTTCACACCTTCTAATCTCTGAACATCTCATGTGAATTGTATTTGATGATTGAGATTGCTGACCCTGAGCACGTTACATGAAACGTGTTTCAAATGTTGCCTTGTCAACCTGGCTATATTTTGAGCACAAAATAGAAGTCTGTAGTAAACCTTTGCTCAGCAACCTGTCTTATGATATTTTATGGCACATATGTTAGCAGCCGTTTGTTTGGGTGGAGACTATTGGTAGCTATATGCTCTGAGCTCTGTATATTTTCCTTTCCTACTGTAATACTCTGCTCAAATATTCAGCGGCATGTTTGCAGACGTGTAGTGATGATAATATAAAAATAGAGATAAACAGCACAAACCATGCTGTTTTATTAAAGTGAACCTGTGCTCAACTGAATCTTTTAAAAACCCTGTTACAAAGCAGAATAGTCTCATCTGTGTTCCCCATCAAGGCACATGTGACAATGGGGGTTATTTACTAAGGCAAATCCACTTTGCACTATAAGTGCAAACTACAAGTGCAAAGTGCACTTGAAATTGCACTGAAAGTGCACTTGGAAGTGCAGTTGCTGTAGATCCGAGGGGTACATGCAAGGTAAATAAAAAACAGCATTTTAGCTTGCACATGATTGGATAATAAAATCAGCAGAGTTTCCCCTCATTTCAGATCTATCCCTCATGCCCTGTTCACACGAGTGGAACGTCCGACAGAAAAAGTCAGACGGAAGCTTTTCATCGTATATACCGATTGTGTGTATGCCTCATCTGACTTTTTTTCCCGAAAAATCTGACGGACCTAGAAATGGAACAAGTTCTAAATATTTCCGATTGACCCAATTCCTATCGGGAAAACCGATCGTCTGTATGCTGGTCCGATGGACCAAAAACAATGCATGCTCTGAAGCAAGTACGAGACAGAAGCTATTGGCTACTGGCTATTGAACTTCCTTTTTCTAGACCCTTTGTAAGTGTTGTACGTCACCGCGTTCTGAGCGGTCAAACTTTGGTCGGACTTTGGGTTGACCGTGTGTAGGCAAGACCGCTTGAATGGAATTCCGTCAGAGTTCCGTTGGAGAAACCGTCGGAGTTTATTCCGACGGCTAAACTGGTTGTGTGTACGCGGCATCAGATTTACAGCAACTGCACTTCCGAGTGCACTTTCAAGTGCAGTTTGCACTTGTAGTGCAAAGTGGTTTTGCCTTTCGTAAATAACCCCCAATGTGTGTGTAAAAAAAAAAAAAAAAAAAAAAGCTTACCCCGACCCACCGGTAGTCACCCTTCCAGTGACGCCTTGCTGCTCCTTCCTCTTTTTGAAGCTGTCAATAAAATACCTGATGTCAGCTGCTTCCAGAGCCTAAAGGGAGCTGTGGCATCAACCCCTCGGTCATGTGACAGTGCTTGGACATAGCGATTGGCTTCTAGACTTGAGCACTGTTACACATAAGGTAAAAGGCTACCCTCCATAAGCAACTGAGATAAAAGAAGGAAGAGCGGGGTATTGCTAGAGAAGTGGTTATCAGTGGGTTGGGGGAGGGGCCTTTTTACAGACGTGCTCACTTTGTCCAAAATAGGTAAAGTGACAGTGGGGGTTATTTACTAAAGGCAAATCCACTTTGCACTACAAGTGCACTGCAAGCGCACTTGGAAGTAAAGTCACTGTAAAGCCGATGGGGACATGCAAGGAAAATAAAAAACAGCATTTTAGCTTGCACATGATTGGATGATAAAATCAGCAGAGCTTCCCCTCATTTCAGATCTACCTCTTAGATTCAGAGCGACTGCACTTTCAAGTGCACTTGCAGTGCAAAGTGGATTTGCCTTTCGTAAATAACCCCCAGTGTCTCTTCAGACTGGACTTTAACCACCTCAATACTGTGCATTTTCGCCCCCTTCCTGCCCAAGCCATTTTTCAGCTTTCAGCGCTGTCGCAATTTGAATGACAATTGCGCGGTCATACAACACTCGACCCAAATGAAATTGTTATCATTTTTTCCCCACAAATAGAGCTTTCTTTTAGTGGTATTTGATCACCTCTGCGGTTTTTATTTTTTGCGCTATAAACAAAAGAAGAGTGACAAGTTTTAAAAAAAACACAATAATTTTTACCTTTTGCGATAATAAATATCCAATTTTTTTTTCTTTAAAACAAATTTTTTCTCAGTTTAGGCTGATATGTATTCTTGTACATATTTTTGGTAAAAAAAAAATCGCAATAAGCGTATATAGATTGGTTTGCGCAAAAGTTATAGTGTCTACAAAATAGGGGATAGTTTTATAACATTTTTATTTTTTTTTATTTTATTACTAGTAATGGCAGCGATCTGCGATTTTTATTGTGACTGCGATATTGCGGCGGACACATCGGACACTTTTGACACATATTTGGGACCATTCACATTTATACAGCGATCCGTGCTACAAAAATGCATTGATTACTGTATAAATGTGACAGGCAGTGAAGGGGTTAACACTGGGTGGTGATGGAGTGGTTAACTGTGTTGCTAGGGGAGTGATTCTAACTGTAGGGGGCGGGGACTCACTAGGGGAGGAGACCGATCGGTGTTCCCCTGTACTGGGAACACACCATCGGTCTCCTCTCCTCTGACAGGACCGTGGATCTGTGTGTTTACACACACAGATCCACGGTCCTGCTGTGTTACCGGTAATCGCGGGTGCCCGGCGGACATCGCGGGGAACCCGAGAACGCGCACCGGGTGCTTAGTGACACGGCGCGCGCGATCGCCGGCGGCGGCACGCGCGCGCCCCCTGGTGGCCCAAGAAAGCGAGGACATCATATGACGTCCGCCCGCAACAAGAGCTGCGCCGCCTGGCCGTCAATTGACGGCCAGCGGTCGGCAGGCGGTTAAATATCAGGTTATGTGTTAAGGGTTAATGTTTAGTGTTAGATTAGAGGTTATGGGTTTATTTTTACAGATTATGTTATGTATTAATTGTTTATTTATTAAGTATATTCAAGTATACAGAAACAGAGTGTTCATTCTCATAGAAAAGACATTGATAGCAGCATATTTTCAATGAGGTAAAACATTTTTTGTAGCTTATTATATATCAAGAAGAAATAACATTAGGTGTCAAATGATTTTCAGACAATACATACACATCATGGTAGAAATAAGAGGGTCAGTTAGTGAAATAAAGCAATGGCATGGTCTTTATACCTCATTAACTCTGGACTACCTGGGGGTTCTCTATGTTGTATTCAGAGGAGTCCCAGTGTCTCCATATAGCCTCAAATCTGGGAAGGGAATCATCAATTATGGCTGTGATACGTTCCATCCTGCGAATATCTGTAATAACTGACAAAAATTGTGCAAAAGTAGGGGGGGTGTTGGCTAACCAGCATTGGGGTATAACCCGTTTAGCCGCTAATAAAATGAAAGCCATCAGTTTCCTAAGCGTTTTTGGCATCTTAGGGAGGGGCAAGCCTAGCAAGAGATGTATAGGTTGGTGGGGTATAGGGAATTCTATGATTTTTTCCAATAGGGCATGGATCTGTGACCAGTATGGCATTATCAAGGGACATTCCCAAAATATATGGAAATTGGTGCCCAGAGATGAGCTACATCTCCAGCATTGTCCGGATGTAGTCAGTTTCTGTCTTAAAAGAAACTCCGGGGTTCTATACCAGAACATCAGTATTTTATAGGTTGTTTCTTTCTGAGCCACACATCTAGATGTCTTAGATGCACTTTCCCAGATATTCTTCCATTCACTTAATTGGATAGGTCTGTTTAAAATATGGGATCATTTGCGCATATATGTGTGAGTCTGTTCTGTGACAGGGGAGGCAGCATGCAGTATTTTGTAAATAGTGGATATTAGATGAGAATCATGAGGGCCTCTGGAGCACACCATTTCAAATTCAGTAGGGATAGTTAGGGTCAGTTGTGGTATTTTGGTGGAGAGAAAATGTTGGATTTGTAGAAAGGAGTAAAAGAGGTTTTTCGGGATTTTATATTTAGATTGTAGGTCAGTAAAAGTGAGGAGTTTACGGGTCACTGGGTTAACCAGGTGGCGTAGTTGGAAAATACCGGCTTTCGTCCATGGCAGCATGGCATCATACGAGAGGCTATCAGGGATTTCCGGATTAAAGGTAATATTTGTTAAAGGAGAGCATGGGGATGAAAGCTTATATTTACCGGAGCAGCTTTTCCATATTGAGAGGGTAAATAGCATTGAGTTTAAGCTGATTTTACGTAACTGAGAGATGAATTTATCCGAGGATGGCCATAACATATAGCATGGATGTGCGGGTACCGTGATGCCCATTTCTATCTCAGACCATCTGTTAGGGGCATATCTAGATGTCCAGGAGGTTATTGTTCTTAGATGGGCGGCGTAATAATATTTGATTATGTCGGGTGCCCCCAAACCTCCACCGGCTCGGGGTGCAAAAAGCACCGAGCTAGCTATCCTATGAGATTTATGATTCCAAATAAAATTTAGGAAATTTTGTTGGATTAACTTTAATTGGGACATTGGAACCTTGACTGGAAGGGTCTCAAAGAGATAAAGGAGCTTAGGGAGCACCGACATTTTGAGGACGTTTATCCATCCAAGAAGGGATAAGGGGAAATTTGTCCATGACTTTAATAATTTGTTGATTTCTATAAACATAGGAGGAAAGTTGGCCTGAAAAAGAGTATTAATTGTTGTTAAATCAAGTGGTATGGAATTTGTTTCAGGATATATTTCAAGGATTTGGTAAACTCTAAAGTTTAAAAAAGTGGATACAATAAAGGATCAGGGATAGCTTAAAGGATATCCAAGGGTTCAGTTTTTTATTTTTTTTATAAAACAAACATGTCATACTTACCTCCTCTGTGCAGTTGATTTTGCACAGAGTGGCCCCGATCCTCCTCTTATGGGGTCCCTCAGCAGAGCTCCTGGCTCCTCCCTGCATCGAGTGTCCTGTTGGAGAGCCGCTCTCCTTTGGGACACTTGTGCAGGTGCGCTCCTATTGACACAGACAGCAGGATGCCCCCCCGCCTCCCACGTCATTAGATTTGATTGAGATCAGCCAATGGCTGCGCTGCTATCAACCTATCCAATCAGGATTTGAGACACCAGCTGGTGTGCTCGCCCCGTCACTGGAAAGACCGGGTTCAGGTAAGTAAAAGGGGGGCTCTGGGGGGCTGCTGCATGACAGGAGGTTTTTCACCCTAATGCATAGAATGCATTAAGGTGAAAAACCTTGACGGTTTACAACCCCTTTAACTGTTCAGAAGAAGGTACAGATTGTAAAGTTTGGGGGTTGTTTACCACATTGTAGAGCCTACCAGTGAGCGGGGTCCACACCAGTTGGGCCGTTTAAAGGCTTGTTGGCCCACTTTTCTTAAATAAAAATAAAAACAAGTCCAATAACTAAACAGTTGCCCACGCAGGGGTTTCAGCTTTCCACAGCAACAACGTACATGAAAAATGCCAAGACACCTGGCTTTCTTTAGCAACACCACTGCTCAGGCTTATGCTTCCCTCTTGGCCATATAACAGAGTACCTGTACAGGCACTATACCTCTTTTCCAGCTTCCTTGCTGCTCAGACCACAAGCTTGGGCTCTCTGTCTGCTCTGTCAGGCTATACCATGCAGACATGCACGCTTCTCCCTTGCACGCCTAGACTCCTCGGGAGGGTGGAGCCCAGAACCCTGGTCCTGACTCTGCTATTAGCCCAGGACCCACCTGCACAATCAACAAGCCAGACTTCTGGCTGTTACCAAAACCCGGTCCCAGGATTGGAGATTTCATCCACCCAGATCCCTGCGAAATCTCCAGGCTCCAGGTCCCCAACTGGATTTTACAAACCTTGGAGGAAACTGACAAAACAGATTCCTCCACATTAAATAATAATCCTGGAGCCCCTCAACCTGTCTGGTTGACAATCCTGGGTGGCAAACACCATGACAGGGAACCGTACTGTCACAAGATCAATAGCTTAAATAGATAATTACATTTTTGTTAGCCCCAAAATGTATTAATCAAAGTATACAATACCAAATCCTTGCTTCCAAAAAGGTATGTGCCAATCATCAGTACTCTAGGCAAGTGGTTGTCACCTTAATTGACTTAAGGGGCTTCATGTGTGGCCTACTGTATGTCATTGCCCAAGGGCAACACAAAATATTCAGTAAATGTAATGCTACAGAGAGCTATTAGAGGCTGCAAGCATGCAACAGGAGATAGTCAAAGTCTACAGACATACCAAAGCCCTTTTTACAAATCAATGCTGTTGCATTTGTGCTCCCTACAGCCCCCTTAAAAATGATTTGTGCCGAACCAAACTAGACAGATATTACAAAATGGCAGCCATACAGAACTTTCCCTCTCCTATGATGCCCATAATAGAACACCCCTAGTTTTCCACAGGGCTGTCGCTGTCAGACAAGGTATTCAAATTACAGTCAGAACAGGAGCTCCTATGAGCCACCCATTTATTACATTCTGACAGGTGAGCTTCCATCTTCAACCTTTCAACAGACTCCTTGACCCTAACATTGGCTCTTTGGAGGTCTTTGCAATTTATACATTTTCTTCGCTCCTTGCTCATGCCCACCTCCTTTCACAGACATCACACCATTTGAGAAATTCTGCCAAGGTAGTGCAATACTCAAGTCCCTTTCTATATCTTGCCAGTTCCTTCTTAGCATACACTCTCAACAGGACCCACCCTATTTAGCTAAATGGGAAAAAGGATCTGAACACTACATTTTCTGAACACCAAAAAGATTGTATCCTATTCTTTGCACATAAATCCTCGCTCTGTAGCAAATATCAAGAAACCACACTACAAGATTCTAACATGCTGGTACAGGACCCCCTTAGTCCTTGCCAAACTATTTCCGCAGCAAAGCGATCTGTGCTGGAGATGTGGGGCCCAAAAATATACACTCCTACACATTTTCTGGGAATACTCTATCATGCACCCCTTTTGGCAGAAAGTCCTCCGCTTAACCCAAAAACTCACTGACATACAGTAGCCTCTGTCTTGCTAAACCTGACACTTCTGTCCAGGAAACACTATTATAAATCCCTCCTTAAACATTTGCTAAACGCCGTTAGAGCCTGTGTTCTTAATATGTGAAAACCGCAGTTCCCACCTATTGAAGCACAGTGGTTTGTCAGGATAAACGATATGCAATGCATGGAACTTACTTCTGCCTTATTTGATAAATCTGAGTAACATAGGGCCAGGTGATTCTACTGAGACTTGTTTCAATTTTTTGATGAATACCTCCAGTATGCATAGGTTTGCAGCCACACTATTTTCATGTATTATGGGGGGCATCCCCCCTCAGGTGCACCCTCTCTGGATTTCCCAAAGTCAACAAATCCTTTTTTCTCTTCCCTTTCTCTTTACCCTCCCTCCCTTCTAAGACTGTTCTTCTCCACACCATCTTACATATCAAAAAACCTGGTGTGCACTGGCATTGTATATACGACTGATGGAATATCTTTTCTGAGAGATGTTGATTTAGCAAATTATAGTTCTAGTTTTCTAATCTGATGCAGGTTTGCCTATGACTAGTTGTTTATACACACTTGTGTATGTAGTGTTCACCTTGAAAGGGCTGCTGATTTTTCCCAGGTTCTTTTCCTACTAGTTTGGTGGCAGCCAGGCAAACTCTGGCTCAGTAAACTATCTATTTTTAAAGTTCATTGCAGAATAACTTGGATGGGGCTTAGGGAAGCTTTGGGATACTCCAGAACACCAATCAGAAATGTGAGGACACTCTTCCCTTTGCAGCAAACTCTTAGAGCGGTCCCTTCAAAATAAACAGCACTGGGACACCATGAGTAATGTTTCAGGCCAGGCAAGCCTTAATGTTTGTGCACCAGGGGTTAACAGCAGTAACAATCATTAGTATCCCTCACTCAGGTCTGTACTCACAGGGTACCTTGGTACTTTGACGCCTCCCTCCAGACTCAGGCAGACAGTCTCCTCAGTGAATCCTCCAGACCAGATACCCAGTGAAACCCCTGTCTTAGCTCCAAAGGGTTTGTAGCAGGATAGACTCCCCAGCTTTGCACAGCTGGGACCTGTCATTGCCAATGAGCTGACTAGAAGGGCAGCAGTCCTTCTGGGTGGGAACCTCTCCTCCTGGGAAAGAACCCTGCTCTCTCAGGCTCCAAACTATACACAATCCCCCAGGCACCATCTGGGCACACTCCCCCAGGGATTGGCTGGAGCCATGTAAATATTCAGGCTGATCATCTGATTCTCCTAACCACCATATTCTGGAAGCCTCCAGAAAACAGGGGGAAGCAATCAAACCTGCAATGTGCAGAGTCCAGAGCAGCTCAAAGTCAACAAATCCTGCAAACAGTGACCGGGAGGTGGGGCTGAGCCTTACTGTATGTGTCAATAGACACCACTGGAAGAGCCAGGAGCACAGGCGGGGGGGGGGGGAGTGCAGGGGACCCCAGAAAAGGAGGATCAAGTGCTGTGTGCAAAACCATTGCACAGAGCAGGTAAGTATAACCTGTTTGTTATTTTAGAAAAACAAATTTCAGCCTTTATAATCACTTTAGTGTAGCACCCTGATTTTTCGGCAGGGTTGCTATTAAATTTATTTGCCAAGCGATAGTTACCTTGAAAAATTGTTAGGAGGTCAATTGAATTCGCCCTAAAGCAGATAAAACAGGATGGACACAGGTATCCCAATCTCCATGCTCCTTCCCAGAAGTCACACTATTAGATCCATATATAGTATCATCCCATCATTTTTTATGGGATGATACTATATGTAGATCTAATGGTGTGACTTCTGGGACAGAGCATGGAGATTGGGATACCTGTGTCCATCCTGTTTTATCTGCTTTATTTGAACGATTGTGGATGACCGGGAATGAGGGAGTTCACTCCATTCAATGATCATTTGACCCCTGTGATGAGGGTCCAAAGAGGAGGGTAAGAGGCAGTGTGTTTGGTGGTTATCTTCCCTCTTTCGCTCTCCAAATATATCCCATGAAGTGTTTGGCCATTACCAAAATCTGAGGACTGAAGGGTCTAAGGACATTATATTTTGAGTGCTGCACCTATCTCTTTTTATACTTGTATTGCTGTTCATCAACATTGTGCTGGCTGCTCGAGAGACTTTTGTATTATTTTTTATTTTATTGTAGGTTAATCAGCACAGCAAACACTCACCATTGACACTTGTAGAGTGCCAAACCAGGGACCTAACGTGTCAGCAGGGGTAAAGCTTGAGGAGTATCTGTGAGTGCCAAGCCAGGGACCCAGCAGTGAAGCAGGGGTGACGCTTGAGGAAGATACTGAGTGCTACAGTGAAATAGCTCAGGGGATCCAGTGGCTAGTGGATCTGAAGTCCAGTGAGAGAGATTGGGAGCTCGTTGAGTGAAGACCCACAGTGTGTGAGTGTGGGGTAAAGAGAACTGTTTGTGTTGCAGATTTACCTTTACTGTTAGTAACAGCTACAAGATTGTTGCCATAGGAGACAGCAGTCCTACCTATACAGAAGTGGTGTCCGGCTGAATGCCTTCACCTGCATAGCTATCTACCTATAGAAGTCTCAGAGTCTGCTAATTATCTTCGCATCTACCAAAGGGTGTCTTGGCCCTAACCCTCCCTCCTACAGTTCTGTTTAAGAGACAATAAAACTCCTTGCATTCAAAAAGTGTCTGGCGCCCACCATTTCATCTTGCATCGCACCCATCATGCCTTGTAACCCACTTTACACTGAAGGATGTCAGCTGTCCTTAACTCTGGAGGTCACCATTAGGCCTCAGCGGCCCCAGGGGCCCCAGGACTTTCCTACATTCATTTTTTTTATTACTGGCTTGTGTAAGCACCTTGGTAAGTGAAACACAGACTTTTGTCTGCATTTGCACTGCATGTCGGGGTCCCCCAAGGTTCTGTTCTTGGACCTCTTTTATTTTCAATCTACACCTCTTCCCTGGGTCAGCTGATAGCCTCTCATGGCTTTCAATATCATTTCTATGCTGATGACACACAAATCTATCTCTCCACCCCTCAACTCACTCCATCAGTCTCCTCACGCATCACTAACTTACTAACCGACATATCTGTATGGATGCCACACCACTTCCTCAAACTCAACTTGTCCAAAACCGAGCTTATAATATTTCCTCCCCCACGTGCCTCTTCCCCTGACTTCTCTGTGAAGAGCAATGGCAAAACCATCCACCCGTCCCCACATGTCAGGGTGCTAGGTGTTATCCTAGATTCTGAACTCTCCTTTCAGCCCCACATCCAATCACTTTCCAAAGCTTGCCGCCTCAACCTCCGCAACATCTCTAAACGACGTCCCTTTCTAACCAGTGAAACTACAAAGCTCCTGATTCACTCCCTGGTTTATCTCTCGCCTTGACTACTGCAACTCACTCCTCATTGGCTTACCTTTAAATAGACTATCCCCCCTTCAGTCCATCATGAATGCTGCTGCCAGACTCATCCACCTTACAAACCGATCAGTGTCTGCTACCCCTCTCTGCCAATCCCTCTATTGGCTACCACTCGCCCAACGAATTAAATTCAAAATACTAACAATAAGTTACAAAGCCATCCACAACTGTGCCCCCAGCTACATCACTAACCTAGTCTCAAAATACCAACCTAAACGCCATCTCCGTTCCTCCCAAGATCTCCTGCTCTCTAGCTCCCTCATCACCTCCTCCCATATCCGCCTCCAGGACTTCTCCCGAGCCTCACCCATCCTCTGGAATTCCCTACCCCAATCTGTCAGACTGTCTCCAAATTTATCCACTTTTAGGCGATCCCTGAAGACTTTCCTCTTCAGAGAAGCCTATCCTGCCTCCATCTAACAACTGCATTATTTTCTCCATTAGCTCATCCCCCACAGCTATTACCCTTTTGTATAACTTGACCCTCCCTCCTAGATTGGAAGCTCTAACGAGCAGGGCCCTCTGATTCCTCCTGTATTGAATTGTATTGTACTTGTACTGTCTGCCCTAATGTTGTTGTAAAGCGCTCCGTAAACTGTCGGCGCTATATAAATCCTGTATAATAATAATAATAATAATGATGTGGCTCCCAGGCTGCAAGCTGGAAACAGGACTTTAGGCTCATTCCTTAGAACCTCACAGGGTCCCTCAGAATGTACTCCCTTAAACCCATACTCTTTAACATCTTTTCTCTGTGCCTCTAGGATCACCAGTCACATTCAAACTTCCAAGTCAAGTCTGAACCTGAATGATGGCCTTGAAAAGCTTCTTAGTACAGTCTATTCATTTTAAAATAGGTTTTCTATTTGTTGGATACAGTCAAGTACCTGTGGTAGATCCATTTGTAAATCCTTGTCATGAATCACATCAAGCAGAGGTCCTCGGTTCACCAAATTACAGACAAATGGGAGTGGAGTGGACATTGCTAAAACAACTTCTCAATCCAAAGTGTAGCTGTTGACCCTGGCAGTGCTGTTTTACTGCATGGGCATCCCTGGGCACTGCCCAGGGGCCCAAGGTGCATGGGGGCCCCATGAAAATCGTGCATTACATCATACTTGCAAACTGTTCCGTGATTTGATGGGACAGTCACGCTTTTTATTAAGCCGTCCCGAGATGGCAGTGTTCTGTGTAGATTCCTGGAATCTGTACTGTGCCCTCCTGATTCCAGTATTGTGCCCATCTGCCTTCCCCCCTGTACTGTGCCCTTTGTGTTAATTAGTCTTTCAATTATGGCATGTTTAAGTGTCTAAAATCGATTTTATTGAACGTACTAATAAATATATGTTTGATTCTATCAACTATTTATACTTTTTTTTGAAAGTAGATGTGTAAATTGGGGCAGGCTGGTAAGGACCCCACTGCATTACTTTGCCCAGGGGCCCATGAAGCTATTAAGACGGCCCTGGAACCTGGATGAAGCTTGAACAAAGACAATGGTGTTATGGGGAGAACATGGATAAAGACATTGCCAGGTGGGTGATGTGATGTACCTGTAATGGTACACTTTACTTAGCATGTATACACTTATCATAAAATAATATATAAGCTGAGGTCCACTTTAATATATTTTGACTGCATTGTATATCCTTTTCATTTACCTCAACTTAACATGCACTTATGACAAATCCCTACGATCAGCTATGGATGTTTCCAACAATAAAACAAAAAAAGTTAAAGGATTTGTAACATTTCTAATATTTATAAAACAGCTTCCTGCTATATTTTTCTAAGTTAACTTAGACATTCGAAATACACACTATTTTGATGACACCGCCAGTTTAACATAAAACACAAACAGATTACATTTGTCCTAATTTTTTTCCATTGTGTGTTAAATCTAGGTCAATGGACACCAATAAGTGACTGTTAAAAATTTCTAATGACAGTTATAGTTCCAGGAATAATACTTGGATGGCGGTAATTTAAACCGCACTCATCGACCACAGGGCTGACAATGCTTTCTGTTTAAATTTTTACTATTCGTATTATTTTTAAAGTTCCCAGTATCTGGTGGATTCAGCTAAATACATAGAATTCCCAGTAATCGGAGCCTTGCATTCAGCAGCTAACTGATGCATGGAGTGAAGTGTGCTGAGTGCACAGGAAACTCATGCCGTTCTAAGCCATCCCATGTGCTAAGTTTTACTGCCCTCAGAAAAAAAAAATGATTTGACCTACTTTCTGCTTGGAAGTGAAAGCTCTGCTACAACTTTATGCTTAAATGTTCAAAAGTAAAGTCAAGCCTCACCTGTAAAAAATGTAAGTTTTTGTAAATGAACTTTTTTTAAAATAACAAACACATCATACTTACCTGCTCTGTGCAATGATTTTGCACAGAGCAGCCAGATCCTCCTCTTCTCTGGTCCCCTGCTGGTGCTCTGGGCCTCTCCCCTTGCTAAGTGCCCCCATAGCAAGCTGCTTGCTATGGGGGCACTTGTGTGTGCTCCCTCCCAAGCCAGATCTCTGTGTCCATAAGACATAGAGTGTGGCTCCGTCCCATCCTATGTAAAGCCAAAAACAAAAATCTAATATATTGCAGCTTGCCAATCCTTATATGGGGCAGCACAGTGGTGTAGTGGATAGCACTTTCACCTAGCAGTAAGAAGGGTTGCTGGTTCAAGTCCCAACCACGACACTACCTGCCTGGGGTTTGCATGTCTTTCTTGTGCCTGCATGGGTTTCCTCCATGTACTCCAGTTTACTCCCACACTCCAAAGACATGCTGGTAGGTAAATTGGATCCTGTCTAAATTGTCCCTAGAATTTGTGTTAGGGACCTTAGAGTGTAAGCTCATCAAGGGTAGGGACTGATGAATGTGAATGTACAATGTATGTGTAAAGTGCTGCGTAAATTGACGGCGCTATATAAGTACCTGAAATAAAAATGTATGGCAGTTGCATCAGTTCTCTTTCATTTCTTTAGTTTTTTACCCTTTAATTATTATTTGATGATCCTGCCAGTAACACTTCCTGTTCTAGGCTTAATTATTAAGTATTCTAGGGGGGGGGGGGGGGTTCATAATGGGTGTCGTAGGCCTGAAATTGTTGATGTTTGCACCTGATTCATAAATCTTTTAGAAACAGATACAAGAATCTATAGGGACCTGGAACTTACATCGGAGCATCCATACAGAATACTCCTTCCTCAGTTTGACCCTTCCATGGCCACTGCACCCGTCACCCTGAAAGGTGCATTATGGCCGAAGAGTTTTTTGTAGGGGTAGGTGGAGCCTGTTAGGGAACTGAGAGACTAGTTCCCCATCAGCTCTACCTGGCAATTGACTGGTAATGCATGGCAATGGGTGAATCTTTAGCTGCTATTCAATCCAATACCAGCTTTCAAATTCACCCGCTGCCATCTGCTGATAATCAAAAGCAAGTTGGACCTCATGAGGGGCTCTTAGCTCTACATCAGGCTCCTCCCTCTCAGTGACTCAAATCACTTCCAAAATATGGGCATTGCCGTATTGGGGCAATGACTTCATCATTATCCTCAGGCCCTTTGTTTGAATCTCCTGGTCACAACTGAATGGGGCTGGAGATAGAGCCACATACACTATATTGTCAAAAGTATTGGGACACCTGTGTTTACACGCACATGAACTTTAATGGCATCCCAGTCTTAGACCGTAGGCTTCAATATTGAGTTGGCCCACCCTTTGCAGCTATAACAGCTTCAACTCTTCTGGGAAGGCTGTCCACAAGGTTTAGGAGTGTGTCTATAGAAATGTTTGACCATTCTTCCAGAAATGCATTTGTGAGGTCAGGCGCTGATGTTGGACGAGAAGGCCTGGCCCGCAGTCTCCACTCTAATGCCCCGTACACACGGTCGGACTTCCTAGGATTTTTTCAGACGGATGTTGGCTCAAACTTGTCTTGCATACACACGGTCACACAAAGTTGTCAGAAAATCCGATCGTTCTAAACGCGGTGACGTAAAACATGTACGTTGGGACTATAAACGGGGCAGTGGCCAATAGCTTTCATCTCTTTATTTATTCTGAGCATGCGTGGCACTTTGTCCGTCGGATTTATTTACACACGATCGGAATTTCCGACAACGGATTTTGTTGTCGGAAAATTTTATATCCTGCTGTCAAACTTTGTGTGTCGGAAAATCCGATGGAAAATGTGTGATGGAGCCTACACACGGTCGGAATTTCCGACAACAAGGTCCTATCTCACATTTTCCGTCGGAAAATCCGACCGTGTGTACGGGGCATAATTCATCCCAAATGTGTTCTATCAGGTTGAGGTGCAGGCCAGTCAAGTTCCTCCACCCTAATGCCAATACAGTGTACAAAATGGCTCCCCAGCATAGACAGGTTCACTTTGAGCACTGGACTACCTCTAAATTACCGCCAGCCTATAATCTGAAAACTGCCGATAATTATTTAAGAATCATTTGCTGTGATAGTGACAGGTTCTTTAAATGGTGGTAGTTAGAATTCACCTGGATGAAGAGCCTGTGCTGGTCATGTTATTGAAACTGGCACAAATACTAGTTGTAAAGGGATGAGCCCCCAGAAAAGTCTTGTTGAAGCTTTATTGAATTCCTCAGCCTGTAGAGGAGCAGTGTTGCTCCCTAGGACAGAACACCTTCCCCTCTCCTCATATCTATAACGTAGAACCAAAAAAGAATAGAATGGTGTATAAGTTCAGGGCTCCTCCGTCCCTAAATTGTACATAGCAGAAAAGGTATCTCCCATGGGACTTTGTTGCAGCCAGACAAAATAAACAAAAAATATTCATAAAAGGTAAATGTTTATTATACAAATCAATAAAATATACATATTAAAATTCTCTGGTTACTATGGATGCACAATAATAGTATACAATGCCTTCCTATACAAAGGTAAGAAAGACAAGTGGATGCACATTGATTGCTGAATACATGATAATTCAACCACCAATTTCTCAATGCGTTTCAATCGTTAAACAATCTTCCTCAGGGATTATTTGGTGAAGGTACCTAAATGTATGAAAATAGTAATAGAATTTTTGAAAAACAAGTCACATTATACAAAAACATTTTACACCAGGCACTCCGCGTTGCAGAATAAACTTACATTTGTATACCAGAATGAGAGCATATAGTGTCAATGCAGTCTGTCCTGCAGGAATCCCACGCCCAGAGTGACCTGGCCCCAATTCACATCCAGGCCGCAGTCGGCAGTAGGTCCACAAGATGTTCAGCCACACTGGTGGTTCCCAGGGTTCCAAGTCTATATGGGGACTGCAAAGCCGACAGCTGTTACATTACTGAAAGGAAGAGCAGATGGACTGGCTGGCAGACACGCATTCGGCCCATGTGTATCCCTCACTCAGGCCGCGATATGGCCATGTCTGTTTGGGGGCTGTATATGTGTCCAGAAGAGCGGAAAGAGCTTGCATAGTCCGAATGCGCGCCTGCCAGCCGGTCCTCCTTCTCTTCCTTCCGGTGATGTCACAGCTGACGGCTTCACGATCCCTATATAGACTTGAAGCCCTGGGAACCACCAGTGCAGATGAGCAGCTCGTGGACCTACTGCTGACAGTGATCCGGACCTGAATCGTAGCAGAAAGGTTCCCATGTTTGTGGGTTGTTTTATTTGCTTATTAAAACAGTACTTTTTAACCCTCTACCACACTCAGATAGCGCTGCTGTGTTTCTTGTCTGAATGTCATTCCAGAGCTGCTTCTACTCTGACAGCTGGCTGCTTACACTTGATGTGTAGTCAATAAGGACTAATGCATTATAAGGATATTTCCATTTTACAGACACTATCATCATTTTTTACTACGGGTATTTTTACAATGAGTATCATTACCAATTGTACTATCCTTACTTGTTTTTGGGCTGAGTCTTTGTGCTCCTCACCTGGTTGCCACCACACGCGCTTGACACCATCTGATCCAAATAAGTTTATCTTGGTCTCATCAGACCACAGGACAGTCCAGTAATCAATGTCTGCTTGTCTTCAGAAAACTGTTTGTGGGCTTTCTTGTGCATCATCTTTAGAAGAGGCTTCCTTCTGGGACGACAGCCACGTAGACCAATTTGATACAGTGTGCTGCATATGGTCTGAGCACTGACAGGCTGACCCCCCACCCCTTCAACCTCTGCAGCAATGCTGGCAGCACTCATACGTCTATTTCCCAAAGACAAACTCTGGATATGATGCTGAGCATGTGCACTCAACTTCTTTGGTCGACCATGGCGAGGCCTATTCTGAGTGAAACCTGTCCTGTTAAACAGCTGTATGATCTTGGCCACCGTGCTGCAGCTCAGTTTCAGGGTTTTGGCAATCTTCTTAGAGCCTAGGCCACCTTTATGAAGAGCAACAATTCTTTTTTTTCAGATCCTCAGAGAGTTCTTTGCCACTGAGGTGCCATGTTGAACTTCCAGTGACCAGTATGAGAGAGTGACAGCGATAACACCAAATTTAACACACCTGCTCCCCATTCACACCTGAGACCTTGTAACACTAACGAGTCACATGACATCGGGGAGAGAAAATGGCTAATTGGGCCCAATTTGGACATTTTCACTTAGGGGTGTACTCACTTTTGTTACCAGCAGTTTATTGACATTAATGGCTGTGTGTTGCGCTATTTTGAGGGGACAGCAAATTTACACTGTTATACAAGCTGTACACTCACTACTTTACATTGTAGCAAAGTGTCATTTCTTCAGTGTTGTCACATGAAAAGATATAATAAAATATTTTAAAAAATGTGAGGGGTGTACTCACTTTTGTGAGATACTGTACATCGAATACTTTCTACCTCTCAGTACTCCAGTATTTCATTTTGACTCTTTCAGTCAGGTACTTTGATAGGAGTTGTCACAGCCACAAGATTCAAACCTACATTGTTTAAATGTCAATGGTTATAAAAGAAACAGAAATAGAGAGGAAGTTACAGGTCACAGGCTGCTGAAAATTCAAGTCAAGTGACCCTGTCAGGTGTTCTCTGCATTCTGACTGTAGTGAAATTCTTTGAACAATGACTTGTGCTTTGCCCCTCCAGGACATGTACTAGTCACAAAGTTACATGTTAATCAAGTTCACCAAAAAGATATAATAAACAATAAACATTGCATCCTCCGAACTGTCTCCCTGCATAATTACATAGTTAGGTTGAAAGTGAAATTTACAAGTGAAAGTTAATTTAGTGTCATTAAAAAATTTACAAGCATACAATTTAATTTGATTTAATAATTACACTTTCAGACAACAAGATGGGAAAGCTGTGGGGGCTAAATGGCAAGCATCATGGGGCTAAGATGATGTAAACAGTTTTGTACAAAGAACGCTGATTTGGAATTTTGTTTGCACATAGATATCTTTTACATTAAACTTACAGGAACATGGCCTGCCTGCAGACTGACTCTTATTTTTCCTCCACATATGTACAACATATCTTCTGTGCCCGGCTTCTAACTAGTTCCCTGTGACTTCAAGGAGATGCTAGAGTTCCTCTTCATATTTGGTCCTCTTGGAGGCTTGGCATGCTACGTGGAAGTCCCAAGATCCAGCCTGCTCAGAGTGGGACCTGCAGTAGTAACAACTATACTGTAACCTTCTCTCCTGTATAACCACATACACAGCTCCCGACAAAAGGAGGTCTTCCTTCACCAACTTCCTTTGGAACTGTCCTAAATTAATCCTGATCTGCCTGAGCAAGTAACAAGACAAGTGAAAACATTTTTCCTGTGTTGACCACTGGACTGCTAAGTCTATAACTGCCTCTCCGCACATTACTGCAATCAATAGAAATATGTAAGGACAAAGTGTTACGAGATAATTAGGTGTCATTTAGGGTCCTACTCTGAAAAAGGTCTGCAAGAGAGATACACTTGGGAAGGCTGACAGCAGGCTTGATATTTTATAACAGTGATTCTCAACCAGGGTTCCATGGAACCCTAGGGTTCCTCCAGAGGTTGCTAGGAGTTCCTCCAGCATTGGGCAATTTCAGCCTCTCAGATAAGTTCACACTGACACCGTTGATCTTTTTAGCTATTTGTAAGGAGGTAATTCTTCCCAATGACCACAAGTGTAAGGATCATTCTTCCCACTGACCATCACACTAATGTATCATGAGTTATAATTTTTAGCAGGAGTTCCCTGAGACCGGAAAACTATTTCAAGGGTTCCTTTGTTTTGGAAAGGTTGAGAAAGGCTGTTCTATAAGGCCAAAAATGGGCAACCCTTTCAACTTTTGAGTGTTTTTCAAGTTGTGTTTTCAGGTGTTCCAGTGAAAGGTACTGGTAATGCTACAGCTTGCAGAAACATTTTAGATCATTGTGTGCTTCCAACCTTGTGGCAACAGTTTGGGAAAGGCCCTTTACTTTTCCATCATGAATGTGTCCCTACGCACAAAGCCAGCTCCAGACATGGTTTAAGGAGTTGACCTCAACACCTTTGGGAATAATTAATTGTGAGCTTGGTCTTCTCATTCATCCTTAGTACCTGACCTCACAAATGCTTTTTTGGCTGAATTGGCACATATTCCTACAGACACACTCCAAAATCCTGTGGAAAGCCTTCCCAGAACAGTGGAGGCTGTTAAAGCCACAAAGAGAGGCCAATTCCAATTTAATATTAATTGTTTTGGAAAGGTTGTTCAAACTTGTATAGATATGGTGGTCAGGTACCCACAAACGTTTGGCCATATAGTTTATTTGGACTTGTCTCTATAATTGATTAATATTTATTTCTACTTTTATAATGGATGTATTAATATATTGTTGAAAGTTTTTATTATTTTTAAACTCTAGACACATTTGCTAAGTACAATGTACATTACATAACAGTTTATGATGATTCAATTACTTTTTAAAGTCCCAAAACCTATTATAGTATTCTTCTTCAATTGTACATTGATCCTGAACTACTAAAGACAGCTTTTACAGGAAAACCAAGATGCAAATGGCAGTGGAGGCTGTTATAGCAGCAAAGAGGGGGTGACTATTTTATTGCCCACCATTTTGGAATGGGATGTCGAAGAAGCGCATAAAAAAGTTTAAGGCTATTGTAAATTGGATGCAGGTTTCCGCATCCAATTTGCAATAGCAGGAGATTTTGACCGGCTCTCTATGGAGCCGGTTCACATATTTCCGCTGCTGTTCCAGTGCAGATTTGCACAGGAGCCCTGTGCATCTTTTGGTCCATTTCAGGTCCCAATTCAGCCAAAAATTCAGGTTGAAGTCGGACCTGAAACTGTGAACGGGGACGCACCGGACCCCTGCTGCATGCGGCAATAGTGTGAACCCAGCCTAAAGGTCAAGCTTCCTCAAACTTTCTGTCAAAAGAAACCACAGATGCCTCCCTGTCCACTGACGTAGTTCATCCCAGTAGAGACTTTGCCTTGGCCCTTCTGCCTGACCCTGCGGGGAGATTCTAGCCTAGCCTGATCTGATTGGGAGATTTGCCTCTGAACTCAAACCAGGGTGTAACTCCTGTCAAGGCTTTTGTCCCCAATGCTGATTTCAGGTGGATCTTTTCTGTCTCTTAACTTAAAGATCCTCAACATGGACGTGGGCTTTTTTGGCTGGTGGGGCACACTTGAAAAACTGTTGCTGCTGTTGTTACTTGGTGGGAAAATCCAGGTTGTCTATCAAACTGTTTGATCTGTAAATTATACAACTGTTCCTACTTGATTGGACAAGTCTTTTAGAGGAGCATCTGGTACGAATCCAGTCTTAAAATGCCACAGCAGTAGCATATTTTAGCACCAGAGTGGAAAAAGAAGCCCCACTTGGCCTTTAGAAGTGGAACAAATTCTTTTGACAGGTCAGAACCCAGGAGTGTAAAACTGACAGGCAGCGGTCAGTGCAATAATCTGGGAGAGTGGTGGTATACTCCTTTGAGCAGGGGTGTCAAACTAGTAAGCCTAGCAATACCTCATGGGATTTGTAGTTCTGCAACAGCTGGAGGGCCACCAGTTTGACACCTGTGCCCTAGAGGTATTTCAGCAGGTTTGTCAGTAGGGGAGGGAGGGGGGTTGGGACTCTGGATATGAAACTTATAGTATCCAATCTCAACTGTAGGGTGTATAGGTTCATTGCAAGAGTTAGGGCTTCCCAGAAAAATAAAGCAGATGCTCTTGTCCCTTCCCAGGGCATTACTCTATTATACAAGTTTTATACTTTGATGCTTGGAAGACATTCTTATTACCCTAATAGATCTGGGTTGGCCTTCTGGGTTTAATACGCAGGTCTTGTTCATCTGGTTGTAGAAGCTCTGTGGCAGCTTTTGCACTGAACAATCCTTCCTTCCAGGGCCCTGTCCTGCAACCAGGTTCTCTGTCTTAGACTTAGGCATGGATATTGAAACCCACATGCTGTGAGAAAGGGGTCTCTCTAAAGTGATTGTCACCATGTTTTAGACATACAAAACCATCTTTTGATGGAAGACTTACTTTTGGTGGTGTGAATTACTTGTATTTAACCCCCTTCCTTAAACTTTATGTGAAGTCTCCAACTAACAATTGGACTATCACAGTATATGCAAGGCACATTATTTAAATTACAACTTCAAAAAAGGCACCCAATAAGCTTAAAAATATTTTTTGTCCTCAGGCACTCAGTTTCCATTGTTATTCTGCTGGGCAGAGAGCATGGTTACAATGACTTAGCTGACAGTGAGGAACTATGATTATTTTTTAAATGTTTGCTGAGAAACAACTGCTCTTGTGACAGCACAGTTTCTCTCTGGAGCCACTGTTGATCAAACTGAGAAGGGTTGAATGTGGAGCATGTCAAGCAGACAAATTACAGGCAAACCATGAGGGTTGCTTACTAAAACAGGAGAGTGCAAAATCTGGTGCAGCTCTGCATAGGACAAATCAGCTTCCAGGTTTTATTGTCAAAGCTTAATTGAACAAGCAAAAGTTAGAAGCTGATTGGCTACCATGCAGAGCTTCACCAGATTCTGAGTGCACCAGGTTTAGTGAATCTACCCCCATGTGTTGTGTCCTGTAGGTCATACAGAAGTATAAGGCAAGAAACTCAACCACGTTAGCACAATCTGCTTCCATTGCTAGTTTTGGGGGCTCAGTGCCTCCCCTGAGAAAGGGGGAGTGCTGAGCCCCTGAAATGTGTTGGGTGTTGCAAAATAAAATCCTTCGAAGGACTGTACAAGTTAGTCCTTTCACCACTTTTGTAAACTCTTTTGAGAGTCCAGCAGGACACCATGGTTGCTGGTAAGCAACCTCCAGGACCTCACACCACTCATCACATTATAACATATCACCATAAGGTTCAGCACTCCCACACCGCAGAAAGATAATAAGAAAGGTATGGAATAGCATGTAAAAATGTGAGTCACATCAAAAATTACTAATAGGTAAACTTTGCAATAGTAGCTCAAAATACTAACTCATTGCCATTACAATCTTTGATTCCTTTAAACTTAAAGTTTAACATGAAAATAGTGTGTTATTATTTAGTTGGTTTATAAAAACACAGGGCCACCCACAGCTAGAATTTTGAATGATTCCCGCAACCTCAAGCCATCTATGGGGGCCTTAAGAGCTATAAGCCAGAGCATGTTTGCTCTCTTGACCTCCTTTTCACCTTGGTATTGTAATTGGTGCTCTCCCTGTGCCACTTCTTATGTTACATTCCACTGGATTTCCCCTGACTTTATATTGTTTGCACTTCTGTTGCCAGTTCCCCTATGCCTGGAGCTAAGTGGAATGTTGATATAATTGGAAGTAGCCTTAAGGTCACTTGGAATGCAAATACAGCTTTAAGAAGCTTAAGTGTGAAACGTGATGCACACAAGATGTTTGCTGCACAGGATGTTTTGGTGTTAGGTTATCTAATCTCTTTTAATTCCATCTGCCATTTTGACTTATTTTCACGCGCTTATTTGGTTTTGGAGACACTTAACTCCTCTTTGTCGGTTCCCAAATAACAACATTTCTCCACGTTTTTTGTTCGGGAAACAAAGGTAAACCCTGTTCTTTGTTTCTCTACCTACATATCAGGAATATGAATCTGTGCACAAGGACAATTTACTTTTGGGTAAAGGCCAAAAGTTATATGTAAGGCTTGCAAATGGTTCCCTCATACACAGGGCCAGTTATATACATAAAAGAAATCATTTTGGTGTTAACGTGATAACGTCATAACTGTGTTATGTAATTTCAGCATCTGATTCAGAGACTTAAAAGAGAAGTATGGGGTTTGGGGTTTTTTCAGATTTCTACTTACCTAGGTGGATGCAGCATCAATCTGCTGCATCTGTCCCCCGCTGGCTCTAACACTGGGAACCAAGCAATCCAACACCGCAAATTACTCGGTTCTCACAGCTCCCCCATCAGAGAGCTGGTGACTGTCAGCCACTGGCTCTCTGCTCTGCCCCCTCCTCGCTCACTGGAGCGCTGGGCTGTGGAGGGGGCAGGAGCAGCTGGCTCAAGCTCTCAGCGGGCCAGAGCCTGGACCTGCTCTGTGACGTCAACAGACAGCAGACGTCAGCCCGCTGTCTGCTAAAAACAAGTCACAGGAGTGAAAAAGGAACTGCACACCTGTGATCCACAGGAGAAGTACAGCCAAACAAGCTTTGCCTGTACTTCTCCTTTAAAGGATAAGTATGGGGGGGGGCAAAGCTCTTTTGGCCATACTTCTCCTGTGGATCACAGGAGGGAAATTAGTTCTGCTCTCCTGTGACCCAGATTCAGCTGACGGCGGGCTAAAGTCTGATGTCGGCTGATGTCACAGAGCTGGTCCAGGCTCTGTAGGGATCCCCACAATAATGTCGGGATCTTCCCAGATTCTTGACTGGCAGCTGGCTTAGCCTGCTAATTAAAAATCTTCTTGTTGAACCATTAAAGCACACTGGGACTCTAACCAAGATAGTTTGAGTCCCCCCCCCCCACACACACACACACACACACCACCACTATCCAGTCCATTGACATTAATTTAATAATGAGTGCAAAGAGAAGCCACCTAATTTGCATTATCTGTCCTGGCATAGCTCATCCAATCAGAAACACCCACTGCCTGCAAGCACATCCTCTTTTGGGAAGTGACAGACTGGTACAACACTTTGACCAATTGTGCTATCCTCCTGGTCTAGTGCAGGGACATTAAGGTTATATGTCCTCTGGAAATCTACTGGGCTCTGGGCTCCTGCATTGGTTGAGTTGTGGATGATCTGACTGTGCCTTGCTGAAGTAATCTGATGTTTTTGGAACCCCCAATTAATTGAGACATGTGCAATAGAAGACTTAGTATTTCCAATTCTGCCACTGTAAACTCCTCAATAGATCTAACAGGGAGAGAAAGATAATATGGTGCACACCAGAGAATAGTGTGATCTTAGCAAGCTGAGACAACCAGAAGCAAATGCTTTTTCTTCTTTAACACAGCTGCGTGAGATTACATGACATTTACATTAAGGCTGAACTCCAGGAATAAAGATAACCCTTGTAGTGGGGCTCCCCCATACTGCAAATTATTATTATACAGAATTTATATAGTGCCAACAGTTTGCACAGCGCTTTACAATGTAGAGAGTGGACAGTACAATTACAATACCGTTCAATACAGAAGCAGTAGGAGGGAGCTTACAATCTAATGGGAGGGGGAGGTGGTACAAAAGGTAATAGCTGTGGGGGATGATCTGATGTAGGTGACTCGGGTACAGTTCCTAGGTGGAAGTGGGGTACTCTTCTCTGAATAAATTAGTTTTCAGGGATCGCCTAAAGGCGGACAGGGTAGGGGCTGACCAGGCATACTGAGGCAAGGAGTTCCAGAGGATGGGATAGACTCTGAAGAAGTCCTAGAGGTGAGCATGGGAGGAGATAACACGGGAGCTGGAGGTCCTGGGAGGAGCAGAGAGGAGGATTTGGGCGATATCTGCAGATGAGGTTCTTTATGTAGCTGGAGGCAATGTTGTGGATGTAAAAGTGTTAGATGCTTGTTTTGTCTAGGGGGAACATACTCCTGCTGGCTTTCTCCCAGCTGCATGATAGGTCCCTTAAAGCCATTACTCTCCTCTCTACAGGTTATAGGCATCATAATGTACAATATTGGACCAACAGTCCCAGATTGTAGGGGAAAACGTTGAGGGTCTGTCCAGAACCCGGAGTGCTAGATAGAGGAGAACAATGCCAGCTGGCAAGAAAGTGAGATGTAAGTATTGTTGCTATTTCTGTTCCCCCTAGAAGGAATGAGAATTTAACCCTTGCATTGCTGAGGGGGCCCCAATGCAAGGGTCATTTCCCCCCCAGATTTCAGATTTAGGGTAAATTGAGTTAATATCCTGTGCTCAGATCAGTGGAAATGTTTCCTACGTAGCACTGGCAGCTCACTGATTGATTTTTCTTGTTGACCAGAGTTACTGCTGAAGCTGGGATGCCAAGTGTTGCTGAGCCAGTGTTTGAAATCCCAATTAAAGGTCCCAACAATACATTCTTAGACCACACATGAATATGAGCCTCACATGTAAACTCCATGAAATGTGAATTGGTGTACATAAAATGTATTTAATGATTTGCAGGAAAATCAAGCGCTGGACCACTATGAAGTCCAACGGTATTGTAAATGACGGGCAAGCACCATTCTATTCTGGTTTCTGCTGGCTCCACAGTCTCCGTACAAAACATTTAATTTGAGGTTTAGTTGGCAGAATATTTCTCAGAAGTTTCAAATAAGCTGGTATACAAAAGCTCCAAACCTCAACTTCAGTTAATGCAAAATAAAGTAATAAAAGCAGACCATTCAACATTAATGGTCGAATCACACCCAATAGGAAAAAAACAAGATAGGTCAGTAAATGTTTGATTTCTGACATCAGACAGATTTTTTGAAAATAGATAAGCTTAAAGTTTTACGTGTGACAAAAACTACTTAAATGTGTACTGTTGAAGATGTAATTCACTACCCTATTTTATGTTTTAGATATTCTAGTGTCTACATCTTGAAACGGTAGTAAACCGTTTTTTTTTTTTTTTTCATCCAGAAATAAAAAACAATGGGCCCCCTGCAGGTTTAAGTCATAATGTCCTAATATGCACCGCATACTAGCACATTATAACAGACTTACCTGTACATGGAGTCCTCCAGCACAGCGCTGTCACGGCTCCCTGGCACTACCATCTTCACTCAGTCTTTCTTTCAGGTTCATGGGCTGCATGAATGGATAGGGCTGCAATGACGTATGCCATCCCTTCGGAGTGCATGCGCCGGTGATGTTGTGTGGATATCTCCTAAGCAGTACAAATTTAGGAGAAATTCACTGTACCTGCAGCTAAGCTAGATTATAAGCTTATCTGTAGGTAGAAGTTTAAAAGTGGAGTTTAATTCCACTTTAACTGCATTTGTACCGCCACATACTGTACATCACTTTGTTGTTGGATTTTTTTTTTTTTTTGCTTTGGGGAAGATGTAGCACATGGAATGATTTGTTGTTGAAGAAATCTTTAAGAATTGAAATCAAGTAGGAAGGCCACACACATATAAACTAAAATAAGTCACATCAACATAATTACTTCTGAGAGTCTGAACCTGATTGGCTAATATTTGTATGATATGTTTAGGTAGGTCCTTAAAAACAAAAATTTACAAAAACTTTTCACATATTTATTTATTAAAAAAAGTTTGAAAACCATTTATCATTTTCCTTCCACTTCAGAATCATGTGCCACTTTGTGTTGGTCTATCACATAAAATCCCAATAAAATACATTTACGTTTTTTGGTTGTAACATGACAAAACGTGGAAAATTTCAAGGGGTATGAATACATTTTCAAGGCACTGTATATCCACAAATAAAGTAAGTGAACCAAAAAAAAAAAAAAAAAAGAAAATTGCCAATTTGTTTTAAGGGTACATTTTAGTGATGCATGGTGAGGAGTGTAAAAATGTGGGTGGAACTCCGCTTTAGGTTTAGGTGGCAGGCTGATTTTAAAGTTAAAGTGTTAGTAGCCCAGACATAGCCACCACCATGTTTAAGTATCTGGTTTCATTTATAGTTGTTGGCTCTTTGAGGTCAGCAAATAAGACCTTGCCTTAATCCACCTCTTTCTTATAACCAGAACAACAAATTAACCTGGGGACAGTCTAAATGCAGGTATCGACCTACTTTGCTTAGCAGTTATGGTTTGTGAGAAGATTAAGAGTTACAGACAAGTTAAATGCTGGGAAAACAGCCAGTGACTGTAAATACAGTGACTATGCTGCGTTCCCCTGGAGCTGTGGAAAAATGACCATGCTTTTTTGGCCACAGTGAAACCTGCATCTCTTAACAGATGAAATATTATTTTTTTATCTATATTTAACTGGTCTCTTCACAGTCCTCAGCATTCATGCATCAAATGAAGAGCAGGTTCTTACCTCACCGGAGAAAAACACTATACATACTATACTAATACCCAGTTGGTGCTAGAGTAATTATCACCTTCACGGCTAGTGAATATTACATGTGACAGCAAACAACAGTGAAGAATTGTTTGCATTAAGTGCATCCAAGCTGAGGCTTCTTTGCCCTTAATTTTTATTTTTTTTTGCCTGGAAAAGTATAAATAATGGAACATAATATTCCGAAAAGGTATTAAATCGGAAACTTAGAAGTGAATTAAAGGAGACTATCTGGGATGATTTTAACATCTTATTTTAGTTCTATATGGGCTGATTTACTGAAACTGGAGGGTGCAAAATCTGGTGCAGCTCTGCATAGTAACCATCAGCTTCCAGGTTTGTTTTTGTCAAAGCTTATTTGTACAAGCTGAAATTATAAACTGATTTGCTACCACGCACAGCTGCACCAGATTTTGCACTCTTTAGTTTTTGTAAATCAATCCCATAGTTACATAGTTGGTAAAGTGGTATAAAGACATCAGTCCATCCAGTTTAACCTGTGTGTGTGTATGCATTTAAATGTATGCCTCTAAAACTTCCCATATCCCTGTACATTGATCACACTAAGATGCTAATCCATACATTTTATGAAATTGTCAACATTTCCTGCTGACACCACTGATTGTGGAAGGGAGTTCCACATCCTTACTGTTATAACAATAAAGAATGCCTTTTTATTATAGCTTAAAATGTTACCCAGTAATATGAAAATAGTTCCTATGTGCCCCCCCCCCCCCACAGTGCCCACAGCTTATAAATCTTCTTTTTACATTAAAATACTGCCACTATATAGCTTTTCTCCTGATCTGTATACCACCGTTACATGATAAACTTCACAGTTTGTCCAGTGCTGAGTTTTCCGGTAGGAGGAGTTTTCACTACAGCTTGTATACATGCCCACGTGTGTGATGTCAATATCATGTGACCTGAACAGTTCAACTAAAACAGGAAATGTTCTCTCCAGCAATAGATTCTAAACTGTACGGGACGACTGCCGTCACTGTATTATATGGCCTTGCCAAGATAGACAGTACAGGAGTGAAGGATCTGTCCTTATAGTGTCAAAGAGCCTTTTCACACAATGCAGAGGATTAACCCCTTAAGTTCCACAGTGAGTATAACAAGCATGCTATTCCTCATATACAGACAGATTTTACTGTTGTGGGTATAGTAACACTTTAAAGTTAAACTGCTTCTCGTCCAACTTCATTGAGTAATCGCATGTTCTCTTGAGTAACCTGAGTCTGAACAGTTTTCTCCCTATGCTAGAATGACCATTTAGATATTCATATATTGTGATCATATCTCCTCTTATGTAACTTATCTCCAGGGAAAACAAGTCTAATGTGTGTAGCGTTTTCTCATAATTGAGGTCCTCCAGCCCCCTTATTAGTTTAATTGCCCTTCTCTGGACTCTCTCCAATTCCATCACCTTCTTCCTGAGGACCAGGGATGAGCCGAACACCCCCCTGTTCGGTTCGCACCAGAACATGCGAACAGGCAAAACATTTGTTCGAACACGTGAACACCGTTAAAGTCTATGGGACTCGCACATGAATAATCAAAAGTGCTAATTTTAAAGGCTTATATGCAAGTTATTGTCATAAAAAGTGTTTGGGGACCTGGGTCCTGCCCCAGGGGACATGGATCAATGGAAAAAAAAGTTTTAAAAACGGACGTTTTTTCGGGAGCAGTGATTTTAATGAATGCTTAAAGTGAAGCAATAAAAGTATAATATTCCTTTAAATTTCGTACCTGGGGGTGTCTATAGTATGCCTGTAAAGGGGTGCATGTTTCCCGTGTTTAGAACAGTCTGACAGCAAAATTACATTTCAAAGGAAAAAAGTCATTTAAAAGTACTCGCGGCTATATGAATTGTCGGTCCTGATACACATAAAAGTTCATTGATAAAAACAGCAGGGGATTTCCCCACAGGGGAACCCCGAACAAACATTTTTTTTTAAAATGGCGTGGGGGTCCCCCTCAAATTCCATACCAGGCCCTTCAGGTCTGGTATGGATATTAAGGGGAACCCCGGCCAAAATTAAAAAAAAAAGGCATGGGGGTCCCCCTCAAAATCCATACCAGACCCTTATCCGAGCATGCAACCTGGCAGGCCGCAGGAAAAGAGGGGGGGATGAGAGAGCACCCCCCCTCCTGAACCACCTACCAGGCCACATGCCCTCAACATTGGAAGGGTGATTTGGGGACCCTCCCAAAGCACCTTGTCCCCATGTTGATATGGAAAAGGGCCTCATCCCCACAACACTTGCCCGGTGGTTGTGGGGGTCTGCGGGCGGGGGGCTTATCGGAATCTGGAAGCCCCCTTTAACAAGGGGACCCCCAGATCCCGGCCCCCCCATGTGAAATGGTAAAGGGGTACAAAAGTACCCCTACCATTTCACAAAAAAAGTGTCAAAAATGTTAAAAATGACAAGAGACAGTTTTTGACAATTCCTTTATTTAAATGCTTCTTCTTTCCATCTTCTTTCTTCTTTCTTCTATCTTCCTTCGGTTTTTTCCTCCATCTTCTTCTTCTTCTTCCTCCGATCCTCTGCTTTTTGCTCTGGTGTTCTCGTCCGGCATCTTCCTCCGCGGCGTCTTCTTCTCTTCTTCGTCCCAGGCCGCTCCGCATCCATGATGAGAGGCTCCCGCTGTGTTACGCTTCTCGTCTTCTGATGGTTCTTAAATAACGGAGGGCGGGGCCACCCGGTGACCCCGCCCCCCTCTGACACACAGGGACTTCCCTGTCCGCCCCCTCTGACGTCACGGGGAAAGCCTCGGGAAAGTCCCCGTGCGTCAGAGGGGGGCGGGGTCACTGGGTGGCCCCGCCTTCGTTATTTAAGAACCATCAGAATACGAGAAGCGTCACACAGTGGGAGCCTCCCATCATGGATGTGGAGCGGCCCGAGAACGAAGAAGGCAAGAAAACGCAGCGGAGGAAGATGCCGGACGAGAACACCGGAGCAAGAAGCAGAGGATCGGAGGAAGAAGAAGAAGAAGAAGATGGAGGAAGAAACCGAAGGAAGATAGAAGATAGAAGAAAGAAGATAAAAGAAAGAAGATGGAAAGAAGAAGCATTTAAATAAAGGAATTGTCAAAAACTGTCTCTTGTCATTTTTAACAATTTTGACACATTTTTTGTGAAATGGTAGCAGTACTTTTTCACACAGGGGGGCGGGATCTGAGGGTCCCCTTGTTAAATGGGGCTTCCAGATTCTGATAAGCCCCCCACCTGCAGACCTCCACAACCACCGGGCAAGGGTTGTGGGGATGAGGCCCTTGTCCTCATCAACATGGGGACAAGGTCTTTGGGGGGACCCCAAAGCACCCTCCCAATGTTAAGGGCATGTGGCCTGGTATGGTTCAGGAGGGGGGGCACTCTCTCGCCCCCCCCTTTTCCTGCGGCCTGCCAGGTTGCGTGCTTGGATAAGGGTCTGGTATGGATTTTTGGGGGGACCCCACGCCATTTTTTTTTTATTTTGGCGCGGGGTTCCCCTTAATATCCATACCAGACCTGAAGGACCTGGTATGGAATTTAGGGGGATCCCCATGCCATTTTTTTTTAAATTTTGGTTCAGGGTTCCCCTGTGAGGAATCCCATGCCATTTTTATCAATGAACTTTTATGCGTATTGTCGGACCGACGATTCATATAGCCGCGAGTACTTTTAAATGATTTTTTTCCTTTGAAATGTAATTTTGCTGTCAGACTGTTCTAAACACGGGAAACATGCGCCCCTTTACAGGCATACTATAGACACCCCTCCAGGTACGAAATTTAAAGGAATATTACACTTTTATTGTTTCACTTTAAGCATTATTAAAATCACTGCTCCCGAAAAAAACGGCCGTTTTTAAAACTTTTTTTTGCATTGATCCTTGTCCTCTGGGGCAGGACCCAGGTTCCCAAACACTTTTTATGACAATACCATGCATATAAGCCTTTAAAATTAGCACTTTTAATTTCTCCCATAGACTTTTAAAGGGTGTTCCGCGGCTTTCGAATTTGGCGCGAACACCCCAAATTGTTCGCTGTTCGGCGAACTCGCGAACAGCCGATCTTCGAGTCGAACATGAGTTCGTCTCGAACTCGAAGCTCATCCCTACTGAGGACTGGTGACCAGAATTGGACAGCATGCTCAAGATGCAGCCGAACCATAGTTTTGTAAGGTGGTAGAATTATGGATTTATCTCTTGAGTATATCCCCTTTTTAATGCATGCTAATAGTCTGCAGGCCTTGCTTGCTGCAGCTTGGCGTTGCATGCTATTGCTGAGTCTGTCATCAACTAGAACCCTCGGGTCCTTTTCCATACTTGATTCCTCCAGGTGTTCTCCCCCTAATGTAAAGCCAGCATTTATATTTTTAGCCCCCATGTTCATCACTCCCCATTTAGTTGCCTACCCCTCTATTTTATTGAGGTCTTCTTGTAAAGTTTCAATATGCTATTGCAAAGTTATCGCCCTGCTTAGCTTTTTATCGCCAGCAAATACCGAGATCAAGCTATCTATACCAACCTCTATATCGTTTATGAACAAATCAAACAGAATTGGTGCCAAGACCGAGCCCTGAGGCACCCCGCTCACAATCAGAAACTACGCTATTTATCACCACCCTTTGGACCCGCCCCTGTAACCAATTTTATATCCAGGTACATACAGTATTGTTGATGCCAACAGACTTCATTTGCAAATTAAGCATTTATGCAGTTCCGTGTCAAAGGAAAAGGTAACTAGGAGTTGCTCACTGGGGCTATGCCAGTAATGATCACCAAGCGGAGTGCCTAGGATAAGCCCAGAAGATGCAAGAGTGATGATATTTTCACATTGGTACGGATGTCTTACATTCCTTTGGGAGTGTTTGAAGCCATGTATAGGTAAACAGAGACTTGGTATCATATGCAAAAGCTTACTACTCTCTTGATGTCAACAATTGGAAGCTCTCTGGATTTCAAGTAATCAAACAGATTACTGGGGCACCAAGCCATCAGAGATTTCCTCTGACTCAGTTGCATCAAAGTTACTACTCCTGTCAGCCAGAGGCTGAAGTGGCAAGCTTGTACTAGAAAGGAGGAGAGAATCAGGATGAGTTGCAGGCAGTACTATCTTCTGCTCCAACTTCTACCTGGATCTGGAGGAGGATGTGTGTTGTTTATTTTTTTTAACCCGTTACCATTTCAAACAGGGGGGGTGGGATCTGGGGGTCCCCTTGTTAAAGGGGGCTTCCAGATTCCGATAAGCCCCCCACCTGCAGACCCCAACAACCACCGGGGATGAGGCCCTTGTCCTACCCCAAAGCACCCTCCCCATGTTGAGGGCATGTGGCCTGATACATTTCAGGAGGGGGGCGCTCTCTTGCCCTCCCCCGTTGTGAGCTTGGGTAAGGGTCTGGTATGGATTTTTGGGGGGCCCCCACGCCATTTTTAAAAAAAAATTGCTGCAGGGTTCCCCTTAATATCCATACCAGACCTGAAGGGCCTGGTATGAAATTTGGGGGGACCCCCACTAAAATTTTTTTTTAAATTTTGGTTTGGGGTTCCCCTTAATATTCATACCAGACCCAAAGGGCCTGGTAATGGACTGTGGGGGATCCCATGCCGTTTTTTTCAATGACTTTTATCTGTATTGCCAGGACCGGCATTTCATTATAGCCACTAGTACTTTTAACTGACTTTTTTTCCTTTAGAAATGTCATTTTGTGCAGGGGTTGTTCTAAACACGGGAAAAATGCGCCACTTTACAGGCATACTACAGACACCCCCAGGTACGAAATTTAAAGGAATATTTCACTTTTATTGTTTCACTTTAAGCATTATTAAAATCACTGCTCCTGAAAAAACTGACGTTTTTAAAACTTTTTTTTGCATTCATACATGTCCTCTGGGGCAGGACCCGGGTCCCCAAACACTTTTTATGACAATAACTTGCATATGAGCCTTTAAAATTAGCACTTTTGATTATTCATGTTGGTGTCCCATAGACTTTAACGGTGTTTGTGTGTTCTGCCAAATTTTTTGACTGTTCGGTATGTTCTGGTGCCAGCCAAACTGGGGGGTGTTCGGCCCATCCCTATTCTCCACTATTAGCCCCACAGTATGGCACAGCATGCAATGCTATGCTATGCAGTCCAAGGCTAAAAAAAAACACTGCATGAAGAAATTTATATTTAATCAATATGATCTACATTGCCCACTCACTGCTGTGTATTCAGTGAAATTTGTGAAAGCATAGCTTGCCTTATATTCTGGTGTAAAGGACTTGCCCCAGAAGACACATTTCTATACCGCTTCCTAGTAGGGCAGAACACGCATACCCTTTGTCATTGTCCCTGTGCATAATGGATAAAATCTGAAAGACGCGTCATTAAAAGATGTGCATATAGTTATGCAAATAGCGACCAGCTGAAATGCTGTGCCTTGCAAGTCTACTAGGCGGGGTCTGTCTATAGACTCTAGATAACTAGCACTATATACTCTAGATCAGCCTTTCTCAACCTTTTTACCCCAGAGGAACCTTTCAAATAATTTTCAGTGGGGACCCCTGCTAAAATTAATTCATTGCAGTCAGTGAGAAGAATGCCCCTTACATTGCTGACTGATAGGAAGAATGTTCCTATTACAGTTATGGTCAGAGTGTCCCCCTTACGAACAGCTAAAAAGGTCAGTGGTGTCATGACGCTGATTCTGCCAGGTGGCAATGCACCTGGAATTATGCAGACACCATCAAATGGGAGGTCAATCAGCCTCTGGTCAAGTAACCCCTAGGAAATTCTAGAGGAACCCTAGTTTTTAATGGAACCCTGATTTATAACGGCTGCCCTAGAGTGTATTCTTTATTGAGACGAAACACCCAAAATATTTCCGGCAGCCAGAGGCCATGTGATCCCAGCTGCTTAGGATTTAGAACTTATGCAAAACATGGGAAATAACCTTTACTCTTTAATAAAGAATACTTTTTTTTCTTAAAAGAAATATTCTATTCAGTAATGTTATCCTACTGATTCATGTTAAGTGTGAATTGTAATTAAATAAAATAGAGTAAGTGAAAGAAAGAATAAGTGTTTTTTCCTAAAATAATTAACTGTCCTCCTATCTTGCCAAACACAGGTGATGAACAGCTGCAAATTCTATTGTTGATGTTGAATAGCATTTTCAGGATACAACGCATTATAAGGGCTTGTGTACATTGTTGGCATTGCATCTAAACAGCTCTGCATACATGTCTACGGGATTGTAAAAGCTTCTCAATTTAACTTGAAGAACCTTTTCAAGCAACACAAAGACAAATTAAAGTCAGAAGTCTAGATGACACTTTTCCAATTTGTAGCAAATTTGCGTGGCAAGTCTCCAGCAAGAGCAAAGTTAGAGGTGAGTCTACAGCAAGAGCTCTGCAAATCGCAGTGACCCCTGTGGTGGGATGACTATTGCACAACATAACTAAACCAGAACTTACAGCAGACTTGCAGAATGTTTGCAAAGAAAGTTGATCTGGAGTCATGCAATGTGGACTTGCTGCAATCGTGCAACAAAATTGTGAAGCCTGGCAAGTCTAGCAAGAGCTTAGCAAGTCATTTTTAAATTTGCAGCCCAACTGCTTGCTATCTGGGACTTTTTGTCAGTGCAGAGGGCTACAGTCCAAACAACCTCATCACAATATGCCGCTGTTTAGAGATACATTAATAAAATGTCACTTGTGACATTTTAATAAAGTTCTACCAAAAAATAAAAAATAAACCAGGATTTACCAGGATTGGCACATTGCCATTGTTTGCTCCCAGTGCACACCAGCAGTCATGTGACCGGTATAACTTCTGGTGTAAATGAGCCCCTACACGTCTACTCCTGATTTCCTACCCTGTAACAGGACAGTTAAAGGAGAAACAGCACAGTGTCGCGCTCAGGTCTCTATCACTTTGTTCTTTCCTCCTATCATCATATTACGTGCTGCAGCATGACTGATTGGCTCCTATGTGCAGCTCTTCCCCCCATTCTGTACAAGGACTACAAGAGGTTGATACCAAGTCAAATGCAGGTACTTACATTGCTTGCATTTATATATAGCGCTCTGCCCGACCTCCAGAGGCCTAGTGGTGACCCCCAGAGTCAAGAAGAGCTGACATTCCTCTTCAGAGCGCAGGTTACTAGGCATGGTGGGTGTAGTGCAAGGTGGAAAGATGGGCACCAGTCACTTTTATAAAAAAGCAAAGATTTTATTCCTGTTAACAGGAACAGGGGGAGAGAGGGCTAGGGCCAGGCCTGGATTTACTCCCTTTGCCGCCCCAAGGCCGGGCCCTTCAATGCCGCCCCCCCCCCCCCCACACACACACACACACACCACCAGAAAGAGCCCCCAGACATGATACGGTCAAAGACTGCAGACATGATACAAGAGATGGTCAGAGACTGCAATCATAGTACAGGAGATGGTCAGAGATTGCAGACATGATACAGGAGACGGTCAGAGACTGCAGTTCCTATGGACATTAGTAGATAATGGCCGATAGGCCCTTTCACCTGACCCAGCGATACAGCAACGGTTCCCTCTGATCAGGAGTCAGCTCACTCTGAATTGCCCGTGGCGAGTCTGTTGGGTAGCACCCAGATCTGTATTCCTGCAATGACTCCATTCCTTTCTCCGCCAGGGATGGCGCCAGGCTGTGTGGCTTTCCCTCTGGTGGCGCAGGGCAGCGGGGTTCTCTCTCTGATGGTGTTCCCACAGCACTGCCCTCTCCCTCTGGAGCCCTGGGTGTACTTTCCTGGGTGTAGACCCCCCCAGGACAAACCACCCCCCTCCATTAGTACAGACCCCCCCCAGGACAAACCCCCATCCATTAGTACAGACCCCCACCAGGACAAACCCCCCTCCCTTCATTAGTACAGATCCCCCCAGGACAAACCCCCCTCCCTTAGTACAGACCCCCCTAGGACAAACCCCCCTCCCTTCATTAGTACAGACCCCCCCAGGACAAACCCCCCTCCCTTCATTAGTACAGATCCACCCCAGGACAAACCCCCCTCCCTTAGTACAGACCCCCCTAGGACAAACCCCCCTCCCTTCATTAGTACAGACCCCCCCAGGACAAACCCCCCTCTCTTTATTAGTACAGACCCCCCCAGGACAAACCCCCCTCCCTTCATTAGTACAGACCCCCCCAGGACAAACCCCCCTCCCTTCATTAGTACAGACCCCCCAGGACAAACGCCCCTCCATTAGTACAAACCCCCCAGGACAACCCCCCTCCATTAGTACATACCCCCCAGGACAACCCCCCTCCATTAGTACATACCCCCCAGGACAACCCCCCAGGACAACCCCCCTTTATTAGTACAACCCCCCCAGGTCAACCCCCCCTCCATTAGTACAAACCCCCGCCAGGACAACCCCCTCTCCATTAGTACAACCCCCCCAGGTCAACCCCCACCCCCTCCATTAGACAGACCCCCCCAGGACAAACCCCCCTCCCTTCATTAGTACAGACCCCCCCCAGGACAAACCCCCCTCCCTTCATTAGTACAGACCCCCATCAGGACAAACCCCCCTCCCTTCATTAGTACAGATCCCCCAGGACAAACCCCCCTCCCTTAGTACAGACCCCACTAGGACAAACCCCCCTCCCTTCATTAGTACAGACCCCCCCAGGACAAACCCCCCTCCCTTCATTAGTACAGATCCCCCCCAGGACAAACCCCCCTCCCTTAGTACAGACCCCCCTAGGACAAACCCCCCTCCCTTCATTAGTACAGACCCCCCCAGGACAAACCCCCCTCCCTTTATTAGTACAGACCCCCCCAGGACAAACCCCCCTCCCTTCATTAGTACAGACCCCCCCAGGACAAACCCCCCTCCCTTCATTAGTACAGACCCCCCAGGACAAACGCCCCTCCATTAGTACAAACCCCCCAGGACAACCCCCTCCATTAGTACATACCCCCCAGGACAACCCCCCAGGACAACCCCCCTCCATTAGTACAACCCCCCCAGGTCAACCCCCCCTCCATTAGTACAAACCCCCCCAGGACAACCCCCTCTCCATTAGTACAAACCCCCCCAGGTCAACCCCCACCCCCTCCATTAGCACAGACCCCCCCAGGACAAACCCCCCTCCCTTCATTAGTACAGACCCCCCCAGGACAAACCCCCCTCCCTTCATTAGTACAGACCCCCCAGGACAAACGCCCCTCCATTAGTACAAACCCCCCAGGACAACCCCCCTCCATTAGTACATACCCCCCAGGACAACCCCCCTCCATTAGTACAAACCCCCCCAGGTCAACCCCCCTCCATTAGTACAAACCCCCCTCAGGACAACCCTCTCTCCATTAGTACAAACCCCCCCCCAGGTCAACCCCCACCCCCTCCATTAGTACAGACCCCCAGGACAACCCCCCGCTTCATTAGTACAACCCCCCCCAGACAAACCCCCCCTTCACTAGTACAGAGCCCCAGGACAACCCCCCCTTCACTAGTACAGAGCCCCAGGACAACCCCCCCTCCCAGGCCAACTCCCCCTCCATAAGTGAACAGATGGAACAGAAGGAGACAGGCTTGGGCGGGAGTGAGAGACACAAGAGAACACGCGCCCCCCCGCCCCCCGCACAGAGACTAGCCGCTCCGATCTCCGGCGGCTGCTCTCCTTCTCTGACAGGAGGAGGGAGGGGGGACAGGCTGAAGCCTCCAAAAAAACAGCAGCGGCGGCGGTGGGAGCGGAGGGAGCCGCGTCTGGACACAGAGAGTAGGAGGAGGGAGAGGAGCACTCTAGCGCTTCAGCGCCCCCACCTCTCTGGTGCCCGGGTGCGCTGCATGCTGCTAGGTTAGTGTGGGGGGCGGCCGAGAAGTCATTGCAGGAGCGGCGCCGGGCCGCCCCTGTACCACTGCCGCCCCGAGGCCTGGCCTCGGTGGCCTTGTGGGAAATCCGGCCCTGGCTAGGGCACAGGACACACTTAGGAAAATGCAATAGCAATAGGCAGACTCTGCAGACAAAAATAGAACTAAGCAGACAGCAATACAGGAAAGGGCCTTTAAGCTGAATGCAGCAATCTGTATTTCGTAGCAACTGCTGTCTCCTATGGCAACAACTTCACTCACAGTATCCCACTGTAGATGTTCAAGCTTAGCTCACAGCTACCTGCTGGACTCTCCAAGCTTCACTCACAACTACCTGCTGTATTCTTCAAGCTTCACCCACAGCTACCCGCTGGGTTCCTTGGACTCACATATACCAGGTGTACTTCCTCAAGCTTTACTCGCAGCTACCCACTGTACTTCGTGGATGAGTTCTCTCCTGAAGCTTTCCCACTTACTTCACAGTCCTCGGCTGATGAAGAATCTCCTCTGGTACTTCTTCAGAACTCCATCCCTTTACACCTGCCTTCGGCAACAAGAGTGGTTGTCCCTCTGGCAACTTCTTCTCTGATGCCTCTTGGCATCGATCAGGTTCCCCTCAGGCTGAGCCCCTTTACACGTGATTAGGCCTCAGGCTTCAGGCTTACACCTCTGCTGCTGCTCCACACCCACCCACCCAGGCCGCAGCCCAGGTGGAAAGAACCCTGATCACCTGACTCTCTCCAAATAAATAGACTATCCCAGCAGTATCAGCAGCCAAAGAAACTCCTGCTGATTGGTTGAGAAACACATTCACTTATAACCTGAATTAACTGTAATTTATCATACTAATGCCAAAGGTAACAGTGCCACCTATTGACAGAAGAGAGAATCACAGTTCAACACAAGCTTAGGAGAAAATTATTTGATCAAAGTACAAATTAGCCAGGCTAGTTTCCACCTAGCACAACTAAATTTACTAGAAGCCCTGTTTAGGACAAGGGTGCTACATATAAAATACAGCTAAAGCAGAACGGAAGCCACAGATACTCATCTCCTCTCCAACAGTCCAACATCTGCAAGGTCCCCTGCCAGCGCTGACATTTTCTCTTCAGCTTCTTTCAGGTGCCAGTCATTGCCTGTCTTGATTGACTGGCGTGGGGTGACGTAACTTCCATGCATAAGTAGGAGTTAGTCATCCTGACAGAAGTGTAAGCTAAGCTACGAATGCGCAGAGTTATAGAAACCAAGAAAGTTTACTATTTAGAGATTTTACCACAGTAGACTCACAGCCAAGTCTTATCATTACTGTCACTTTTGCTGTTACAAAATTCTGCATCTATGTCAGGAGCCAAGTATCACAGTTATGTTGATCTGTTGCTGATGAGCTGCTCTGCTCTCATCTTGTTCATTTAGAAAATAAAATTCACAGCAGAGGCAACAATGTATGTCTACTCGGGTGCAAATTGGAAATAAAAATTCTCTTCAGTTAAGAAACCTGTGCATGTTTACTGCCATTCAATAGTCTACCAACGCCCACTCAACTACCACTTTTTTCAATATTATCATATTGTAAACTTTAACCACTTCCCAACTGTACTATAGCCAAAAGACAGCTACAGTGCGGTCGTCTGGTTCTGGGAAGGCACCCATGGACGTCCGCCCAGAACCACACGCCTGCTGGGGCATGCAGCCAGCACACTCTGTGATTGCTGTGTCCTTCAGACACAGCTGATCGCAGATCTGGGTAAAGGGCCAATAACAGCAGCCCTTTGCCATGTGATAAGCTGTGTCCAATCACAGCTGATCACATTTAAACACACTTGCCGGCTATCGGCATTCCTATCCTCATGATCTGTTATAGCAGGAGGAAAGGTGAACTCATAACAGGCAATTGTGACAGGGGACTTTTACACTGATAATCAGGGCACTAATCATCAGTGTCCTGATCATCAGTGCAGCCTCAACAGTGCCAATCAGTGCCCATCAGTGTTGCCTATCAGTGCTGCCTAGGAGTGCCCATCAGTGCACACACATCAGCGCACATCAGTGAAGGAGAAAATTTACTTATTTGTAAAATTTTATAACAGAAACAAAGAAAAACTTTCTTTCAAAATTTTCAGTCTTTTTTTGTTTAGCAAAAAATAAAATAAACAGGGGTGATTAAATACCACCAAAGGAAAGCTCCATCTGTCTCAAAATGATAAAAATGTCATGTGGGTACAGTGTTGCATGTTCACGCAATTGTCAAAGTGTGACAGCGCTGAAAGCTGAAAATGGGGCCTGGGCAGGAAGAGAGTGAATGTGCCCAATGGTTAATAAATGCTGAACACCTTAGATTGCCAAAATATCAGATTTGCAAGGCTCTTTCAAAATTAGGTACTTCACGGGGAAAATGTAAAATCAGTGACCCACTACACACCCCTCCTCCTTTCTTACCAAATATTGTATAAACCAAAAATGTCATATTCAAAAGTCTATAGAACTAAGGGATTTATATAATTTTTTTTATTTACGGTATTTATTTTTATTTTTTATATTTCAAACTGTTATTTAGTTCAAGAAAAGGTAAGCAACGACGATTATGGCATTCAGGTGAATTAATAAAAAGTGTCTAGGCAAAGATCAGTCTAGGGGTTTCTTTTTAGGGTTTTTGTTGGAGCAGTAACTTGGATATGGTTGGGGAGCATTGAATACCCCTGATCTGCAAAACTGTACAACTTGAGGACTGCTTGACTTTTGGCTGCTATGCACAAATTTCAGTCTGTATTGCACAACCTCTGGCAATTAGGCAAAAACTTCTGGATGTATTGCACAACCTATGGCTGTTCTGCACAAATCGTGCCTGTACTGCACTTGCAAAAAAAATGTCACATTGGATTTCTAAACAGCCTGTGACCCTTACCTCTTCTGTACCTTATTCAGAGCATCACACTCACACTCTGGAGCACTGGACTTTTGTACTCATATACAGGGCTGGACTGGGACAAAAATTTGGCCCTGGACTTCACCCAGACTGGCCCACTATAATTTTGCAAACATGCACAAAAACAGTATGCTTGGCACTTGCACGAGAGTGATGTCATCACAGCCTGGCTATTCACATAGCAGAAGCACGCAAACCCAGAAGCAAGACCGAGTGAAGGGGGAAGCCCCCGGCAGCAGTGAAAGCACGCTGCTGGAGGGCTTCGCTTCAAAGGTAAGTTTGTCATGTGACAATAAAATCGTGCCCACACTGCAAGGGCTTGTTTAGGTCCAGGCAGCATGAAAAAGGAAGATTTACTTGATCCTCCATCCTGTTAGACTGGTCCTCAGAGTCTTCACTCCCTTGCTCCAAGGTCTTCTGATGTCTTCCGATGTCATCAAGGCTTATGCCGTAACCATAACACTAATTCTCCCATTGAGGCCCCCTTCATTCTATAGGGTCCTTATTCTAGGCCCCCTACATTCCATAGGGTCCTTCTTCCCATTGGGGGCCCCCTTCATTCCATAGGGTCCTTCTGATAGGGCTCCTACATCTCAAACACTCCCTTCATTCCTTAGGACCCTTTCTTCCCACAAGAGCCTCTTAATTCCGTGGGCCCCCTGGTTGTCTTGTATTTTCCAGCCCCCCTCTACCCAGTGGCGTCGCCAGAGGGGTGACACCCACGGGCAGCGGCACCGCTAACGCTGCAGGTCCTCACCCCCTACCCTGATCTCTCGCATGATCTCTCCAGCTGTCTCCCTGTCTCACACAGCAGAGCAGACCAAAGCTGCCTCCCACATCTACACAGGAGGAGGAGGAGGGAGTCCAAAGGAACACACAGCTGTGCCTACTCCGTGCTGTTCTGAGGTCTGTAAAAATGTAATGCAAATGGACATGTGCTGGGGGGCGCTATGGGAGGGGAGGGTCTGTACTGGCACTGATGGAGGGGGTGGTCTGCACTAAGGGGGGCCTGCACTGATAGAGGGGGTCTGCACTGATAGAGGGGGGTCTGCACTGAGGGGGGAGGGTCTGCACTGAGGGGATCTGCACTGATGGAGGGGATCTGCACTGAGCGGGGTCTGCACTGATGGAGGGGGATCTGCACTGATGGGGGGGTCTGCACTGAGGGGATCTGCACTGATAGAGGAGAGGGGTCTGCACTGATGGGGTGTCTATACTGATGGAGGGGGTCTGCACTGAGGGGGTCTATACTGATAGATGGGGGGTCCGCACTGAGGGGGGTCTGTATTGAGGGAGAGGGGTCTGTACTGAGGGGGTCTATACTGATGAGGGGGTCTACACTGAGGGGGTCTAAACTGATGGTGGGGGGGTCTGTATTTAGTGGGGGGGTCTGTACTGAGGAAGGAGGATCTATACTGCTGGAGGGGCAGTCTGTACTTAGTGGGGGGGGTCTGTACTGAAGGGGGACCATAGCTGGTGAAGTGGGGGTGACACCAATTTTTTTCCGCACCGGGTGACACCAGCTGTAGTGACACCACTGCCTCTACCCCCTGGTGCCCCCCTCTCACATTCCCTGGCTCTGCATTATATATTTTAAAATAAACAACTAATGCGCACACCTATTTTTGATCAACTGCAGTAGTGAGCAGCTGCCAACATTAAACAGGTTACCACAAACCCATAGATAAATTGAATGTATAGCAAAGGATGTGGCGCTAACTAAAATAACATCAAAAATCCATTCAGTGCAAATAATGATTCAAATAATATGCAAAATCCAACATAGCTAAAAGTTCATTAAAAGTGTCAATTAATATTGAAATATGCATAAAAATATTTTCAGCAAAAAAAATTCATATATAAACCATGCCTATAATTAAAACCATCCAAACTATGTCCATGGGTATTAAAGTGCAAAAAGAGTGCAAAAAAAAAAGGGTTTTAATTATAAGCATGGTTTATATATGAATTTTTTTGCTGAAAATATTTTTATGCACATTTCAATATTAATTGACACTTTTGATGAACTTTTAGCTATGTAAGTTTTTGCATATTTTTGAATCATTATTTTCACCAAATGGATTGTTTATGTTATTTTATTTAGCGCCACATCCTTTGCTATATACAGTATATATATATATATATATATATATATATATACAGCTACTGTATATGCTATATTCAGTATATATATATATATATATATATATATATATATATATACAGCTATATGCTATATACAGTGTTTATATATAGCTACATACTATATACAGTATTCAATGGCTTTGCCAGGCCGGCCGGTTACCTGGACGGGTTCCTGCAGCACCGTCACCCTCCGGCCTCCCTTGTCTGCTCCGGGGGACCACTCTGCCTGTTGGCTGCTCTCAGGATATCACACGGCGGCTCCGGCTCATTTAAACTCACTGCGGGGGCCGCCGGAAAGCTGTCAGAGGGGGGGGGGGAGCCAAGCAGTGACGGAAAAGGACGAGTGTGGGCCGGAGGTGGCCGACGATGTGTTCAGTGTTCTGAAAGTGCCAAGCGGGGGTGGAAAGAGCCCATGTGGACTGCACTTTGGAAGCTTGATACCTAGCCATGGGCAGTACAGCGGTGGTCAAATTTGGCAGGCTGCCACTGAAACCGGCAGACTGAGCCATCGGCCCACTGGGAAACTCCCTGTAGTCCCGATGGCCAGTACATGCCTGCTCATATAGCCACAGGACAGTTGGATTTTCTTCCCACCAACTTCCTCCTGGCACTCTTCAGTAAGCCTGCTCTTGACCCAGCTCATTCCCTGGACAAAGATTCTTCGGGAAGCCCCTTCCCCCTTAATGGCTAAGTCTAGCTGGGACCTCAATGTCTTCACTCCTTTAGCTTCCCCCCAGATGCACAAAGGTCCCCTCCTGAAGTACTGGACCCACGAACACTGCACCTGCTACTCAGGTCCCAGACTACCTCAGCCTTCTGGGCACACCTCACAAGGGATTGGCTGGAGTCCCAAAAATATTCAGGCTGCCCGCTCTGCTCTCCTCCTACTATGCTTCTGGAAGCGTCTAGAAGACAGGGGAAAGCAGCAGAACAGCATCCTGTGAAACACTGAGCAGCCCTAAGCAATCAACCCCTGTTACACTGTTTACAGAGGAGCTAAATTAAATTTACCTAGCAGCCTACTACACTAGGAGAGTGTTACAGAAAAAACATAAATAAAAAACAAACAAAAACATGTATAAATATATATATAAAAAAATAGGGCAGACTCGATGGACCACTTGGTCTTATTTCTGCTGCCTTTCTTCCATGTTTCAATACAACCATATTTTCTCTGCCAGGAGTGACAGGTGCAGCTGTATACATAGATACAGAAATATATATGAATCTCTGAGCAGCTACATGTGTACAGGGCCATATGCACTTTCCTGAATGCAGGCAGCCTGTTACTGATTTGTACAAGTTGACTGGCAGGTCTGTATGCTATTACTTAAGTCCAAATTGTACATTATATAGCCATTTGCAGCCATGTGCATGAAGCCTAACCCTGATACAAACTTCTTTAAACTATAGGGTTGTTTTGGGGACCTACAAACAGTTGTGAGTTTTTAGCTGAGTAGACGCACTGGGATTTTTACAGGTTGTGTAAGACTGTTAGTTATATATAGGATTTATGTCAGTGTTGGCCAGGATGACCAGAAACTGACCAGAGGGCAATAAATCTACATTACTTAGACAGACTTCTCCAGGAACCCATCCAAAATCACATCTTCCTCAAGATTTCTCACGTCCTTTCCTCTTCATTTGAAGAGTCAATGTGCAATACGAATCACCACCGAGTCTCTAAAATTTCTCTGGCGCTTATAGAAACAGACACCACTAGTCTACTGGAAAGTTTCCTGTACTACCTCTAGTGTATGCCAAAGGCTGCTGCTAAGGGATGAGCTCCTGGTAAGGCTCAAACACAAGCTGGTCCAGACAATGGACTTTTTGCTGTTTTTTCTCCCAATACTATATACAACAGTTTCCTTCTGTACTTCTGAAAGCATCCTGCTGTCAATGGTTGTTAAAAAAAGTGTTAAGGCAGGAATGGCCACACACTGATCAAAATTTGTCTGACCCCTGCTGAAACAGCAAAATTTGGATCAGTGTATAGCCGGGTTTAGTAAAACTCTTCCCCCAGAATGTCTCATTGTTTCTTCTCCAGTACAGATCTCCTCTATGCACACCTCTCCCTCGTTCCATAAAACTCATTCACCAGACCAGTCAGTTTAGAGTTGGAGAAAGTCCTACCTAGGCTTGGTCATGTGAATGTAGCTTAGAAGGAGCTAAGAAAAGCCACTTTTGCTTTAAACTGCTGCTGTCTGTGTCTGAGATCTGAGAGGTGACAGGCGCAAGTGCTTTGTGTGGGTGGTGACTGTTAGCGCTGGCTGCTGCACCATGGATGCTCTGGGAGGGTTGTTTGGACTCCTTATTCTCCCTCTTATCTACACCTCTGGGGTTTATATGCACTTTAATTTTGCCTGAAGTTATACTTAACCTGTTATTAGTTAAACATTTGTAGAAATAAACCTTTCAGAATACCATCTTTTATAATCAACAAATATCTACCTAAATTATTTAGTCAGTGGTTTGTTATGATAAATCTAGGTCATCAGGCAGATAATTAATGCCAAATTTTAATTTTATCATAAATAAAAAAGTCAAGAGCACTCCCTTGACAAAGCTTTCTTAGGAATATCTCATTATTCTGAATATTTAGTACATTTTGTTTCTGTGCTATAATAACTTTTTACCTAAAACAACAAGGTCCATCTAAAGTTCTGCCAGTTTTCTCAATTCTATTAACTTTTTATTTGTGTTACCTTTTGTGCATTGTTTAGTTTAAACTTGGACTGCTTGGGTTGCTGTAAAGTAGTTTAACACAACCTTTATTAACACTCAAGTACTCAAAAGTAATTTCTTACAGCCTATTGAGCTGGAATAAAGAATGACTTCACATTTGGAATAAGGGTACACTCTGTTGAATCTGCAAGCCATTGGTAGCATGCCAGTGCTAACTCAACAGAACAAGACATGGTTTTTAAATTTCAATGAAGATTCCCAAACCTTACGTATTCTGCAATAAAATTAATACCTACCTAAAATACAGTAAGTGTCACAGGAAATTTATTTAAAATGTTATCTTATTGTATTTTTGGATTGAAGAGGTGTTTTTGATTGTCAGAGGGGAAAGGAAAATATAGAATCTACTCATGACCTAATATGCAAAGAAACCATAAATCTTGAAAGGGTCAGTTTGTTTGGCTAAATGGGTGGGCTATTAGTGAAGGAAAGACAGATGCCCATGGACAGGTTGATTTCAGGTCAAAAATTCTGATCGGAAAATATAATAAAATAGATTTGCAAAAAAAAAAAAAAATTCTGATTAGGATAATAAAAACAATTTCTCTAATCCCACTAGATTAGAGGCCCACTGAAAGTTCTATTGAACCATGAGACCTATAGTTAAAAAGAGGAATCTGTCATCTTTCATTATGTGAGAATAATGTAGTCCTGTTTAAAAAATGAAATGTGTGCAACAAATATACCTCTAGAAATTATTAATAAAGGGGTTGATGTACTAAATTTGGAGAGTGCAGTTTTTTTTTTTTTTGTAAAAGCTTCAATTGAATTAGTGGAAGTTATTAGCTACTTGGCTACCATGCACAACTGCACCAAACCCCAAAGTGTCTAAATCAGGGGTCCCAAACTGGTGGCCCTCCAGCTGTTGCGAAACTACAAGCCCCATCATGCTTCTGTCTGTGGGAGTCATGCTTGTAACTGTCAGCCTTGCCATGCCTCATGGGATTTTTATTTTTGTAACAGCTGGAGGGCTGCCCTGGTCTAAATGAATGCTTATATTTTAGTACTATAGTACTAAGAGAGCTGTGATGTTTTCTCCAGCGTGTTAGAAATTATCACAAGGTATCATGACCAGGGTAGATAAGATGCTCCACCTTCTTGTGACTGCCAACCATTGTATACTCCACCCTTAACCCCACTTAACTTTACCTACAATTAACGAGACCACACTTGAGATGGAGTATAACTGGCCATAGCAGCCTTTTTATTCTAAATATAAAATATATAACAATCTTTTTACATAACAAAACTCCAACTATCAGTTGCATCCCCCGGTGGTCTTTGACGGCATTTCCCAACTTAGCTCTGTTCCACTTCTACACTGCGGGCCTTTTTCCATACTAGGCCTCCAGCCATGGAAAACCAGCTCGGTGACAACCCATTACCCGCAGTGCAGTCATTACCATCATCTAGCTAAACCATGTTAGCTGGAATATACCAGAGGGCCCATACCACCGATGAGTCCCTCACACTTCCATCTCGTAGGTTATCTTGCCACCATCAAAGGCCACCTCTGCCAATTCCATTGCTGCCGTCACATGTTCTTTTTTTGTACTGCACCTGAAATAAAGCAAAATGAACACACAACAAAAACAGGGAGGGTGGGTGGGAAACTGTTTCCTGTCTAGACTTCTCCCTGCAATGCAATGCAAAGGAACCCCTATCCAATAAAAAACTAAATCCCTCCCCTCTTTCCTTTTCTTCCAATCCACCTCTCCCCACTTTTACCCTGTTATCCTTAACCCCTTGATATCCCCTTCTCACTCCTGTCATGCCAGCCCTCTGCTAGCTCCATTATTTTCTACTCACTCTGGGCCTTACTTTTGTTTTGAAAATAAAAAGTAGATCTTGATTTATTAAAACTACGGACCAAAGGTTGACCTTTACTTACAGTACTGTTTTTGCCAGAATCTTCCTGTTTAGTATCATAAAAATTGATTTTCCAAATTGTTTGTTAGAAATAAAATGTTTTTTTGATATATGAAAGACAAAATGATAAACCATTTTCAACAATAAACTTTACCTATAACAGTTTTGTATCTTGAAGTTTTGACAGTTGACCGTTTCAAAGTGATTGTACAGCATTATATGGGGACATACTCATTTGGATTTCTGATCTTACGTTTTTTATGTTAGATGTTCAGTTATCCAAAACTGGTAATGTGGAAAAGCAGGTGGAATATATTATATCATAAATCACCCAGTGATTTTTGTTTTGTTTCTAATTTTTTTTAAAGTGTATTTAAAGTTGCTGAGAATAGTAAAGGAAGGAGTCTTAATGGCAGAATTTCTTTTGGGATAAAAGGGAATAGTGGCAGCCTGTTTCACTTTATTGGTGGCACAGTATTTGAGATCACTGCTATATATTTGCCCAAATAAACAGTTTTAAATATATCCAATATATATATATATATATATATATATATATATATATATATATATATATATATATACAGTATCTCACAAAAGTGAGTATACCCCCACATTTTTGTAAATATTTTATTACATCTTTTCATGTGACAACAATGAAGAAATGAAACTTTGCTACAATGTAAAGTAGTGAGTGTACAGCTTGTATAACAGTGTAAATTTGCTGTCCCCTCAAAATAACTCAACACACAGCCATTAATGTCTAAACCGCTCAAAGTGAAATAGAAATCAAAGTGAATACCCCCCTAAGTGAAAATGTCCAAATTGGGCCCAAAGTGTCAATATTTTGTGTGGTCACCATTATTTTCTAGCACTGCCTTAACCCTCTTGGGCGTGGAGTTCACCAGAGCTTCACAGGTTGTCACTGGAGTCCTCTTCCACTCCTCCATGATGACATCACAGATTGGTGGACGTTAGAGACCTTGCGCTCCTCCACCTTCTGTTTGAGGATGCCCCACAGATGCTCAATAGGGTTTAGGTCTGGAGACATGCTTGGCCAGTCCATCACCTTTACCCTCAGCTTATTTAGCAAGGCAGTGGTTGTCTTGGAGGTGTGTTTGGGGTCGTTATGATGTTGGAATACTGCCCTGCAGCCCAGTTTTCGATGGGAGGGGATCATGCTCTGCTTCAGTATGTCACAGTACATGTTTGCATCCATGGTTCTCTCAATGAACTGTAGCCCCCAGTGTCGGCAGCACTCATGCAGCCCCAGACCTTGACACTCCCACCACCATGCTCGATTGTAGGCAAGTACACACTTGTCTTTGTACTCCTCACCTGGTTGCCACCACACACGCTTGACACCATCTGAACCAAATAAGTTTATCTTGGTCTCATCAGACCACAGGACATGGTTCCAGTAATCCATGTCCTTAGTCTGCTTGTTTTCAGCAAACTGTTTGCAGGCTTTCTTGTGCATCATTTTTAGAAGAGGCTTTCTTCTGGAACAACAGCCATGCAGACCAATTTGATGCAGTGTGCGGTGTATGGTCTGGGCACTGACAAGCTGACCCCCCCACCCCTTCAACCTCTGCAGCAATGCTGGCAGCACTCATAAGTATATTTCCCAAAGACAACCTCTGGAAATGACGCTGAACACGTGCACGCAACTTCTTTGGTCAACCATGGCAAGGCCTGTTCTGAGTGAAACCTGTCCTGTTAAACCACTGTATGGTCTTGGCCACCGTGCTGCATTTCAGTTTCAGGGTCTTGGCAATCGTCTTATAGCCTAGGCCATCTTTATGTAGAGCAACAATTCTATTTTTTAGATCCTCAGAGAGTTCTTTGCCATGAGGTGGCATGTTGAACTTCCAGTGACCAGTATGAGAGAGAGTGATAACACCAAATTTAACACACCTGCTCCCCAGTATGAGGTTCCACTCAGAACAGGCCTTGCCATGGTTGGCCAAAGAAGTTGAGCACACGTGCTCAGCGTCATATCCTGAGGTTGTCTTTGGGAAATAGACGTATGAGTTCTGCCAGCATTGCTGCAGAGGTTGAAGGGGTGAGAGGTCAGCCTGTCAGAGCTCAGACCATACGCCGCACACTGAATCAAAATGGTCTGCATGGCTGTTGTCCCAGAAGGAAGCCTCTTCTAAAGATGATGCACAAAAAAGCCCACAAACAGTTTGCTGAAGACAAGCAGACTAAGGGCATGGATTACTGAAACCATGTCCTGTGGTCTGATGAGACCAAGATAAACTTATTTGGTTCAGATGGTGTCAAGCGTGTGCAGAGGCAACCAGGTGAGAAGTACGAAGACAAGTGTGTCTTGTCTACACTCAAGCATGGTGGTGGGTGTGCCGTGGTCTGGGGCTGCAGGAGTTCTGGCAGAACTGGGAAGCTACAGTTCATTGAGAGAACCATGAATGCCAACATATACTGTGACCTACTGAAGCAGAGCATGATCCCCTCCATTTGGAGACTTGGCCAACATGATAACGACCCCGAACACACCTGCAAGATGACCACTGTTTGTTAAAGAAGCTGAGGGTAAAGGGGATGGACTGGCCAAGCATGTCTCCAGACCTAAACCCTATTGAGCATCTGTGGGGCATCCGCACAAGGAAGGGGGAGGAGCGCAAGTGGAAGAGGACTCAAGTGGCAACCTGTGAGGCTCTGGTGAACTCCATGCCCAAGAGGGTTAAGGCAGTGCTGGAAAATAATGGTGGCCACACAAAATATTGACACTTTGGGCCCAATTTGGACAATTTCACTTAAGGGTGTACTCACTTTTGTTGCCAGCGGTTTAGACATTAATGGCTGTGTGTTGAATTATTTTGAGGGGACAGCAAATTTACACTGTTATACAAGTTGTACACTCACTACTTTACATTGTAGAAAAGTGCCATTTCTTCAGTGTTGTCACATGAAAAGATAGAATAAAATATTAACAAAACTGTGAGGGGTGTACTCACTTTTGTGAGATACTGTATATAGTATGTTTAAAAAAAAGAATCAAACAATGTCCATCAAGTTCAACCTAAGAAAAAAAAGCTGATGAAGTTGATTAACAGGAAAGCAAACTCTCCCTCTCAAAAAACAGGGTGGTCCATTTTCCAACACTGAAAAAAATCCTAGCCTCAGTATTAAATAACAGGACTCACTAGCATGAGCAAGCACATACAGTGGGTAAACCCGATATGTCCCAGCCTATTTGCAAAGCTTAGGACTGATATAACACTTTCTGACTTCTATTTAAATGAGACTTAAATATAAATACACGATATGTGTTTTAACCTGACTTGTACATCTCAAGGGTAATACAATTTCATTGTAACCTAATATGTGGAAATAATTGCTTTAAACTATGTAGGAAGAACTTACTGAGAAAATAGTACTTCACAAAACACAGGTGTTACATGGCCACGCCACAACAGTGATGTTCCATTTTTTCATCTATTTAATTTGCTTTAACATTTCTAGTGGTAGATAAACTGACTTAGTTTTGTAGCGGTACCCCCGTAGGGGCTGCTGGATATTGTGGTCCACCTGTCACCCTGCCCAGCCTGGAATTCACTTCCCAGTCACTCTTGAGACAATGAACAGTCTGTATGTTTGTTTTGTATTTTATTGAGGGATTTTGAACTTGGATAGGGTAAGGGAAATTATGGGATGCCCAAAGTCAATAGTAGAATCAATAAAATGATCAGATGGAACCTCTTTTTACACTTCTAGAGTTCCAGCCTCCTCGAGCACACCGCTTATTTGTAGACTATTCCTCTGTCTCTTGCACAATACTTGGTTCCTGGCACAGCTAGCACATGGGTAGGCCTGACCCTGGTTCCAGCCAGGCCTTAGCAACTGCCATTTGCAGGCAGGGACCACGGGCACCTTTAGTGTAGCAACAAAAATAGGAAAGTCTTTAGTTCTAGCTGACCTTGGTGGACTACTGCTCCCAGTCAGTCCTCTTCAGGCCCTGCCAACCCTCCTGGCTGCAGCTGCCCGACTCCACTGCCCATGACATCACAGCCTCTCCCACTGGCTCTACATCCATCTCAGACTGCACACTCTCAGCCTGCTCTGGCATGCCTCCCCAGCTCTCCCAACTGTGCCTGTCACTCACCAGCCCTCCTGGCTGCACTCCGGTGGATCCCACCTGGAGACTTGCCCGGCAGTACTAGCTTCCGTTGTCTTTCTCGGTTCCTCTTTGTGCCTCCTGTCCAGATCCTTCTTTGTTTCTCAGCAAGGCTCTGACTTGCCCCTCGGGCCCAAGGTCACCCCCCAGACTGGGGAGTGCCTAAAAGGCCTCGACAACCTAGTGCTCCATCTCCAGCCTCTTCCACCAGACACCTCCTCCCCAGCTGGGCTGACTCCGGGTATTTAAGGAGGCCTGCCCCTGCCAATCTAGGTTGGAGATTGGTCAGGGCTCCTTAAAACAATCAGGCACCTCCACCTCTCTTCCCCTCCTTCTTTCTAGAATCCTCTAGAAGCAGAAGGGATGTAACCGAAAGATGATGCTATCTGTGAGTTACCAGTCTACTCTGAGCCACTCCCAGCCCCACAGATCAAAACAAACAGCTAAGCCTGATTAAATTTACCTGCACTTACCAAAACCTATTTCTAGCACCTACCTAAAGTAGAGGGTGCTACATTTTATTAAAAATAGAGGTAAGTGCAGTTATCTACAGAACCCACTTGTTCATTTCTACTGGTTGCTATTAAGAATTAGCAGTCTTTATAATGAATAAGGCCATAAGTCTAGGTATTTCTACTTCTTCTTTGCATCTGTTTCAAACCATATCTATCCCTACTAAAAAAGACTTAGGCTGGGTTCACACTTATGCATGTTTCCCCCGCATCCAATTCGCATAACAGGAGATTGTGACCGTCTCTCTGTGGAGCAGGTTTACGCATTTCAGCAGCGGCTCCAGTGCGAATTGCACAGGAGCCCTGTGCATCTTTTGGTCCTTTTCAGGTCCGAATTTGGGGCTGAAATCTGACCTGAAATGGTGAATGAAGATGCACCATACTCCTGCTGTGAGCTGCTGCGATCTCCAGTGTGAACTCAGCCTTAAAGTTTGTATATCTTTTTCTGGGGTTATAAACACCCTGTTGTGGGCTATTTTACAAGAATTAAACCCAATTCTCAGAGAGAAATAGGTTGGATCAATGTTCTGCCCCACATTAATGTATTTTTTAGGTGTTGTATTGAACTGTATCCGTTTATTATTGTTCAGTAGTATGCTGACATTAAGTGGAGATTTTTGACTACTACAGCTTGTTAATTGATTTTGGTTTCTCCCTCTGTCCACCCCTCCTGTTTAGTGCTAGTTAGTTCAGCCCTAGCTAGATCCTCCCCATTTTTCCATATTCCCTTAGTCAATGTTACTTATTTCCAGAGAGGGCCCCAGGAAAGTCATTGTCTTCTTACACTTCTAAGGACTGGAAAAACATCTTCTGTATTGCAATTAGGCTTAAAGTGTTACTAAACCCAGGATCCTGCATTTGCTATATCTGGTCTCCCGCAGTACACAGAACATGGACATGAAATTATTTTAGTAAATATAAACTGCTAAATACCCTTTCCCCTCCACAGTTAGAGCAGTCTTGTGACTTCTATCAGTATCCAGCCAAGCACTAGTTAAAGCGGAAGTTAACCAATAGATTTAGCAGTATTAAAAAAAGTTCAATTTTCGGCACGTGCCAGAAATGTAACTGTCACATTGGTTGTGCTCTCACATGTGCAGCATCATGGAAGGTGAAGATTAAACAGAGGCCAAGAAGGCAGCTTCCTTGGCTGAAAACAATAGGATGGTTTACTTCCACTTTAAAGCTTGTAGGAAGAGTTTTCTGACTGTCCTATGAGACTGCAAGACCCCTGACCCTCTGTCTGGACAGTACTGATCGGCCCTGTGTTGATCACATGCACTCCCCACCCCAAAAAAAAAAAAAAAAAAAAAACTCTCTAGCAATACACACCAAACTGAGCATGTGCAGCCTGACTACATAGACTCTGTGTTATCAGGAAATTATCAGGGGTCAGTGGAAGGAGAGGAGGATCAGAGAAGACAGGATCAACAGCCTTTTTGCACAATGCAGAGAATTAACCCTTTAGGTTCCACAGTGATTATAACAAGCATGCTTTACTACATATACAGACTGATTTTAATGTTGTGGGTTTAGTAACACTTTAGAGGGTTATTTACGAAAGGCAAATCCACTTTGCGCTACAAGTGCATACTACAAGTGCAAAGTGCAATTGAAACTGCACTAGAAGTCCCTGTAAATCTGAGGGGTAGATATGAAACAAGGGGAAGCTCTGCTGATTTTATAATCCAATCATGTGCAACCTAAAATGCTGCTTTTTATTTTCCTTGCATGTCCCCCTCGAATCTACAGCGACTGCACTTTCAGTGCAATTTGAAGTGCACTTTGACTTGTAGTTTGCACTTGTAGTGCAAAGTGGATTTGCCTTTAGTTAATAACCCACTTTAAGTATAGTTGTTTCAGATTTAACTTCTGTGTTTTATTGAAAAGTTTGTGGATGGTGCCAAGTCAGCAGGTGACCGTGCTGTCCAGATGGACTGGGTCTAAGTAGGTATGTCAATACATAAACAGAACACCTAATTTTTATTTGAGTTACAAAGTTGTCCTACTTCACAAACTGTCTGATTTGTTTCACCAAGAGGGGCCCTAATATAAAGGTATACCTATAATTTCCCACCACCTCTTTTGACCTCAGATTTTATTTTTTTTATTATTTATTTTCTTTCTATAATGCCGTGTACACACGACCAGCCTTTTCGACAGCAAAGGTCCGACGGAACGAATCCGTCGGACAATTCGATCGTGTGTGGGCTTCATTGGACCTTTTCTGTTGAAAAATCTGACAGACTTTAGAAATAGAACATGTTTCAAATCTTTCCGACTGACTCGAGTCCTATCGAAAAATCCGTTCGTCTGTATGCTAGTCCGACGGACCAAAAACGGCGCTAAGGCAGCTATTGGCTACTGGCTATGAACTTCCATATTCTAGTCCGGTTGTACATCATTACGTTCGAATCAGTCGGACTTTGGTGTGATCGTGTGTAGGCTAGTCCGTTTCGTTGGAACTCTGTCGGAACTCCGTAGAAAAGTCCTTCGGACCGGTCGTGTGTACACGGCATTAGAAGTGTAAATCTCCTCCTTCTCTTCCTATCTTAACCTGTCTTAAAATTTTTGGATGAATTCTACATTCCTCGGGATCCCATGTTGGAAGTTGTTCAGAATATCTGATTCTGTCAAAATAATGCAAACTTTGCGTTCCCACTGTTTTGGATTCAGAACAAAAGTCTGATGTTATTATATCTACCCCTTTTCAAATCAAATGTAAAAGCATGCATGCCATGAAGTAATCAAGCTCTGACACTCAGTTCAGAACAAGAACTTCTGATCTTTATTTCCTCTTTTTTCCTTCAGTTTTATACACTTTTTTCCAGACAGAGAATATGACATATGCAAAACACTTTATTGTGACATTGTCTGAGTTTTTAGCAGCTTCAGCATCACCCTCATTTAGATGGGACCCCCTTTGTGATTTGCAACTTGCCATAGTGATCATCGTATTTCGGTTTAAGGCTCTTTTAAATCAAGCAATCTTATCCTGAATTTATGCTTTCAAATCGTATCCTTTATTCCTTTGTTTCTTGCTCCCTTGGTCTCACACTATATACATTTTATCATTACTTTACATAATATTGATGTATAAAACTTCTGTCTTGTGGACATTCTTATAATTCCAATCTCATTGTCAACCTAAGTCACTTGACTAAAGTTTCACTATTACATAAATACTTATCGGTCAGAAGACCTATTAAAAAATATAACTTTAGACAATGAAACTGATTCAATTTTCAGATTTTAACACGGCTGCAGTGTTTTTTTAATATAATTTGCTAAACATTAGTTAGAGCTGTTATTTTAAAACATTACAATCCTGCAAGAAAATATTTTTTTGAGTCCATACTAATATTGATCCTCTATATGATGTTTACTTCCATTTTCTTTATTCTTAAATTAATTTACAGATTATGTGATAATAATGGAGAGTAAGAAGAAAAAAAAAGTGTACCGGGCAATCAAGTAACAGTGTGTTCATGCCAAGGATCGTTTGCCCCAGCCACTCAGTAACACAGTGTGTGACCCAGTAATGTCTTAAACATCTGGGAATGGGTGTATTGTGTAAGCTTTCAGTAAAGCGTTGGCAATCCATTATTTTGGCCGCTGATTTAGATATGAAATGTTAGACAATAAAAATTGTTACTTTTACATATACTGTACCTTATAAAAGCATTTAAAAATTGTGGCTAGTAGGTTGTTCTAATGGTGCATACCTTCGAGGTATCTGCCATCTAAACATGTACATTGACTTGACTTAAAGGGAAACATTTCACATACTATACACATTTCTAGTTACATTTTTAGGGTTTTCCTAAAAGTAGTCTTTATGAAAAACAAATTCATTTTCACAACTATTTGCCTTTCAGGCAATGCAATCCATATACTAGCTGCTGGGATGAAATCAATTTTAGGATTAGCGCCTAGACATTAATGTGTGTTTAACAGATCATACATCCGCAGGATGACAAGGTCAAAAGGAAACACAACAGGTATATGTAACAAGCAGATGTTGCTTCTCCACATTATCTCTACAGTATGTACTGTATATAGTGTATAGTGGTAGTAACTAGCTGATTCTTCTTCTTCATATTAATATACACTCACTGGCCACTTTATCAGGTACACCTGTTCAATTGCTTGGCAACACAAATTGCTAATCAGCCAATTATAATCAAGTCATAGTCATAGTCAATCGGTGGCAACTCAATGCATTTAGGCATCTAGACGTGGTGAAGGCAACTTGCTGAAGTTCAAACCGAACATCAGAACAGGGAAGAAAGGGGTTTTAAGTGACTTTGAACGTGGCATGGTTGTCAGTGCCAGACGGGCTGGTCAGAGTATTTCAAAAGCTGCTGATCTACTGGGATTTTTACGCACAACCATCTCTAGAGTTTACAGAGAATGGTCCAAAAAAAAGAGAAAATATCCAGTGAGCGGCAGTTGTTTGGACAGAAACGCCTTGTTGATTTCAGAGGAGAATGAGAAGACTGGTTCAAAATGTTAGAAAGACAACAGTAACTAAAATAATCACTTGTTATAACCAAGGTATGCAGAATACCATCTCTGAATGCACAACACATCAAACTTTGAAGCAGATGAGCTACAGCACCAGAAGACCACACCGGGCACCACTCCTGTCAGCTGAGGCTACAATTCGTACAAGTTCACCAAAATTAGACAATAGAAGATTGGAAAAACTTTTCCTGGTCTGATGAGTCTCGATATCAGCTGTGACATTCAGATGGTAGGATCAGAATTTGGCATAAACAACATGAAAGCATGGATCCATCCTGCCTTGTATCAATGATTCAGGCTGGTGGTGGTGTAATGGTGTGGGGTATATTTTCTTGGCCCACTATGGGCTACTTAGTACCAATTGAGCATTGTTTAAATGCCACGGCCTACCTGAGTATTGTTGCTGACCATGTCCATCCCTTTACGACTACAGTGTACTCCTCCTGATGGCTCCTTCCAGCAGGATAATGCATAAGTCACAAAGCTCAAATCATCTCACCACTGGTTTCTTGAACATTACAATGAGGTCACTGTACTCCAATGACCTCCACAGTCACCAGATTTCAATCCAATAGAGGACCTATGAGGTCATCCCCAGCCACGTTGGGAAACACAGTGTTCGCTGGAGCCTGTGTGAGGTGTGACGTGGCTGGTCAGGTGACGGTAGCTCCTGGAACCCAGAAGTTGAGCCGCGAGAGGTTTCCTCCGCTCTCCCTGGCTAACTGCAGCGGTGCCGATGCTGCCGCTTTCCCCGGATAGCATCAAGGCTACATGGTTGACCCCCTTGTTCCATCCCCTGGCGTTCTGTGCTGTGCGGCTGGCGGCTGGTGGACACCGCAGTCCCCCCCCCCGCCTCTGACACTTAGATCCAGTGCTACTTTCCTGAGCACCCCCAGGTTCTGCCACTCGACTGGCATTGTCTTTCCCCCATTGGAGGCAAGTAGTCTCCTCTCTGGCTCCTGTGTGCTCCTGCAGCAATCGTTAGTTACTGTATGCACAAGTAAGTTACTTTAAAATAAATAAACTTGATGGTTGACCTTACAAGTGACTATGCCATTTCATTAATTATGGTTTATGTATGTCTTAGTGACTGATTCACATCACAACTTCATTAATAACTTTTTTTTTGTATGATTTATGGTTTCGCTCATCACTGACCCTACACATGCAGCATTGCATGTGTGGGATCTGTGATGAGCGAAACCATAAATCATACAAAAAAAAAAAGAGGTATCAATGAAGTTGTGATGTGAATCAATCACTAAGACAATAAGACATACATAAACCATAATTAATGAAATGGCATACATTATCGTTTGGGGGGACGTTATTGGGACATTGTCAGGAGTCTCTGACCCTCTCTTGTATCATGTCTGCAGTCTCTGACCCTCTCTTGTATCATGTCTGCAATCTCTGACCATCTCCTATATCATGTCTGCAGTCTCTGACCATCTCCTGTATCACGTCTGCAGTCTCCGACCCTCTCCTGTATCATGTCTGCAGTCTCTGACCCTCTGCTGTATCATGTCTTCAGTCTCTGACCATCTCCTGTATCATGTCTGAAGTCTCCGACCCTCTCCTGTATCATGTCTGCAGTCTCTGACCCTCTGCTGTATCATGTCTGCAGTCTCTGACCCTCTCCTGTATCATGTCTGCAGTCTCTGACCCTCTCCTGTATCATGTCTGCAGTCTCTGACCCTCTGCTGTATCATGTCTGCAGTCTCTGACCATCTCCTGTATCATGTCTGCAGTCTCTGACCCTCTCCTGTATCATGTCTGCAGTCTCTGACCCTCTCTTGTAGTATTTTGGGGGCAGTCTAGAACTCCTCTATAAGTTGTCTGCTGTAATTTACACTTTGCTACATGCAGGGAGAGTTGTCTTTTTTTTTTTTTTTTTAAGAACAGATAAAATAAAAAAATTGAGTTCTTCTGACTGCTTGAATTTTTTGGATGAAAACCGAGCGCAGTAATCGTGATGCATCGTGATGCATTGCGGAATCGAATCGAAACGTGGACAGGGTAATCGTAATCGAATCGCGAGGTCAGTTAAGATGCGCACCCCCAATATATATATATATATATATATATATATATATATATATATATATATATATATATATATACATATATATATATATGCAAAAGTTATAGGCGGGTGTGAAGAAATGCTTTAAAGTAAGAATGATTTCAAAATGATTATTTTTTTTTATTAATTTACAAAATGCAAAGTGAGCAAACATAAGAAAAATCTAAATTATATCGATATTTTGTGTGACTACCCTTTGGCTTCAGACCAGCATCAATTCTTACTCTTGCACACTTTGTACACTTGCACAAAGTTCGGGATTTTGTAGGATTAAAGTCAAGTGTATGATTAACTAATTATACCAAGCAGGTGCTAATGATCATTAATTTCATATGTAGGTTGAAATACAGTCATTAACTAAAACAGTACAGCTGTGTAGGAGGCTTAAAACTGGGTGAGGAGCAGCCAAACTCTGCTACTAAGATGAGATTGTGGAAGACCATTTCATGTCACAGGTCATACACCATGGCAAGACTGAGTACAGCAACAAGACAGAAGGTAGTTGTACTGCGTCCACAAGGGCTCTCCCTGTCAAAGATTTCAAAGCAGACTGGGGTTTCAAAATGTTCTGGTCAAGCTCTTTTGAAGAATCACAAAGAAAAGGGAAATGTTTAGAACTGTAGATACAGAATTTGACCAAGAAAACTTAATGCAACAGATGAAAGACACATAATGCTTTCTTGCCTCTGCTAACGGAAGATGTCCAGCAGTGCCATCAGCACAGAACTGGCAGAAACCAGTGGGACCCAGGTACACCAATCTACTGTCTGGAGAAGTCTGGCCAGAAGTTGTGTTCATGGAAGAATTGTGGCCATAAAGCCATACCTCCAACATGGAAACAAGGCTAACTGATTCAACTATGCAGGAAAACTGGGATGCAGAAAAATGGCAACTGGTGCTCTGGATTGACTAATTAAAATGTTAAATATTTGGCTGTGGCAGGAGGCAGTTTGTTCACCGAAGGGCTGGAGAGAGGTACAATATTGATTGTCTGCAGGCAAAAGTGAAGCATGGTGGAGGATCCTTGAAAATTTGGGGCTGCATTTCTGCAAATTGGGTTGGATATCTGGTCAGTATCAGTGGTGCCATCAATGCTGGGAAATACAGGCAGATACTTATCTATCCTGTCATTCTATCAGGGAGGTGTGCAATTGGCCTCAAAGTTATTCTGCAGCAAGACAATGACCCCAAACTTACAGCCGATGTCACTGAGAACTATCTTCAATATAAAGAACAAGGAGTCCTTGAAGTGATGATTTGGCCCCCACAGAGATCTGACCTTAACATCATGGAATCTGTCTGAGATTACATGAGGAGACAGAAGGATTTGAAGCAGCCTACATACACAGAAGATCTGTGGATAGTTCCCCAAAATGTGTGGAATAACCTACCTGCCGAGTTTCTTCTAAAACTGTGTTGAACTGTATTGATTTGATTTGGATTTCTCTTCTGTTTATTTACTTTCCATTTTGTTAACTGATAAATATAAACTATTAACACTTCTATTTCTGAAATAATTCTTGATTTACAGCATTTCACACCTGCCTAAAATGTGTGCATAGAGAAAAAAAGAGAAAAATAGAGATAATCTGATTCAGTAAACTGATTTTAAGTCTAGCTGCTATTTATTGTATGTCTCAGAGCAGGTGGAGAGTGAAATTGCATGGGAGGGGGGGGCCCAAGAAAATTTTTGCCCATGGTCCAATCAATATTAAAGACGGCCCAGCATTTGTTGTTGGAAATTCCGATCGTGTGTACGCGGCAATAGAGTTACTATGGGGCTTCCATTGTCAGCTGACTCTTCTGCACCCACCTCCACAGAGAAGCTGCCGCTGACAGCTCAGCGTGGGACCAGAGCGACTTCAGAAAAGGTATGTATACTGATTTCTTCTTTACAGGGTTAGATATGTTAGTCACAAGCCGCATACACGCGGTCAGATTTTCCGACGGGAAATGTTGGATGTGAGCTTGTGGTCGGAAAGTCCAACCGTGTGTATGCTCCATCGGACATTTGCTGTCAGACTTTCCGCCAACAAATGTTTGATAGCAGGTTCTCAAATTTTCCGCCAACAAAACGTTGTTGTCGGAAAGTCTAATCGTGTGTACACAAGTCCGTTGCACAAACGTTCACGCATGCTCGGAATCAAGCAGAAGGAGCCACACTGGCTATTGAACTTCCTTCTTCTCGGCTCGTCGTACGTCTTGTACGTCACCACGTTCCCACGTTCGGAATTGTTGGCCAACATTTGTGTGACGGTGTGTATGCAAGACAAGTTGGAGCCAACATGCTTCGAACAAAATTCCACGGTTTTGTTGGCAGGAAAGTCCGATCGTGTGTACAGGGCATTAGATTGTGGGTGCAAGTAGATTGAGAGATTTTAGTTTTAGCCTGAACTTCTACTTTAATCCATTACTATGTTCAATGACTTAGGAAGAGGTGTTTGGGATCAAGACTGGGTGATTAATGCACAAGGCACTATTTAAAATACATTTTTGCCTGTGGTTGGTCTTTAAAGCGATATTAATCCCAGAGCCAAAAATGTAATACTTAGCAATCATTCTGGGTGAAGGAACTCAGGGGGCACACTTGGACAACAACATTGTGAGTCTGGGGAGGGAATGGGGGAGGTGCTGGATGTACTAGCAAATTGAAATACACTAACAAATTGAAGCTGATCTCCAGTGAACACTTTATAAACAGTTAAAGCAACAACAGTTTTGCTCCTTTTGAATTAGAGGTTTTACATAAATAAATAAAAAGCTACATCAGTATGACAGTTTGTTCTGCTGGATAAAAACAGACTTACTGGCTATATCATCAGGTGAAAAAAGGGAAAAACAAGCCTAAAAAGAAAGCTAATGTAGAAATTGGTAAGCTGCAATAATAAATGTTTGCTTTTGGGTTTCATACCACTTTAATTCAGTATTCGCATAATATGGCACCTTGGGTTTTGAGGCATCTAGGTTTTTCTAGAGTGAAGTTGGCTCTTATGCAAGAGTATTTAGGCATAGGACATGCCCCTTAACCGCTTCAGCCCCGAAAGATTTTACCCCCTTCCTGACCAGAGCACTTTTTGCGATTTTGGCACTGCGTCGCTTTAACTGACAATTGCGCGGCCGTGCGACGTTGCACCCAAACAAAATTGACGTCCTTTTTTCCCACAAATAGAGCTTTCTTTTGGTGGTATTTGATAGCCTCTGCGGTTTTTATTTTTTGCACTATAAACAAAAAAAGAGCGACAATTTGGAAAAAAAAACATAATTTTTTACTTTTTGCTATAATAATGATCCCCAAAAATATATAAAAAAACAATTTTTTTCCTCAGTTTAGGCCGGTATGTATTTTTCTACATATTTTTGGTAAAAAAAATTGCAATAAGCGTATATGGATTGGTTTGCGCAAAAGTTATATCGTCTACAAAATAGGGGATAGTTTATGGCATTTTTATTAGTATTTTTTTTCTATTAGTAATGGCGGCGATCTGCGATTTTTATCATGATTGCAACATTATGGCGGACAGATCAGACACTTTTGACACTATTTTGGGACCATTGTCATTTATACAGCGATCAGTGCTACAAAAATGCACTGATTACTGTGTAAATGACACTGGCAGGGAAGAGGTTAAACACTAGGGGGCGATCAAGGGGTTAAGTGTGTCCTAGGGAGTGATTCTAACTGTGGGGGATAGGCTACCACTGACATAACAGCGATCAATGCTCCCGGTGACAGGGTGCAGTAGATCCCTGTCATGTCACAAGCAGAACGGGGTAATGCCTTGTTTACATCTCCCTGTTCTGCGGCTCCGTAACATGATCGCGGGACACCGGCGGACATCGAGTCCGCAGGACCCGTTGGCACGGTCACTATGCACTCGCTAGCCCCGCTAATTAAAGGGGACGTACAGGTACGCCCATTTGCCCACCGCTGCCATTGTGCTGACACATATCAATGCGCAGCTGTCGGCACGTGGTTAAAGGTGAATTATACAAAAAATGATAAGATAAACCCACAAGTGCTTTTTTTTTTTACCACTACTATTCCTTAATACCGCCTTTTGACGTTTACAAATGCAGCAATTTAGAAATCGGATGAAAGGTTTAGCAACGGCAAATACTTTTTGAAAGATAAATAGTGCATTTTATATACAACTTTATAGATCAGACCAAAATAAGGGACAAATGGGGAGGAAAGAGGGACAGAGGGTCTTTGGGGTCAGTTAACTTATCTTTACCGCATGCGATAAGGGTATCATATTACTCATTTGCATAAATTATCGCATGCGGTAAATTAAGTCTAATTCATTAAAAAAAATGAGTATGCCGTATTTACGGGAAAATAAATTGTGCCGGTAAATATTGCTTTAAAAGCTCTTAAGTCCAATTCACAAATGCACCAGAGAGTAAAAAAGCATGTGAAATGTACCACCAGGGTTTTGCTGGCGATATCACATGCAGTATTGGTTCAAAAACAACATGGGGGTCGAGGGGACCCCACGCTGTTTTTTGACAAATAGCTGGTTGCTAAGGAGTGGGCCAGGAAGCCGGCCACCGTGTCCTTAACAACGGATGACTTCATATCAGACTGAATATGAAAAAAAAAAAGCTGACAATTAAAATGATAAAAATAAACAGCATGGGGTCCCCCCCGATGCATACCAGGCCCTTCGAGTGTGGTATGAATTTTAAGGAGAACCCCACGCCAACATTAAAAGAAAACGGCATGGGGTCCTCCCTAAAATCAATACCAGACACTTATCCGAGCATGCAGGTCAGGAAAGAGGGGGGAAAAGCGAGCGCCCCCTCATGACCCATACCAGGTCGCATGCCCCCAACATTGGGGGGTGGATGAATTGTCTGTTGTTAAGGATGTGGCGGCTGGACCGCTCCTTAGCAACCAGCTCAATGTGGTAAATTACTGTATTAACAGCTTCCAGACCAGCCGCCGCAGTTTTACTGCGGCAGGTTGGCTCCCCTGCGCGAAACCACATTACTGTACGTGGGCTCGCGGGTCCAGGTAGCAGGCGCACGGCGGGGGTGCCGATGCTCGTGGCCGACGGTCAGGATGACTGCTGGCCACGAGCGATCGTGACCAGGAGACACAAAACAGGGACAAGTGTGTGTAAACACACACTTCCGTGTTCTGTTCTGACAGGAGTGACAGATCGTGTGTTCCTATTAGCTAGGAACCACGAACTGTCACTTCCTTTAGTTCCCTGTTCTGTTCTGACAGGAGTGACAGATCGTGTGTTCCTATTAGCTAGGAACCACGAACTGTCACTTCCTTTAGTTAGTCCCTCCCCCTTCAGTTAGAATCACCTCCCAGGAAACACAATTAACCCCTTCACCGCCCCCTAGTGTTAACCCCTCGACATTTTTACAGTAATCAATGCATTTTTAATCGCACTGATCGCTGTATTAATGCCAATGGTTCCAAAAATGTGTCAAAATTGTCCGATGTGTCCACCATAATGTTGCAGTCAAGATAAAGATCGCAGATCGCATCCATTACTAGTAAAAAAAAAAATAATAATAAAAATGCTATAAATCTATCCCTTGTTTTGTAGGTGCTATAACTTTTGCGCAAACCAATCAATAAATGCTTATTGCGATTTTTTTTACCAAAAATATGTAGAAGAATACAGAATACGTATCGGCCTAAACTGAGAAAAAAAAAAAATTATATATATTTTTGGGAGGTATTTATTTTAGCAAAAAGTAAAAAATATTGCGTTTTTTTAAAAATTGTCGCTCTTTTTTTGTTTATAGCACAAAAAATAAAAACCGCAGAGGCGATCAAATACCACCAAAAGAAAGCTCTATTTGTGGGGAAAAAAAGGACATCAATTTTGTTTGGGTACAACGTCGCACGACTGCGCAATTGTCAGTTAAACAACGCAGTGCCGAATGGCAAAAAAGTGCTCTGGTCAGGAAGGGGGTAAATTCTTCTGGGGCTGAAGTGGTTAAATCATGTGGTAATTACTGCTAAATCGAACAAATACCGCATTCAGTATTTAATGCAAAATTCTTAATGAATTGAGCACTTGCACAATTGTTACCGCATGCGGTATTTTACCACATTTTATGAGCCATTATTTAACTCTTAGTGAATTGACCCCTTTGTTCCAAATTAGGGACAGTCCCTTGAGATCAGGGACAGTTTGAAGCTATGCTTATGTGCATTTTACTAAAATTAGCAGGACTATCATTTTTAAATGAACTTTTCTCTTGGCACTGAGACATTGGGGGTTATTTACGAAAGGCAACTCCACTTTGCACTGCAAGTGCACTTGAAATTGCGCTGAAAGTGCACTTGGAAGTGCAGTCGCTGTAGATCTGAGGGGTAGATCTGAAACGAGGGGAAGCTCTGCTGATTTTATCTTCCAATCATATGCAAGATAAAATGCTGTTTTTCATTTTCCTTGCATGTCCCCCTTGGTTCTACAGCGACTGCACTTCCAAGTGCACTTTCAAGTGCACTTGCAGTGCACTTGTAGTGCAAAGTGGATTTGCCTTTCGTAAATAACCCCCATTGCTCTACTAAATGATAAGTGGTGTGAACAGGTGCACTTTGTGTTTAGTTCATGCTCCAGGAAATGGAACGGTGACAAAGGAGTGGGGGGGAATACTGTTTCATTAATTAGTGAAGCCTGATGTCAGCTCTTCTATTTCTAGCAGAAAAGGAACATGTGGTAAAGAGTTTCTGTTAGATACACTGTCCTTTTTCTTCATGTGGAAAAAAGAGCTCCTGTTTTATGGTGGCCTGGAGGCCCAGGAGAAGCGAGTTGCCAGGGTTGCTGTATTAATAGTTTCAGCAATCAGGCCCTCTCCATCTAAGATGAAAAAGCAGTGAGGCCTTCTTCTCCTTAAACCTGGAGAAAATGTATTTTTCAATGTCCCTTTCTTCCTTGTCTCCTCATAACTTATTTAAAGGAAGTTAAAGTTCAGTATCAGCATAAACTACCAGAATAGGGCCCTGTCTTTCTTCATCTCCATCGCACTGCTCTCTCTGCCATTTCTAAGTATTTTTACAGCTAGTTCGTGTAGCATTGGACTGCTTGTAAATGAACCACCGGCCAAAATAAACAGGCCGAGTTCAGCACACCACAGAATTCCATTTGGCATGTTATTCTAACACAATTAGACCAGATACAGTGACTTTGGGGATTGTTGCTCTAGCTTATTACTGTATAAGATATCACAAGTGTTATATTAAATAGAAATGTTTGGATTTTGGACAAAAAAATGTATGTATAACAAGTGAGCTGAGTGAATGTTAAACGTGCATAATTTGTCGTTTTTTATTTAAATTGAATTCCCTGATCTCTTTCATTAAAGCGCCACGAGTAAATATGCAAATATTTCCAAAAATGATCAGACATTGGGATTCGGCACTGCGTCGTTTTAACTGACAATAGCGCGGTCCTGCGACGCTGTATCCAAACAAAATTGACATCCTTTTTTTCCCACAAATAGAGGTTTCTTTTGGTGCTATTTGATCACCTCTGCGGTTTTTATTTTTTGCGCTTTAAACAAAAAAAGAGAGACAATTTTGAAAAAAAACTCAGTGGGGGTTATTTACTAAAGGAAAATCCACTTTGCACTGAAAGTGCACTTGGAAGTAAAGTCGCTATAGATCCGAGGGGGGACATGCAAGGATAATAAAAACAGCATTTTAGCTTGCACATGATTGGATGATAAAATCAGCAGAGCTTCCACTCATTTCAGATCTACCCCTTAGATTTAGAGCAACTGCACTTCCAAGTGCACTTGCAGTGCAAAGTGGAGTTGCCTTTCGTAAATAACCCCCAGTATTTTTTACTTTTTGCTATAATAAACATCCCCCAAAAATATATAAAAAAACTATTTTTTTCCTCAGTTTAGGCCGATATGTATTCTTCTACATATTTTTGGTAAAAAAAAATCGCAATAAGCATATATTGATTGGTTTGCACCAACTTTATAGCCTCTACAAAATAGGGGATAGTTTTATGGCATTTTTATTTAAATTTTTTTAATTAGTAATGGCGGTGATCTGCAATTTTTATTGGGACTGCAACAATTATTGTGGACACATCAGACATTTTTGACACATTTTTGGTACCATTGTCATTTATACAGCAATCAGTGCGATTAAAAATGCATTGGTTACTGTGTAAATGACACTGGGAGTGAAGGGGTTAACCACTAGGGGGCAGTGAAGGGGTTAAGTGTGTCCTAGGGAGTGATTCTAACTGTGAGGGGGCTGGACAGAGAGCAGTAGATCACTGTCCTATCACTAGGCAGAATGGGGAATGCTTTGTTTACATAAGCATCTCCCCGTCCTTCCTCTCTGTGACACGATCGCGGGCACCCGGTGGACATTGAGTCCGCGGGACCCGTGGTCACGGGGGACATAGCTGTATGCCCTTTTCCCTGCCAGTGCCATTCTGCCGACGTACATTGGCGTGCGCTGGTCGGCAAGCAGTTAAAGTGTATTTTTTCCCAAAAAAGTGCATTTGAAAGACTGCTACACTTTTTGTAGCTGCTGACTTTTAATAAACTTACAAAAGAGTGGAACTCCGCTTTAGGTGGTTAAACTCACCTCATTTACAGACCATAGTTCATTCCATTGATCTAAAAGAACTAAAAGATACTTTGTTTATAGTTATCTTCCAGTGCTGACAATGTTTCTTTTTCCTTTTTCCCCATTTCCTTTCATGATGGTTTTTTGACCCACATCTTTACTCAGGCTATAGTCCCTCTAGCCCATTTATTATATCACACTCATATCCTTTATTTGGATTGTAGTGTTGGGTTTCTATTATATTACATTTTAGTAGTGGTACAATATAATACGTATTTACAATTCACCTATTGTAAGTAATTTCTAGAATTTGAACCCACACCTATCACCATTTGGTTATGTGTTTTTCATCTTTGTTGGGATCATGTTATGCACCCAGTCTTTTCAATGCCTTGATTCGACCTCAGCTCCTGGGAATGATACCTCTGGCAGCCCTCCCTGTCTGGATGCACAGACTCAGACTCTACAGGCTTGAAAGTATCCAAAGGGATTAGTTTACATCTTTCTCCCTATATGTATATACTTCTCCCACATATGGTTTCAATCATAGCACATATTGACTTATTCATGTTTTGTTGTAGTCGCAAGTGCACCTTCCCCCGAAAAGTGCAATTTTATATACACGAAACGCGTCAGTCTTACTGGATGCACCTATTCTCTAGATGATTTATTGATTCTAATATACTGTATGTACTGGATTTCTGTGATCTTATTTTGTTTCCACATGGAAGTTCTTACCATTTATCATACTATGGGCCTGCCATGCTGCATTACTGTTTTCACCATACATGGTTTTTAACATGTGATTGCATATTTACTCATTGCATTTATGTGATGCTGTGATGTTTTTTGACAATAAAGGTTTCCTTTTCAAAACCGACTTATCATTTAGCCACTATCACCCACCTCATTCAAAGTCTCGAATTCCCTCATCTTTGCTACAATATAGGGATGGAGACATGTGTTCCCGTGTTTCACTCAAAGTCCCAAATTTTTCCTCTTATCTCTAACTTTTTCCTCTTTTCTCTAATATTGAGAAACATTTGCCGGCTTTTTTATTTTTTTGACAGCTTTGAGTGAGTAGAGAAAGTCTCTGCATTTAAATGAATGAATCGTGTAAATGTTGCATAGAGGTCGTGAGAGGGGTTGAATCGAGATCTTTTAACGATTAATCGTGCAGCTCCAGAGCTCTAGAGGAGGCCATCTAAAAAACTGACAGAAGGTATTGCTCAGCAACAGACAGAGTTATCCGCATTGAAGCGCAGACAGTAATTCTCCTCCAAAGAATTGGGCCGTCTTCAGAGATATTGCCCTACACATACACAGTGAAATTTTTTTAACTAATATGCCCCCACTGTCAAAAGTCAAGCAGTGGGGTAGAATCGTGAAAAACCTCCCCATCTCAGAAGCTAAGATGTGGATAAATAAGAGACTCTGGAAAGGTCCCCTACATCCATAGATCAAAAGGCACCTTCATCCCAAAAAAAACATATTTTTTTTATATATAGGAGAAAGGGATTTTCATGGTGCCACAAATACAAAACATTGTTATGTAAAAATATTTTTATTTGAATCCAACATATTTAAGAGCCCTTTCACACTGGGGCGGTTTGCAGGCGCTATTGCGCTAATAATAGCGCCTGCAAACCGACCCGAAAGTGCCGCTGCTTGCATTCCAGTGTGAAATCCCCGAGGGCTTTCACACTGGAGCGATGTGCTGGCAGGACGGTAAAAAAAGTCCTGCCAGCGGCATCTTCGGAGCGGTGAAGGAGCGGTGTGTGTACCGCTCCTTTACCGCTCCTGCCCATTGAAATCAATGGGACGGCGCGGCTATACCGCCGGCAAAGCGCCTCTGCAGAGGCGCTTTGCGGTGGTATTTAAGCCTTTCTCGGCCGCTAGCGGGGGGTAAAACCGCCCCGCTAGCAGCCGCATACCGACGGTAAAACGCCGCTAATAATAGCGGCGTTTTACCGCCGACGCCCCCCCCCCCCGCCCCAGTGTGAAAGGGCTCTAAAAGATTATCAGGTCAAAACACACTGTCCTTATTTCATAAAAGAATTTGATACATGTACAACATACGCATACATGGACACTATGTCAATCACATGTTGCCTGACATATTTCGCTTTTCTGCTTCTTCAGGAGCTATAAAGCATGTGCAACTACAAAGAGACAAATACAATCAGTAGAGAACAGCAATTTTTTTATGCAACTGTAATAAGCATTACCTTTTTTATATATCACCTTGTATATAAATGTATATTGACCAAATTTACATTTAAAATACCTAATATACAGTATCTTACAAAAGTGAGTACACCTCTCATATTTTTGTAAATATTTTATTATATCTTTTCATGTGACAACACTGAAGAAATTACACTTTGCTACAATGTAAAGTAGTAAGTATACAGCTTGTATAACAGTGTAAAGCTGCTGTTCCCTCAAAAAACTCAACACACAGCCATTAATGTCTAAACTGCTGGCAACAAAAGTGAGTACACCCCTAAGTGAAAATGTCCAAATTGGGTCCAGAGTGTCAATATTTTGTGTGGCCACCATTATTTTAAAAGCACTGTCTTAACCATCTCAATACAGTGCATTTTAACCCCCTTCCTGCCCAAGCCATTTTTCAGCTTTCAGTACTGTCACACTTTGAATGACAATTGCTCGGTTATACAACACTGTACCCAAATGACATATTTATTATTTTTTCCCCACAAATAGAGCATTATTTTGGTGGTATTTGATCACCTCTGCGGTTTTTATTTTTTGCGCTATAAACAAAAGAAGAGGGACAAGTTTGAAAAAAAAACACAATATTTTTTACTTTTTGTTATAATAAATATCCATTTTTTTTTTTAAACAAATTTTTTCCTCATTTTAGGCCGATACTTATATTTCTACATATTTATGGTAAAAAAAATCGCAATAAGCGTATATTGATTGGTTTGCGCAAAAGTTATAGCGTCTACAAAATAGGGGATAGATTTATAGCATTTTTATTTTTTTTTTTTTTTTACTAGTCATGACAGCGATCTGCGATTTTTATTGTGACTGCGATATTGTGGTGGACACATCGGACACTTTTGACACATTTTTGGGACCATTCACATTTATACAGTGATCCGTGCTATAAAAATGCACTGTATAAATGTGACTGGTAGGGAAGGGGTTAACACTAGGTGGTAATCGAGGGGTTAACTGTGTTTGCTAGGGAGTCTTTCTAACTGTAGGGGGAGGGCACTCACAAGGGGAGGAGACCGATCGGTGTTGCTCTGTACTGAGAACACAGATCGGTCATCTCTCCTCTCTGACAGGATGTGGATCTGTGTGTTTACACACACAGATCCACGTCCTGCCGTGTTACTGGGCAATCGCGTGTGCCCGGCGGTCATCGCGGCCGCCGGGCATGCGCATCGGGTGCCCAGTGACACGGCGGGCGCGCGCGATTGCCGTCAGCGGCGGGCGCGCGCCCCCTGGTGGGTAGGGAAGGCGAGGGCGTCAAATGACGCCCTCCCAGAACGAGAGCCGCGCTGCCTCGCCGTCATATGACAGCAGGCGGGCGGCAAGCGGTTAACCCTCTTGACCATGGAGTTCACCAGAGCTTCACAGGTTGCCACTGGAGTCCTCTTCCACTCCTCCATAACGACACCACGGAGCTGGTGGATGTCAGAGACCTTGCGCTTCTACACCTTCCATTTAAGGATGCCCCACAGATGCTCAATAGGGTTTAGGACTGGAGACATGCTTGGCCAGTCCATCCCCTTTACCCTCAGCTTCTTTAGCAAGGCAGTGGTTGTCTTGGAGGTGTGTTTGGGTGACGTCAGACACTGGCTGATCAGGGGAAGTATTTAAGCAGGACTGATGGCACAAGCCATAATGCCTGCCTGGAGTTGGAGGATGTGGCCATGTGTTTGCAGCGGTTTTACTGGTGAGTTAGGGAGCACATGGATTATGGATTGGGTTGCCATGCAGAGATATGTATGAATTTCTTGTAAATAGCACTTGTGGTGATTCGTTGTTTGTTACCAGATTAAACGGTGTGACTATCCCGGCTGACCCTATTCACTGGTCCATCTCTAGTCTCTTCTGTCTATCTTGTGACCACCTTTAGAGGGCTGCACTTGAACACTCCTTTCTCTTACTTAATGAAAGCAAGAATTGGCCTTGCTGTAAAAAATTGCAATGATATGCACCTGTCAAACAGGTGCAGAAAAATGACTCTTTGGATGTCGGGGCGCCTTCCCACCGTAACCCTATAGAGGTACTCTTGATGAAAGCAAGAATTGGCCTTGCTGTAAAAAACTGCAATGATATGCACCTGTCAAACAGGTGCTGAAAGATTGGTCTTTGGGTGTTTATTGTGCCCATGAAACCTATACCAAAAACATTCACCAGATGAAATGATTGAACACCCTCAAAGCTAGGCAGCCCCGAAGTTCTGCAGAGATTCCACATCCCAAAAAGACTTAAGCAGTGATATCGGCATCAGGGGCTTTATAGCTGGTAATCCAGGACTGATTCATTTTTATAAAAGTCAAACGGTCCATGGAGTCTGTGGATAGACGCGTTCTATGATCAGTAACGAAACCTCTTGCAGCACTGAATGCCCATTCTGAAAGCATGCTGGATGCAGGGCAGCCCAACAGCTCAATAGCTTACTGGGCATCTCATGACCCAGTAAGTCAGTGGATTGTCAGCTGGAAAGCACTCCATCTCTGTTTTGGCCCCGAGGTAATCGTCCACCATGTGATGCAGACGCTGCCAATGGGATGTAGAAGCTGACAGCCCTGGGCGGCGAGGACTAAAAAAACTCTGAAATGTCTCACTTAGGTGGACCCCTTCTCCAACGTTTCTCTCTTGACCAACAGAAGACTCAAAATGATGTTTTTCACTACACTGTAACCTACTGCAGTCAGGAAACACATTCAATAAATTCCTCTTTAACGTGTCCTCTTCCTCCTGCTGCTCGCTCTCCGGTGCCCTGTCCATAATGCCACGCAGAGTCTGCTCCAGCAGGAACACAATAGCGATTGTGACACTGATGCATGCACTGTCACTGCTCACCATCCTTGTGGCCTCCTCAAATGGTGACAATACAGTGCGTGCATCCTTAATGATCAGCCATTGGCGTGGGGAAAAAAAGCCAAGGATGCCTGAGCCTGTCGTCGAGCCGTACTGGCACAGATAGTATGTTAGAGATCCGACCTTAGGAGGATAGAGGTTGCAGCCAGTGGGGACTATACAAGTATATAAAAAGAGAGTAAAGGGAATGGAGCCACCCTAGTATGGCACTTTGATGGGTAAGATAAAATAAATATATAAACCCCCGTGTGCTGTTACCTAAACCAAGTGTGTAAATCTATACAAATTGTGCAGGTCTGTTGGGAGATATTTTGTGAGTATGTAAAATATGTTCAAAGGTGCAATAAAGCTTAATCAAAAGCTCTAAGGTGCATCCACCTTAATCATAACCTCCCATTAACATGTGAACCAATTGAAATATCAAACCTCTGACTTTCCCATAAACAGTATATCAGCATAAACAATGGGTATCAAACCATATGTACAAAAGCCACAGTGGTATTTTAATATATAAGTGTTCACTTTAGTAGTCCAAATCCCTGAACGGGCAAACTAGGCTTATAATAAAAAAGTGCTTGTGTAAATCAAAAAAGTGCTTATCTAAAGCAAAAAATATATGTGTATATAAAGTTATTTAGATCATATAGGGTGTAATTTCATATTCCGGACCGGGACTTCCAAAAACCTTCTATATTCAGGTGTGTTCCACAGCAAGAAAATCCAGTGACATCTGTGCACATTAGATCTGGTGACTCAGGTGCTCCCCCAATGTGTCCCCACTCACCAAAGGTAGTCACCCCTGCAGGGGTAATGCACATAGAGCGGGTAGCTGCAGGTGGATTTTCTCCTTAGGTAGCCTTATTAGTCCTCTGCACCTCCGTCAGACCGTGTCTGCAATCCAGAGCCTCCCAGCATAAGTTCTGAGTCCGGGCACCTCCGATTGTTTCACCTCACCACAGGTTCCTTTCCTCCCAGGGAAAACAAGGGACTTCCATAGTGTAGTATAATCGGTTAATTTAAAATTTAACATCTAAAAACAACAGAAATAGATTCCAGTAAGGCAAGGACGCAAACGGTGGAAAGACCAGGAAGCCGGTCCGTATTGTGCGTGCCACCGTCTTTGAAAACGTCCTATGAGGAAACGCGTAAGCCGGAGCCACGCTCTTACGTCATACCCGGAAGGCTCGGCTTGGAACGCAGGTGGCATGCACGCTACGGACCGGCTTCCTGGTCTTTCCACCGTTTGCGTCCTTGCCTGTTTTAGTACATCTTGCAACCCTGGGTACGTACTTAGGAAACGCTGCAACACCAAATTGAGGACATGTTCCAGGCATGGCACATGTTTCAACTTTCCCTGGGGCGGACAGGAGGTTTGAGCCATTATCGGACACCACCATTCCTGGCTCCAGCTGGAGTTGTGTGAACCACCTCTGGGCCTGTCCCTGCAGAGCTGCAAAAATCTCTGCTCCAGTGTTGTTCCTGTCCCCTAAACACACCAGCTGAAGCACTGCATGGTACCTTTTAGCCTGGGAATAGCCCTTTTAATGCTTAGGGGGTACCTGATGTTCATAGGACAATTCTGCAGAGGAGGGCATGGAGGTGGCGGAGGAGGGGGTAGAACTCACAGGTCTGGCATCATTACCACCAGCTCTATAGAGACATGGGGGCACAACAAGCTGCAGCACCGAGCCCTGTCCTGCATCCTTCAGAGTTGCAAGCAGCATTACCCAGTGTGCTGTGAATGAAATATATCGCCCCTGCCCATGCTTGCTGGTCAGCAGTAGGGATGAGCTTTATGTTCGGGTCGAACATGAGTTCAACTCGAACATTGGCTGCTCGAGCGTTCGTCGAAATACGAACATTATGGGCCGTTCGTGCCAAATTCGAGCTGTGTGCCACGCCCCATAACGCATCTGCGACATCTCAGTGCATTGCTGTCTGATGATTGGCCAAGCATGCACTATGACCCGCATGCTTTGGCCAATCACAGTGCCATCAGCAAAGAGAGCCATAATTGGCCAAAGGCAGGGTGCCTTTTTCCAATTATGGCTCAGGGGGTTAAGTCCACGCCCCACACTATATAAGGCCACCTGCATGTCGGCCTTGTGTAGTGTGTTGCTGGCGTTGACCGAGAGAGAGTGTCATTTCATTTAGATTGAGCAGGCAGGCGATTCAGTTAGCTGCAGTGTATTTAATATATATATATGTATAAATATATATATATACAGTCAGTCTTGTATATATACTGTATATATATCCACTGTATCCAGTTTAGCTAGATCTCACTGCAGTCCATTCCTGGTGTACTCTTTCTAATATACTTCAGGCAGGCAGGTGATTCAGTTAGCTGCAGTGAATTTAATATATATATATATATATATATATATATATATATATATATATATATATATATATATATATATATATACACAGTCAGTCTCGTGTGTGTATATATATATATATATATATATATATCCACTGTATCCAGCAGTGGCGGTCCGTCCATAGGGGGGCGCCTGGGCGCCGCCCCCCCCCCCCTCCTGTAGTTTTTTTTTTTCATTTTAAACGGCCCCTTTAAGAAAAAAAGTCCTTTAATCCTTTCGGGCGCCGGACGCAGTGCACTATGGGAAGCGTTACGTCTATGGAATCACGAGATGGCGCTTCATTTGCGTGCTCTTAACCTGCTTTGCGGCGCAATACAAAACGCTGAGTAGCTTCCACTCGTAAAATCACTGTGATTCTACGGGCGGGAGCATTGTTCTTCAAATCTCGAGGTCACTTCCGGGTTTCGTGAAACAAACGAAAGCCGGAAGTGACGTTGGCAGCTCCGTTCTTTGGCCCAAGCGGAGCTGCAGGAAGGAGGAAGGTAAGAGAGTGCGCCACGTTCTGTACTCGGAGTTTTCCGATAATAATGTTCTCAAACTTTCCTAAATCATCTTCCTGTGCCCTGTGACAAAGTGAAAGCTTAGTGACTGTCCGCAAAGGAATTAATTGGCATTTCTGTGTGTGAAACAAAAGTGGATGCACCAAAGCGGCCCTCTCATTATTGTTCAGTAACATGGGGTTTTAATACTTTATCCATATTGTCAGTCTGTTCCATTTTAAGACATTTGGTTTAAATATATTCTCACCATAAAATTGCAACTGATTTAAAAAATATCTGATTTAGGAATAGTGATTCTGGGATATATGAATCTAGGTCATCACATTTACATATCCTATATTACAGTAATTTTTAAAACTTCCACTTCAATTTTTCACTTTTTTTTGTTTTTTTTTTTAACCACTCAAGCCCTGGACCATTTTGCTAGCCAAAGACCAGAGCACTTTTTGCGATTCGGCACTGCGTCGCTTTAACTGACAATGGTCGTGCGACGTGGCTCCCAAGCAAAATTGACGTCCTTTTTTTTCCCACAAATAGAGCTTTCTTTTAGTGGTATTTGATCACCTCTGCGGTTTTTATTTTTTGCGCTACAAACAAAAAAGAGCGACAATTTTGAAAAAAATGCATTATTTTTTACTTTTTGCTATAGTAAATATCCCCAAAAAATATATAAAAAAATATTTTTTTTCCTCAGTTTAGGCTAAAACGTATTCTTCTACATATCTTTGGTAAAAAAAAAATCACAATAAGCATTTATTGATTGGTTTGCTCAAAAGTTATAGCATCTACAAAATAGGGGATGGTTTTATGGCATTTTTATTAATAACTTTTTTTTATTACTAATGGCGGCGATCAGCGATTTTAATCATGACTGTGACATTATGGCGGACACGTCGGACAATTTTGACACATTTTTTGGACCATTGGCATTAATACAGCGATCAATGCTAAAAAATTGCATTAATTACTGTAAAAATGTCACTGGCATTGAAGGGGTTAACCACTAGGTGGAACTGTAGGGGTTAAGTGTGTCCTAGGGAGTGATTCTAACTGTGGGGGGGAGGGGCTGTGTGTGACACTACACTGATCGCCGCTCCCGATCACAGGGAGCAGAGATCAGTGACAGTGTCACTAGGCAGAATGGGGACATGCTTGTTTACATTAGCATCCCCGTACTTCCTCACTGTGAGACGATCGCGGGTATCCCCACGGACATCGCAACCGCGGGACCCGCGATCACGGTCAGGGAGCTCCCGGTGGGCGTGCGCGCTCTGAAAGCTGCCTCTTAAAGGGCAACAAACAGGTACGTTAATCTGCCTGTACGTGACCTTCGGCCGCAGTATATCTGCGTGAGCCGGTCAGGAAGCGGTTAAGATGTCTATTTCATTAGGGGTATGTGCAGCCAGGACATTTATAGTCTAAATATGTCTCCCATTTTTCCCTTTCTTGTATAAAATATGAAAAATACAGCACAAAACAGCACATGGCTGTAATGGAAAATACAGATAGGGAGTACAACTAACCACCCTAAGCACAAATGATTATTGAATTGCACTGCAAACATAATAATGCACTTAGCAAATACACAGCTTTCAATTTAATTGCATTATAGCCATCCCTTTTGGTAAAGGTTGCACATACTTGCAGCACTGTTACGTTCTGTGTTTCAGATAGTATGTTGTATAAAAACATTTCCAGTATACATAAAAATTTGGTTTTAAATACACATGAAAAGAGACCAAAGAAAAAAAATGTTATCAAGTGTTAAAGAAAATCTGTACCTGATGATATACAAAGCTTTTCATTGCTGACAAGTACTAGTTGCCACTTGCCAGGCTGTCACTGGCCAAAGAACTGACCTAGAGCAAGCAGTGGTGTAATCTGGTGTACTTGACACATGGGGCAGATTATGTTTATCTTAATTATTACTACTGAAAATAATTTTGACTAACAGAGGAAGGTGGTGCCTCTTATATAGTCAAAACTATTTCAGTAGTAATAATTAAATAAATGAATGCTAATAATGGCCAAAAAAGAAATGGAGACAGAGGCTATATTTTTCTCTGAACAATGTTAAAATAGTAATGCTGGTAAAGAAAAAAATACTTTCAAGGATTTAATAGGAGCACATTAAAACATACTGTATGAATAATAGCAACATGGTTTCACAGTGATAGGCCCTCAGAGAAATAAATATAGTAAAATTGTCTACTAAACAATGTTGATTTAACAATACGTAGGAAAAAAATGGGTATCCTGGCAGCACATAGGCTAAAAAATGGGAAATTGTATATAATACAGTATATCAGAAAATAAGGTAATTTCTAATAATACGCAGTGCAGGACAAAAATGTCCATTGGTGACTGCTCTATCCAAGAGGGGTGTGGTTTATGAGAAGTGGGAAGGGTCAAAAACGATGGGCGGGGTCTGGCGCCCCCCATCCAAAAACTTCACCAGCCGCCACTGGCATCCAGTGTAGCTAGATCTGACTGCAGGCTGTTCCTGGTGCACTTTTTCTAATATACTGTCAGGCAGACAGGTGATTCAGTGAGCTGCAGTGTATTTAATATATATATATATATATATATATATATATACATACAGTCTCATATATATATATATATATATATATATATATATATATATCCACTGTATCCAGTTTAGCTAGATCTGACATCTGACTGCAGTCCGTTCCTGGCGTACTCTTTCTAATATACTTTAGGCAGGCAGGTGATTCAGCTAGCTGCAGTGCATTTAATATATATATACAGTCAGTCTCATATATATATATATATATATATATATATATATATATCTCCACTGTATCCAGTGTAGCTAGATCTGACTGCAGACTGTTCCTGGTGGTGTACTTTTTATAATAAACTGTCAGGCGGGCAGGTGATTCAGTGAGCTGCAGTGCATAAATTATATATACAGTCCCCTACATATATAAATCCACTGCATTCCAGTCTAGCCAAGCCTATATCTGACTGCAGGTTATTCCTGGTGTACGTTTTTAAATACACTTTCAGGCAGGCAGGCAGGTGATTCAGTGATCTGCAGTGCATAAAATATATATACAGTCTCCTACATATATATCCACTGCATTCCAGTCTAGCCAAGCCTATATCTGACTGCAGGCCATTTCTGGTGTACATTTTCAAATATACTTTCAGGCAGGCAGGTGATTCAGTGAGCTGCAGTGCATAACATATATATATATATAGTCTCCTACACATATATCCACTGCATTCCAGTCTAGCCAAGCCTATATCTGACTGCAGGCCATTCCTGGTGTACATTTTTAAATATACTTTCAGGCAGGCAGGTAATTCAGTGATCTGCAGTGCATTAAATATATATACAGCCTCCTACATATATATCCACTGCATTATAGTCTAGCCAAGCCTATATCTGACTGCAGGCCATTCCTGGTGTACGTTTTCTAGTAAACTTCAGGCGGTGTTTTGCTAATAAAATTTTACAGCATGTCTGGAAGGCCACCAAGGAGAGGCAGACGCTCACAGGCCACTAAAAGAGGGCAAGCAGGCTCTGTGTTCACAGCCAACAGTGCTGGTCGTGGACACGGTGCATCCTCAGCACATGGTCGTGGGGCACGCTTGTCCTTTTTTTTGGCAGCTGGGCGTGTTGATCCACAACATGCAGAAGAGTTGGTAGAGTGGATAATTAAGCCGTCCTCATCCTCCTCATCTTCTATCACCCATGCTCAGAGTAGTTTGCCTGCCAATGCAGCTACCAAAGTGGTTTATTTCTTCGGCCCAATGCCATCAGTCACTCGTTCCCTAGCCCCACCATCATGCACGGAGGAGTCCCCCGAACTGTTCGACCACAGTGTCGGGTATATGCTGCAGGAGGATGTTTTGAAGGCTCTGATGATGGTATCCAGGTTGAGGAAGGCAGTAACGTGAGCCCAGAGAGAGGGGGTGCCCAAGAAGGACAAGAAACTGGCAGTCGTGTTCCTGCCAGGTTACTCCAATGACGAGGAGGGAGGGGAAGATGAGGACACTGACTCTACGTCGGTGCCTGATAGAAGAGAGGAGGAGGAGGAGGAGGCACATCTCCAACGAGGCAGGATGCCCTCCAGGGGCCAGCTTAAGGGCAGCCACCCGACTGCATCACACTGCAGAGCTCTGCATGTGCAGGGCGCTGCTGACTCCCCGTGTATTTTGAAAAGTTCTTTTGTGTGGGCCTTTTTTGATACGTGTGCAGCAGATCGCACCATTGCTGTTTGCAACATATGTCTGAAGCGTATCAAGCGTGGCCAAAACAGCAGCCGCTTGGGTGCCACATGCTTGACCAGACATATGTTGACCTCCCATGGAGTCCGTTGGCAACAGTACTTAAAAGACCCACACCAAAGAACAAGGCGGACCTCTCCTTGCTCCTCATCAGTTGGGATGTCCAACCCCACTATACCTTCAGTCCTCTCAGAAACCAGCACTGAGAGGAATGAAGGTGTAGAATTAGGTGTGCCAAGTACTTGCGGGTAATCTGCTATCGCTACACCAACATCCGATTGTAGCAGACAAATTTCCCTACCCCAGTTTCTAAACCGTCAAAAGAAATTCGGTCCCAGCCATCCACATGATCAGCGGCTGAATGCTAGCTTGGCTAAATTGCTAGCACTCAAACTTCTGCCTTTTCAGCTGGTAGACTCTGCCCCCTTTCGTGAATTTGTGGAATGTGCGGTACCTCAGTGGCAGGTTCCCAAATGCCATTTCTTTTCATGGAAGGCCATTCCGGCCCTCTACTGGCATGTGGAAGGCAATGTCTTGGCCTCGTTGAACAGGGCGGTCAGCGGTAAGGTGCCTTGACTCATGGTCCAGCAGGCATGGACAGGGACGTTACCTTTCTTTCACGGTGCACTGGGTAACTCTGCTGGCAGCTGGGAAGGATGCAGGACAGGGTGCAGTATTGTTGGAGCTTGTTCCGCCACCACACCTCCAAAATGCTAGTAGTGGTGATTCTGCCACACCTCTCTCCTCCACCCCTTCCTCTTCTTCTTCCTCTATGGCCTCTTCCTCTGCAGATTTGTCCTCGGAACCAGTGGTGCTCTGTTCAAGAGGCACTCAGGCAAAAAGATGCAATGCGGTCCTTGAGTTGGTCTGCTTAGGGGACAGGAGCCACACTGGGGCAGAGATTCTGTCAGCTCTGCAGGGGAAGACTTGCCAGCTTCAGCCAGGAATGTTTTTTTGCGACAATGGCACCAACCTCCTCTCCGCCCTCCAACAGGGACACTTGACCCATGTTTCCTGTTTGGCTCATGTGCTTAATGTGGTGGTGCAGTGGTTCTTTTGCAGGTACCTGGGCTTACAGGATCTCCTGAGGCAGGCCAGGAAAGTCTGTGGGCATTTCCGCCAGTCATATAATGCCAGTGCTCGGCTGGCTGACCTTCAAAAGGAATGCAACCTGCCCAAGAACTGCCTCATTTGTGACATGCCCACCAGGTGGAACTCAACATTGGCAATGCTGCAGTGGCTAAACATGCAGCAGAGGGCCATCAATGAGTACATGTGTGAGTATGGTACCAGGACAGGGTCAGGGGAGCTTGGCTTTTTTTCGCCACGCCAGTGGATACTGATCAAGGATACATGCACTGTCCTGTCACCATTTGAGGAGGCCACGAGGATGGTGAGCAGTGACAGTGCATGCATCAGTGATACTGTCCCTTGTGTCCTTCTGTTGGAGCACACACTTTGTGGAATAATGGACAGGGCACTTGACGCAGAACAGAGGGAGGAAGAGGAAGACTTCCTTACCTCTCAAGGCCCCCTTTATCCAGACAGTATTCCTGTGGGCCCGCCGATCACACAGGAAGAGGAGGAGGAGGATGAGGATTGTGTCAGCATGGAGGTGGAGCCTGGCACTCAGCATCAGCAGTAGTCTTCAAGGGATCGTTTTCAGTCCCCAGAAACCCATGGACTTGTACGTGGGAGGAGGTGGCTGTGGATCATGTCATCCTTAGTGACCCCTAGGACTCCGGATCGAATGCATCAGCAAACCTTCGCTGCATGGCCTCCCTGATCCTGCAAAGCCTGCAAAAGGACCCTTGGATTCGTGGTATCAAGGAGAGGGATCATTACTGGCAGGCAACCCTTCTTGATCCACTTTACAAGGGTAAGGTTGCAGAATTTATCCAGCCTTCGCAGAGGGAGCAGAGGATGAAACATCTTCGGGAGGCCTGGCAGAAAGGTTTGTGCAGTGCGTTTCCAGAGCCTGGGAGGTTACAATTTCCTGGTCCTCCTGGACAACATGTTGCTGAGGCTTCAGTCAGTCACAGAAGGAACGGTGGAGAAGGTGGCCGTCTGACTGATGCATTCAGACAATTCTTTACTGGGTCTTGAGGGTGGATCACTGGCCAGAGCTTGCACAATATGCAATTGAGCTACTGTCCTGCATCCAGAGTTCTTTCTGAATGCACATTCAGTGCTGCTGGAGGCTTTTTAACCGATCACAGAGTGCACCTGTCCACAGACTCAGTTGATCAGCTCACCTTCATAAAAATAAATCAGTCTTGGATCACCAGCTACCAAGCTCCTGATGCTGATGTAACCGATTCATTTTTCTATGAATGTGAGATCCCTTGAAGACTGCCTATGCTGAGTGACTATCCTGTTATGCTGAGTGACTATCCTTATCCTATTCCTCCTTAATGTTCATGTTGTAGCTTCTAAGAACATTTTTGTTTCAGGGTACCATCACCAGTGCCTAAGGCCCAATTTTTCTGCCCCTGTGTAACAGGGACATGTAATTACAATTTTTGCTGTAATATTTTGCAGCAGGGCTCATTCCTGCGCTCAACTAGAGTATACATGAGGGGTTGCAGTGTTGTGGCACCACCACCAGTGCCTGAAGCCCAATTTTTCTGCCCCTGTTTAACAGGGACATATAATTACAATTTTTGCTGTAATATTTCACAGCAGGGCTCATTCCTGCACTCAGCTAGAGTATCTGTGAGGGGTTGCAGTGTTGTGGCACCACCACCAGTGCCTAAGGCCCAATTTTTCTGCCCCTGTTTAACAGGGGCATGTAATTACAATATTTGCTGTAATATTTCACAGCAGGGCTCATTCCTGTGCTCAACAAGAGTATCTGTGAGACTTTACAGTGTTGTCCCACCACCACCACCACCACAGCCTAAGGCCCAATTTTTCTGCCCCTGTTCAACAGGGGCATGTAATTACAATATTTGCTCTAATATTTCACAGCAGGGCTCGTTCCTGCGCTCAACAACAGAATTTGTGAGAGGTTACAGTGTTGTGGCACCACCACCACTGCCTAAGACCCAATTTTTCTGCCGCTGTTTAACAGGGGCGTGTATTTACAATTTTTGATCTTGTATTTCACAGCAGGGCCCATTCCTGCACCCACCAAGAGTAACTGTGAGGGCTTACAGTGTTGTGGCACCACCACCACACCACCACCAAAGGCCCAATTTTTCTGCCCCTGTTCAATAGGGACATGTAATTACAATTCTTGATATAATATTTCACAGCAGGGCCCATTCCAGCGCCCATCAAGAGTAACTGTGAGGGCTTACAGTGTTGTGGCACCACCACCAAAGGCCCAATTTTTCTGCCCCTGTTCAACAGGGACATGTAATTAAAATTCTTGACATAATATTTCACAGCAGGGCCCGTTCCAGCGCCCACCAAGAGTAACTGTGAGGGCTTACAGTGTTCTGGTACCACCAATACCTAAAGCCAGATTTTCTTCAGAGTATATAGGGCAGGCCGTATAGTATATACAGGCGGTCCCCTACTTTCAAACATCCGACTTACAAACGACTCCTACTTACAAACGGAGGGAGACAACAGGAAGTGAGAGGAAATCTACCCCTAGGAAGGGAAATTCTCTCCTGTAAGCCTTAATATGGGAAAAAGGTGTCTCCACTGATGCTTTATCACCAATCCTTGTTTCCCTAATAACCCCAAATTTTCAAAATCCAATTGTCATTGGGACAGAAAGTGAGGTGAAATCTTCTGAACAGGGGCACAGACAGCAAAACAAATGTTACAGGGGTGATAACCCTTCCCTATGTTATCCAAAAGCTTAAAAATTGATTTTTTTGGCTGGAGCTACACTTACAAAATGTACCTGTTGCAAATTACAAACAGATTCAACTTAAGAACAAACCACAGTCCTTGTCTTGTTTGGACCGCCTGTATACTGCTGTTCAGAGTATATAGGGCCTTTTTTAATTTGGGTGTGGGGTTCCCCTTAATATCCATACAAGACCCAAAGGACCTGGTAATGGGCTGGGGATTGGATACCCATGCTGTTTTTCTCAATAATTTTCATCCATATTGCCGGGACCCGACATTACATTACAGCCGCAAGCAGTTTTAAATTACTTCTATTCCTTTAGATATGTCATTTTGTGCAGGGACTGTTCTAAACACGGGAAACACGCGCCACTTTATGGGCATACTATAGTCACCCCCAGGTACAATATTTAAAGGAATATTTCACTTTTATTTTTCACTTTAAGCATTATTAAAATCACTGCTCCCGAAAAAATGGCCATTTTTAAAACTTTTTTTTTGCATTGATACATGTCCCCTGGGGCAGGACCCGGGTCCCGGCGGCTATTACTCTCTACATTGCCACCTTGATTTTATTCTGTGATCACTTTTATGCATTGCGTTTTTTTAGTAAATAAACAACCCTGATTTGCACTATGTGGAGGCATTCTATTTTTTCCACATATCCCTCTGTTGTGAGATGACGTCTGCACTTTGAGATCTTTCCTGCTTCCCCTTGGAGATCCAGCTGAGTGGCTCGTGGCGATCCGGAAATGATCCATCTTCTCCGTGACCATCTTCGCATCTGCCCGTGGTGGCACACTGCTCGATAGACTCTATGCTGCTAGCACTAGAGTCCACCGGTTCTGGTAAGCGTACCCTCATTTATCCATTGTTTTGATGGTCCCATACTGGACATCCAGATTGTTGATGGAACTTCACCTCTGACTCACTGCATCTCATCACTTCTGCACAAACTTTATTTAGAAATGTTTGGAGTACACTCTTTTCATTTGGGATGTACAGCTACATATTTTGATAGACATTTATACATCACTTTATAGTGTGTTATATGTTGTTTCCACATTAGCGCTACAATTTACCCACCTTGCAATCCACTGTTCAGCGCCGCAATGCATTGTGGTCGGTTTGGGGGGCCATACAAACTGTCAAATGACCCGTTTGTTCGGCTATTCGCCGAACAACCGAACAAAGAATGTTCGGCCCGAACTTATGCTCAGGCCTAACCGTTCGCTCATCCCTAATGGTAAGTACATTTTGCTATATGCCTCCTGGTGCAGTGTTCAGATTCTTATTGATATTCTTAAATTTATTGTTCATTAAATATTTATCATTGGTTATATAAATTTGATGCATATTAGGTATTTTAAATGTAAATTTGGTCAATATACATTTATATACAAGGTGATATATAAAAAGGTAATGCTTATTACATTTGCATAAAACAATTGCTGTTCTACACTGATTGTATTTGTCTCCTTGTAGTTGCACATACTTTATATCTCCTGAAGAAGCAGAAAAGCGAAACATGTCGAGCAACAAGCATTGTGATTGATACAGTGTCCATGTATGCGTATGTTGTACATGTATCAAGTTATTTTATGAAATAAGGAATGTGTATTCTGACCTGATATTCTTTTAATATGTTGGATTCAAATAAAAATATTTTTACATAATAACGTGTTGGGTTTGTGGCATCATAAAAATACCTTTCTCCTATATTTAAAAAAAATGTGGATAAATAAGTTAAAGAGATAGAAAGCCCTGACTTAACTAGAAGAAGAAGAGTATGCCTCAGATGAACCCCATCCATGTACTGGAAGACTATAGCTGGGCAGGGACACAGAGGGAGGAACCAGTGGTTGCCCACTTAATAGAGGCAATATCATTATAGCGGTGGCCCAGTCCAAGAGAAGAATAAAAGCTATTCCCAGAAACCAAGAAACCTCTGACTGAATGGTCTCTTCCTGAGAGGTCATTTACAGTACTGTAGGGCAGAATAATTCCCCCCCTTACTCATCAGTAACCTGGCAGGTCATACTGTCAAGGGCCGGGGCCCTTTCTGTGGCAGAGAAAATATACATGGAAACGGGACAATGGGATTTCTGAAAAACATTCACCTGGTTCATGAGACAAGCCATATCTATGGGTCTGTTCCAGAAGACTGAACAAGTCTGCTCATACTGTGTGGTCTGTTCAATGTTGAAGGCAGCTGAACCCCAGATTACACCTTTGACTTGGCACATGTCTGTCCCAATGGAAGTACTGACCATTGACGTTCTTACACTCCACATGTCAGAAGACAGATACGATCATATTCTATGGTGGATCAGTTTATCATGTTTGTGGTGGCAATACTGTCCCATGACCGAACCGTCAAGACTGCTTTCCAGATGGTGTGGACGCAATTCTGCCTTCCCTATGGCTATCTGAGAAGATATATTCAGGCCAGGGATCCTGTTTCAAAAGTGGGTTCTTAAAAGAATGATGCCATTCACTAGGAATTAGGAAGTCGCACAAGGAATTAGGAATTTGCACACTACCCTATACCATCCACAAGACAACCACACCAACAAGGGACAGCAGGTTCGGGTGGGGAGGAGTAGTAGTGATGTGTCCATTTTCTTATTATGCTCAGATGAAATCACAGGTCCCTTTAACTTCCCACCACTCCCTGTGTTTGTGTAGAGAGAAGAAAAGTTATTTCTGCTTCCCTCCCCTCACACCTGATAAGGCAGAAGTAGCTGGGCGCATAATCTGCAGTCGGGTGTGACACCCTTTGCTGACAGAACTGGCAAGTGGGCATCCAGGCTACAGCCTTATAGCATGCTGCTTCTTTGTAAGATCCAGCTACTGTGGCAAGCCCTAGCCAAATTACTACTAGAGTCCAGCAGTTCCATTGGGGTGGGCCCATGACCTTGCAGATTCTTGAATTTCTCCAGCTGTTCACATCAGTTACCAAAGCTTCCCTGGACTTCACTAAGAGGGATGCTGGTAAAGCTGAAGTTTAGCTAAAAAAATAAATCTATAGCTTTAGTAACCTAACTTACCTGTAATAAAGTATCTGCCAAGCAGCTGGATCCTGTAGGAATAGTTTTTCCAGTGATCACAGGTCCTTTTCTTGCCACTAAACTCCTGGCGCTGAGGGAGTTAAAGCTCCAGATCTTCTGTGAAGCTGCAGTGAACAAGTAAAAATACAACTCTTCAAACTGTGAACCACATCACCACGATGTTCCTCCACTGCATTCCAAACTGATCATGCTTACCAGAAAGATATGATCCTTTGTAATAAAGTCAAATAGTGCTTGTTACAATTTATTTATAAAATAAATTGTATTTATACAGGTCTGCTGGTCACTCTCCAGTTTTCAATTGTGCTCGTATTGACTGAGATTAGCTGGGTTGGCAACATAGTGTCCCTCAAATTCATCGATGTTCACTCAGTGTATGGCCTGACACCCAATCCGGTCAAACTGCTTTTCTGATGTCAATCTTCCTCTAACTTGATCGGATGAGCCAAGTACAAGTCTTGTTACAGCACCAATAGCTGTCTGAAAGCAAAAACATTTTGACTGCCTATATATTATCTTGCCAACATCCTCTAAAGATCAGTGGAAATTTCAAATCAAGGTGACAGTGAAAATGCATTACTACCAAAAATGTGGAGGGTCTTGTGACTGTGGACTCAGGTAAGTTAAAAATATATATTTTGAAGGTTTTGGGAAAGGGTAGGAATGAGTGGGAGGGATTAAAGGGTTCTTTACCTAGAGATGGGCTTTAAGACCAAATGGCTCTATCAGCCGGGTAACATCTTTGAGAAATCTGTATGTATAGATGAAGAGAAATTCTGCAGTGGACAGGGTATCTTGTTTGAAAGACTATTGTGCAGTAAGGCACGTATACTTATTATGTGAAAATGCTGCCTAAGAGAAGGGAGAAACTGTCCAGGAGCTAGTCTTGGAGAGGCGTCCTGGAGAGGTAAAGAGAGGGCGTGCCCTATTATTTATTATTATACATGATTTATATAGCTCCAACAGTTTACGCAGCACTTTACAATGTATAAGGGGGACAACACAATTACAGTACAGTTCAATACAAAAGGTACAGGAGGGCCATGCTCGTAGAGCTTACATTCTAAAGGGAGGGGGTGTTTGCCCTAGAAAAGATCCATTACTTTTCCTGTGACCTGGTCATACGACATGGTAGGAATGTATTTGAAAAAATCTCTACAATTAGCCCTAATGGGAAAAGTATTAAATGTTTCTCTGCAATTCTCCAAGTCAATGAAGATGACATTACCCACTGAGTAGTTATGTCATCCATTTCTACCACTGGCATTCATCATACAGCCCCCATAAATAATTGCCTTTTTTTGTGAATGCTGTTTTTCACCCTTTTAAAAAATGTTTCTGTATCTCAGAACTGTTGATCTCTTCCAGAATCTTTAAGGCCCCTGTCACATGAAAAATTCTGATTGGGTCCGCCTGTCTGTTTTTCAGGTGTACCCGATCTGAACCCCCATTGACCTCTAAGGAGACACTTATGCAGAGCAGACACAGACACAGCCCGCTCTGCTGTATGGGCAGTCAGATGTAAACGTGATTCGCCCAGACGGAGGGGAACGGATCCCCCTTCCATTTGATTTTGGTGGATCAGATTGGAGGTAGGCAGATGTAAACAGGCACATGTCTTTTAACACCCACCTACCTCCAATGCGATCCAATCCACCAAAAACAATGGAAGGGGGATCCGTTCGCTGCCATCTGGGCAAATCAGATAGGAGGGAGTAAGGTGTAAATGGACAGCCACACTGTTTACATCTGATTGCCTATAGAGGAGAGCGGGCTGTGTCTGTGTCTGCTCTGCATAAGCATCCACCCTGTGTTAAAGGATCCTTAGGGCTTGTTCACACCAGGTGTGTTGAGTTACTTCAATCAACACAAGCTTGATGCAAGAACAAATGGCAAACAATTGTTCTTTATGTGCTCTGTTAACAATATACATAAGCATTGGTCTGCATTGGGTAAAAATGCAGCATGCCTGTATTTTTACGCAATGCAAAGCAAAAAAAATGTGTATCAGTGCACCACATTGCTGTTGGGCATAGAGTTGAATGAAGTGTCATTTTGGGACATTTCAAGTTAAAATGGGAAAAAAGTAAACACCAGTATGCACACGTTATATGGACCATTAATGTGCACCTACTGGTGTGTTGGGCCCTAAGCCACTTCTTGTGGACATGCACTCGTTCCAACATTAGCTTCATATGATTGATCTAGACCAGCTTCCTGATAGTGTGCAATGTTTGTTAGCACAGCCACTTGTAACCTCCATCCTGATAGTGTGCAATGTTTGTTAGCACAGCCACTTGTACCTCCATCAATGCAGTACACTTGGCTGGATGAAAACAGAATACCGGAAGTGCCTGGACAAGAACCACCATTGCAGGATTACCAAGTATACTTTTAATGAAAGATGCATATGCAAAAAGATTAAAAGCAACTTTAGAATTGCATAAAGTTAATATGATATTTTAGTGATTGTGTTTGGATCTATTTTAAAGCAGCTGTATAGGACATAAAAAGAGCAAAGGATCATCTGCACAGAAAAATCCGAGTTCAGGTAGAAAGAAGAGACTGGATATTTGAAATTAAGTTTGTGTTCCTTAAATGTGGATTCTTTAACAGGCAAAGATCTGCTGGCATGTTTTTAAGGTAAGCTTTCAGCATCCTAGTAAAGCTGAGGCCACTTCTCAGCACTCATAACTGACCACATGCAGGTGTGATGCATACTGTACATTGAGGACTTGCTTCTGGTACTAGTTATTCCTAGAATCTGTCATCAATGTATAATGGGCTTTCATAAAATTTATTAAACTAGTAAGATGCGTCATTTTCTGAAAATGGTCTGGAAAGCGCTTTATATCTGGGCTTAAAGTCTATTTGAGAGCTGTTTCTACCCAATGACTATAGCAGATGGTATATGCACAGAACACTTGTACAAAACAGCCACTGTGTTCAACATTTATCCTCAAGAAACATTCTTATTTGTTGCTTCCATAGTTTATATGAACTGAAGGGTATATTGCATTATGATCACGCTCAAAAGGGGCTACTTTAAAAAAAATCCAATTTCAATTTTCAAAGCGGAACTCTAAGTAAAAACAAAATAAAAAGTCCAACCAATGTAAAAAAGAAAAAAAGCTGATTTTTACTGTAATGCCTTCAATTCAGAATCGTTTTCTGCAGTAATTCCTTTCTGCCATAAGATGTTCCTAGTTTTCATGGTTAAATGACAACCAGTATAGTTTGACTTACCCAGAGTCCAGGTTATCAAGGACCTGCTCCTTGGGGGATGTCATCACGTTGACGTGGCCTGAGTGTAAAACTGCACTGAAGGGTGATTGTAACAGTGTATGGAAACTGGGTAACTCTAAACTGAAATAGATAAAATGTTTAATAAACAGGTACAAAGTGGAATTAACAATGCAAACCGTATCGGAATGGCAAATAGTGTACATACAGTACAGACCAATGATACATATCTTATGAAGCTGTACAAACAGGAGATAAAATTCTTCAACAGGAACAAAACAGGCCGCACACAGCACACAGTTCTGACTGGATTTATTGAACATACAATACACATTGCATTATTCCACCTGGGGCCACCCCTCAAACTTGCTTCACCTATAGCAGGGCTGAAAGTAGAGCTCCACCCAAAAGTGGAAGTTCTGCTTGTCTGCCCCCCCTCCACTGTCACATTTGGTACTTTTTCGGGGGGGGGGGGGGGGCAGGTACAGTATCGCACACCCCTCACATTTTTGTAAATATTTTATTATATCTTTTCATTTGACTACACTAAAGAAATGACACTTTGCTACAATGTAAAGTAGTGAGTGTACAGCTTGTATAACAGTGTAAATTTGCTGTTTCCTCAAAATAACTCACCATACAGTCATTAATGTCTAAACCACGTGCAACAAAAGTGAGTACACCCCTAAGTGAAAATGTCCAAATTGGGTCCAATTAGCCATTTTCCCTCCCCGGCGTCTTGTGACTCGTTAGTGTTACAAGGTCTCAGGTGTGAATGGGGAGCAGGTGTGTTAAGTTCTGTGTTATCACTCTCACTCTCTCATACTAGTTACTGGAAGTTCAACATGGTATCTCATGGCAAAGAACTCTCTGAGGATCTGAAAAAAAAAATTGTTGCTCTACATAAAGATGGCCTAGGCAATAGGAAGATTGCCAAGACCCTAAAACTGAGCTGCAGCATGATGACCAAGACCATACAGCAGTTTAACAGGACAGGTTCCACTCAGAACAGGCCTCGTCATGGTCACCCAAAGAAGTTGAGTGCACGTGCTCAGCGCCATATCCAGAGGTTGTCTTTTCGAAATAGACATATGAGTGCTGCCAGCATTGCTGCAGAGATCGAAGGGGTGGGGGGTATGCCTTTCAGTGCTCAGACCATACGCCTCACACTGCATCAAATTGGTCTGTGTGGCTGTCGTCCCAGAAGGAAGTCTCTTCTAAAGATGATGCACAAGAAAGCATGTAAAAAGTTTGCTGAAGACAAGCAGACTAAGGACATGGGTTACTGGAACCATGTCTTGTGGTCTGATGAGACCAAGATAAACTTATTTGGTTCAGCTGGTGTCAAGTGTGTGTGGCGTCAATCAGGGGAGGAGTTCAAAGACAAGTGTGTCTTGCCTACAGTCAAGCATGGTGGTGGGAGTGTCATGGTCTGGGGCTGCATGAGTGCTGCCGGGACTGGGGAGCTACAGTTCATTGAGGGAACCATGAATGCCAACATGTACTGTGACATACTGAAGCAGAGCATGATCCCCCCCCCACCCTTCAGAGACTGGGCCGCAGGGCAGTATTCCAACATGATAACGACCGCAAACACACCTCCAAGATGACCACTGCCTTGCTAAAGAAGCTGAAGGCAAAGGTGATGGACTAGCTAAGCATGTCTACACACCTAAACCCTATTGAGCATCTGTGGGGCATCCTCAAATGGAAGGTGGAGAAGTGCAAGGTCTCTAACATCCACCAGCTCCACGATGTCGTCATGGAGGAGTGGAAGAGGACTCCAGTGGCAACCTGTGAAGCTCTGGTGAACTCCATGCCCAAGAGGGTTAAGGCAGTGCTGGAAAATAATAATGGCCACACAAAATATTGACACTTTGGTTCCAATTTGGACTTTTTCACTTAACAGTGTACTCACTTTTGTTGCCAGTGGTTTAGACATCAATGGCTGTGTGTTGAGTTATTTTGAGGGGACAGCAAATTTACGCTGTTATACAAGCTGTACACTCACTACTTTACATTGTAGCAAAGTGTCATTTCGTCAGTGTTGTCACATGAAAAGATATAATAAAATATTTACAAAAATGTGAGGGGTGTACTCACTTTTGTGAGATATTGTACCTGGTTTTGATTGGTAACCGTTCCCACTTCCGGCTAAGTTCGGCCTCCCTCCTCCTTCCCCTGCAGATGGCCCATTCACAGAGCACAGTGTGATTCGCACATGCACAGTAGGGAACCAGCTGTGAAGCCACAAAGCTTCGCTACCGGTTTCCCTTAGTGGAGATGGCGGAGGCGGCAGCACCCAATAGCCGATTGAAAAATCAGCTCGGGTGAAGACACCGCTGGATTCCTGGACAGGTAAGTGATCTTTAAATAAAAGTCAGCAGCTACTGTATTTGTAGCTGCTGACTTTTATTTTTTATTTTTTGCCGGAGCCTGGAGCTCCTCCTTAATCATAGAGAGCAATTTTATGAAGCTGTGCAAACAGGAGCACCTCAGCGCAATGTCTCTCTGGCTTAATCATGTTCCTAAGTGGCAGCACAGCACAGCCCTGTTTCTATAAGGCTCTATAGTACTAAAGGCTACAGTGAAATCACTATTTCGCTAAACTGCTGTACATAAATAGCTACTTGCTCTTATCTTCACAGTGTCTCTTATAGTGAAGTCCAGGGCTGGTCTGGTGACACAGGAAAACATCTGGGGGATCTCAGGGCTGGCACCACAGGCAAGTGGCTGGAGGAGTCTTATGGCTGATACCACAGGCAAGCAGCTAGAGAGGCAGAACTGTGCAATATGAAGAGCAGTACTCTGGTAGCAATTGGAGCAGTGCTCCCCCAGTGGCTGGGTCTTCAATAGAAGCGCCGTGCTATTGGGCTCCTTCCTGGTAACCCTCACACTAGGACCAACCATGGAGAACTGGCTGCAGATCACATGCTCAGCCACCTCTGCCTCATCAGGTGAGGTCTCTCTGAGATGTTGAGGGCTTAAAAAAGGAAAACTTATCTTCCCTGGGCATGTCCAGCAATCCAGGGGAATGTGAGAACCCAGGGGATAGTAGGAATAGGATTCAAATAACCACCTGCATATGAGCATGGGGAGTCAAAGGGACACTCCGCTACATGATCAAGCACTGAAAGTGGTGGTTGAGAGCCCCCCTAATATATACTTCTGTTTTGGGGTTATTACGCCTTTAAATATATTGTCGCTCTGAAGTTAGAAGTAAGAGAGATGTTTCCATAGAGAAGATGGAAGTCTTGTTTAGGTTTGTGTTAGCTACAAAACTAACACCTGGATTAAAGTGATGTGATAGCCTGTGCATTGCTATAAAAGCTGTTATAAAAACTGTCTGAACATTGACAGGCGAGAAATGCTATGAATAACTGTATGTACATGGAGGAGGTGTTTGGCATGGCTTGGATTGGTAATATCCCATTGGTGGGCTATATCTTGAATGCAGACTATAAATATGTGGTGCCAGGACCAATAAATGGAACAGTGTGTAGATCCAATCTGTGTTGGGTCACTTTTATATATACATTGTTCCCTGTGCAGAATCTGGATGTGGAGGAACGGAGTAATGCCGGCAAATAGGTAAGGTAATGGAGACAGTAAAAGGGTGATAGTTAGGACTAGAGGGATATGATCCAGAAGTATCCTATCAGGCACTGAGACCTGTAGTCCATGAATAAGCCGTGTCTTTATGCTGCTTGAGCTACAAGATGCTGTATGCAAGTCTATAGGGACACATGGACACAGCTGCTCGTCCCAATTTGACAGATGTGGGAGTGAGCGGCACACAAACGCATATAATGTCTAGCAAAGTGTGGTATATTATGTAAAGCACAGGGCACAAGTAGAGTGGTGTGGAGTATAGTGTGGAATAGTGGAGAGTATATAATGTATAGCACAGCGTACAGACTGAAAAAGTGTGAAGTATATGGCATGCAGAACAAGTGTAATGTAATGTTAATGTGACTTTGTGTGTGATTATGCATTTATGTGATGAATTGTTATTCTATTTCCCGAAATATAGTTATAATTTCAAATAATATATACCTATGATATTTTTATTATTATTATTATTCTTACTACCTAGTGCAAAGTGCAATAGCCCACAAAGTCTTTGGATGTTACCGTATATATCTAAAGTACCAACATAAGTTGACTCGAAAGGGTTCAAAATACATTCCTTTTCAGAGAATAAACAGAGGCTACAACAAACGATTTCCAAGTCACTGTGAAAACATATACAGGAAGGATGTTCTTTCTGGAAACTTTGGTTTAATAGCCACACGGACATTTGCAAACCGCATTAGTAGCTCTTTACAGTTCTAGCAAGAGGCAGGATTAGTTCCCTGTCATTTACATGAGCATAGAATAAGATGAGGTCAGCTTCCTTGTCACAACATTGGATCCATAACAACTCGACTAATTTTGCCATAGACAAAGTAGAGCACAGCAGGAAATTGCTGTTAGAGAATTAAAGGACTCGGTTTCAGTATGACTGTCCATCTTGACACTGGAAACCTGGTTACTCAGAGTCTGGCACGATCAATAAGACATGCACTAGACATTTAGATCTGAACCATGTGCAATAATGACGCTGATCAGGGCTTGGCATGTCTTCTGTTGCCTTAATAAAGGTTTATTTCTATGTGTGGGTCTTTTTGGAAAATTTATGAACTTCATAGGTCAATTGGAAAATGCCATGGTAAATTTAAAATTAAGCTCTAGGCATACACAGGCACAACCAAAGTACATACTGTTAAAAGATTGTAATTCTGATAATCTAGATATTTTGAAATGTAGGTACTGCTGCCAGACATGGACCACTATACACCATTGTGCCCAAAAGTATGTGGACATCATTCCAAATATTTAAAATGGAACGCCAGGCAGAAACTTTTTCCCTTTTGTTGCTCGTACTTTCCTACCTTGAGCAGATATGTACTCCATTTATTTCCTGAAACTTTAATTGAAGAGAATATGAACGTGCTTCATACCCTGTGATTTCTGCTTTGTAAGACTGGTAGCTGCTATGTCCTCTATTGCCCCAGCCACCGGTCTTGTAACTTCCCCGCTGTAGTTCTATTTCAGCAATCAGGGATGTAACTACATCTCTGATGGCTGAAGTGGGTGAAGCCTGGAGTCTCAGACTCCCAGTCTGTACTGCCCATTGCTGATGCATCTTCCAATGACAGGCCTGCTCTGCCCACGCTCAACCCAAGCTCAGCCCAATCTCAGCCCACACACACGGCTGCAGTGACCTCCATTTCCCTATGCATTGCAGGAAATACTGCAGTTTTCCTGCATGGATGTGACATTCAGGTATCAGAAAGTTCTCTTCTCAGGACCCAAGAGAACCACAGGGTTCTGAGGGGCATGATGACATCACTGGGGCAAAAAAAAGGGCTATTACAGTACATGAAAAGTGAGTAGTTTTCATTAACACTTTCTAAGCCATCTAGTAGAGTCTGGGGAGGGGGATCTGGAAATGTAGACAGCAGGATCCTAGAGTTCTGGTGTTTCCAGAAAAGGGCATTGTTATTATTACAGCATACGAAAACATTTTAGACAATTGTGTGTTTCTAAATTTGTGTTTGCTATGTATAGTGTGGAAGAACCACATACAGTATCTCATAAGTAAGTACACCCCTTTTTTTTTTGTAAATATTTTACTATATCTTTTCATGTGACAACACTGAAAAAATGATACTTTGCTACAATGTAAAGTAGTGAGTGTACAGCTTATATAACAGTCAGTGTATATTTGCTGTCCCCTCAATATAACTCAACACACAGCCATTAATGCCTAAACCACTGGCCACAAAAGTAAGTACAACCCTAAGTGAAAATATCCAAATTGGGCCCAATTAGACATTTGCCCTCCCCGGTGTCATGTGACTCGTTAGTGTTATAAGGTCTCAGGTGTGAATGGGGAGCAGGTGTGTTAAATTAGGTGTTATCACTCTCACTCTCTCCTACTGGTTACTGGAAGTTCAACATGGCACCTCATGGCAAAGAACTCTATGAGGACCTGAAAAAATTATTGTTGCTCTATATAAAGATGGCCTAGGCAATAGGAAGATTGCCAAGACCCTAAAACTGAGCTGCAGTATGATGACCAAGACCATACAGCAGTTTAACAGGACAGGTTCCACCCAGAACAGGCCTCGTCATGGTCGTCCAAAGTGGTTGAGTGCACGTGCTCAGCGCCATATCCAGAGGTTGTCTTTTCTAAATAGACGTATGAGTGCTGCCAGCATTGCTGCAGAGATTGAAGGGGTGGAGGGTCAGCCTGTCAGTGCTCAGACCATACGCCGCACACTGCATCAAATTGGTCTGCATGGCTGTCATCCCCGAAGGAAGCCTCTTCTAAAGATGATGCATAAGAAAGCCTGCAAACAGTTTGCTGAAGACAAGCAGACAAAGGACATGGATTACTGGAACCATGTCCTGTGGTCTGATGAGACCAAGATAAACATATTTGGTTCAGATGGTGTCAAGCGTGTGTGGCGGCAACCAGGTGAGGAGTACAAATACAAGTGTGTCTTGTCTACAGTCAAACATGGTGGTGGGAGTGTCATGGTCTGGGGCTGTATGAGTGCTGCCGGCACTGGAGAGCTACAGTTTATTGAGGGAACCATGAATGCCAACATGTACTGTGACATAATGAAGCAGAACATGATCCCCTCCCTTTGTAGACTGGGCCACAGGGAAGTATACCAACATTATAACGACCCCCAAACACACCTCCAAGATGACCAATGCCTTGCTAAAGAAGCTCAGGGTAAAGGTGATGGACTGGTCAAGCATATCTCCAGACCTAAACCCTATTGAGCGTCTGTGGGGCATCCTCAAACGAAGGTAGAGGAGCGCAAGGCCTCTAACATCCACCAGCTTTGTGATGTCATCATGGAAGAGGACTCCAATGGCAACCTGTGAAGCTCTCCATGCTCAAGAGAGTTAAGGCAGTGCTGGAAAATAATGGTGGCTACACAAAATATTGACATATTGGGCCCAATTTGGACATTTTCACTTAGGGGTGTACTCACTTTTGTTGCCAGCGGTTTAAACATTAATGGCTGTGTGTTGAGTTATTTTGAGGGGACAGCAAATTTATACTGTATACAAGCTACATTGTAGGAAATTGTCATTTCTTCAGTGTTGTCACATGAAAAGATATAATAAAATATTTACATATGTGAGGGGTGTACCCACTTTTGTGAGATAATGTAGCCCTAACTCCAACCCTATGGGATATCTTTGGGATAAGTTGATACAATAATTGTGAACCACTTCTTGTCCAACATCAGTATTTGACCACACAAATGCTCTTTTGGCTTTAGCTGCAAGGCCACCTCCATATTAATCCCCATGGTTTTAGAATGGTATGTCCAGTATTCTCAAGATGGAATGATTAGGTGTCCACAAACCTTTGGCCGTAGGGTATATGTCCCTGACTATTAAACCTTTATGGTCTACTACCCTGCCTATGGTTAAGGATGAGCCCAAGAAAGGCAAGCAGAGGGACTAGTCACAAGTTTAGCATTAACTCTATAGGGAGCTGCTGGATTATTGGATCCTTCTGCCACTCCCAGTGGTGACCGAACCCTTAACTGGATCTAACAATTTGCAGACAGGCCATTGTGTTGAAAAAAAGGCTTTATACTTGCCAGGACAAGCCCTGCAAAGAGATGCTTGGTTTAAACAGTTACATTAATTACAGGTTTAGCTTGATATCAACCACAGGGACAAACAATGTTTAGAGAGGGTCTTTAAGGCTGGGTTCACACTTATGCAAATTGGATGCGGGTTCTCCGCATCCAATCCGCATGACAGGAGACTGGCAGACTCTCAATGGAGCCGAATTGCATAGGGGTCCTGCGTGTCTTTGGCTCTGTTTCAGGTCCGAATTCAGCCAAAAATGTGGGTCTGATTCGTCCCTGAAACTAAGAACATGGACTCACCGGACCCCTGTTGTAATCCACATCCAAATCAAGTGTGAACCTTGTCCAACTCTCATTCCCTCTTATTGCCTGTGAAAGGCCTTTTGAAATGCACTGGGTGGATAAGAGCAGTGGCAGGATACAGGAGAGTGAGCTGAGGAGAAGTCAAGAATGCCCTGTCTGTGCAAATCCTGCCTCTTAAAGGAGCTGCTGAACAGGGCTACACCAGTATTCGTCATGCTCCTTGCAGCTAACCTTGTCCCCATTATTGACTTAACATGCCTTGTTCCATACTGTGTCTCTGTGTTGAGGTTACCATCTTTGTAGAGTCAAGGCTTTTCCTATTCATGTCAAAGCTGCTTTCCCGAAGACTGGTGAGAGGACTTTCTAGAAACAGTAGGAGAGAACAGATTCGTAGAACAAATGAAGCAGAACAGAGAGAGCCTTTCACTGCAAGTCCACAGGTACTGCTTCCTTTCCAGCAAGGAGAGCACTAAGTGACTCAGTAGTCACAGCACCAAAACTTCTAACTTTAAATCTCATGAGGCTAACAATTGGGGCACAATGCTCTAGATGACCTTACTCTACATATACGTATACCTATCTATTGTGAACAAGAGTGCTGTTCTGACCCACTTTCATGTACTTTTTGTCTTCTATTGAACTGCATGAGGTTATAATTTTATTTATCATTTATCTGTAGTATGCTGAAACTTGTTTACAATGTGATTTCAGTATGTTCCTCTGCCCACCCCCCCCCCCCCCCTTCTGTTTAACGCTAGTTCTAGGACTAGCTAGACCCTCCACTCTTCTGCCATATTCCCTGTTAGTTATTCACAGAGAAAAGGCTCAGGAAAGTCATTGTATTCTTACACTTCTAAAAATTAGGAAAATATCCTCTGTTCTGCAACCAGCTGAAGAAAAATTGTGTTGGAATCAACTTCTGTGTCCTATTCAAAATTTAAAGCGTAACTACACTGTATCTGAGCACCACAAACCAAAAGTGCTATTTAATTTATTTTTAATATTCAAAGCAAACTCCCCCATCCATCCATATCTCTATGCTTTATTTTGCGAGAAACCACTTTGTAACGCCCCCCCCCCCCCCCCATTAGCAATTCTGTCTGTGGCCATCTTGAGTAAGGGCAGATGACTTATGTAGCATTTACTTCCTGCAATCCATCCAACAAGTAAATATACTATACTTTATTATCTATTTACTAATGCTAGCAGCATAAAGATTCAAAATAGTCATTGTTGATTTAGAGAGTGAAGTTCCACTTTCCACACTTTGCATGTTCCACACTGCCGTGTTGTCAAATAATGAATGGACGGGAGCACTCTCGTTCTGGGAGGACGTCATACGAGTCCCTGCTCATCAGTGCCAGCCATCAGTGCCGCCAATCAGTGCCACCTATTTGTTCCACCTATCAGTGCCCATAAGTGCTGCCTATCAGTGCCCATCAGCGCTGCCTCATCAGTGCCCATCAGCACCACCTCATAAGTGTCCATCAGTGCAGCCTTATCAGTGCCCATCAGTGAAGGCGAAAAATTACTTATTTACAAAATTTTAAAACAGAAACTAGAAAAAACTTTTTTTCCCCCAGAATTTTCCGTCTTTTTTCATTTGTTTAGCAAAAAATAAAAAAACCCAGTGGTGATTAAATTTGACCAAAAGAAAGCTCTATCCATCTCACAAAAATTATAAAAAATTTGTTTGCGTACAGTGTTGCATGACTGCGCAATTGTCATTCAAAATTGGCCTGGGCAGGAAGGGGGTAAAAGTGGTTGGCTAGTGGTTAACCACTTGCCAACCAGCTGTCATTATACTGTGGCAGGTCGGCTCGTTCCCCCGAATTGCCGTAGCTGTACGTCGGTCTGTTTTACATCTATAGCAGGCGGAGCTGATGTGCATGGCCAGCGACCGCAATGTCTGCCAGCCACCCGTGATGGCTCCACAGAGAGCCAGAAGGGGGATCTGTCAATGTAAACAAACAGATCCCCATTCTGACCAGGAAGTACATAGTGATCGTCTGTTCCTAGTGTACTCCCAAGCAGTCCCCTCCCCCCAACAGTTAGAAACACCTCCCAGGGAACACATTTAACCCCTTGATCACCACTAGTGTTAACCCCTTCCCTGTCAGGGTCATTTATACAGTAATCAGTGTATTTTTATAGCACTGATCGCTGTATAAATGTCAATGGTGCCAAAAAAGTGTCAAAAGTGTCCGATCTGTCCGCCGCAATGTCGCAGTCCCACTAAAAAAAAAATGCTGATCATCGCCATTAGTAGTAAAAAAAAATAATAATAATAAAAATGCCAGAAATCTATTCCCTATTTTGTAGACGTTATAACTATTGCGCAAACCAATCAATATACGCTTATTGCGTATTTTTACCAAAAATTGTATAAGAATACATATTGGCCTAAACTGATAAAAAAAATTATTTTTTTTCATTTTTTTTTTTTTATATTTATTATAGCAACAAGTAAAAAATATAGGGTTTTTTCAAAATTGTCGGTCTTTTTTTGTTTATAGCGCAAAAAACAAAAACCGCAGAGGTGATCAAAGAAAGCTAAATTTTTGGGAAAAAAAGGACTTTTGTTTGGGTACAACGTCGCACGACCACGCAATTGTCAGTTAAAGCGACGCAGTGCCGTAATGCAAATAATCGCCTGGTCATTAAGGGGGAAAATCTTCCAGTCCTTAAGTGGTTAAGCTGCCTGAGGATGGTGTCGAGTCAGCAGGTGACTATACTGTCCAGACAGACTGGGCCTAAAGAGGTATGTCAGTACATAAAGGGGCATTTGAAAAAGAAGAAGTGCCTAGGTACAGGACATGGACGTTTTGAGGACAAATGCATATTTTTCAGGTGCTTAGGTACAATTAACATTTTTAGGTACTGCCTCTAAAATATCAAATCTTCACTTTTTTAGTTCGAGTTAATTTTAAGATATAAACTGGAGGATCGTGTGAACTAGTAAATTATAGTTTAGCCGCATCTGCTGGTAAGAGAATAAAGACATGATGAACATTTTCCCCATCACAGATGGCCACCATGGAGGAAATACCTTCACTCTGTCTGTTTCTGTATTTGACCTCCATTTGTCTATACAGCCTGTGCTCTAAAATTCTACATTTTATAGAAGAGGATTTAAGCTGGCCATACACCATACACATTTCTTATTCAATTCTCTTTAGATTTACCTTCAACTATGTAGTGCAAGAGCCTGCCTGATTGCATACAAAATTAAAGTGTTTAGGTTTGACCTCCTATTATATGGTTTTGGTAAATCTAAAGGAATGCTGTACAAGAAAATTCTATAATGTATGGCCAGCCTTACATGATGTTTAACCACTTCCCATCCCAGCCATCGTCAAATGACGTCCGCAGGAGGGATCTCCCATCCCGGGCGGGTGTTATATGACATCCTCAGCTTCCCGGCCGTCTAAGGGGCGTGCGCGCGCGCCGCGTCTCTCGGGAGCCGATGCACGCACCCGGCGGACGCGATGTCTACTGGGCACCCGCGATTGCCCGATAACAGAGCAGGACGTGGATCTGTGTGTGTAAACACACAGATCCACGATCTGTCAGGTGAGAGGAGACCGATGGTGTCTTCCCAGTACAGAGGAACACCGACCGGTCTCCTCCCCTTGTGAGTCCCCCCCCCTAAAGTTAGAATCACTCCCTAGGTAACACATTTAACCCCTTGATCGCCACCTAGTGTTAACTCCTTCCCTGCCAGTGACATTTACACAGTAATCAGTGCATTTTTATAGCACTGATCGCTGTATAAATGTGAATGGTCTCAAAATAGGGTCAAAGTGTCCGATATGTCCGCCGCAATGTCACAGTCGCGATAAAAATTGCAGATCGCCGCCATTACTAGTAAAAAAAAAAAATAATAATAACAATGCCATTAATGTATCCCCTATTTTGTAGACGCTATAACTTTTGCGCAAACCAATCAATATACACTTATTACGATTTTTTTACCAAGAATATGTAGAAGAATACATATCAGCCTAAACTGAGGAAAAAATTTGTTTTTTTTAAAAAAAAAAAAAAAAAAAGGGAAATTTATTATAGCAAAAAGTAAAAAATATTGTGTTTTTTTTTCAAACTTGTCGCTCTTCTTTTGTTTATAGCGCAAAAAATAAAAACTGCAGAGGTGATCAAATACCACCAAAAGAAAGCTCTATTTGTGGGAAAGACGTGATAAAAATTTAATTTGGGTACAGTGTTGTATGACCGTGCAATTGTCATTCAAAATGTTACAGCGCTGAAAACTGAAAATTGGCCTGGGCAGGAAGGGGGTGAAAATGCCCTGTATTGAAGTGGTTAAAGAACATTTAGAGACAGAGGCATTCTAGAGCATTTCTCAGTTGCCAAGTACAGAATTAGAAGATTTGCTGAGTGTTTCATTTCCCTGAATATATGAATACAGATCTGCCTAGTCTGGGGAGAATCACACAATTATACTGTATATAGAGATGATGCAGAGAAGTATGATGCAAGAATCTTAAAATGTACTGTCACAGAAGTTAGTTTTGTTTTTCCGTTCCTTCATAATGACTTAGGCTGTTAAAGTGGAACTAGCATGAGAAATATTGTTTTATTTTACGTACATACATGCTTAATGTGTACATGTTACACGCAGTGGTGTATTTAGGTTTTGTGCTGCCCTAGGCCTGACTAAGCTTGCGCACCCCCTATTTTAACTATGACCCACCCCTTCCTGTCAGGGCCACACCCCTTCCTTTTTAAGATCCGCCCTGTCATCTTCATGGGAGGACAGAGGGATGCCACGGGAAGAGGACAAAGGGACGCCGCGGGAGGAGGACAGTGAGCAATACAGCATCTTTTCATTTGGGGGTAAGGGGATATGTGCTGGGTGCTTTGGGAGGCTCTTGCACTGAAGTCGTGTCCCTCCTCTGTGGCTCCTCCTCCTCCTGGCTGTGTACTGAGTGTGTGTGGCTGACAGTGGGGAGAGAGGTGTGGGCTGCTACGGAAAGCCCATCGCCGCTTGTGGGACTCCGGGCGGCAGATGTCCTGGGTGCCCACGCTGGCGCATCCCTGTCTGGCCAGTTACCGAAACTCAGTGCCGTAACTTGTTTTGGGCTCTGGGACAGTGGCGTCAGTAGGGTTGGCCTAGAGGATATCAGGTTAGGCACTTCCTAATGGCTCAGTTCCTGGGAACAGTAATGTATAATGGCCAACAGGCTCTCTTACCAGACCTGGTGAAACTGCAACAGTGATCCCTCCGGCTGGACGTTCGCTCACTCTGGGTTGCCCAGGCCAACTCTAGTCAGTAGTGTAGCATCTCTACCCTGGCAGTGGCTTCATCTTTCTCCCCCTCTGGTGGTGCAGGTACAGCGTGGCTCTCTGGTGGTGCGGGTACAGTGTGGCTCTCTGGTGGTGCAGGTACAGCGTGGCTCTCTGGTGGTGCGGGTACAGCGTGGCTCTCTGGTGGTGCGGGTACAGCGTGGCTCTCTGGTGGTGCGGGTACAGCATGGCTCTCTGGTGGTGCGGGTACAGCATGGCTCTCTGGTGGTGCGGGTACAGCATGGCTCTCTGGTGGTGCGGGTACAGCATGGCTCTCTGGTGGTGCGGGTACAGCATGGCTCTCTGGTGGTGCGGGTACAGCGTGGTTCTGGTGTTGCGGGAACAACGTCTCTCTGGTGGTGCGGGAACAACGTGGCTCTCTGGTGGTGCGGGAACAGCGTGGCTCTCTCTCTAGTGGTGCGTAGCTCCCTCTCTGGTGGTGCGGGTACAGCGTGGCTCTCTGGTGGTGCGGGTACAGCATGGCTCTGGTGGTGCAGGTACAGCGTGGCTCTGGTGGTGCGGGTACAGCGTGGCTCTGGTGGTGCGGGTACAGCTTGGCTCTGGTGGTCCGGGTACAGCGTGGCTCTGGTGGTGCGGGTACAGCGTGGCTCTGGTGGTGCGGGTACAGCGTGGCTCTGGTGGTGCGGGTACAGCGTGGCTCTGGTGGTGCGGGTACAGTGTGGCTCTCTGGTGGTGCGGGTACAGCGTGGTGCTCTGGTGGTGCAGGTACAGCGTGGCTCTGGTGGTGCGGGTACAGCGTGGCGCTCTGGTGGTGCGGGTACAGCGTGACTGGTGGTGCAGGTACAGTGTGGCTTTCTGGTGGTGCGGGTACAGCGTGGCTTTCTGGTGGTGCGGGTACAGCGTGGCTCTGGTGTTGCGGGTACAGCATGGCTTTCTGGTGGTGCAGGTACAGCATGGCTCTGGTGGTGCGGATACAGTGTGGCTCTCTGGTGGTGCGGGTACAGCGTGGCTTTCTGGTGGTGCGGGTACAGCGTGGCTTTCTGGTGGTGCAGGTACAGCGTGGCTCTGGTGGTGCGGGTACAGTGCGGCTCTCTGGTGGTGCGGGTACAGTGCGGCTCTCTGGTGGTGCGGGTACAGCGTGGCTCTGGTGGTGCGGGTACAGTGTGGCTCTCTGGTGGTGCGGGTACAGCGTGGCTCTGGTGGTGCGGGTACAGCATGGCTCTGGTGGTGCGGGTACAGCATGGCTCTGGTGGTGCAGGTACAGCGTGGCTCTGGTGGTGCGGGTACAGCGTGGCTCTGGTGGTGCGGGTACAGTGTGGCTCTGGTGGTGCGGGTACAGCGTGGCTCTGGTGGTGCGGGTACAGCGTGGCTCTGGTGGTGCGGGTACAGCGTGGCGCTCTGGTGGTGCGGGTACAGCGTGGCGCTCTGGTGGTGCGGGTACAGCGTGGCTCTGGTGGTGCGGGTACAGCGTGGCTCTGGTGGCGCGGGTACAGCGTGACTGGTGGTGCAGGTACAGCGTGGCTTTCTGGTGGTGCGGGTACAGCGTGGCTTTCTGGTGGTGCGGGTACAGCGTGGCTCTGGTGGTGCGGGTACAGCATGGCTTTCTGGTGGTGCAGGTACAGCGTGGCTCTGGTGGTGCGAATACAGTGTGGCTCTCTGGTGGTGCGGGTACAGCGTGGCTTTCTGGTGGTGCGGGTACAGCGTGGCTTTCTGGTGGTGCGGGTACAGCGTGGCTCTGGTGGTGCGGGTACAGCGTGGCTCTGGTGGTGCGGGTACAGCGTGGCTCTGGTGGTGCGGGTACAGTGTGGCTCTCTGGTGGTGCGGGTACAGCGTGGCGCTCTGGTGGTGCAGGTACAGCGTGGCTCTGGTGGTGCGGGTACAGCGTGGCGCTCTGGTGGTGCGGGTACAGCGTGGCGCTCTGGTGGTGCGGGTACAGCGTGGCTCTGGTGGTGCGGGTACAGCGTGGCTCTGGTGGTGCAGGTACAGCGTGGCTTTCTGGTGGTGCGGGTACAGCGTGGCTTTCTGGTGGTGCGGGTACAGCGTGGCTCTGGTGGTGCGGGTACAGCATGGCTTTCTGGTGGTGCAGGAACAGCATGGCTCTGGTGGTGCGGATACAGTGTGGCTCTCTGGTGGTGCGTGTACAGCGTGGCTTTCTGGTGGTCCGGGTACAGCGTGGCTTTCTGGTGGTGCGGGTACAGCGTGGCTCTGGTGGTGCGGGTACAGTGCGGCGCTCTGGTTTAGAGTTACAGAGGAGGTTTTGCCCTAGAATTATTGCTCTCACTCTAATGATTGTGATGATACATCACATGTGTGGTTTGAACACTGTTTACATATGCAGGCTTGACTTATGTGTTCACTTCTGCATGAGCACTGAAAAAAAAAATTTACACTGTCCTTTTAAAAGAAAAAAAATGTATCATTTTTATTGCTGTCACAAGGAATGTAAACATCCCTTGTGACAGTAATGCTGCGTATACACGATCGAACATTCCGACAACAAAACCGTGGATTTTTTTCTGACGGATGTTGGCTCAAACTTGTCTTGCATACACAGGGTCACACAAATGTTGTCGGAAATTCCGATCGCCAAGAACGCGCACGACGGCACTATAAAAAGGAAGTTCAATACCAAGTGCGCCACCCTTTGGGTTCCTTTTGCTAATTTGTTTATCTCGTGTTAGTAAAAGTTTGGAGAGAGACGATTCGCGCTTTTCAGACTCGTGCTTTTCAGTTCGTTACTGCTCTTCAGTTTGTGCTTGTGGGTTCGTATCTGTTTTTCAGTGTGTGTTGTCAGTTTGTTACTGTTTTTCAGTGCGTTCTTGTCCGCTCATTTCTGATTTTCAGCTCGCTCTTCTCAGGCCTTTCTGATTCTCAGTGCGTTCTGTTCGTTCGTTCTGACCAGCCGACCGTTTTCTAGCCATGTTGCGAGTACATACTCATTGTAGAGTTCGTGCTGTGCGGGGGCTTGGTGTTGGGGTTCTTACTTTGATCCAATTCCAGTCCATGAACAGGGCGAGGAGGAGTTCATGGACGAAGAATTGGTTGCTCCAGTGTGACCAATTCTCTCACATGCCTTTGCTGCGTGAGAACCAGGAGAATAATCCTGATGATTTCAGGAATTATCTCCAGATGACGGACCCCGTTTTTCACCTTCTGTTGGCTTTGCTGTCCCTTTATATTACGAAGCAGGACACCTGCATGCGGCAAGCCATCACTCCCAAGCAGAGGCTCGTCGCCACGTTGCGGTACTTTGCGACGGGGAGAAGTCTGCAGGACATCATGTTCTCGACAGGCATCTCCCCCCAGGCTCTGGGGATCATTATTCCAGAGACCTGTTCTTCCATCATTCAGGTCCTGCAGAAGGACTATATTAAGGTAAGTTTTTTCCTTTAACATCACATGTTATGCATTTAATGTTGCTGTTTGCTAATGTATTTGTTTCATCATTCCATAATTACCATGATTGTAATATGCTGTGAATGCCCCCTTTATCCTCATGCATGCTGGAAGTTTTTAAAGTTCTTTTTTGTCTTTCATGCATATTTGCCTTCACTAACCTCCCCAGCATGCTATCCTGGGCCCATACACACCTAGCCTAGTCACTTAACAATGTATTTTGTCAGCTCCATTATAGTGCTTTACCCTAAATACCCCCTAAAATGTGTTTTTTAAAGTTATGTTATTTTTATACTTAAATTCAGACAGAGTTCAAGAGGCTTTTTTTTAGGGGGGGCAGTGGCAAAACTCATTTGGAACCCTCCCTCCAACCGCCAAGTCAACCAATACTCTATCTGCTGACTTTGCAAAACCCATACACACTATACCTCTTTTGTGTTTATATTTATGGATGCACATGTAGTGCAAGGGCCTGCCTGAATACTTTCAAATGCTACTGTTTCAAGTTTTGTTCTCCTATTATCTTTTTAGGTAATTGCAGAATGTAAAAATGTGCTTCAATTAGGACAGTGTTTATTCATATTTTTGTATTGTGACATTTCTTACCTGTCCAGTGGGCTGCCGATAGTGTAAGTAAAGAGGGGCTGGTCAAAGTAATACACATTATTTATGCCTTCAGCTCTCAATGAAGTGGAGAGGGTTACCTGTCCAAAACATCTCCCCCCCCCCCTAAAATTTTTACAATGGACCATTAGAGGGTATGAGGAATCTGATAAGTGGACCTTATACTTTTGTCTTTAAAGCGGGGTTCCACCTAAATTTTGAACAATATCTGTATGTATTCTCTTCCTTGCCTAGATGCTGACATGCCGTTTAAAAAAATTTAAATAGCCGTAATTACCTTTTATTTTTCTATTCTTCTTTGCACTTCCTGGTTCTCCTCCCGTGGGAGTAGGCGTGTTTCTAGCCTCTACCAGACTCCTGGGAGCTAGTCTCAGGCTTCCCAGGAAGCCACTGAGCATGTGCGGGAACGAGCGGTGAATGCTGGGAGCACAGCATTCACCACATCCAGGAAATAAATGCTTGTGGGCTTCAAATGCCCACAATGAAGATGGAAACCGCCTGCAGTGAATAATATAAGTTATTCTTTCTGACGAAATCTGACACAGGCGGACATATTACACACAATATGTGAGTATGTAATGCTGAAAAGAAAAGTTTGTGAATGAACTCAAAAAAAAAAAAAAACGATAGATAGGTGGACCCCCGCTTTAAATACTCCTTAAAATAAATGTTACATTTATGTTGGCCAAGAATGTTTGTGTCTAATCTGCTTGCAATGTTATGTGCAAAAGTAATATTTTTTTTTTCTTGTTTGACTCCACAGTTTCCTTCAAACCCACAGGAATGTCAAGCTGTGGCATCCCAGTTTGCCCAGCGGTGGGACTTTCCTAACTACGGAGGGGCAATAGATGGGAAACAAGTCCACATCGTCCCACCCCCCCCAACTCGGGGTCATACTATTATAACTATAAGGGGTTTATTAGTATTGTGTTGTTGGTGGTGGTGTTGGGGACATACGAGTTTTTGTATGTGGACGTGGGGAAAAATGGCCGGATGTCAGATGGTGGAGTCATCGCCCAGACGGAGTTCTACAGACGGCTCCAGAATGGTGGCTTGGGCTTGCCACCTGCGAAAGACAATGTGGGTGGTCTTCCATTTGTGTTCATCGCAGATGAAGCGTTTGGGCTTGGTGAACATCTGAAGAGGCCGTTCCCCATGAGGACCCTCACCCCAGACCAGAGGGTTTTTAACTACCAGCTGCCAGAGCCAGAAGAGTGGTGGAGAATGCTTTCGGAATAATGGCCAGCCGGTTCCACCTATTTTTGACACCAATCCACATGGCGGAATATAAACTGAACTATATTGTGCTTGCTTGCTGCATTCTACACAATTATCAATGCAAAAATGCTACAAACTATGTGGCCTCAGTTGGGCCTGAGGCCGGATTACCAAATAGTAATTTGACGGCACTTGAAGCTGGCCATCCTGGCTTGCCCCCCCAAAGTGCCCGCGAAGTGGAACAAAATTATCTTGAGTACTTTGCAGGTAGGGGGGGCATTGATATGCCAGCCAATGTGTGAAACATTTTTAAAATAAAATTTTATTATAAACGGAACTAATATTTCATTTACTGTTTGTTTTTCTTTTAGCTGTCTCCTGGGTTCTCCAATGGGCTTTTCTTTGAACTTACAAAGTTCAAGGCCATATCAGACATTAGTATGTCCAAACTGTGTTGATCTTGGCTTCATCAGATGGGGTGATGTCACCCCTGTAAAAGCCAAATTTCGAAGATGCACACAAATTGTGAGTCAAAATGTGGATTTCCCTCCTGATCCCATGCCTAATGTCAACATGTGCTAGCTCCCATCATGGGGGATCAATGGACGTGTTTCGGGGGTGCAACCCCTTCCTCTCACCTACTTGAGTTGCGAGGAAGGGGTTGCACCCACAAACGCGTACATTGATATCCCGTGATGGTAGATAGCACATGTTGACACACTGTGTGCATCTTCAAAATTTGGCTTTCAAATTACTTAAAATTTTTTCGAAAAATAACAAATATAACGACAAACTTTAAAATTTTTTGGGTGTTTTAGATTCTGCCTAAAACATCAATGATGTTGTTGAGTCTTTTTTCAACATCATTGATGTTTTCCTTGATCTTCTCTAATTCTCAATTGCACACCATTATCTCCCCAATGAGGATCTGTGCACTTGCACTGGTGAAATAAGTTTCTTCTTCCACATCTACATCACCTAAAATTAAAAAAACATACCATGTATTATAAATATGCAGGCATACATCTATCACCTGAAGCTGTGGTCTCAGACTCTGACCTGTTGTAGTCACTATTTCAACCACTTCATGAACCTCGGAATCCACATCCTCAGGTTGTGGTGTGGTGACTTCCCCTTCTTCAGGAAGTGTGGGGTTCCTGGTGTCCTCATATGTCCCAATTCTTTTTTTCCCCTATGTGAATACAAAAAAAGGTATACTTAGCACACAGATATTTGAGGCAAGAAATAGGAATATGAAACATTGCTTGGAAGTGTTGTACAATTGTCTGTTTTGGCAAAGTTCCAAACAGAAGACATGATTATTTTCCCTTTCTTAAAGCTGGAATACTTACCTTTTTTGGTAAAGTTTTACACATGGAGACACCCCTAGTACCCACTGGAGCACCTGTGTGGGACACCCTAAAAAGGGTGTTCTGGTGTCCCACACTAGTGCCCCTGTGTCCAGATGTGTAAACAACTGCTGAGTGACCTCTCCTTACACTGAATCAAGTTTGCATTTCATTCTAGTTACAAACCCGTCTAGACAACACTGTACTAAACTTCTTTTAATAGAAATAGGCCTGAAGAAATGTAGTTAACCTTCATCTGCCAAAAACATCGTATTAGTGGGCGAACGAACGATGTTTACTACGAACGATTACTGTGCCCACGAACCTGAAACTTGCCATTTTAATCTGTACAACAGTAAAGAAATGCACATGGAGCAGCATGCAAGTAATAAAAATAATAGGAACAAAAGACAAATGCTTACTTTTTAGAAGCACTTTCCTGATCCTTCTGTACTGATCATGCTCCCTCAATTTCAGGTCTGACCAGCGTTTCCTCAATTGCTCCTTGGATCGTCATACCCCAAAATTCCTGTGCAGACTTTTCACAACTTTAGTCATGATCTTGGCCTTTCTCACATTTGGGTTTGAGTAAGATCCATACTTCCCATCATAGTCGGCCCTCTTCAAGATCTCCACCATCTCCACCATCTCTACAAAGGACATATTTGAGGCCTTATATCTCCTCCTGGATCGGGACGTTTCTGGCTCCAGGCTTTTGTCGTTGCTGCTCTCTGCATGCACTTGCTGTGTCTTCGCCATGTGCTCTGCCACTGCACTGAAAAAAAAAGGTGCGGGGAATATACTAAAAAGAAGGTCAAGGGTGGAGTTTCACGCATGCGCAGTGTATATAAAGCATAACATGCATGCAATGTATGTACGATCTGTGAGCGGAGGAAGGAGTAGCGTAAGCGACGATTGTACTAGCGAAGGTACAATTTTAACTTGGGGCATCAGTGGCCTATACTGGTTATAGATTGAGGCCTATATTGGGACAAGATTATGAGAGTTTAGCTTGACTTTAGGGTTTGTCTTGTGTTGTGTCTTGCAGAGAATATGGATAAATTCAATGATCTTGATTTCCTCCCCAACTTCATTGACAAGTACAGGGAACTGCCCTGTCTGTGGCAGGTGAAACACCCTTTTTATAATCACAAAATAAAGAGGAAGGCAGCGCTGGATCAACTGTTGGAAGTGGTGAAGCCGGTGATTCCCACGGCAGACATCAACTATTTGAAATGCAAAATTGGTGGCCTGAGTAGCACATATAATAGGGAGCGCAAAAAGGTCCAGGATTCCATGAGATCAGGAGCAGCAGCAGATGACGTTTATGTCCCCAGGCTCTGGTACTATGACAGACTTTTTGTCAGACCAGACTGAAATCAGACAATCACTCTCAACCCTTCCTTCCACACTTCCTTCCACTCTTCCTTCCACCTCAGTTGAGGCTTCCGAAGTCCAACCTGGGCCTTCCACCCAGAAAGAAGATGCGGATGAGCCCAGCTTGAGCCAGGTATAGCATTGTTCAACCTATTTCTTGTCAAAAAATTAATGATGTTAACTAGATGCTATTATTGATCACTAATTTCTGATTTAACAAAGTGGTTTACCACCCTCCTCCTCCACCTCCTGCCACAACTCCAACACCACAGCCACAGCCTGGAAGGAAGCGTGGAAGGAAGACAAGAGAGTGATGGCCTGGGTTCGCTCTGGTCTGGCAAAAGACGCAAGCTATTGTAAGACCACAGCCTGGGGACAAATATGTCATCTGCTGCTGCTCCTGATCTATTGGAGTCCTGGACCAGATTCTGCTCCCTATTAAATGGACTCCTCAGGCTACCAATTTTGCCTGGCAAATAATATGTCTGCCCTGGGGTACAAAGGCTTCGCCAATTTCAACAGTTTATCCAGCGTTGCCTTCCTCTTTATTTTGTTATGACCCCTAATAAATTTCAAGTACTTGGCTTTGTGTTTTACTTCAAAAGGACAGTTTGTTTGTGAGTAGGCAGGTACATTTCAAAAATACAATGTCAAATTAACAAGAGACATCAACACCACCCAACTTCTTTGAGGGTAAAAAATACAAGATAATAATGGTGTTGTGGTAACTTGACACACAAAATGACAAAAAATATTATGGAGATCACTAGGAAAATAAAAAATAAAATCAGATCTTGATAAAAAAAAAAAAAAAAAAATAGATCACTATAAAATACATTTATAAACATTATTCTGGAGATCACGAGAAATAATAAAGAAATCATTTTGTCAGAACTCTGTGTGAATATGAGCAGCAAAACAACTTCATTATTCTAGCATTATAAAGAAATAGAGAATGCGCTGCATTGAAAGATTTAAAAATTTGCAGCGTGACAAATGTGCTATCTCCATTATGAATGCTAGTTTTACAAGACCGAGCGCTTCTGTTTCGTACTTGATTCAGAGCATGCGTGGAATTTTGTGCATTGGAATTGTGTACACACACTCAGAATTTCCAACAAATAATAACCAGCTCTCAAACATTTGTTGTCGGAAATTCCGACAGCAAATGTCCGATGGAGCATACACACGGTCGGAATTTCCCACAACAAGCTCACATCGAACATTTGTTGTCGGAAATTCCGACCGTGTGTATGCGGCATAATAGACAGGGACAGGTATCTTTGTGGTGGGATCTGGGGTCTAGAAGGCTACAAACCCCTCCTCTGCACTTAAAAGTTTTTAAAACGCCAAGATCGGCTTTTTCTAATACGTTCAATTTTTGAAAACGAGAAGTGATGTCTTGACATCGCTTTCAGGTTACCATAGTCAAGACCCGATCAAAGCCCATTCCTGCTTTGTTTGGGTCTCCGGCAGGACAGGAAAGCCCAGGCGAGCGGCGGAAGGCAGCGGGAGGGGGGGACGTCCCCTCCCACTGTTTGTAATAACAATCAAGCGACTGCTTAGCTACATCGGTTGTTATTACAAGAGAGCTGACCTTTGGCTCTAAACAATGGTACCAGGGTGGTGCCTGCAGCTGCATGCATCACTCCGGTACAACTACTTGAAGCCAAATGACGTACAGGTATGTGATTTAGCGGCAAGATAAAGCCCAACTCTGGAAGTAGCAAAAATCCTTCCCTGCGCTGGGGCTGCCCCCAGAGAGCAAGGATTAAATACTTGTTTTTGTCTAGGGGAGAGGAAATGCCCTTTTACTTTACCTGATCCTCCGCTCCCCAAGTAGATTGCACTGCTCTATGCTCTGGCAGTGGGCAGTCCCTCAGTGTCCTCACTACTAGTGCAGGATTATGGGCTCTGCATCAAGTCTTGTTGACGTCAGATGGCATCCAGCCGCCAGAGTATAGGGGGAAGAGCTTGTGAGGACTGATCTTGCAGTAAGGGGGAGCCTGCCAGTGGAGGATCGGGTAAGTAAAACTGCTTTACCTGATCCCTTAGATATACAGTAAATGAGTATTTAGGCTACATCCACATGGCTGAATAGCAGCAGGGAGTTTGCTGCGTTCAGAGGAGGCTAAATGCTACCTCTGGACACAGAAACACTCCGTGTTCTGCCTCCAGCAGGATATCTATTAGTTGTTTGCCTGCAATATCAGATTTGACCACAAGGTGGAGCCAGTGGTAAATTTACAGTTTGCACAAACTAGAAACTGTTCACCTTTAACAAAAGTTCCCATAATTCTTCAGTGTGAGGAAGAGAAACAGGTGCATCCTGGGAACTCAAACTCCATCTTAGAGACTGAAAGAAAGAAGCAGTTATTAGAGCACATGTTGGACTAAAACATCCGCTTGCATCTCCTAATTGCAGCATTGCTGGTGAGCATTACTTATCGCCATCTACAGCCTAGCTTATTCATTGTATATCTGTATATTCATATACTGATTATATGTATCTGTATTTGTTTTTTCTCAAATTAGTTCCACCCCACCCTGTTTTGTTAATAAAGCTTCAAGATTACACTCAGTCTGGTTTGCAGAATAGGAGGGTTTAGCTGCATGTAACTTGGTAACGTGTAGTGGGGACAGAACACTCTGTGTTATGACCACATACAAACTGACTGTTTAGCTGTGGCCAATTTGTGTGCAGCCAAAACTCCATAGAGATGCTGACTATGGCAGCATCCAGGGTCAGTTGGGGACACTATTTGCATGTAACCACTCAGATGAGCAATTGCATGTGAACAGCGGCACCTTTTCACAGGAATCTAGTAATTTCTCCCAGCAGCCTCCCTTGGCTGCTGCTATTTGGCTGCTGCTAAATGTAGCCTTAATGTGGTTGTAAACCCTTACATATATCCACTGAAGTGACTAGCCTCAGGTGATATACATTGATCATGGGTGCTCAACCTGTGGCCCTCCAGCTGTTGCTGAACTATAAGTCCAATGAGGCATTGCAAGCTGCTGACAGTTACAAGTATGACTCCCAAAGGCAGAGGCATAATGGGACTTGTAGTTCTGCAACAGTTGGAGGGACACAGGTTGAGCACCCATGCAAAAAATAAAGCAAATCCTTCTACATAAGTTGTACCTGTCTATCTTCAGCCTTCTCTCATCTATATCTGTTCAGAGTCAATAATTTTTACAGCATTCCTAATCTCCAGAAGGCAGGAGCCTTGGATCTGATGTCACACACTGCACAGCAGAAATCTGAGAGTGATCTGAGACCTGAGTGGAGGGAGTGGACACACCCCCCTCTACACAACCCCATACAGAAACATGAACATCTCACTGTCAATCACAGGTCGTGTGCTGGAGAGGTGTGGGGCGCTTTCTCAGGATTGTCTGGTGTCAGCATAGACTGTCAGAAGTGACTCATGCAGAAGACAGAAACCACACTTGGTGCTTTGGATTGAGGCAAGTCTACACTATAGAAAGACATGCATTATTCATTTTCCATTTCAGAGGTTCACAACCACTTTAAAGCGTAACTCCACTTTTGTTGAGAAAAAAACATTCCCCTCTGGGTGATCTATGTACATTGCAAGGATTTTACCAAACTTTATTGCGGATTCCTACCTTTTGTTATTCTGAAGAAATCCCTGTGTGTTTGTCTGTATCCATCTAGTTTCACACTGACAGCAAGATTGAAATCGTGCGAGTTCAGCTTCATTCCTGCATTTCAGTCCTGACTTCGGGCACGATTTCAGAGACATCTGTGTGGGTTGCTGCACAGATCATCTGTGTGGGTTGCTGCACAGATGTCTGGGCACATCTGTGTGGGTTGCTGCACAGATGTCTATGGAAATCGCACCCCGAAGTCGCCAAAAGTAGTACAGAAACAAATTTTGGGAATCGGTGCGGTGCCCCATATGCAGCGTTGCACCGTTTCGGACAGCGCCATTGCCGGAAATTGCTGCCGATTTGGCATGCGATTTGACATGAAAAAGAATAAAACTAAATGCGCTTACAGTCAAGTGGTCAAAAATCTATAAATTAAGTGATGATAAAATTCATAAATAGCCTGTAAGTGGTTAATGGGATCCAATAAAAAATAAATAAGTTCAAAAATTGCCTATGAATAAATGATAAAGTCCAATATTGAATACAGTGCACATGCGGTTAAGTGACCAAAAAAATGTTAAAATATGAACAATAACACATATAAACAGTTAAAAAGTGATCAAAGTTCATAAATTGCTGGTGAATAAACAATAAATAAAGTCCATTCGTAGAGAGCTCAGTGAGGACCCACAAATCCCATGAAGGAAAATCACACATCCACAGTTCATCGGTCCCAGCCCGTGTGAGAGGAAAGAGGAAAAGAGGGAGTGTGAAGGAAGTGTCCAGGCAGACGGTGGATCCAGGTGACAATAAAATTGAGCCCTTACCAGAATTGGTGGACCTCCTTAGTAGCAAGGTCATATGCGCATGCAGATACAGCCCTCTGCAGTTACAGATGGATGACAGCGTCCGGATTCACCGATGTATATAGCGTTCCAAGGGGAGGCAACTCCAGCGTGTCAGCCTAGGGAAAAGCACTCATGTCCTACAGGATCCACCTCAATGTCCCTAGGCTGGTCCACGTTCTCTCAAATCAGCACACTGCACATGGAACCATCAGTGCTGGACACTTCAATACAGTCCGTTCCCCTTCCGCTCGTAGTTACAGACACTCGTCTCCTTCCTCCCTCCAGTCATGTGACAAGGGGATAGAGGAGAGGAAGAACGGGCAGCCTTCCCTCACTCCACAGCGGCGCTCTCTTTTTTCTTTCCTTTATATCTAATGCGATTTGACATGTCAAATCGCTCCAATGTGAACCAGGGCTCCATGTGGGAAAGTGAGTCTAATAATGGGAGTGGTTTCATAATTATCAATCAGCTGTGGCAGCTGCAGGGCTCTAATGAGAAAAGCTTCTGGGCCTGCATCCCTTTAGACGTGTTCCTATTGGGAGTATCTCACCAAAAATGACATTTTTGTTGCAGGGGATGCCAGAAATCTGACTTGTATCTTAGTGCAGACTTCTAGGAAAGTCAGTGAGCCAATCACAAAAGCAGGAAATGATGTTTCTGGGGTGTGTTCAGTATACATTCTGTGTACAGAACACCTCCGGGTAGCCATATTGCATTGCATTTTCAGAAAATTACAGCTGCTGCAGATTGAAAAGGAAAGGTAATTTTTAATAATTCAATTACAATATGCAGCCCCACTGCAAGGGAGGATTTTACTTTCCTCAGGAGTTCAGCATTAAAACATTATACTGTTTGTCTTTCATGTAGTAAAGTTATTGAATAATAGTTTTTCAATAAAATATCACTTGTCCAACGGTATTAAAAATAAAAATGTGGAGGGAAAGATGTTGCGTGTGCGTCCTCTTGGTACCGGGTAATAGACCACCTCAGCTCTGGGATGGACAACCTCTCTGGCCTTGACCCCACACATACCATCGTATTCTGGTGTATGTAAGCACCCAGGACTGACTGTTATGTACCTAGAAGGTGAGCCAAAATTGCAGAAGATGGCCTCTCTTACACCTCCGACTCGAGGCCCCTGATAGGATAAACAGGAAACGCAGGAATGAGGAGTGGTACGAGTGTCTGGCAGCATCAACAGCAGGAGGTCAGTCCAGAGGTTTGGGAGATTCCTTGCAGAAGGTAGGAGGCAGGAACTGGCACAGCAGGCTGGTACCCAGAGCAGGCAGGATAGGTAGGCTGATACAGCAGGCAGGGACTGGATCAGCAGACTGGAACCAGGAACAGACTGGATCATCCAACAGGCACAACAGGCTGGGACTGGATCAGCGGACAGGAACCAGGAACAAGCTGGATCAGAGAACAGGCTCAGCAGGCTGGAACTGGATTAGAGGACTGAAACCAGAAACAGAATGGATCAGCAAACAGGTACAGCAGGCTGGGACCGGATCAGTGGACTGGAACCAGGAACAGGCTGGATAAGGATTTGTGGAAGGTCAGGCAACCCGGGTCGTTATCAGGCGGGCAGCAGAAGGACCAGAGGAGCAGGCAGAAGAGTAGTCAGACAGGCCGGGGGTCAGATGCAGGCGGATAGCAGGAATGGTCTTCAGGCAAGCCAGGTAAACACAGGATCAGGTTTCAGAAAAGCAAGAACACACGGAACGCTGTAGAGCAGACAGCAAAGTTCACCTGTGTCAGTCATGTTTAAAAAGCCCGCCTGGCACTAATGGGCGTGCACGCGTTCCTCTGCGCACGCGTGCACGCATTCCCGTGCACGCACGTGCTTGCGCATTGGCACCTGTGATCACGCACCAGCAGGTCTGAATCGGCTGTTGCTGGCAGGATCTTCGTGACACTGACATTTTTGTTCTGTCCTGTTGTGCTCATTTCAATACTAGATTTACTAGAAAATCATGGGTGCGTGTTATATGCCGATCCCTGCCGATCTCCGCTGATTGTGAGTGGAGCGGAGCGATCACCACCGAGATACACATAGCCGAGTGTACTCGGCTCTTCTCGGCTCCGCCCACAGTCACGCCCAGTCCTGCCATTGGACCTGTGTTATGTCCATCATAGGGCAGGACTGGGCGTGACTGTGAGCGGAGCCAAGAAGAGCCGAGTACACTCGGCTATGTGTATCTCGGCTGCGCCCAGTCCCTGCGATCTCGGCGGCGCTCGCTTCGCTCCGCCGAGTCCCTGCGATCTCGGCAGCGCCATATTTAAATCTGTCCAAGGCTGTAATGACAAGGCTGCAATGGACACTGGGGCCAAGGCTGCACTGGGGCCAAGGCTGCACTGGGGCAAGGCTGCACTGGGGCAAGGCTGCACTGACAAGGCTGCAATGGACACTGGAGCAAGGTTGCACTGACAAGGCTGCAATGACACTGACAAAGCTGCAGATGGACACTGATAAGGCTGCATTTATGGGCATTTAAATGTAAGTTTTTTTCCTTAAACTTCCCTCCTAAAAGTTTTTTCCCTTAAAATTCCCTCCTAAACTTGGGGTGTGCGTTATATGCCGGCGCGCGTTATACGCTGATAAATACGGTATATTCTGTCTTTTTTCGATGTCTTATAGCATCCGCCCCTGAGGAAGTGTTTTTACACGAAACGCGTCAGTGTTCAGGATGTAGCTATATGCCCTAATAGGATTCAACCCAGATAAACCATCTTTCATTAATTTTATACAACATATATTTAATTTTTATATCGTTATGTGCTGCCAAGCTGATATGTTTATATACATGAATTTATACAATTTACAATACTATTTCTTATATTGCAATATTGCTATGTATATATCCTTGACATTATGATCTTCATGCCATGCGTGCATGCGTACACATATGATACTACTTTTATACATGCCATGTATTACTATAATGTATTTACATCCATTTATGCTAATAAACTTGTCCATTTACCATCTAACCTCAACCAGTCAACTGCCTCATTCAAAGTCCCAAATTCCCTCTTATTTATTTGTCTTTCATGTAGTAAAGTTATTGAATAATAGTTTTTAAATAAAATATCACTTGTCCAACGGTATTAAAAATAAAAATGTGGAGAGAAAGAAGCTTGCAAAACTGGAGATTGCCTTTAAAGGTCCACCATAATAAAAATATGTTTACTGCAGGGAAATAGTTTATGTGTATGTGTTGTTTTATTCCTATGTTCAGTGGTTCTTTAAGAGGTTAGCAGTTTGCTTAACAATCTCAGCTTCTGATTTCTAACGATTTTGGTGGCAGTGGAAGTTTACTATGAAATGTAATGTCAGTGTTGGATTCATGCCGCTACAGCTCACCTGTGGAATCTGGCCTGGGGCCATATTCAGAATGAAGCAATTAGACACCAGTAGGGCGAGTCTATAATTAGGAAATATAGCTAAGAAACACTCGGTTGCAGATTTTTCCACTTCATTGATGACATGGTAATAGAAAAGTTATAGGATTTGTACATGGGAAATATGTAAGTCAATAAGCCCTAAAATAATAAAAATACAAATCTATTAATTTAACCACTTAAAAAATTCTTGGATGTTTAAGTGTACCTGTCCTGCAAAAAATAAATAACACTCATTTTATAACAAAGTGGCTGAATTGTGAAGAGTTATAGCGGGGTTCCACCCAAATTTTGAACAATATCTGTATGTATTCTCTTCTCCTTGCCTAGATGCTGACATGCCGTTTAAAAAAATTTAAATCGCTGTAATTACCTTTTATTTTTCTAATCTTCTTTGCACTTCCTGGTTCTCCTCCCGTGGGAGTAGGCGTGTTTCTAGCCTCTCCCAGACTCCTGGGAGCTAGGCTCAGGCTTCCCAGGATGCCACTGAGCATGTGCGGGAACGAGCGGTGAATGCTGGGAGCACAGCATTCACCACATCCAGGAAATAAATGCTTGTGGGCTTCAAATGCCCACAATGAAGATGGAAACCGCCTGCAGTGAATAATATAAGTTATTCTTTCCGACGAAATCTGACACAGGCGGACATATTACACACAATATGTGAGTATGTAATGCTGAGAAGAAAAGTTTGTGAATGAACTCAAAAAAAAAAAACGATAGATAGGTGGACCCCCGCTTTAAAGTAGATGTAAACCCTAACTGAATGATATTTAGTTTGTGTTACAAAATTACACTCTAAGGCAGGCCATACACATTTCGAAATTTGACAAACGACTCCATTCTCATGTGCAGATTTTGGGGCATGACCAAGCACTTAATCTGCCTGATAGTTTTTCTGTTAACGCACATGGTGGCAGCTACCATGTGTGTGTGTAAGGGCTTAACCCCAGAGTTAACCTGCTCCAGTGGCGTCCAATCTCTGTACCCCAAGATGGAAAATCTCTATGCAGGGGGAGGCTAAGGCTGGCCATACATGGTCGAGTTTCGAAAGAATTTCCTTTTGAAAATCCTATCTAAGAATTTTCGCTCGTATTTCGCACCATTAGTGGGCTGCAGCAACAGCCGATTTTCGTGCGGCAATCAAATTTAAGTACAGTAATCGAACAAGTTGGAAATTTTTAGAAAAATGGACGATTTTCTAAACAATGATGGGAGAATCATGCGAGAAATGTAATCGAAAAAGAAATGCGCATGTGTAAGAAAAAAAAAATCCCGGAAAGAAAAGAAGATTCCCAGCCATGAAAATTATTTTCTGTAGCAACATGAGGTGAAATTGAAGGCTTGGTTGGCCAAATTTCAAAATCAATGGTGGCACCATCGGATCACAAAACGCACACATTTTCTGATTTAGACTCCTCCTGCACAGAGAATTTCCATCTTGGGGTACAGAGATTGGGCGCCACTGGAGCAGGTTAACTCTGGGGTTAGCCCCTTACACACACACATGGTAGCTGCCACCATGTGTTTTAACAAAAAAACTATCAGGCAGATGAAAGTGGAGGTCCACCGAATTTGTTTTTTTTTTAAAAGTCAGCAGCTATAAATGCCGCAGCTGCTGACTCTTAAAATAAGGACACTTACCTGTCCAGGGCGCCCGCGATGTCCTCACCCGAAGCCGATCTCTCCCTCAGCTCTCGGGTTCTGCCGCCTTTGGTAAGGGAATCAGGAAGTGAAGCCTTGCAGTTTCACTTCTTGGTTCCCTACTGCGCAGGCACGAGTCGCGATACGCTATCTGAATGGTCCCTGCTGTCTCTGGGACCCGTGTGTGTCCCAGCCAACAGCGTGGGGGACAGGAAGAGGCATAGACTCCCACGGGAGTCTATGCTCGGAAGTGGGTGCAAATACCTGTCTTAGACAGGTATCTGCACCCTCCTCCCCCTGAAAGGTGCCAAATGTGACACCGGAGGGGGGGGTTCCAAAAAGTGAAAGTTCTATTTTTGTGTGGAACTCCGCTTTAAGTGCTTGATATGCACATGAGAATGGAGTCGTTTGTGGACCAGTACACAGAGTCAGGGCTGTGCGTGCATCCGCATGCCCATTTTTGTGAATTAGCATTTAGGCTGGTGCCGTTAGCTACTTGCCACTAGGTGGCTCTGTACCAGAAGAGTGTCTGGTTACAGTATGTTGAGTTTTCAGGTGCTAGGCCCTTTTAGGTAGAGCCCTTCTCTAGTGATGTCAGGGATGAGACAGCACCCATTTAAAAGTCAGGTAGGGAGGGACAAGCACTCTCTTGGGCATGGGAGCCAAACACCCACACCTATAAAAATTGAATCAGCACACATAGGATGTGGACAGGGCAGGAGGTTGGGTGCAGTGGATCTGTACATAGGAGGAGCCAGCTGTAGTCATTGTGTCCCTTATGGAGGTGGGGGCTATAGCAGATTGCAGGCCTTTTAGGCTAGTCTGGAGATCCCTGTGTTAGATTGCTTCCCTGGAGGGTTCCTGGGAGAGATGTACCTAGAAAGAATTTGACTTTGTAGAGCACAGTCCTGTGAGTACTAATGATCCTAGGTAGAAAAGATACTGAAAGGGAGATGGCTGTTAAAGGGCTTCAAATGCTTTCACTTGTGACTACTGCGGACTGTCCACTAAAAGTGATTGACTGTGCAATGTCAGGTGACTTTATAATGTATGTCCTTGTGATGTGACTGTTATGCCATTTCCTGAACACCACCAGTAAAGTGCAGCAAACCTACTTTTTTGTGTGGACTTTCCTTCCTTGGGGATACAAAGGTGTGGATGTTGTCAGGGATGTTGTGTGGAGGCCTATATCCAGGAACAGGGCAGAAGATGGCGGAGGGTTTGGCCTCAGCAGGAGTGACAGTGTTTTTGCAGGGCGGGAGTAGGGTCTTGTGCTTTGCCACCAAATTCAGCCAACCATGAAGCCCCTCTAATAAGCATGCATGTTCAGCACTGGCTTTTGGAGCCCAGTGGCCCATTTAAGGTATAACAGTACTAAAGGATATTGCAGAGTGGTTGTCAACTTCAATGAGTTGTGACCAGACCTGCATCCTTATTATTCTGTGCTTTAACCCAGCTTACCATTTGATCCCGCTTGATTCTGTTCTGCTGTTGCTGACCTTGGCTTGTGTCCTCTGCCTGCTGTTTTTGTACTTCAGCACTTCTGGTATCGACCCCGGCTTGGCATCTGACCCTGTTGCCTGGTGTGTTTGCAGGCTTTTGCTGGGGTCCAGCCTCCCTCCTGTGTTCTATTAGAGGCCTGAGTCCTAAGGAGGCTCTGGGAAACACTTGGAGAAATGCACAGGGAACACGCAACTAAGGACTTGTTGGGACCTGGGGTCTGCTCCTGGACACCGATTTGCTAGAAGGACCCTGGAACGTGGACTTCTCTGTTAGAGCATCACCAAGCATGGCCTTTTCTCAAAGAGACTACACCTGTGCAGGTAACCTGGGGCAGCCACAGTTAGGTTCAGTTAGGAAAAGAATGCTATTGCATGTTATACACGTTATGCCAAATTTACAATAAAAGTTAATTCAACTTTGCAGAGCTGGTCTAACGTTATTCAAGGGGTGCATGCAAGGTTTTTTGCATATTACTTAAGAAGTTGGGTTCATAATCACAACATGGGGTATGTGTAACATCATTTACGAGAAGAAAGAGGGAGTTACCATGAGTAATCACAAGAAAGAACAGCAACCAGATGTTAGCGTGGAACCTGGTTAGGTGACAGGTTCTCCGGTAGCAAGGGGCAATGCTTTGACTCCCTCCCTAGCTGTCTGTTTCTCAGACAGCTAGGGAGGGGGAGTGGACTAGGAGTGGACTAGTGTTACAGAGATCTATGGCCTGGTCACTAGATACAGGAAGAGAAGAATTATTTGAGAACACGTATGAGGTCTGTATTACAGTATGTGTTTGGCGGGACCCCATTCTGTTACTGGGAGTGAGGTAACAGATGTACGCTGACTAGTGGAGTGGGCAGAGGCTTAGCCTGTCCATCTGAATGCAAAACATACACCAGTACAAGTGTGTGGGACATGGGATGAAGCAGCTTAAGCAGAAACTCCGTACTTAGGGTACTGCGCACATAGGGCTCATCTCTGAGTTGGGAGGCTGCCCTCAAAGGATAAGTATTCCATAATTAGGGGGGTAATATGTTCAGCATCAGACCCCTCTCTCTCTGATCCCCATCCCCTCCTCTTTGTGACAGTGAGCTAGGGATCTTCTCCCCATACTCACTGTCACAATTCAAAGAGACCATGGCTATTCGCAGATCCCTATGAATCAATGAACTACAAGTACAGACATCCTTTGCGGCTATCGACTTGTAGTTCTCAATGACCTACCAGGGCACTGTTGAGCGCTCTAGGTTTGTTAATTGATCTTCCAGTCAATCAGTAACTTCCTGCCCATTTCGGAGGTATGGGCAGACAGCTACACAGACAGTCTGCAGGACCATGGCATTAAACCCATGATCCCGCCTGGTCCCGGGCATTGGTGAGCACGCCTTTGGGAGAAGTGTTACCCTGCGTGCAAGGGTCAGTGACCCCGTTTAACGCCTGGCATAGCCCAATGAACCCACTCCAGGTTAGGCCTCATGTGACCCTTGCTTGGCGCCCAATGAGGTGGGAAAACATGGAGGACATGATGACCAACCTATCACCCTACCCTTACAAGCCTCTCCAGCAACCTACTGGGCCACCCCTCCAAGGGATTGGCTGGTACTCAATAATTATTCAGCTACATATTTGACTCTCCCATCCCTATGTTCCAGAAGCCTCCAGAAGGCCAGCGGGAATAGTCATACCTACAGCCTGTAAAACCCATAGCAGAAGAAATAAATCAATCACTGCTCCAATGACTACAAAGAGTCATACAAAAAAAATGAAATTTACCTAAAATCCTAGCAGCCTATGCATTAAGGTGCTACATTAGCATTGCAGTTTACCATACCTAAATGGATTCTTAATTTGCAATAGCACAGGGACATAAAGCTACACTGTATATGACTACATGGAAAATAACTAACTCTCTCTGTCACCAATGTCTTCAATGCTCCTATAATTAAAATACAAGCTACCTGATAATTCAGCATCTGGTTGTTTATCTGTCACTCACACCCATATCTGGAAGCTGGCATAACTATTGGCTGCAAGAACTGGACCATTTAATAAATGCAAGCATGAAAGAGCACAGCTAGTACCGCCAGAAGATTTTTAGTGCCAAGTCTGTTAACGATGGAGTTACTTGTGCCAACTTTATTTTGAAATCATTTCATTTCATAAGCAATAGTTTAAAATATAGCAGCAAATGCCTGTACAAGAGTGTTTGGGAAGGCAAATTACAAAAGGTTAGATTTTAATGGAAATATCTATGAAGCAAGGGATCATGTTGTAAAGCGCTGTGCAAACTGTTGGCGCTATATACATTCTGAATAATAATAATCACAATGACATTATGCATTTTTATAATTTTGTCTCCAATAGATGGTTTTAAGATGCATCCTTCTTACCTTCTGTTTTTTAACCTTATCCCTTTCTTTCTCTTTTCAGTTTTTTTGTTTAAGTTAATATAACAGACTTTAAAAGGCTGACTTAACCCCCCCCCCCTTCCCGACAAGGCAATTTTTTGCAATACGGCACCACGTTACTTTAACTGCCGATTGTGTGGTCGTGCAACATTGTACCCAAATAACATTTTGGTGGTATTTGATCACCGCTGCGTTGTTTATTTTTTGCGCTATAAACAAAAAAAAGACCGACAATTTGCGGGAAAAAAAAAACAATATTTTTTACTTTCTCTTATAAAACATAACCAATAAAAAAAAATGTAAAAATCTAATTTCTTTGTAAATGTCGGCCAATAGGTATTCTGCTACATATTTTTTTTGGTAAAAAGAAATCCCAGTAAGCGTATATTGATTGGTTTACACAAAAGTTATAGCTTCTACAAACTATGGGATGTTTTATTATTATTATTTTATTTTTAGTAGTAATGGCAACAATCAGCGACTTATAGCAGGACTGCGATTTTGTGGTGGACAAACGGACACTAACTGACACTTTTGACACTTTTTTGGGAACCAGTGACACTAATACAGTGATCAGTGCTAAAAATATGCAATGTCACTGTACTAATGACACTGGCTGGGGAGGGATAAACATCAGGGGAGATTAAAGTGTTAAATGTGTGCATAGCTGGTATTTCTTACTGTGGGGGAGGTGCCTGTACTAGGGAAAGACATGGATCTATGTCCCTGCTTTGCAGAGACACGGGATTCATGTCTTTCCTCCTGACAGGACGGCAATCTGCCTCGTTTACATTGACCCGCCAATCGGCTCCCACTGTGAACAGTCACAGTGAGAGTGAGCCACCGGCAGCACGCACTTGCACCCGCTACCTGGAAGTGGAGGATCACATATATATACAGTACGTGATCCTGCACACAATGGCCGTCCTGTAGCAGTAAAACAGCTATAGGGCGGTCGCTAAGTGGTTACAATAAATATAAACCTTATCTATAACATCTCATATAAATCACGGCCCATCGCTGTCACCAAGGGCATTCCTAGGATTGTAACCTTTGTAGACCCTAAGAGCAATAATGCAGTGTGCATAGCATGGTCAAACAAAGCTTAAACCTGTGCATAGCATTGGCATGATCAAACAAAGCTTAACCCTGTTTGCTGTGTGCACATCACACATACAGGTACAGTCCTTGCACCCATGCCCAAATTGCTGTGCTCCAAGTGAGAGCTTTACAGACATATATAAACCTTAGCACAATCATTTAAAAAATTAAACTCTTTCATCACACATGCTTTTCAATACACTGAAAATAACCAGAGGGCTAACACTTTGTCTGAGCCCAAAAAAAAACTTCATTAAAATAGTCAGGGACTGCTTAACAATCAGAAATGATTGAGACTTAAAAAAATACTTTGGTCAGGAGAAGTGGCGTCACAAGGGGGTGGCTTCTGGGGCTGCAGCCCTGAATCTGGGGCCCATATCCCAGAGTCTCTTACCGGGTGCAGCAGTGCCGTACTTTCGCCACGGTAGTCCTGGTTCCTGCTTGCCACTGACAGACATTCCAGCGGTGGTTGGTTGCTAGGACCACCCAGCATCTAGCAACCAATCACATGACTCCGCCCCCTGGCATTCAGCAGGCAGCGGAACTTTCCTGGCTTGCAGTCCTGTTCTGGGCTGGCTGCTGCCACACCTCCCAGCTCACTGTCTCCTCAGTGGTTGGTTGCTATCAACCAACCAACCAACCACAGTTTGTCTAACTCCGTTCTTTCCCAGTGTGAAACCTTCTCATTTAGACCTGACTGTGCCAGTGCCCCGCCACCCCCTTCACATGTTGTGAATTTAAAGAAGGTAAGAAACTTTAGGAGGTTTATATTTAATGCTAGAGGAGGAGCAGTTCTGTGGACCCTGATGTAAGGGCAGGCTCTCTGGGGACCTTGATGTAAGTGGGGGGGCTCTCTGGGGACCCTGATGTAAGGGGGGCTTTCTGGGGACACTGATATAAGGAGGTGGCTCTCAGCACCCTGAAGTAAGGGGGGGCTCTCTGGGGACCCTGATGTTAGGATGGCTCTCTGGGGACCCTGATGTAAGGAGAGGCTCTCTGGGGACCCTGATGTAAGGGGGGCTTTCTGGGGACACTGATATAAGGGGGTGGCTCTCAGCACCCTGAAGTAAGGGGGGGCTCTCTGGGGACCCTGATGTAAGGGGCGGCTCTCTGGGGACCCTGATGTTAGGACGGCTCTCTGGGGACCCTGATGTAAGGAGAGGCTCTCTGGGGACCCTGATGTAAGGGGGGCTCTCTGGAGGCACTGATGTAAGAGGGAGAATCTCTGGGAACCCCTGATATGTAAAGATATTATATATATATATATATATATATATATATATATACACAGCATCTCACAAAAGTGAGTACACCCCTCACATTTTTGTAAATATTTTATTATATCTTTTCATGTGACAGCACTGAAAAAATGACACTTTGCTACAATGTAAAGTAGTGAGGGTACAGCTTGTATACCAGTGTAAATTTTCTGTCCTCTCAAAAAAACTCAACACACAGCCATTAATGTCTAGACCGTTGGCAACAAAAGTGAGTACACCCCTAAGTGAAAATGTCCAAATTGGGCCCAAAGTGTCAATATTTTTTGTGGCCACCATTATTTTCCAGCACTGCCCTAACCCTCCTGGGCGTGGAGTTCACCAGAGCTTCACAGGTTGCCACTAGAGTCCTCCTGGAGTCCTCTTCCATGATGACATCACGGAGCTGATGGATGTTAGAGACCTTGCGCTCCTCCACCTTCCATTTGAGGATGCCCCACAGATGCTCAATAAGCTTTAGGTCTGGAGACATGCTTGGTCAACCCATCACCTTTACCCTCAGCTTCTTTAGCAAGGCAGTGGTCACCTTGGAGGTGTATTTGGGGTCGTTATCATGTTGGAATACTGCCCTGCGGCCCAGTCTTCGAAGGGAGGGGATCATGCTCTGCTTCAGTAGTACATGTTGGCATTCATGGTTCCCTCAATGAACTGTAGCTCCCAATTGCTGGCAGCACTTATGCAGCCCCAGGCCATGACACTCCCGCCACCATGCTTGACTGTAGGCAAGACACACTTGTCTTTGTACTCCTCACCTGGTTGCTGCCACACACGCTTGACACTATCTGAACCAAATTAGTTTATCTTGGTCTCATCAGACCACAGGACACGGTTCCAGTAATCCATGTTCTTAGTCTTCTTGTCTTCAGCAAACTATTTGCAGGCTTTCTAGTGCATCAGAAGAGGCTTCCTTCCGGGATGACAGCCATACAGACTAATGTGATGCAGTGTGCAGCGTATGGTCTGAGCACTGACAGGCTGACCCCACACCCCTTCAATCTCTGCAGCAATGCTGGCAGCACTCATGTCAATTTCCCAAAGACAACCTTTGGATATGATGCTGAGCACGTGCACTCAACTTCTTTTGTTGACCATGGTGAGGCCTGTTCTGAGTGGAACCTGTACTGTTAGACCGAAGTATGGTCTTGGCCACCGTGCTGCAGCTCAGTTTCAGGATCTTGGCAATCCTCTTATAGCCTAGGCCATCTTTATGTAGAGCAACAATTCTTTTTTTTAGATCCTCAGAGAATTCTTTGCCATGAGGTGCCATGTTGAACTTCCAGTGACCAGTATGAGAGAGTGAGAGTGATAACACCAAATTTAACACACCTGCTCCCCATTCACACCTGAGACCTTATAACAATAACACGTCACATGACACCAGGGAGGGAAAATGGCTAATTGGGCCCAATTTGGACAATTTCACTTAGGGGTGTACTCACTTTTGTTGCCAGCAGTTTAGACAATAATGGCTGTGTTGAGTTATTTTGAGGGGAGAGAAAATGTACACTGTTATGCTGGCTGTACACTCACTACTTTACATTGTAGCAAAGTTTCATTTCTTCAGTGTTGTCACATGAAAAGATATAATAAAATATTTACAAAAATGTGAGGGGTGTACTCACTTTTGTGAGATACTGTACATGTGTATGCCCACCCTAGCGTATGACTTTCTTTACTTCACTGCTATGGGCTCTAGCTACAGACCTTTTGTAGACCTAGCAACGCCCCTGGTCAGGAGTATGTACTGTACAATATAGCATAAACAATGATCAGAAGTATGTAATTTACAACACAGTGTATATAGTATAGTGGTTTGTAGTTTGTATCAGGAGTGTGTAACCCATAGTATGCAGGGGTCAGGAGTGTGTAATGCGCAGGGTTTAGGGGTCAGGAGTACACATTGCACAGAGTGATTATCACTGTAACAGCAATGTTTTGAACTGAATGAGCGAGTTTGGGGTGAAGGAACTTGACTGGCCCAATAAAACACCTTTGGGATGAATTAGAGCGGAGACTGTGAGCCAGGCCTTCTTGTCCACATCAGTACCTGACCTCACAAATGTGCTTCTGGAAGAATGGTCAAACATTCCCATAGACACACTCCTAAACCTTGTGGACGGCCTTCCCAGAAGAGTTGAAGCTATTATAGCTGCAAAGGGTGGGCCAACTCAACATTAAACCCTATGGACTAAGACTGGGATGCCATTAAATTTCATGTGTGTGTAAAGGCAGGCGTCCCAATACGTTTGGTTTAATAGTGTACTGTATGTTAAGAGTTGGACTGCTGTCTTTTTTTTTTAAATGCCCATAGTTCCACTTTAAAAATGTTAGCTCCAGTTGCAATTATCAAATAAAGAAAAAAATTTGGACTTAAACCTTGAGCTCCTGGAGGTGATAAGGTTTCTTGATGCGGCCAAGATCCCAGGGCCCCAGTAGTACAATCTTTGTCCAAGTTATAATTTTTTACTCATTGTGAATAATAGATATTTCATCTGAAGGGAAATTCTCTTATAATTTAGAATAAGAAACTCAGTATTAGTCCTTAATACAAAATATCAGCTCTGGAAATTTCCCTGACTTCTTCCATGATTGGGAAGACCTCTGTTTCATAGGAAAATTATACCTAAATGGAAATGATGGGAAATACTATGCCACAGTTGCTTAATCCAGTGGATGCAGAAATCCAAAAGAAACACAATTTAACTGGCTGTAATCCAGGGCTTTTTCGAACACGTCAATACAAAGTGCAGGAAATTTGTCACATCCAGATTACAAAAATATATCCTGATTACAGTAATTGGCTTAGTATTTTTAATGCATATCTCAATAAAAGTGAGTGTTGCCTCTGACAAGCCAATAATCCTACCAATGATATAGAATGGTGATTGTCTTCACAATTGTTTTTTTTAAATTACGTTGTATTTTATTTGTAAAAAAACAATTGTTCTCAGAGCTTCCACAATAGCTTCAACTGGGACAGCTTGAGACTTGCTTGAGAGCCTTGCCTGTGTTGTCCATTTAAAGTAGACCATTGCCTATGTTGGGAGGTTTAAACACATCACCCCCTAGGGGCCAGCTACAGTGCCTACAAACCACTAAAGTAGAACTCTGACAGTTCTACTTTACACAGTTCTGTATGGGCATTAATCCTTTCAGGTCAGAAGCCAGTTGACACTGTAGCCCATACACACACTTACAAAAGGACCGTGATCTATCTCTTCAGCCAGTGTCTAGGTCTATTCCTACCTGCCCCAGCAATGGGCTCAGTAGCGTTTTGAGCAATTAATGCTGAATATGTCCTAAACTCTACCAGCCCTGTCACAATTTCATTTGACACCGTAATCTGTAATTCACGCTCTCAACTCTGAATTTTTAGTAGATTCCGCCTCTTGGGCACACAGGGAACCACCACACTTCTGATTTGTAAGGCCTTCCACTCGTGAGCTCAGGCCAGGTCCCTAGGTGAATCCTGTATTGCAGCAGGCTCAAAGAATTGAGATTGTGTTACTAAGTGGGTAACATGACGTACACTGGCCCCGGCACTACCAGGATTCCCGTCACCCCTCACCATCACCTGTTTCCACTGTTGGCTGGCTGCTACTTCTTCTTCACCCCTTCCTTCCACAACCATACAAGTTGGCTGTGAAGTACACTTTCACACTCTTAATCACTAGCTTTAATTTTCTCATACTTACAGTCCTCTTTACTTAACCTGGAGGGTTAACATGGCTTCATACCACCCATACCTCAAGGACCTTAAGGGCCAGTAGTCCATAGGAACAAAGTCCAAAACAAGTGGTTTCCCTAAAACATGGGTTCGTTGGGGGGGAGGGGGTGTTGAGGCCTGAGAAAAGCTACACAATGATACACGTCACAACTGACTTGACCCCCTATAGCATCAGCCAGATGTATTCCTGTCCATCCAGTCCTAAGATTTACACAGCCCTGCCAGAGAGCACAACATATACATACATACATATATATATAATTTTTTTATTATTTATTTATTTTTTACTGCAAAAGCAGCTTTATACCCCAAAACAAGAATGTGCTATATTGCAGCCTACCATTTCTTAGATATTGTGCCTGTATTTATTTATCCCAAATGAAAAACAAAGCTGTTTGCCATCCATAACTGCTAAAAAAAGTGTTAGCTGGAGCTCAGCTTTCATTTGTTAGTCAAGTTCATCTAAATCTGCTAATCTAACATTACTCTCTCCCAAACTGACAATACTGCTGTCCAATGGTGGCTCTCTTAATCGTGGAGTGGAGACGCCCTAAGCCAGGAAGTGTGTCAGTAGCCGGATCACCAGGTGAAAATAAAGGACAAATAATCTAAAAAAGAAAACAAGTGCACCCACCACATTTAACCACTTGCCTACTGGGCATTTTGACACTCTTCCTGCCCAGGCCAAATTTCAGCTTTCAGCGCTGTCACACTTTGAATGACAATTGTGCGGTCATGCTACACTGTACCTAAACAAAATTTTTATTGTTTGTTTTAGGCCCCTTTCACACTGTCGGACTGTTCAGGTCCCCCTCTCAGTTTTAACGGCGGACCTGAACGGGCGCTCCATGCTAGTCTATGGAGCGATGGAAGTCAGCTGTGACATGTTCGCTGACATCCGACCCGGTCCGATCCGCTAAAAGCAGACAAATGCCCCCTACGTTCGCATCCGTCCCTGGCGGATCAGGTGAGATCTGATGAAAACAGACATGCTGTCCGTTTTAGTCCGATCTCTCCATAGGAAGCAGCGGCGCTCGACAGGCCCCTCCCTGCTCAGTGAGCAGAGAGGGACCTGTCATCCGCCGGCTTGGCAGAGATCGGATCTCCCGCTGAGCTGGCGGACAGAGGCGGACTCCGATGCAGCGGATCCGCCTCGTGAGAATGATGCCTTAGATAGAGAGAGCTTTCTTTTGGAGGTATTTAATTGCCACTGTGTTTTTTATCTTTTGCTAAATTAATGAAAAAAGATAAAGAAAATTTTGAAAAAAAAAAGTTTCTCTTACTTTCTGTCAGTGAGGCTGCAGTTGATGGTTTTTTTTTCAGTATTTTTCAGAATTTTTCAGTTTGTTTGCGCCCCCCCCAAATTTTTGAGCACCAGCTGCCACTGACAGCTACTGTACCTAAACAATTAAATTACTATCCCTGCTTCATACTTTAAACAGGCATTTAAAAATGTACCAGACACTTTTGGTCCTTTAGGAAACATGTTCTATTTCACCATAGGCGTGCGCACAGGGTGTGCCAGGTGTGCCCAGGCACACCCTAATCACCCTGTGCAGCATAAATTCCCCCTACTGCCCTGGCTCCCCCCCTTCTCCCCACAGTGCTTCTAGCTTCTCTCCTCTTCTCTCCTGCTGACTGATGCTGCGGGATGAGTGGGGGAAGTGGCCGGTAAACATGTCATTTACTGGCCCCTTCTCTTTCTGAGTGAACATCGTGAGTGATCGATAGTGTGTGTTTGAGCTTTGGGGTGCACACCCTAATGCAATAGGCTGCGCACACCTATGTATTTCACAACACTTCTCCATGATCCAACATGAGTTCTTCAGGGAGCCATAAAGGACCAGGGAAGCCCAAGCATTTGGTTTGACATGTTGTGGTTTCTGGTTTTTAATTGTGTTGGGAAGGATCAGACAATTGGTCACGTTTTCCTGCTATCTCTATACCCTCAGGGGAGATTTCATTGCCTATGGGCTCTTTGGGATAGGAAAGAGGATGAATCACTCCATTTGGGACACAGACACCACTAAAACACTGAAAGAAGTTCTAAACTTTTAATACCCTAAAAGAAAAAAATATGTTTTTTATTGCTTTGGGTGCACGCGCCCCCCCCCCCCCCCCCCCCACATACACACACACACACACACACACACACATATACACATGCACACACACCAGGAGAGATTTTTGAATACTTCCTGACCCAATGACCACACAGGAAGGGAGGGAGGCGAAATATCTCTAACAGGTACAGAGGTTGTAATAAAACTTTTCATTTTATCCAAAGCTTAACCACTTCAGCCCCGGAAGGATTTGCCCCCTTAATGACCAAGCCATTTTTTGCGATACGGCACTGCGTTGCTTTAACTGACAATTGCGCTGTCGTGCGACGCTGTACTCAAACCAACTTGACGTCCTTTTTTTTCCACAAATAGAGCTTTCTATTGGTGGTATTTGATCACCTCTGCAATTTTTTTTTTGAGCTATAAACAAATAAATAGTGACAATTTTGAAAAAAAAACTATTTTTTTAACTTTTTGCTATAATACATATACAAAAAAAATATAAAAAAACAAATTTATTCACCAGTTTAGGCCGATATGTATTCTACATATTTTTTGGTAAACGAGGCAAATATTGATTGGTTTGCGCAAAACTTATCGTCTCTACAAACTATGGGATAGATATAGGGACTTTTATTTTTTTTTAATTGTTTTTAGTGGTAATGGCGGCGATCTATGATTTTTAGCAGGACTGCGACATTCCGGCAGGCAAATCTGACCCCAAATGACACTTTTTTGGGGACCAGTGACATTATTACATTGATCAGTGCTATAAAAATGCACTCATCAATGGGGGTTAACATTAGGGGCGATCAAGGGGCTAAATGTGTTCCCTCAGCGTGTTCTAACTGTAGGGGGGATGGGCTGCCAGGGGCATGACAGAGATCACTGTTCCTGATCACTGGGAACAGTAGATCTCTGTAAATTAGGAATAGATGCGCTACCAAAAAAAGGATACAATGTGTGTGAACTCAAAAGATACAAAACAAAGTTTCATCTACAAACAGGAATTTACACCTAGGTTGATCCAACACCGTGATATAAAGAAAAAATTGAATGAAATATCCAACAAAACATACAAAAAAGTCCATAAAATAGATCCTTGAACGTAGACACCCAGGTTTCTTCTTACAGCATAGTCCCACCCTGTATCCACGGAATAATAAAAAGGAAAGGAGGCTACTCTAGCCTCCTTTCCCTGTTGATGCCTCTTACAGGGAAACGCAACGTCGGGTGGAGCTAGTAGACAGGACGTCACAGCACACCACGCAGCAGTCAGCTGGCACGAGCCGCGGCTGTGTCTTTTGCTCAGAAGTATCTGTTTGTTAACTGTGGTGCAGAGCTCGTATCAAAATCTTTTTAAAAATAAAGGAATCCTTTTTATACAAACTTACTGCACTATGGAGCTCCTTTTCTTCATCTTGTAACTCACCCTCTGCAAGTCCTTGCCCCCCAAACGGAAGTGCCACGGAGTGGATTGGAAGCCCAGGCTCACCACCAGTGGAGGAGAGGATCTGGATGGATGGATGTCTGAAGGTGCCGTCCCTGCTTGAGTGATCCCTCCTATTCGTGCCGGTTTGATCTCCGTAATAGAGATCCTACATTTCTGGTAAGCGGCCATCTGGCATTTATTATTCCGTGGACACAGGGTGGGACTGTGCTGTAAGAAGAAACCCGGGTGTCTATGTTCAAGGATCTATTTCATGGACTTTTTTGTATGCTTTGTTGGATGTTTAATCTAATTTTTTCTTTATATCACGGTGTTGGATCAACCTAGGTGTAAATTCCTGTTTGTAAATGAAACTTTGTTTTGTATCTTTTGAGTTCACACACATTGTATCCTTTTTTGGTAGCGCATCTATTCCTAATTTACACATATATTTATAGCTTAATGTTCCAGGTCTTTTTTTAGATTGCAGCACCGTTTCATACATATTATTCACTATTTAATATAGGTTTCTATATCTTTTTTTTTCACCAATATCTGTTGGGGGAAGCGTGGATTTTCCACGTTACACAACTGTAGAACTCTGTCATGTCTCCTGTCAGAATGGGGACCCGCCTTGTTTAGAAAAGGCAGATCCCCATTCTGCCTCTGTATACCGCTATCGCGGGTTGCCGGCAGACATCGACCCACATTGACCCGCAGGCAACCTGCCGCCCGGTATCACACCTGCGCAAGCCGCCGTACAGCTACGGTAATTTGCGCAGGAAAGCCGACCTGCCGCCATATAACGGAGGCTGATCGGCAAGTGGTTAAAGTGTATTGTCACTTTTGCTGCCAAATTGGGATAACATTTACTTTATATTTGTTACATGTTCCTATAAACATAGCCTGATTTAAAATTTTAAAAATGCTGGTTACCTTTTTAAGTGTTTTTTAATTGCTCAAAAAAACCTTACATGCTTTCTCTGCAATGTTTAGGAGGGGGCTGTGGAACAATGCATAACATAAATAACCCTGTCTGTACTAACCAAGGGTTCCAAAATTAGAAAATGCCCTCTTGCATTGTATGCTTATGAGCAATAGCTTAGTCAGTGTGGGGGCAAAGACACTGGGAAACTATCCAGAATCAGCCATGACACCATCTCCTTAGAAACATCTTACAGGTAAGAATTTTTGTTTTTTTATAAATTATTTTAGGAATGCTGTGTAAATGGGAACACACAACAAACATTATAGGGGGGCTTTTCTAAAATTTTTCTGCAAAAGTGGAAATACGCTTTTAAACAAGTTTAGTCAGCACTGCAATTCCACTTTAAAAAGAGTGATGTTGGAGGGGTAGTAGGTATTCTTAACCTTTTCGTGTGTAGTGCTTACCCCCAGAGAAACATCTTGGTATGAGGGATTCTCTGTTCTTCCACAACCCATTAACCATTTCAGCCCCAGAAGGATTTACCCCCTTCCTGACCAGATCATTTTTTTGCGATGTGGCACTGCGTCGTTTTAGCTGACAATTGCGCGGTTGTGCGACGTTGCACCCAAACAGAATTTACAGCCTTTTTATTCCCACAAATAGAGCTTTCTTTTGGTGGCATTTGATCACCTCTGCGTTTTTTTTTTTTTATGTGCTATAAACAAAAAAAGCGACAATTTTGAAAAAAAAGCAATATTTTTTACTTTTTGCTATATAAATATCTCCAAAAAATATATAAAGAAACACATTTCTTCCACAGTTCAGGCCGATATGTATTCTTCTACATATTTTTGGTAACAAAATCACAATAAGAGTATATTGATTGGTTTGCACAAAAGTTATAGCATCTACAAAATAGGGGAAAGATTTATGGCATTTTTATTTATTTATTTATTTATTTATTTAATAGTAATGGGCGGCGATCCATGATTTTTATCGTGACTGCGACATTGCAGCGGACAGATCGGACACTTTTGACACTATTTTGGGATCATTGACATTTATACAGTGATCAGGGCTTTATAAATGTCACTGGCAGGGAAGGGGTTAAACACTAGTGGGTGATCAAGGGGTTAAGTGTGTACCCTGGATGTGTTCTAACTGTAGGGGGGATGGGCTCACTACAACATGACAGAGATCACTGCTCCCGATGATAGGGAGCAGCAGATTCCTGTCATGTTGCGAGACAGAACAGGGAAATGCCTTGTTTACACAGGCATCTCCCCGTCCTGCCTCTCCTCACCACAATTGCGGGCCGCTGGCGGACATCGAGTTCACGGGCAGGAATTTCAAAGGGACGTATGGGTACGCCCTTTTGCCTGCCCATGCCATTTTGCCAACCAAATCGGCGTGCGGACAAGCAGCATGTGGTTAAGCTGCTCGGTCCTCGCTGACATATCTGGTTGTGAGTTGGAGGTTGCTAAGTATGGGGCAGTCCCTATAGTCATTAGCTGTGGGCAGTAGGGGTTTAAGCTCAGTTGGTCCTGCTCACCTTTCCTGGTACCTAACGGACTGGTCCAAAACGCATGGCAGTCTGCAGTCCTCCAAAATCAGATGCTGGTCAGCTCTGTCTCCTAGCTCTGGTCCTCAAAAGGCTCACTTTCTCAGCAGGTCTGGTCCTCAGTGACTTGCCTCTGGTTACACCGCAAATAGGTCCTAGCCCTCTGGTCCCTATTAAGGTGGGGTCTTAAGGGAACCACATGCCCCATGACCCTTATCCAGCCTCCCCTGATTGGTCCACTGCAACTTGTTACAAAGAGGGAGGGGGGAAGGAATGGGGGATTTCACACAGAGCTGTTCCAGTGTTGACAAGAGGGAAGGGGTGAGGGGGAATCCACAGAGCTTCTACTGACAACTCAGCAGCGCAGCAGCTGAGTAGAGAATAAAACAGCCCACTTCTGCACAACACACAGGAGTTCCATGGCATGGTATTTCTTGCAGTGCAGCAGCAGGGGTGGGGGTAGGGTAGGGAAGGGGGTAGGGTAGCAGAGAAGCCAAACAGCTGGAAAGTCCCACCCTACACATGAAAAATGAAAACTAAACTAACTCCAAATATTTTATCTTGGCTACCCCTCCGGACCACGCTGCGCTGACGGTGTAGCGGTCCATACACCAAACACCGCAATACAGGGCCCTATAGTGTGCATCCACCATAATGTTTGCAATGGTAAGTGCTCAATGTTCAGCGCAGCCATGTGACTGTGCTGACCATGAAGAAGTACGTCTTTCTTCTGGGACACTTTACTGGAAGAAAAACCTACTGGAAGAATGCCACTGTGATAATGGTGTCTCTTCCTGGCCTTTGGGCCTAGGGATTAGAAAGATTGGAGTGCTGCAGGAATCTCCCCACCTGGAAGGACACCTTAAAGATGCTGGTTGCTACTGATGTCCTGTTCTAACATAGAGGAAACAAGCGGCAACTGTTCTCTACAAGAGAGGTGATGAGTGGTTGGTTGAGTCGACAGTATACACAGGAATCTTTTTATGTTATCCTGTCTTGGGACATAAAAATTGAGATACCACTTGAACCCCAATTGCCAAAAAGCCATGTCTTATGTCGAAGTGTCCAGCCAGCAGAGCCCTGTAAGGGAGGGGCCCAGAGAGTTTAGCAAGATTTACAGAAAAACAGAGACTGTGTCCTGTGTAGAAAACCTTTAGATATACTTTTTCCCTCCAACCTCATTCCTATCTCCCATGACTATTACAATAAACCTGTTCAAGTTTAACTTCAAACAAATGACCATCTTTCTTCCATTCTGAGAAAATAATCACACCCTGGGGTGAATGTGCCCGAGACCTTATTGCCCAGTAAAAAGGCTTAGGAAATTCACCATGTAGCTGTTAGCTAACTAAAGATCAATATTTATTGAAGATCAGTACTAATAATGTCAAACTTATAATGACTGAAAAAATACAATTTCTAGATTATCTCTAATATTTATCATAATATTATAAATAGTATTTATTTGATTCATGTTACCATCCGCTATGGGCAAAGTTGAACACTCTTTTTTTCCCTTGAAGTCGGGGTAATGGTAGTTACCCATCTGATGGGTCAATATGAGAAAGAATGGCTTCTAAAGTTTATTGGTTATTTCTCCACTCCCAGCTTGTGATTGGATTTTACAAGTAAAGAGGCGCAATGCGAGAGTACCTCAATAAACTTTTCCTAATAGTCCAAAGGAGCAGGGGTAGATATATATATAAAATATATACATAGATGAGTCTGTCAGGGCTCCCACCAAAAAGACCAGAAGAAAGTTCCAATGAGCTAGGAGAAAAACAAGGAGAGGGGCGCCTCTGAGTATATATCAACAAATATTTATTAAGAAAACACTATCCACTCACATGGAAAACTGTAGAGTTGAGTTCAGATACATCTCTGGGCTGAAGAGGTAGTCCTCCTCTTCCTCTTCAGCCCAGAGATGTATCTGAACGCAACTCTACAGTTTTCCATGTGAGTGGATATTGTTTTCTTAATAAATATTTGTTCACATATACTCAAAGGCGCCCCTCTCCTTGTTTTTCTCCTAGCTTGTGATTGAACAATGAAGAAGAATGAGCAGTACACATATAGTCATTTTTATTCTTACCCCTTCATTGAGCACATGTGCAGCTTAAGAAAGCCGTGATCCACCCCTCCATCTCCGAGTACTGCTGTGCTGAAAGCGACTTGAGGCTGATACCAAGACAAATTTAGGCACATATGCTAGTTGTGTGTAAAAATTACTTTTTAATGAATATATTAGGATGAAATCCAATTTTTTTTTTCATAGTTCCAACTCAAAATGTGTACTCATGGAAAACACACTACTGTTTTTCCTATTGCCATTTTCTTATTTGGAGTTCTGTTTTTGGATTTTGTCTGCCATTTTTCAGCGAATGCCCAACAATCATCGCCTACTCCTTCCTTTAAAGTTTCAAACCAGGAATTACCTTAAATGTCTCCTCCACAATGCAGGAAATGTTAGTAATCTAATATTGTTTCGGAAATAAACTAAATAAATAGGAAAGCCTTGGTGGAGCCTTTGCAGGAAAACAGGTGGGATTTTGGTTGGAATGAAAATTGTTAGGAAACTTAAATAACTACCAAAGTACCAAAATAGTTTTTGTTTTAAATGGGTGAATCCACACAACAGTTATTTTGATTAGGGCTCTGGTGAAGTAAAAGACCCTCCGGATTCTTGTATGGATCAGGAAGCAGGAAATTGCCTAATAGAGCTGGCCTCCCTGCCCCCTATATAATCCCTCCTGCTGCATGTTCAATAATCTGAATTAAAGTAGATGTAAACCATAAATGTATGACATTTGCTAAAGCACTCCTATAATTTTCCCTAAAACACTGTTTTTCTTTTATCCTATTATGCGTCTTAGTGCTGCTGATCTCCTCCTGCAACTTCTTGTCTATATACACTTTCTGCTCCATCCATTGCATTGCTCTGGACCAGCTGCCTGATAGTGAAGACAGTGGACTATGCTTGACCAATGTGTGTTGGCATGCTGGCTTGCTGATTCCATCACAGGTGCATTTCACAGGGTGGAAACCAGAGGCACTGTTGGAAGACATTTGCATACATTGTATACCAGCAAAGGCCCAACCAAAAATCTCCATTGCAGGATCACCATCTATTACATTAATGAAGTGAGAAAGCACTTGTTGCAGACCCAACCAGGACAGAGGCTTTTGGAGGGGATTAAGGGCAAGCCTCCTACCCACTGATTATGGCTCATGGAGAGAGCAGATCATTCTATAATGATGGACAACAACATGATGAACGCTGAGAGCGTGGTTTGGATTAATTCTCTGAATAAGGACAATAAAGCTTTCCTTCTGAAATGGATGGAAAGATATAATATTAATCTTGTACAGGGTAATTGCCAGAGGAAATATGGTGGCCCTCCTGCAGACTGGGTTGGAGATGCTCCTTCTCTTGGGACAGAAATATTTATCAACAATATCCCTCAAGAAATCTCTGAAGATAAATTAATTCCACTTTATCAGACTGTTGGAACATTGTTTGTCTTCTGATGACTTGTCAAGTGGACAGAATACACATTCTGATTGTGTGCCTCCTAGGTGTGCATTCCCATTGTTAATTGTGTTAATTGAGTTACCTATTGTTTCTGGCTGTTGGCTAATTGGGCTAACTCTTGGAGGATCCTACATGATGAGATTAGCCCTGTGTTAACTCTACTTTATTATCTAACCATTGTGTGATGTTTTGGGTAAATATTTGGTTTTATTGTTCATGTGTTGACTGACCTACTTTTGAAGTGTATAAAAACCTGTAATTCTGTTCAATAAACAGTCATTCCTTTTGAGTTTACCTCCACATCTTGTCTGTGCATAAAGGGCTGGTATTAGCTCTCAGTCTGCTGGAATGGTTTGAAGGGTAAGAGGCACTGTTTGGCAAAAGCCCCTAATCGGGGGGGGGGGGGGGCAGGGCAATCGGTTCCCTTACAGCACTGCTCCAGATGGGTTCACTTTTGTCTCCACGGGAAAAATCAGGTGTCATTCCAGCTCACAACTAAGAAGCATGTAAAAAAAAAAATGACCACACTTCAATGAAACTACCTTTACTCAAATAAATCTATACAAACAAAGAGCGAAGCTGTATAAAAGAAGACACCGCTAAAGTTTTTCATGCTAAACAGCGCTTAATCATTGCTAAACATCATACCCCTCACCACACCTCATCTCACCCCTCACCTCAGAGTCACAATAATCACATACTCTACAACTGGGTACTATTGATGAGTACATTTGGGTAGATTAGTCTTTACACACATTGTCATAATTATTATACAGGATTATTATTATACAGGATTTATATAGCGCTAACAGTTTGTGCAGCACTTTATAACATTATAGGGAGACAGTACAGTTAATACAATATAATACAATACAAGAGGGTTAAGAGGGCCCTGCTCATAAGAGCTTACAATCCATTAGGGTGCGGCAAGTGGTACAAAAGGTTGTAACTGTGGGGGATGAGCTGTTGAAAGTGATACAAATTCAGTTAGTTGAAGGCGTGATAGACTTCCCTGAAGAGATGAGTTTTCAGGGATCGCCTAAAGGCAGCCAGATTAGGAGATAGGTGGACAGATTGAGGTAGAGAGTTCCAGAGGATGGGAGAGGTTCTGGAGAAGTCCTGGAGACAAGCATGGGAGGAAGAGACAAGGGAGCTTGAGTGCAAGAGGTTTTGAGAGGAGCGGAGAGGACGGTTTGGGTGATATTTGGAGATAAGATTGCTGATGTAGCTCGGGCGAAGTTGTGAATGGCTTTGTATGTTATTGTTAGTATTTTAATTCACTGGGCAATTGGAAGTCAGTGGAGGGAAGGGCAGAGAAGGGTGGCAGACTCTGAGCAGTTGGTAAGGTAGATGAGTCTGGCAGCAGCATTCATTATAGACTGAAGAGGGGATAGCCTATGGAGAGGTAAGCATATGAGAAGGGAGTTGCAATAGTCAAGGCGAGAGATAACAAGAGAGTGAATGAGTAGATGTTATGGAGGTGAGGTTTTTCACTTTCAAGCTTTTGAAAGTGATTGGAATTGGGGCTGAAGGGACAGGTCAGAGTCTTAAGCCTCGTACACACGATCGGATTTTCCGACGGGAAATGTGTGCGGACAGGCTGTTGGCAGAAAATCCAACCGTGTGTATGCTCTATTGGACAATTGTTGTCTGATTTTCCGCGGACAAATGTTGGATAGCAGGTTTTAAAATTTTCCGCGGACAAATGTCTGTTGTTGGATTTTCCGAGCGTGTGTACACAAGTCCGTCAGACAAAAGTCCAAAGTACAAACACACAAGCAAGGATGGGCCAGAAGCGGTCGGTCTTGTAAACTAGCGTTCGTAATGGAGAATTAACATTTGTGACATGGCAAATTATGAAATCTCGAAATGCAACGCACATTCTCTCTTCTTTAATGGGATAATAATGAAGCTGCTTTGCTGGTGATACTGATGGAGTTATTGCAAACGAATTTTCAAAGGCTTTTTTTTTCTAGTGATATTAAGAATAATATTATTATGTTTTTTGTTTTTTGTTTTTACCACAACACCATTATCTCGTAGTTTTTAAGCTCAAAGATACAACTATGTTGGTGTCCCTTGTCAATTTGACAAGGGACACAGATGAAATTTGCTGTCCCCTCAAAATAACTCACACAGCCATTAATGTCTAAACCGCTGGCAACAAAAGTGAGTACACCCCTAAGTGAAAGTGTCCAAATTGGGCCCAAAGTGTCAATATTTTGTGTGGCCACCACTATTTTCCAGCACTGCCTTAACCCTCTTGGGCATGGAGTTCACCAGAGCTTTACAGGTTGCCACTGGAGTCCTCTTCCACTCCTCCATGACGACATCATGGAGCTGGTGGATGTTAGAGACCTTGCGCTCCTCCACCTTCCGTTTGAGGATGCCCCACAGATGCTTAATAGGGTTTAGGTCTGGAGACATGCTTTGCCAGTCCATCACCTTTACCCTCAGCTTCTTTAGCAAGGCAGTGGTTGTCTTGGAGGTGTGTTTGGGGTAGTTATCATGTTGCAATACTGCCCTGCGGCCCAGTCTCCGAAGGGAGGGAATCATGCTCTGCTTCAGTATGTCACAGTACATGTTGGCATTCATGGTTCCCTCAATGAACTGTAGCTCCCCAGTGCCGGCAGCACTTATGCAGCCCCAGACCATGACACTCCCACCACCATGCTTGACTGTAGGCAAGACACACTTGTCTTTGTACTCCTCACCTGGATGCCGCCACACACGCTTGACACCATCTGAACCAAATAAGTTTATCTTGATCTCATCGGACCACAGGACATGGTTCCAGTAATCAATGTCCTTAGTCTGCTTGTCTTCAGCAAACTGTTTGCAGCCTTTCTTGTGCATCATCTTTAGAAGAGGCTTCCTTCTGATGACAGCCATGCAGACCAATTTGATGCAGTTTGTGGCGTATGGTCTGAGCACTGACAGGCTGACCCCCCCACCCCTTCAACCTCCGCAGCATTGCTGGCAGCACTCATACGTCTATTTCCCAAAGACAACCTCTGGATATGACGATGAGCACGTGCACTCAACTTCTTTGGTTGACCATGGCGAGGCCTGTTCTGAGTCGAACCTGTCAAACCACTGTATGGTCTTGGCCACCGTACTGCAGCTCAGTTTCAGGGTCTTAACCACTTACCCACTGGGCACTTAAACCCCCTTAATAACCAGACCAATTTTCAGCTTTCGGTGCTCTCACACTTTGAATGACAATTACTCAGTCATGCAACACTGTACCCAAATGATTTTTTTGTCCTTTTTTCACACAAATAGAGCTTTCTTTTGGTGGTATTTAATTCTGTTCTGTTATTCTGTTATAAAATTTTGCAAATTAGTAATTTTTTCTTCATTGATTTTGGCCAAAATGTATATCGCTATATATCTTTGGTAAAAATAACCCAAACCTGTGTATATTATTTGGTCTTTGTGAAAGTTATAGAGTCCACAAGCTATGGTGCCAATCTCTGAAAATTGATCACACCTGAAGTACTGACGGCCTATCTAATTTCTTGAGACCCTAACATGCCAGAAAAGTACAAATACCCCCCAAATGACCCCTTTTTGGAAAGAAGACATTCCAAGGTATTTAGAAAGATGCATGATGAGTTTTTTGAAGTTGTCATTTTTTCCCACAATTCTTTGCAAAATCAAGATATTTTTTTTTCTTTTTTTTTTTTCACAAAATTGTCATATTAGCAGGTTATTTCTCACACACAACATATGCATACCACAAATTACACCCCAAAACACATTCTGCTATTACTCCCGAGTACGGCGATACCACACGTGTGAGACTTTTACACAGCGTGGCCACATACAGAGGCCCAACATGCACGGAACACCATTAGGCGTTCTGGAGTGCCCAGGCCAATTCTGACATTTCTCTCCTACATGTAAAAATCATCATTTATTTGCTAGAAAATTACATAGAACCCCAAAACATTATATATATATATATATATATATATATATATATATATTTTAGCAAAGACCCTAGAGAATACAATGGCGGTCGTTGCAACTTTTTATCTCGCACGGTATTTGCGCAGCAATTTTTCGAACACTTTTTTGTAAAAAAAAAACAGTTTTGTGCTTTCAAAAAAAACAAAACAGTAAAGTTAGCCCAATGTTTTTACATAATGTGAATAATGAAGTTATGCCGAGTAAATAGATACCTAACATGTCACCCTTCAAAATTGCACACTCTCGTGGAATGGCGCCAAACTTCGCTACTTAAAAATCCCCATAGGAGACGCTTTAAAAAATTTTACTGGTTACATGTTGTGAGTTACAGAGGAGGTCTAGGGCCAAAATTATTGCTCTCGCTCTACCGATCGCAGCGATACCTCACATGTGTGGTTTGAACACCATTTTCATATGTGGGCGCAACTTACGTATGCGTTCGCTTCTGACTGCGAGCACACGGGGACACGGGGAAATTTTTTTTTTTTTTTTTTTTTTTATTGTTCATTTTACTTTATTTATTTTAGTTTGAGGCTTTTTTCCAAAAAATAAATTTTTTTGATCACTTTTATTTCTATTACAAGGAATGTAAACATCCCCTGTAATAGGAATATGGCATGACAGGTCCTCTTTACAGTGAGATATGGGGTCAATAAGACCCCACATCTCACCTCTAGGCTGTGAAGCCTGAAATAAAAAAATAAAAAAAAAGATCCTGGCTTCGTTTGTAGCGGTGAGTCGGTAGAAGCACCTGAGGGCGGCGAGAGGGGGGGGCGTCCCCTCTCGCCTCCCATAAGAATGATCAAGCAGTGGAACAGCCACTATGATTATTCTTATGGTGTAGGGAATCGCCGGCTGAAAAAGCTGATATCTGAATGATGCCTGTAGCTGCACCCATCATTCAGATATCCCCGCACAAACTCAAGGACGTCGTATGACGGCCGGCGGGCAGGAAGTGGTTAAAACACATTTTTTTTAACACAAAGTTGTCCATTTATACAATATTTCTAACACATAGCATGTACATACCAAAAATGACACCCCAAAATAGATTCTCCTGCTCCTCCTGAGTACGGCGATACCACGTGTGTGAGACTTCCACAGCCTGGCCACATACAGAGGCCGAGTACAGCCGAGCATGGCCGAGCATGGCAGAGTATAGCCGAGTATGGCTGAGCATGGCAAAGTATGGCTGGGTATCACCAAGTATTGCAGAGTATGGCGGGGTATGGCAGAGTATGGCGGAGTATGGTGGAGTATCAGAGTATGGCGGGGTATGGCGGAGTATGGCGGGGCATGGCGGGGCATGGCGGGGTATTGCACAGGGTTATTGCAGATTATTGCGGGTCATTGCAGAGTATTGCACAGGATCATTGCAGAGTATTGCACAGGGTCATTGCAGAGTATTGCACAGGGTCATTGCAGAGTATTGCACAGGGTTGCACAGGATCATTGCAGAGTATTGCACAGGGTCATTGCAGAGTATTGCACAGGGTCATTGCAGAGTATTTCACAGGGTTGCACAGGATCATTGCAGAGTATTGCACAGGGTTGCACAGGATCATTGCAGAGTATTGCACAGGGTCATTGCAGAGTATTGCACAGGGTCATTGCAGAGTATTGCACAGGGTCATTGCAGAGTATTGCACAGGGTCATTGCAGAGTATTGCACAGGATCATTGCAGAGTATTGCACAGGGTCATTGCAGAGTATTGCGCAGGGTCATTGCAGAGTATTGCACAGGGTTGCACAGGATCATTGCAGAGTATTGCACATGATTGCACAGGATCATTGCAGAGTATTGCACAGGGTCATGGGGGGGATGGCTGAGCATGGAGGGATGGATGTGACTGTACATGTCACTGAGCTGCGCTGTGGGCACTACACATCCAGCCCACAGCGCGGCTCCCATCCGATCTCTCCCCCTCTGTACCAATCGGTACAGAGAGGGGAGGGAGGAACCGGCGTCATGACATGACGCCGGTTTGTTTACATGTGATCGCTCCGTCATTTGACGGAGCGATCACATGGTAAACGGCCGCGATTAGCGCCCGTTTACTGTGATCCGTGATGCGCCGGGTCCTCCGGACCCGGCGGTCACGGTTGTTCCCGTGTGCGCGCCGCAGGTGGCGCGCGGGAGCAGTTTTCTGGAATCACGTCATATGACGTGATCCCAGAGTTATCCAGCCGCCCTGCAGCCGTCATTTGGCTATGGGGCGGTTGGCAAGTGGTTAATCTTCTTACAGCCTAGGCCATCTTTATGTAGAGCAACAATTATTTTTTTCAGATCCTAAGAGCGTTCTTTGCCATGAGGTGCCATGTTGAACTCTCTCAGTGACCAGAGAGAGTGAGAGCGATAACACCAAATGCAACACACCTGCTCCCCATTCACACCTGAGACCTTGTAACACTAACGGGTCACATGACACCAAGGAGGGAAAATGGTTAACTAAGGCTAATTAACACTAAAAGTGTACTTCTCTGGCACCACCAGTCAGTATCTTTTATCTTGTTGATCCTTATAGTCTTAGCAACTGTTATTATCAGGAGCCCTGGAATTTATAGAAATGATATGTCTGCAACATGTTTAGTTTACATTTGTTTAAAATGTAGTAGTTCAGCTGGTGATAACTGTCTAGTTGCATGTTTAGTCACTCTGTAGACATGTAAGAACTCTGTAGTGAAATATTTTTCCTGTAGAATTTGCAGCTTTTTTAAGACTTCTGTTGATTCTCTCAATCTCTCCATTTGCTTGAAGGTAATAAATTGAGGATTTCCTATGCACAATATTTCCCTTACTCAGGAAGAATTCCAACTCAGATGAAACAAATTTTGGTCCATTGTCAGACACTAATTCCTTCGCGTTACCTTCCCTGCTGAAGACTGTGTGGGAAAATATAATTACAGCATTTTATATTTGAGACAAATGCAATTTATGGCTATTTTCTGTATTCATTCATTAAAGGGGTTGTAAAGGTAAAAATGTTTTCACCTTAATGCATTCTATGCATTAAGGTGAAAAAACTTTTGACAGTACCGCCGCCCCCAGGCCCCCCGTTTTACTTACCTGACGCCTCGAATCTTCGCTGCTCGTCCTCGTCATCTTCATTGCAGCTCAGCCTGGTCGCTGATTGGCTGCAGTGGATGGATTGAAAGCAGCGCAGCCATTGGCTCGCGCTGCTGTCAATCACATCCGATGACGCGGCGCACCGGGGGGCGGGGCCGAGTGATACAGCGAGCGGCTATAGCCGCCGGCTGTATCACGGGAGCGCGCCCGCAAGCACTCACCACCATGCGAGGGAGCTTGCATTAAGGTGGTAAATGCTTGCGGGGAGGAGCTGAAACAGCCGCCGAGGGACCCCAGAAGACCAGGTTCGGGGCCACTCTGTGCAGAACGAGCTGCACAGTGAAGGTAAGTGTAACATGTTTGTTATTTAAAAAAAAAAAAAAAATTACCTTTACAACCCCTTTAAGGTTATAACAAATCAGCAGTCCGCAGGTGCCTCTGCAAAAGAACCTACAATATCAATAGCAAGCTTCCTCCAAGCCGAATTAGGAAATGGCACTGGTTGGAGTGGGGGTGTGTGTGTGACAGTAGATTTGACTGTGATGGGTAAAGCAAGATTGAATGGCAGTTAGTACGGAGGCATTATAAATAAAGTGTGAAGAAAAAATAGCTGCTGGCACTATGCCTTGATACTCACCACAAACAGTTATATAAATATAAACTAAGTGCAACACTCAAAACACAATTATGAAGGTAAAACAAAAATGTGTGCATAATCACAAACAGCACCAAAGTATTACCCCCAATGTGCCATAATAATATACAATTATTATATACAGTTATGCCAATGCCACAAAAAATCCTGGTTACGGTATGCCAGACTACACCTTGACATGCCTCACCGGGTTATTTCTGTGGCAGTAAAGGCGGGATCCTTATGGGGTGCATAGTCCGGACTAGGTGAGTTGTTACACAGTCAATATTCCTTTAATGCCGCGTACACACGATCGGACTTTCCGGCAGAAAAGGTCCAACTGAATCATTTCATCGGATATTACGATCGTGTGTGGGCTACATCGGACTTTTCCTTTCAAAAATTCTGACAGACCTAGAAATAGAACATGTTTTATATTTTTCGGACGGAATCAATTCCTATCGGGATAACCGTTCGTCTGTATGCTATTCCGACGGACCAAAAACAACGCAAGGGCAGCTATTGGCTACTGGCTATTTAACTTCCTTTTTCTAGTCCCGTCGTACGTGTTTTACGTCACCGCGTTCTAAACGATCGAACTTTGGTGTGATCATGTGTACGCAAGTCCGTTTCAGTGGAACTCCGTCAGAAAAACCGTCAGAGTTTTTTTCTGGCGGAAAAAATGGTCGTGTGTACGCGGTATTAGATAAAATATGAACAGGTACTTATCCGGTCCTAGAGTACTTCATCAAACTCAAAGCTTAATCATTACAGGTTATGCCATGCTTCAAATCCTCAGGGTGATACTGTTGTGGTCACAACTCACAACATCAGAGGTGGTCACAACATCAGAGGTGGTCACGAAAAATCGCCTGACTGGTTTCACCGGACTCTCTCGGCTGCTTCAGAGGCTAAATCAAAAAGCGGTCTGCTGCCATGTGCCAGCCCTTGGTTTTAAATGGCTGCTGGTACATGTCTCTCTGCACATTGCATCATGTTCCACATTGGACAGCACCATCTAGCTGTGTATATCCAGATGCTGATGCTGCAGATCAGATCACAAAAACCAAGCAATTCCCTTGGATGTTAACAAGATCCGAACAAACCAGCAAAGATAAGACACAGGGCAACAGAACCTTTAAGTAGCTCAAAGCGGAGTTCTACCGGTGGAAAAAAAAATAAAATTCAGCAGCTACAAATACTGTAGCTGCTGACTTTTAATATAAGGACACTCACCTGTCCAGGGAGCCCGCCATGTCGGCACCCCAGCTGATCTTTGGATCGACCCCCGGGTGCTGCCGCCGCCATTCCTGGTAAGGGAACCAGGCAGTGAAAACCTTTGGCTTTACTCCTGGTTCCCTACTGCGCATGCGGGAGTCGTGCTGCGCATTTCGATTGGTCTCTGCTGTCTTCTGGGAGAACCAGAAGACAGCGGGTGGGGGCAGGATTTGCCAGACATTGCGTAGATTGCCACACTTTCCCGGAAGTGGGAGCAGATACTTGGATTTGACAGGTATCTGCTCCCCCCTTCCCCCTGAGAGGTGCCAAATGTGACACCGGAGAGGGAGGAATCCGAACAGCGGAAGTTCCATTTCTGGGTGGAACTCCTCTTTAATGTCAATTTATTTGTTAAAAATAAGAAAAAAAATGTATTACAAAAGTTACAAAATACCCTAATGTGTACAGTGGGCTGTAAAAGATAAAAAAACAGGTAGTGTTTGTGCATGCAGGGGATATTGTGGATTCCAGGTGTGGATAGTGTGGGGGCCAGCTCACCTCCCATTAGCTAGACTGGCTTCTTGCTGTGCTACAACTGAGCACTGTTTAGGCCGATGGCAGATGTCTGGAGGTACCGGCATGTTCCTGGCAGAAAAAAAAACGTTGTATGTGGCTTGGCAGGAATCTAGTACAATAGTATCCAATACTGGGGGAAGCTGTCATCTGTTTTTATTGTGTTGGACCATCAAGGTTTAGGATGTAGTCACAAGGTGTTATCATGGTGCTTTCCCTTGGGGGGAAGCCAGGTGATGTGAGATAACTTTGTGGTTTAGCGTGGAGGACTCTGGAACACCCCTTCTGCAGGTACAGGCTTCTCCTTTTAACTCTACTCTTTCTGAACTCTACTATGGACTATTTGTAATCTTGAAGCTTTTTTCCATCTATCTTTGTGGGAGACTGATTTGTATATGATATTATTAATTTAGTAAACTCATGAAAAGACACCATCTAATGTGCACTGCTCCTTCTGTTTACCTACACTGGGATGTCTTGAGTAAAAAGTCCTTCACATTAGGATCAAACTGGGGTGGATTGCTGGATAAGCCTAGTACAGGTTGAAGAGCATCCTAGGGGATTGCTAGTTAAGTCAACATAGGTTGCTCTGCAGCGGTTCCTGAGGACCCCATGCTGAAAGTACTCCAGCTAGATCAAGGGAAGCCACTGTGTGCCAGGCAGAGATGGGCTAAAGAATAGTTGTGCTACCCCCAATACACAACACTGCTGTCTCAAAAGGTACAGAGAATACATAAGGGACAGGTCCAGGAACATTTTCGGATTAAAGTATACAGTACTCCCATCGCTTAGAGAAAAATATGATCTACCAAACTCTGAGATATTTAGATATCTCCAAATCAAAAATTTCTATACACCATTCCTAAAGGGGGATACACCATTATCCCAATTATCCATTTTTGAATCAATCTGTACAAAAGATCCATTTGCTAAAGGTACAATTTCATCACTTTATAATCAATTATATGGAGTAGCAAATCTTAATAGACCCTCTTACGTTCAGAGGTGGGAGGAGGACCTGGGACGAACTTTAGAAGACACGGACTGGTCTAACATATGGCTCACATCTAAATCATCTTCACCCAACATCTTAGCACTGGAGACAAATTATAAAGTCCTAACTCGCTGGTACCTTGTACCCGCTAGAGTGGCAAAATATTCACCTAATACCTCAGCTCTTTGTTTTCGAGGATGCCCAGAAATAGGCACATATTTACACATATGGTGGACGTGCCCAGTAATCCAAACCTTCTGGAAGGAAGTCTTCGTGATTGCATCTAAAATATTTAAAAAAATAATACAACCAGATCCATATTTAACTTTACTTAATCTAAAACCGGAATGGTTAACACTCTCTCCATTCAAACTTATGATCCAACTAATAACGGCTGCAAAACAAACAGTGGCCAAGGCATGGAAATCTCCTACATTGGTACTAGCAGAAACAATTCACAGAATGAATAATACAATGTCCCATGCTAAGATGGTAGCCATCGATCAAAATCAAATTCTAAAATTTGAAAAACTTTGGCATCCTTGGATAAAACAACAGTTCCTGTCAAACTTCAATGACTCTGTCCTGTTGCCATGGTAACAGATTAAATGACTTACAGAGACACCCATTCTAAGGCTTCAAAGAGAACTAAAAAGAATAATAAACTGACGAGCGGGACAACCTTGTGGACCATACCTCTACCTTTCAACCCTTTTTCTTCTTTCTCTTTCCTTTTCTCTACCTTACGATTAAAGCTCATTATCAGAATTTATTTGACCTATATACACTCTACTTGTAAACAATATGTATAGTAGGTATAAATCATTTAAATACCTACAAAAGTAACTAAGGAAATGATATATATCTTTAATTTAGGTTTACGTGAACCCAATGTTTAATATTTGAAATTTCATGATATTTACCTATATAAACCCTACTGTAAAACAATGAGCTTACTTTATAGATCCTTGTAAACTTACTTTATGTATCTTTATAACATTGTATACTCAATAAACTTCTTTTGACAAGGAAAGTATACAGTACGTCATCTATACATTTACTTTATAGCATAATGTCATTGATTTACACTTGCAGTGATAGGTGGACCTCCTCTTCAATTGCCTTCCCCTCACAATTCTATTTTCTCTAGGGCCTCATAAGTCTTTACATGTTTGCTTTGTTATTATTTACTGACTGTGGGTGCTCTGTCTTCTGTTGGTCTTATCTATCTGTATGCATGTTCATGTTCTGTTATTTGACAGATGTTTCATGAGAAAGCCATCATGCATCCAGCCAAGGTCTTGAACTGGGCCTCTTGTTCCTAATTAAATGCTCTGCTTTTCCTGCCATCGTGTAACAGTCAATTATCAAATGTCCTGATCACCTTCACAACCATCACCTGTTCATAATAAACAACCCAGCTTTGCAGGTCATTTTAATCTTCCACTCTTTACCAAGCTACTGAGATTTACAACCTGGTGTTTTTTTACTTTTTTAACAACCGCTGTATTAAAATGTCATAAATATTACTCTGTGGTGAGCTGTGATAACGCTCTCTCTAACCTGAGATTTTTTCCAGGCTTTAACCATTGGTCTGGCTGTGCCTCAGTTGGCATCAAAATAAACTTTTGTCCATAAGAGCAGATTGTACTTGGCCGAGTCTGACATCTACCAGTTTGCGAATCTCGGAAGCTTAATGCCTAAACAGATGTAGCTCTCCTGACTTAGCCCAACCATGACTGTAGCACCTCTTCAATATCTGCCAAACTGCCTTGCCAGCTATTGCTTTCCAGCTTCCAACTGCCAGCCTATGACATCAATAGATAATTTAGTTTTAGACATTTACTTATTACTACTATGATGCAATCTACCTAGTCCAGCTCAAATAGCTCATGAAAAATCTGAAGTACATATACATGTGTGTGTGTGTGTGTGTGTGTGTGTGTGTGTGTGTTTGGTAAACCCCTCATTTATTAGCAAAAACTTGCAAAAAAAACTTACAAAAACTCAAAAAGTGTAAAAAAAAAAGCAAGCTAAAGGGTTTATAAATATTCTTGTGTGAAAGTTGTGTAAAATGTATGACCTCCTAAGTTTTCCCTAGTTTGGATAACCATTCTCTGTGTTTCACGTAGATTAAAGTGGCATTTCGCAGAATCATATGGCAAGGGACTGCAATTTCAACCTGAAACACTATAAAAATATAAAGATATTCATTGGTTATACAAAAAATTATCGAATACCAGAATGACAAATACAGCTACTATATAAAGTTGCAAAACATAAATGCCGTATTGGAACTGGAATTGGATTTGTTAAATAGATTGGGTCCCATTAAAGTGAAAACAATGCTTCAAAATGTATAGTGTATCCTTTATTATTCCATTCAGTTATTGCTGGAGTGCAACAACATAGCTTCCAACTGTCCCTCATTTGTGGGGCCTGTCCCTCTTCTAGGACCAAATCCATCTGCCCCTTGTGCAGCCTCAGATGTCCCTCTTTTTGGTCTAATGTGCACATCTCTATACAAAATGTACTATTTTACTACCAAAAGTGTAATGCTGCACTAAACTTCTTATCCAACCTCTTTATTACTGTATTCGCTATTTTGAAACTCGAATATAAGGAAAAGACATGTCAAAGAAGCACTTGTGTGCAAAGCACTTACCCCCAAGGGGACCACTGATTTTGTCCCAGGTTCTTCTCTTATTAATGCCGTGACAGCCAAGTACACAGCAACATTCACTCCTTTGTCTAAACAATCTAGGGGTATTCTAGGTTAAATAAAGTTTATTGCAAATAATTCGAATGGGCTTTAGGAAGCTGTGGGATAATCCAGAACACTAACAGGAGTGTGAGGACATTCTTCCCTTTCTAGCGGCTTCTCAAAACAGTCCCTTGAATGGTAGGATATGAAGTGGACAGCACTGGGACACCATAAACAATGCCACAGGCCAGGCAAGCCTTAACATTGGTGCACCAGGGCTTACCAGTAGCAACAGTCACAAGGATCCCTCTCTCTCAAGTCTGTACTCAGGGTGTCCCTGGGGCTTGGATGTCTCCCTCTAGATAAAGGCAGGCAGTCTCTTCAGTGAGCCTCCAGACCAGATCCTTGGTAAAACCCCTCTTTTACCTTTCTATGAACCTGCAGCAAAACAGGCCCCCCAGCTTTGCACAGCTCCGACCCTAATGAGACAGACAGAATCTTCAGCTGGTCAACCAGGAGGGACTGGCAGTCCTTCTGGCTGGGAACCTTTACTCCAGAGGAAGAACAAGGCAGCTCCTGGCTTTAGACTATTTTTGCTCACTCCCAGCCACCATCTGGGAACCTTCCCCCAGGGATTGATTGAGACCACATAAATATTCATACTGTAGAATTGACTCTCTCAGCCTGCTACTTTCCAGAAGCATCCAGAAAACAGGGAGAAGCAGCCAAACCCACAGTCTGCGAAACTCAGAGCAGACCAGAGTAATCACAAGCAGCTCCACTGATTACAGGAGAGCTAAAGAACTAAAGTTACCTAACGTAGCATTTATCTAGGAGGGTGCTACATCTGGTTCAGCCAATCATTTTATGCATATTAGATCTTTTTGATCTTAAAGGTGTCCCTCTTTATCATTTTAGAAGGTTGGGAGGTATGCAGCAGACCACCCAGGTATAGTCAATCCATTACTTTTGCACAATTTTCATTTTGTCTCGTAGAGAGGGACACATGATTGATGGCCTCCCTGTAAGAATAAATAGGATTTTATTCATGCATGCGCAAAAGAACTGAGGGGGAGTTTGCAGTGGTGTCTGCGTGGCTTCCCATGGACCTCACGATGTGGATCTGGAAGGAGTTTGGCCAGATGAGTATAAGAGCTTATTGGTGTAAGGGGAAGAGGGCTTACTAACAGGTTAATTATACATAGTTTTTCAAAGTACATTGGATAGTTTTTGGCTTTAGCACAGTTGCAGTGTTTCCTGAATAACATTAGTGTCTCCTTAATTAATTTCACTTGCTGCTGGGCATTATTCTTTCAGCTGAAAAGGAATCATAAGATAGCATTATTTTACTGTTAAATACCCAGCAAAATCATTTGTGGCTGTTATATAAGAGGTACCACAAATATTAATAAAAAAAATGCATAAACCAAAATCAGCTGATCTGTGCAATAGAACTTTTAATGAATTGGGGACCTTTTTTTTGGTCATAAAATGCAAATACCAGATGTGTTATGCTTTAGTGAACTGTCCCCCCTGTGACCTAGACTTGCCAAAATATTAAAAAGAACCTATCATGATTGGGCTTATGCAGGAATCTGAATATTTAGGCTTTTATTATTATAACTGTGCAGACTTACTCATGTAAGGTTTATATTTCCTCCTTCTTTAGCTTTCTTTCCTTTGTCTGAGCCCAACACATAGGTGGAGTGTTAGGTCCGAGGTTACCTAGAATCCTACAGTTGCTGTCAGCGTAAACTACCTAACCTCACATACTGCATACTAGAAGCCAAGAGGCAGCTTGGGTCAGGAAGCTAACAGATCAATAGACATCTGACTTCAGGTAGCCTCTAGCCCTCTTTAATAGCAATTCCCTTATTTACACTCACCAGCCACTTTATTAGGTACACCTGTTCAATTGCTTAGTAACACAGAATGCTAATCAGCCAATCATATGGCAGCAACTTAATGCATTTAGGCATCTAGATGTGGTGAAGACGACTTGCTGTAGTTCAAACTGAGCATTAGAATGGGGAAGAAAGGGGATTTAAGTGACTTTGAATGTGGCATGGTTGTTGGTGCCAGACGGGCTGGTCTGAGTATTTCAAAAACTGCTGATGACTGGGATTTTCACGCACAACCATCTCTAGGGTTTACAGAGAACGGTCCATTAAAGAGAAAATATCCAGTGAGCGGCAGTTGTGTGGAAGAAAATGCCTTGTTGATGTCTGAGGAGAATGGGCAGACTGGTAGAGATGACAGAAAGTCAACAGTAACTCAAATAATCACTCGTTACAACCATCTTTGAACCCATAACACATCAAACCTTGAAGAAAAGGGGCTACAGCAGCAGAAGACCACACCGGGTGTCACTCCTGTCAGCTAAGAATAGAAAACCGAGGCTACATATTTGCACAGGCTTACCGAAATTGGACAACAGAAGATTGCAAAAACGCTGACTGGCCTGATGATTCTCTATTTCAGCTGCAACTTTCAGATGGTAGGGTCAGAATTTGGCATTAAGAACATGAAAGCATGGATCCATCCTGCCTTGTATCAACGGTTCAGGCTGGTGGTGGGGGTGTAATGGTGGGGGGGGGGGGGATATTTTCTTGGCACACTTTGGGCCCCTTAGTACCAATTGAGCATCGTTTAAATGCCATGGCCTAGCTGAGTATTCTTGCTGACCATGTCCATCCCTTTATGACTACAGTGTACCCATCTTTTGATGGCTACTTCCAGCAGCATAATACACCATGTCACGAAGCTCATATTATCTAACCACTGGTTTCTTGAACATGACAATGAGGTCACTGTACTCCAATGACCTCCACACTCACCAGATCTCAATCCAATAGAGCACCTTTGGGATGTGGTGAAATGGGAGATTCGCATCATGGATGTGCAGCCGATAAATCTGAAGCAACTGCGTGATGTTATCATGTCACTATGGACCAAAATCTCTGAGGAATGTTTCCAACACCTTGTTGAATCTATGCCATGAAGAATTAAGGCAGTTCTGAAGGTAAAAGGGGGTCCAAGATGCAGGGCTTTTTTTCTCAGAGAATAGGTGCAGGAACTCAACCATGCCAGCCACACACACATACCTGCCAAATGGCATCAAATAGTAGCTCTTCCTTCTGCATACAACCCCTCCCTCCACTGCCCTCACCCCCCCCCCCCCCCCTTAAAAGCTCCACCATCTGTCATACCTTTGTTGCAAAATTAAGCTGAAACACCTATCCGGCTGCAGTACCTCCCAGCATACAATACCATACAACAGTGACTTGCAAGGGAGATTATGCAGTAGGAGCATCAACAACTGGTCACCAGGGAAAAAATGGAGAACACAGAGGGTGCAGCCTACCACACACCCTCTCCGGCCTATGACTGCACTGAACCCTGGGCACCTGTTCTGTATCTCCCTTGTCCCTGTCCGGCACTCAGTGGGATCTGAGCAGGAGAGCTGACCTGTGGGAGCTACTGGGAGATAAGCTATCACTTCTAAATGCAGAAGTTGGACTTCAGTTTTACCAAGTGATAGTGGTGAGTAGGAAGCAGAATACCTGAGCCAGAGGTGGTGGAACTGAGTTCCCCCTACTTCCTGCTGAAAAAAAGCCCTGCCAAGATGTACCTAATAAAGTGGCCGGTGAGTGCATATCCTGACGGATTGGCTCATTATTGTTATCAATTAACACTTATGTTCAGGACTTTTGCACTTGGACTTGCCAGCAAGAAAAAAATTCAAAACAAGATTGCAGAATACACTGTGCTAACAATATAAATATAGAAATATAACAAACAAAACACAGAGCAACCATTGTTTTTTTCTACTAAAACAAGTATAGACAAACAAAAAAAACTATTTGATGTTTCTTCTGGAGGACAATGGGGTATAGTGACATTTTGTAAATAAATGGTTTCACAGAAGAAGGTTTCCCAGTAGGATATAAATAAACCATTTATTAACTTGCCTAATATCATTTCATTTACCGTATGTAATTCTTTGTTGATGTTTAAACCAGGAAGGAAAGAGAACAGGAGTTTCATATGACGCAAACCAGTTTGATGGGTTTGTATGACAAGAGAGCAATATATTGGTTGGGAACAGACAATAGGTCAATATATGGATCATGAGCAGGAACATTTCTCTATTGTGCTGCTCAAAGTACCATGTCTGCTGCCTAATCGTGATGCTAGGATCCACCACACCTCCTTTTTTAGCTGAAAAATTGACACATTTTAGCACTGCATCTACTAAGCTACTTTGCTTGTGTTTGAGCATTTGAACCTTTTTGGATATAGAAGCTTCTGTCTCGGGATATTCACAGAAACTTGTACATCCAAAAGACCTATCACCTAAACACAAGCAAAGTATCTTGGTATATGCTGTGTAGTGTAGTGAGGGATGCAAAGACCTGTTAGGAAGACAAAACAACCTCTCAAAAAACCAATGGCTCAACATAGAGAGGGAAACTCACGAGATCAGGACTCAGCAGTTTTCCTTCCCTTAAGGAATAGAGATATTCTTTTGGGGACAGTGGGGGTGCATATTTTGGACAGGTAGGACTGTTGGTTCACAAGAGGTATAACAATAGGCCATCTACATCAAGCTGAAACAACCATCCCTAAAGAGGGATACTAAGAACAAGTCCTATTAAATGTGACTAACTGTTAATACCTATGCCATGACCTGGTTGTATGAGAACCTTTGTAGGTCTATATATATTAAATCAAAAAGAAGGACATCTGAGATGGAAAAAGTGACAAAGGGATTTATTCCAAAAGAGGGGAAGTTCTATCAAATGAGGCACAGCTGGGAACCATGACCCTCAGCACGGTGCTCGATCCTCCCCACACAGCATCGTAGTAGCATCAGTAAATAATGAGGAATCAGACATGTTTGAAATTACGCATAATGGTGGATTCTGATGACCAGGGCTGGATTTCTGCACAGCCAACACAAGCCATAACCAATGGTGGCAGAACGCAGCTGTCTATGTAATATGCTACTTACTTCAAATAACTCAATCCCATGGTTTATAAAATGTTTTGTCAAACAGCTGGGACTCCTCATTGTTTCTGTCCCTGAAAAGTTTGTTTTTGTTGGTGGGAACTTGCACTGTGTGTTTACAGCTTGCCTAGAACCAAACTGCTAGCAGTGTGGCAAAGTGGCTGAACACTCTCTTTCAAGCCTCCCTGCTACCAGCTTTGGCATGGCTTGTGTGGCTTTCATTTCTGATCTGGTTCATGTGATTCTAAAGCTAGCATGTTATCTGGGGAAATAGAGTGTTAGAACAAAATTGCTGGCATAGTGGGGCAGAAAGTATAAATCTGGACTTGATGGTGGCTGCAGAACCCCTTGGTGCTAATTTAAATTGGATTGCCATCAAAAAAGAATGTCATGTCAACACATTACCCTTGGTTCCTTTTGTTGCAATGCAGGAACTTGTGGTATAACACATGGTTTCCCATGTTATCTTATCGAGGAAGTACATTTCCTTTGCTGACATTTACCTATAGGTAAGCCTATAATAAGTGTAGCAGGCATGTTGTAATGCAATTTCTCCTTTTGGCCACAAGATGGAGACAGAGAGATGCTGACTGGTATTTCCAGAAAAACTGAGAGATACAGAGCATACTGGGAAAAAGGAAAGTTTCAGAAAGTGCTGAGGGGACAGAAGAGAGGGAAGTACTGAGGTAAAAGAGAGAGAGAGAGTGCTGACAGGAGACAAAGGAGAGGACATTGCTTAAAAGGGAGGGAGATACCAAGGCTAAAAAAGTCCTTTGCTGCGACACAGTGGCACTTAACAGTGAGGAGAGGAGGAGTGTGTGAGGGAAAGGAACTGAGGTGCCAGAGTGAGGAGAGAGACACGCTGACACCAGGGTCTGTGTGCCCTAACAGAGGAGGAGGGGTCTCCTGAAGCCCGGAAAAAAGAGTCTGTGAGGAGAATAAGGAGAGCGATCTGGAGAGAGAGAGAGGGAGAGAGAGAGAGAGAGTGTGGTGAGGTGACAGGTGTGAGGAAAACCACTAATGCCCCGTACACACGGTCGGATTTTCCGATGGACAATGTCCGATCGGAGCGTGTTGTCGGAAATTCCGACCGTGTGTGGGCTCCATCGGACATTTTCCATCGGATTTTCCGACACACAAAGTTGGACAGCAGGAGATAGAATTTTCCGACAACAAAATCCGATCGCGTCAATTCCGACCGTGTGTGGCCTGTTCCGACGCACAAAGTGTCACGCATGCTCAGAAGAAATTTAGACACGGGACAGCTCGTTCTGGTAAACTTAGCGTTCGTAATGGATAAAGCACTTTCGTCACACTGCAATGTTCAAAATGGTTTAATACAGCGCACTCTCTTCTTCTTTATAATGTGACAAGAATTAAGTCGTTTTGATGCTCATATTCACACACACTTCTCACAAACTTTTTTCGTTACTATTTATCGGGATTCCCTCAATATATTTTGATTTCTCACATCTGACAACATATTTTTTTTTTTAGGTTTTTTTTACTTTAATGTAGAATCTTTTTTTGTGTTTCTCTTTTTATTTTTTTTTTTTTGGTGATTTGGATTTGTATTCCCGAAAATGTTTGTGTGTTTTTGGTGACAAGTTCCCACAACACCACTAATATGTTGTTCTATTTAATCTGTAGGAGATTGTTTGGTGTTGTTGTCCCTTGTTAATTTCACATTGTACTTTAGAAATGTACCTGAATCGTCACCAACAAACTGTCCTTTTTGGATGAAAACACACACAGGAGAGTAGAATTTCCCGAAAAATATTTTATTAAGGGCTCACAACTAAACAATGAGGGAGGCAACGCTGGAGAAACTGCAGAAGTGGGTGAAGCCTTGGACCCCCAGGGCAGACATCAATTATTTAAAAGTAAAATTGGTGGCCTGAGGAGTCCTTATCTAAGGGAGGGCAGTTTGGTCCAGAAGTCCCAGAGATCCGGAAAGCAGCAGATGACATGTGTGTCCCCAGGCTGTGGTCATACGAGAGACTGCATCTTCTGTCAGACCAGACTGAACCCAGGGCAATCACTCTTTGGTCTTCCTTCCACGCTTCCTTACAGGCTTTGGCTGTGGTGGTGGAGTTGTGGCAGCAGGAGGAGGAGGAGGATCGTCCCTCTCCATGACATCTGTCTTGGGTGTCAGTTCCCCACTCTCCCCCTTACGTAGGACTTTATAAATCAGGTCCTCAGAAATCTTGCGTTGGCCCTCCTGCATGCCCTGCAATTTTGTGGCAGCCATGCAGGCAAAGGCCTCTTCAGGACTGGGGAAGGCTCGGAGGGACGCCGAAGCCTCCTGGATCAGCCTGTATGCTGAATCCTGCACGGGACTCGGAGTGGCCTTCCTGGCCCTTTTATATGGCAGGCGGAGGGGAGGAACCTGAGACTCAGTCAGGCTGCGACTGGTCCCAGGCTTCTCTTGGCTGACACTTAGCCCCGCCTCCTCCTGGCTGCCACTAATCCCCGCCTCCTCCTGGCTGCCACTAATCCCCGCCTCCTCCTGACTGCCACGTTCCACAGCCTCCTCCTGGCTGAGGTCTTCCTGTGTATGAAAAAGGGACATAGTTTTAGTATTTTTTCCATCAATCACACACAATTTTCACCTCCTGACTGCTGCAAATTGAATGTTAACAAATATAACAGACTATCCTTCTGAGCCCAGCAGTTTTCATTCTTGTCCCAATTTTGGGTGTCCACTACTGTCTATTGATATGTAAAACACTTTTTTCAATCAGCAATTAGTGATCAATAATAACATCTAATAAACATCATTTATTGGTTGACCAGAAATCTGTAGAAGAATGCTATACCTGACTCCAGCTGGGCTCCTCCACTTCTTCCTGGCTGGAAGGCCCAGGTTGGACATCGGAAGCCTCAGCTGGGGTGGAAGGAAGCGTGGAAGGAAGAGTAGAGAGGGATTCCCTGACTTCAGTGTGGTCTGACAGAAATCGCAGTCTCTCATAGTACCACAGCCTGGGGACATAAACGTCATCTGCTGCAGCTCCGGATCTCTGGGAATCTGTGACCTTCTTGCGCTCCCTAAGATAAGTGCTCCTCAGGCCACCAATTTTAGCTTTTAAATAAGGGATGGTTGCTGTGGGGACCACTGGCTTCACCAACTCCAGCAGTTTCTCCAGCGCTGCCTGCCTCTTCTGTTTGTGATTATAGTGTGGGTGTCTCACCTGCCACAGACAGGGCAGCTCCCTGTACTTGTCTATGAACAGGGGCAGGAAATTGTGGTCGTTGAACCCATCCATTTTCTATGCAAGACACAACACAAGACAAACCCTAATGTCAGGCCAAACTCCCCTAATCTTGTTACAATATAGGCTTCAATTTCGAAGCAGTATAGGGCCAAGTTTAGATCCTACCTTCGTTAGCACGATCGGCGTCTCCGATGCTCCTTCCTCCGCTCACAGATCGTACGTAAGACGCGCGCGTTACGATTTATACACACTGCGCATGCGTATAACTCCGCCCGCCCCTGACGTTCTTTCTATTCTATTCCCCGCCCCTTTTCGTTCGCGCAGTGGAGGAAGAGCACATGGCGAGAGACAGCAGGATCCTGAGAATTGGAGCAACGAGGAGGAGGAGGAAAGGCCGGAGCCTGAAACGTCCAGATCCAGAAGGAGATTAAAGGACTCAAATATGTCCTTTGGGGAGATGTTGGAAATGGTGGACATCCTGAAGAGGGCCGACTATGATGGAAAGTATGGGCCTTACCCCAACCCCAATGTCCGAAAGGCCAAGATCATGGCGAAAGTGGTCAGGAGTCTGCACCGGAAATTCGGGGTACGACGATCGAAAGATCAGCTCAGGAAGCGGTGGTCGGACCTGAAATTACGAGAACATGAGCAGTACAGAAAGATCCGGAGAGTGCTGCAAAAAAGTAAGTAGTTGTGCTGTGTTCCTATTTTTTTTGTGTTTATTACGTTCGTGCTGCTCCATGTGCTTTTAGGAACTGTTGTACAGTTTAAAATGGCAACTTTCATGTTCATGGGCACATTATTCGTTCGGATCACACATTTTTTTTGCGGACTAGAAAATACCATTGTTTAGGCCATATGCATTTGGCCACCATTTTGAGGCCCTATACTTGTCTTCAAAGAATTGGGTTGTGTAGATGGCTTTGTTACTAGAATGAAATGCAAACTAGATTCTGTGTAAGGAGAGGACACTGAGCAGCTGTTTTCACATCTGGACACTGGAGCACTAGTGTGGGACCCCAGAACACCATTTTTATTAGGGGGGCCACACAGGTGCTCCAGTGTATACTATAGGGGGGGCTACATCTGTGAAGCTTGTACTAAACAGGTAAAGTATTGCAGCTTGACAAAGGGCACTAAAAAAGCTACATCTTGGAACTCTGCTAAAATATATCATTGTACCCCACTTCCAAGCAATGTTTCATCTTTATATAGTTCTGCCATCAAATATCTGTGTGCTAATTATACCATTTTTGTTTTACATAGGGGAGAAAAGACTCGGAGGACACCCCTCATGTGAGGAGACCAGAGCCCCCCCCCCCCTCTGGAAGAAGGTGAAATCCCCCCAACACAAGATGAGCAGGAGGATGAAGACGTGGTGGAAGTAGTCACCACAACAGGTGAGTGTCTGCGACCACAGGCTCAGATAAGAGATGGATGGCGGCATATTTTTTACACCTAATTTATTTTGGGGTTCCTCTCTTTTTAGGTGATCGTGAGGTTGTGGATGAAGATCCTTTCACATCAGAAAGTGCCCAGATTGTGATCAGGGAGATCATGGGGTGTAATTTACAATTGGAAAACATCAAGCAAAACATCAATGATGTTATTCCAAAATATAAAAACATCATTGATGTTTTGGGGCGAGTTTAAAGCCCCTCCAAATCACTTTCTTCTTTTGTCTGCTACAATGTGCGAAATGTTTTTGTGATTTTTCCCAAAGCCAAATTTGGAGGATGCACACAGTGTGTCAACATGTGCTATCTGCCATCACGGGAGATCAATGGACGCGTTTTGGGGGTGCAACCCCTTCCTCAATAATAAAGTAGCGGTGAGGAAGGGCTTTCTCCCCCAAAACACGTCCCTTGATCCCCCGTGATGGCAGCTAGCACATGTTGACATTGTGAAATTTGTGTGCATCTTCCAAATTTGGCTTTGCCAGGGGTGATTTCCCCCCATCTGAACGCAATATCAAACACAGTTCCTAAATACTCATGTCTGATATTGCCTTCCAGTTCTACCAAATGTGAACTTTGTAAGATCAAGATTTGTGTCTTTCTTGTTGGTTTTACACATGCCTGTTTTCTATAAAATGGACATTTTGATTTTGGATAATGACACCACAAAAATTGTTATACAACAAACATGTTGGTTTGTCAGAAAAACCTTTGGTAAATGCACATGTGATTGTGCAGGTAATAAAAAGATTGTTCATCAAGAATGTGTGGATTATTGTCTCAATGCTACAACACTTTTGGGGTGATGTAATTGTTGTTTTATGAGAAAATGGGGGTTATTTCCTAAGGGGAAATCCACTTTGCACTACAAGTGCAGTTTCAGTGCAGTTGCAAGTGCACTTGTAGTGAAAAGTGTCTTTGCATTTAGTAAATAACAGCCAACAGTGCTTTGTATAAGGTTACACAATCACGACATTTTCTGGACTCCACACATTTCTGTCAGGGTCAGCTCAAACAAACACAAGCAGTAAATGTCCACAAAGAAGAGCCTGGGGGGAGATGCCTGTCGAGAACTTCAAATCCTGCAGACTTCTCCCTGTGGCCAAATACCGCAAGGTAGCGACCAACCTCTGCTCCGGAGTGATGGCTTGCCTCATGCAGGTATCCTGCCTGCTGATATAGGGGGTCAGCGAAGCCAACAAACGGTGAAACACGGGGTCCGTCATCCTGAGAAAGTTCCTGAAATCATCAGGATTATTCTCACGGATCTCACGGAGCAAAGGCATATGACAGAACTGGTCACGCTGAAGCAACCAATTCTTGGTCCATGAACTCCTCCTCACCCTGTTCATGGACTGGACTTGTGTCAAGGTCAGGACCCCAACACCAAGCCCCCACACAGCACGAACTCTACGAGGAGTACGCATACGAAACATGGCTAGAAAACGGTCGGCTGCTCAGAACGAAGTAACAGAACGCACTGAAGAACAGCAAGGCCTGTGAAGAGCAACCTGAAAAACAGCAACGAGCAGGCAAGATCACACAGAAAACTCTGATACGAACTGACTGCACGCACTGAAGAGCAGATACAAACCCACAAGCACAAACTGAACGTCAGAAAACGATCTGAAAGCCACGAGTCTGAAAAAGCGCGAATCGTCTCTCATCAAACTTTTACTAACACGAGATTAGCAAAAGGAGCCCAAAGGGTGCCGCGCTTGGTTCTGAACCGGCCTTTTCTAGTCTCGTCGTACGTGGTGTACGTCACCGCGTTGTTGTCGATCGGAAATTCCGACAACTTTGTGCGACCATGTGTAGGCAAAACAAGTTTGAGCCAACATCCGTCGGAAAAAATCCTAGGATTTTGTTGTCGGAATGTCCGAACAAAGTCCGACCGTGTGTACGGGGCATAAGACTGAGGAGACTGAGAGAGAGAGATTCTGGCAGCATCAGAGGGGGAGAAAGCCAAGCTTTTCCAGAGACTGCCAGGAGAGTGTTGCCTGGAGATGGTGGAGTGAGGATGCCTGAGGGGAGCCAGGAGCAGAGACAGCCACGTGGTCCACTACTTTTAGTCCGGGGACTCTACTCAGTAGCCCAGCACCACTCAGCTTAGCAGAGACGACCCACAACTTCAGGGATCAAGATACCCATCCGGGTATCGAGTCAGCCGCTGCCTGTTTACTTTGCGAGTTTCGCTACCAGTCATCTTGATCGGCCATCAGCAAGAGATCCAGTGCCTTACAACATCGCTAGAAGCATCGGGAGCCTGAACCAGCACCTGGGACTATTGTTGTGTCATCGCACAGAGGACTGGTCAGCAGGTGTAAACCCAACACCCTTCTTGACACCATACTGACACTTCATGCAGACACCAATTTCCCTTTTTAGTGTCACAGAATGCTTGTTTGGAGCTGCCATCTCTAGTAGTTTGCCCTTTAAATCTCTACCTAATGTAACATTCTAGAGGATTACTACTCCATGCAAGCTTGTTTAAACCTTCTCTTAAAACAAGGGCCTCACCGTTTGCTAGCAGAAGACTCTAGTATTCTTCACCTCAGGACCTGCAACATTACAGAACTGTACTTACTGTAATTGTGTAACCCTTTTCTTTTCGTTGTGAGTTTGCCTTTCAAAGGTGTTTGCGGCCCAGAAGGAGCTGAGACGTTGACAAGTCTTCTCTCCTCCCTCCCAGCGTCTGTGTTAGGGGAATATAGATTACTGCCCTTTCTATACCTGCAGTTGCTAAATATTGAAGGCTGTCTTTTCTAATGTATTAGTTATTTGTGGCAAGGTTTAACAGTGTTGTAAGTTTCCATATGCTTTAAACTGTGCTAATATATTCAACTTGTTTATCCCTACCAGGTGTGTGTGTCTATTTTTGGTGATAATCCACAGCCAGGATAACAATATTTACCACATGTGTCCTTAAATGTGTTTGCAGTAATTTTATTTAACCAGGTGTGTCAGAGGGGCTGAGGTCATTGAGCCGGAGATCAGAGAATCCAAATTTGCCAAGCGGCTCCTTCGGGGGTGGCGCTACATAAGGCTTACCTATAGGTAGTGTAAATACAGTTGTGTGAAAAGTAATTGCCCCCTCCCATGCCGAATCATGAATGAACTGCCATTAACCACAATTTTTTGGAAAGCTGAGTTAAATTTCACTTGCCACACCCAGGCCCGGTTACTGCCAGACATGTTAAATCAAATAAATAGAAGCTGTCTGAAAAAGTGAAGCACGCTAACAGATCACAAAAATCCACACATCATGCCACAATCTAAAAAAATATCAAGAACAGATTAGAAACAAAGTAATGTATATGTATCGGTCTAGGAAGGGTTTCAAAGCCATTTTTTAAGGCTATCGAACTCCAGTGAACTACGGGGAGAGCCATTATCTACAAATGTAGATAACTTGGAACAGTGGGGAACCTTCCCAGGAGTGGCCGGCCTACAAAAATGACTCCAACAGCAGGACGAAGACTCATCCAGGAGGTCAGAACAACATCTAAAGAACTGCAGGCCTAACTTGCCTCAGGTAAGATCAGTGTTAATGATTCAACAATAAGAAAGAGACAGGGCAAAAATGGCATCCATGGGAGAGTTGCAAGGCCAAAGCCACTGCTGACCAAAAAGAACACAAAGGCTCATCACATATTTACCAAAAACATCTTGATTTTCCCCAAGACTTTTAGGCAAATATTCTGTGGACTGATGAGACAAAAATTTAACTGGACCAGGACGACTTACCATAATTGATGGAAACTTGAATTCTGAGCTCTACCAGAAAATCCTAAAGGGGAATGTCCGGCCATCAGTTCGTGACCTCAAGCCCAAGTGCACTTGGGTTATGCAGCAGGACAATGATCCGAAACACAACAGTAAGTCCACCTCCAAATGGTTCAAACAAAGCAAAATTTAGGTCTTGGAGTGGCCTAGTCAAAGCCCGGACTTAAATCCAGCTGAGATGCTGTATCATGACCGTACACAGGCCATTCATGCTGGAAGACCCTCCAATGTGGCTGAATTAAAGAGTGGGCCAAAATTGCTGCACAGCAATGTGAAAAACTCATTGCCAGTTATCGCAAACGCTTGATTGCAGTTGTTGCCGCCAAGGGTGGCACAACCAGTTATTAGGTTTAGGGGGCAATTACTTTTTCACATAAAGCCAGGCAGGTTTGGACAGCTTTTTTGCCTTAATAAATGAAACCATCTTTTAAAAACTGCATTTTGTATTTACTTGAGTTATCTTTGTGTAATGATAAAATTTGTTTGATGATCTGAGTCATTTAAGTGACAAATATGCAATGGCCACCCGTGCCGTTACGTCCGAACCCTGTGCCGTGAACAGCGGCTCCCACACGCATGACGGGAGTGACGTCTTTACGGCTCTAGCCAGACTGGCTCCGGCCAGTTACAGAGCCGGAGCCCGCCAATCCGGGTGAAGTTGGAAGCAGCTACAGCACTGACATCGTGGCCCTGGAACAGCTTCATTTTAAGGTAAGTTTCACATAATATGCTAGCATGCGATGCATACTAGCACATTATGGCTTTACCTTTGCAGGGAAAAAAAAAGGCATACAATCGCTTTAATGCACAGATCTCAATGGACCTTCAAGAGTAAACTTAAAGTGATTGTAAACATGTTATAGTTACCTGCCTTGTGCAGTGGATTTGCACAGAGCAGCCAGGATCCTCCTCTTCTCGGGTCACTCTTTGGTGCTCCTGGCCCCTCCCTCCTGTTGAGTGCCCCCACAGCAAGCAGCTCGCTATGGGCACCCAAGCTGAGCTGCAGCTCCATGTGTCCATTCAAACACGGAACTGCCGTTTGCCCCCCCTCTTCTAATTGGCTAACTGACTTTGATTGACTGCAGCAGGAGCCAATGACTCCGCTGCTGTGTCTCAGCCAATCAGGAAGGAGAGACCAGGATGGCCAAGGGACTTGTGGACATCGCTGGACAGAGATGGGGCTCCGGTAAGTATTAGGGGGGCTGCTACACACAGAAGGCTTTTTATCTTAATGCATACAATGCATTAAGATAAAAATACTTCTGCCTTTACAACCCCTTTAACTGCTTGACAGCCAGTCTACTTAAAGCTACCATTATTAAACATTTCGACCTACACATACTTTCTGCACAGTTCTGTTAGTTTATACACATAAATATGATTCAGTGTTGGTAGAAAGACAAGTGAGGTAATGCTGCTAGTCAACCAATTGCAGTACAGATGATCCCCAATCGACAGAATGATCATTAAACATCAAAAGGGACAATCTAATGCCCCGTACACACGATCGGACAACAAAATCCATGTTTTTTTTTCCGACGGATATTGGCTCAAACTTGTCTTGCATACACACGGTCACACAAATCTTGTCAGAAATTCCGAACGTCAAGAATGCGGTGACGTACAACACTTACGACGAGCCGAGAAAAAAGTTCAATAGCCAGTTCGGCTCTTCTGCTTGATTTCGAGCATGCGTGGAACTTTGTGCGTCGGAATTGTGTACACACGATCGGAATTTACAACAACGGATTTTGTTGTTGGAAAATTTGAGATCAAGATCTCAAATTTTGTGTGGCGGAAATTCCGATGGAAAATGTCCGATGGAGCTTACGCACGGTCGGAATTTCCGACAACAAGCTCCCATCGAACATTTTCCGGCGGAAAATCTGACCGTGTGTACGGGGCATAAGTCTTTAAAGATCATCTGACATCTGCAAGCACCAAAGGCATAAGGGATGGGGATATGTCATACTTTTTACAGCACAGCAGGTTGCAATATAAACCAATAACTTATGCCACATACACACGGTCGGACTTCCCGGCAGGAAAAGTGAGACGGAATCTTTTCAGCGGACATTCTGATCGTGTGTGGGCCTCATCTGACTTTTTTTTCAAAAATTCTGACAGGCCTAGAAATAGAACATCTTTCAAATCTTCCTGATGGAATCAGTTCCTATTGGGAAAACCGGTCGTCTGTATGCTGTTCCGACGGACCAAAAACGACGCATGCTCTGAAGCAAGTACGAGACGGCAACTATTGGCTACTTGCTATTAAACTTCCTTTTCTACGCGTTCTAGACAGTCGGACTTTGGTGTGATCGTGTGTATGCAAGACAGTTTCAGCGGAACTTCATCGGAACCTCGTCAGAAAAACCTTCAGAGTTCATTCCGACGGAAAAAACGGTCGTGTGTACGAGCAGGGGCGTTGCTAGGTGGCAAAAAGACCAGGGGCTTCAGCCCGAAGTCCAAGGCCGGACTCGGGGGGGGGGGGGGGTGTTGTACACGTGATGCAGGCTTTTTTTTTTGGCTGGGCCGTGACTTACCTGACCTACATACACTGACGGTAGTGAACACTGACCTTTACATTCACTGACCTACCTACACTGACCGTAGTGACCTACCTACACTGACATTTACCTACACTGACATTTACCTACACTAACCTACCTACACTGACCTACCTACACTGACCTACCTACACTGACATTTACCTACAATGACCTACCTACACTGACCTACCTACACTGACCTACCTACACTGACATTTACATTCACTGACCTACCTACACTGACCGTAGTGACCTACCTGCACTGACCTACCTACACTGACATTTACCTACACTGACATTTACATTCACTGAAATTTACATTCACTGAAATTTACATTCACTGACCTACCTACACTGACCGTAGTGACCTACCTACACTGACCTACCTACACTGACATTTACCTACACTGACCGTAGTGACCTACCTACACTGACATTTACATACACTGACATTTACCTACACTGACATTTACATACACTGACCATAGTGACCTACCTGCACTGATATTTACCTACACTGACATTTACATACACTGACATTTACATACACTGATCTACCTACACTGACATTTACCTACACTGACCAGCCTGACCCACATACACTGTCTGACCTACCTCAGCTCAGCCGTGGTGTGCGGTGTCACAGCAGCCAGGCAGTCAGAGGACGAGGAGGAGCCGAGGAGGAGAGGAGAGCGGGCCGCCCGAGCGCTGAGCGGGGATCTTACAGTGGCGCGGCGGCCGCATTGAAATTCCCGCCTTCTGGAGCCTGCAGCGCCTATGATGGACGTCACACGTCCCGCGGTCCGAGCATTGGACCAGGGGGACGTCCATCATAGGCGTTGCAGGCTCCAGAAGGCGGGACCTGCTACGGCACTCGGCCAAACTCGGCCAAATTCGCCGGCGCTCGGGATCAGATCGGTCCTGGCGCTCGCCGCTCGGGGCTTGTAATGAAGAGCTGCATGCCTGAGGCTCGGGGCTTTTCGGGGGCACATTCGGGGCTTCAGCCACGGCTAGCCACCCCCTCCCGACGCCCCTGTGTACGAGGCATTATAGTGTAGTAAAGAGAACCTAATGAAATGTCCATTGTGACATTTCATTAAAGTTCCAACAAAAAATTAAAAAAGTAAACAGTCCACTGTGCCAGGACAGGCACATCAGCACTGTTTCTTCCTAGTGCACACCAACAGTTGTATGATCAACAAAGTTGATAGTGTGAATGAGCCCACAATGTTGCACTCTAATTACTGGGGGAAGGGAGATTGAGGAAATTCTTCACTTGCGTGCAACAGACTGATGACATCGTCTCAGCTTAGGCAAAGTCGGCTTGTTGGAGCTCAAGGTCTTCATGAATGGTGGAGCTGTTCTGGAAAATTATATTGTTTCTGTATATTGTGATGTCAAGAAGTTATGCAAAGTTTCTAATGTTACTGAAAAACTGATTTTGCGCACATCTATTCCTTGACTTACCATCATTATTAAAGAATATTTTTTGTCAGTAAATCACAAACAATAAAAGCAAAATTATAGACGACCTATACCATTTGAATAATTTTAACTGCGTTACGTGGGTTACCATAAAACCCAGCAGAGCACAACTTAGAACAGAACAACACACTTTGTCCCAACTTTCTTTGACTTTCATCTAAATAGAAATATAAGTGGATGATGCTGAAGCGTAGGAGAGCATTTCAAAGGCTTTTAACATAACAGCTGGTGGAATAGAGTGTGCTCTCTAACAGATAAACTTTAATCTAAAGATTAGGATTGTTTTGCTGGGCTCTGCTCTTTTCTCCTCCATCATCTCTACTCTAATACTGTGAGTAATTACAACAAGTGGTAGCATTTTCATGTGAGCACTGTTCAAATTAAAAAAAAAAAAAAAAATCACTTTAGAGGAATTGCAGACTTGCTGAACACAATGCACCATAGAGAACTGCAATAGATGCATGAATCTGTGTCCTGTTAGGGTTCTTCTTGGTGCTTGAAACTCCAGACAAAATATTTGGAGTGGTGATTTAGAGTCAGATTTTTATTGCTTTGTGCTTACAGGAGACTTCCCAGAGTGTGTCTGTGTCACTCTTTATGAATTCCAAGGAATATGTTTTCATCCGTTACAAAATATGTTAAATCGTGAATAGTATAAAAAAACATAAATTCTATCTTTGAATATCTATACACAATGGTTACCTGGTTGTCTTTTCAAATGTAGTCCTTTGAAAGTTCAAAAGTGCATTTAAAGCCCAAAAAAATTTGCTTAGACATACTTTAAGAAAGTTGAGAAACCCTTACATAGAAATATCACAAAACTGTGCAAGTTCTATGTAGTCAGGTCCCCGCTGCACCCACAGTCCTATCACTACTGCACCTACAATCTAAGCTCTTGCTGCACCCCAGCCTGGTTTCTGCTGCATTTGCAGCCTCCATTTTTCCTCAGACACAACCACGGTCTAATGCCGCGTACACGCGGTCGGACTTGAAAAAGGGACAAGCTTCATCTGCATTTCCGACGGAAAAATTTAGAGCATGTTCTCTATCTAGGTCCGTCGGAAATGGTGAAAGAAAAAGTCCGATGGGGCATACACACAGTCAGATCATCCGACCAAAAGCTCCCATTGGACTTTTTCTCTCGGAAATTCCGACCGTGTGTACGCGGCATAAGTCTCCTTCTATCTGCACCCGCAGCCTCCACTACATCCAGTCTGAACTTCTGCTGTTTCATCTCACTACCTCCATCCTCACTCCTGCCTCCAGCTCCCCATCATGCTTCTCTTTCTCACTGTATCTTCTTGGCCTTTTGGCTAAGAACAAGCATAGTATCTGTTCTTATCAGTGTCCAGTAGGAGTGCTCCACCATCATTCTGGCCTTATGACTGGGATGGCTGGCTGTTTAGTGCCCCTACTGGTATGATGGGGTCCTGAGGGATCTTCCTGTAGGAACAGAAACCACTAGGGGCGGCCCATCCATTAAGGGCGCATGGGCGCCGCCCCCCCCCCCCCCCCATCCATGCGTCCGGCCCCTTGCAGGACACCGGTTGCATGGATTCCAATGGGGGGGGGGGTTTAGAAGCACCTGATTAGAGCCAGAGGCTCTGAACCGAGCCAGCTCAGGTGTGTTACAATAGTGAATGAATATTCGCTATTGTAACACTGATCCTCCTTCTGACGGATTGGCTGAAAGGACAGGCAATCCTACTGGATGCCTAGGAGGAGGGGAGGAGACACACGGCGGAGGAGGAGACACACAGCCGTGATGGATGAGAGGACACAGGAGCTGCCATCCGCTGCCCATCACCCACCACCTTCCAGCTAGATGGGGTGAAGTGGGGAACCAGAGTAATTACTTGGTGGAATGCTGTGCTGGAAAGGGCAGAGAGCCCATGGTGACAAGAATCACCTGTAAATGGTGTACAGGGGTTGCTGGGATAGCACTATAGTTGTGGGACCCCACTGTGTGAAACAGCACTAGGACACATCACCAAAGATTTTTTCTGCACCACACCTCATGGACTGGGCCTTTTGACCGAAACTGGAGGTTTTTTGTTACAGGCAGCAAGGCCTAGCTTTAGCTATTGCATTGGCACATATTTTTTTTTTCTTATTTATTTGTATGACACTTTGGACTTGTATGTGTGTTTTTTCATTTGGGCTGTAGGGTGCTGGTCTTCGCGCCTACCCTGAAGTCTAGGGGGAGGATGTGTGGATTCCTTCCTCCCCTGTCTTGGTTGGTCTCTCTTTGGAAGAGCCCCTCAGCTAGTACCTCTTGGCTAGGCAGACCTAAGTGTGCCTTGCCTCCTATCAGGGGTCTTGCTCCTTGCTTCGTCTTTGGGAGGGGACCGTATGACACACCCTAAGTGCACTTTTGAGGAGGGAGCGGGGGACGGGGCTGAGTCATGTTGTGTGTGTCTATCGATGCACACAACCCAGTTCGAGAGTGAGCCCACTTGAGTGCCCCCATTTTTATTTAACCATACAGGATTTATATAGCGCCTACAGTTTGCACAGCGCTTTACAAATTGAAGGCAGACATTACAGTTACAACACAATTTGGTACAAGAGGAATCAGAGGGCCCTGCTCGTTAGACTTACAATCTAAGAGGGAGGGTCAATTGATACAGAAGGTAATAGCTGTAGGGGTTGAGCTGATTGAGAAAGTAAAAAACAGTGTATTATTTAGAAGCTGGATTCTTTAAAGAGAAGGGTTTTCAGGGATCGTCTAAAAGATGGATAGATTAGGAGACAGTCAGACAGATTTGGGTAGGGAGTTCCAAAGGATGGGAGAAGCTCAGGAGAAATCCTAGAGGCGAGCATGGGAGGAGGTGACAAGAGAGCTAGAGAGCAGGAGGTCTTGGGAGGACCGAAGAGAGCGGCTTGGTTGGTATTTTGGGACTAGGTGAGTGATGTAGCTGGGAACAGAGTTGTGGATGCTTGGGGTGCAGGCAGAAGAGGAGGAGCCGAAAGCATCGGTGGGCAACCCCAAAAGAGGAGGGTCAGGGTCATTCTGTGCAATACCATTGAACAGAGCAGGTAAATATAGCATGTTTATTTAGAAAAAACAACCTAAGCCTTTAAATTCGAGCTGTTTGGTCTAATTTTGGTTCCCTCTTCCTTAAAGTGGAAGTAAACCCATTGATCTAACAGTTTAAAAAAACAGTTACCTTTCCGGCACGTGTCGGGAATGTAACTGTCACATTGGTTGTATCCTCAACCAAGATATCCTCTCAATTAATACCAGCGGTTTTAATCCTCCCCTACTCCATCCAAAATTATAGAAAAAAAGTTTTAGCTTTATATATAATTTATTAGATACTCTAATTTAATGGTGAAAGAATGAATAGATGGGATAGCTGCAACTTTTCTTAAGCCAAAGATATCGAGGATCTGAGAGTCATCCAGAAAAGGCTTTTCTGGCTATTAAATTTAAAAAGCAGATGCAACACACTATCAACTCTCAGGTGTAGCTTTTAGTTTTTACGTTTACAAAGACTAAAGCCTCATACACACGATCGGATTGTTGGCTAACAAAACTGTGGACTTTTGTTCGAAAGGCGTTGGCCCAAACTTGTCTTGCATACACACGGCACACAATTGTCGGCCAACAAACACGAACGTAGTGACGTACTACGTTGTTTTTCAGCTCTTTAGCGCCACCCTTTGGACTCCTTCTGCTAATTTCTTGTTAGTAGAAGTTTGGAGAGTGTTACATAGTTACATAGTTACATAGTAGGTGAGGTTGAAAAAAGACACAAGTCCATCAAGTCCAACCTATGAGTGTTGATTCGTGCTTTTCATTTCACACTTTTCATTTCATGCTTTTCAGTTTGTTTCTGAATGGTTGTTCCAGACATGTTGCGGAATCGAATTGCGGAGGAGATCACGTGTTATTTATTATTGGCCTTGGAGTTATTGCTTTGACCCAAGTCCAGTCCACGAACAGAAGGAGGAGGATTTCTTGGACCAAAAATTGGTTGCTTTATTAATTGTGACCAATTATGTCAAATGCCTTTGCTGCGGAGCTCCAGGAGAATAATCCAGATGTTTTTCGGAATTATCTCCGGATAACGGACCCCTGCTTTCATCAACACTTGGCATTGTTGACCCCCTATATTAAGAAGCAGGACACATGTATGAGACTTTTATTTTATTTTTGGGTTGCATAATAATTATTTGATTTGGTATATTTTCTATATTTTTGGATGCATAGAATGCACTTTCTGGTTAAGTTCTATTGGCAGATAGCATGTCTAATTTTATTTGTTTTCTTTTTTTAATGTACAATAAAAAAATTGTGGAGAATAATATTTGGCTATGTGTTTTACTTCAAATGACAGTTTGGGAGTAGGCAGTTACATTTAAAAAAATACAATGTAAAATTAACAAGGGACACCAACATAGTTGTATCTTTGATCTTAAAAACTACGGAATAATGGTGTTGTGATAACTTGCCCAAATAGAATTCGTTTGCCATAACTCCATCAGTATCACCAGCAAAGCAGCTTCATTATTATCCCATTAAAGAAGAAGAGAATTGTACGCTGCATTTCGAGATTTCATAATTTGCCACGTCATGAATGTTAATTCTCCATTACGAACGCTAGTTTACAAGACCGACCGCTTCTGGCTCGTCCTTGCTTCCGAGCATGCGCATTTGTACTTTGGACTTTTGTCCGATGGACTTGTGTACGCACGCTCTGAAAATTCGACAACAGACATTTGTCCGTGGAAAATTTTAAAACCTGCCATCCAACATTTGCCCGCGGAAAATCCGCCAACATTTGTCCGGTCGGATTTTCCGCTAACAGCCTGTCATCACACAATTCCTGTCGGAAAATCCGATCGTGTATACGAGGCTTTAGGCTCCATCCACATCTAGGCATTTTTCTGCTCTAAGCCTCAGACTCTAAAAATGCCCAACAAGACTAATCCCATTCCTTTCAATGGTCCCTGTTCACATCTCAGCGTTATGTGACTAAAAGCAAAACGCCCGTCGCTCAAAAAATGACATGAGCTTCCTTTTTGGCAGATTACAGGCATTTAAATTCTTTTACAATGGTGACCTTTTGAACTTCAAAATGCCTGTACAAAAACGCTGCATAACCTCCGCAAAAAAGCCTGAAAAAACGCCTGTAAAATGCCTACATGTGAACGGAGCCTTAGAAATGTGCTCTAAATCTGGAAGAGAGGATAACCAAGTGTAACTGTGAAAAACAGCCCAAAAACTGCGGTGGAAATGACATAGATTTGTTTATAAAAGATATAGAATGTATGTGAACAGACTGAAAGTAAGGAAAATTTATGAAGATCTGACAGGGGATGGTCCAATTATCTTATCAAGAAGTCATGGATGACTAATTAGCTCAGTGATATTTATTCCATTTGGACAATCTCTAAAGTGAGATATACCGGGAATCATTCATCTCCTTTATCAGGCAACCACAATTCTCAAGAAATAGAAATAAAATAAAAAAGGAAAATAAACTTTTTGCTATCTTACTTGAGTACTTGATTTACACATGTAGCACACTCCTCGTTAGGTCGCTAGGATTTTAGGCAAATGTATTTATTTTTGGCTCCTCTGTAATCAGTGGAGCAGTTGTTCATTACTTTGGGCTGTTCCTTGTTTCACAGGCCGCGGGTTTGATTATTTCCCCCTGCATTCTAGGCTTTTCTAAAATATAGTGGTCTAGAAAGTCAAATAAGCAGTCTGAGGACCAGTTTACATCATAGAAACGCAGTTTGGATGCTTTCCAGATGCTGTTCTACATGCGCACATTTTGTTTTTGTTCCAGTGCATTTATGATGCGTTTTTGGTGCGTTTTTGATGCAGTCCAGTGCATTTTCCCCCCTTTTTTTCTTAACCTAAAATAAGGACATGTGCATCCCAGTGTGTTTTTGGTTCGTTTAGGTGCATTCTGGTGCGTTTTTGATGCCTTTTACCGTTTTCCAGTACAGTCCAGTGCAGGAAAAATGCAGCATGTTTTACTTTTTTTTCTGCAACTGGAACGCACTGGAAATGCAAGTACTGTGAACTATGCCATTGAAAACCATATAACCTACTTTCTATGCGTTTTTGATGCAGAAGAAACACACTGGACTGCATATGGTATAAACTGGCCCTGAATATTTATGGGACTTTAGTCAATCCCTGGGAGGTGTGCCCAGTAGGTGGCCAAAGAGCACATAAATAGTCTGAGGCATGGAGCAGCCAGGTTCTTATCTTACTGGAGGAGTCCCCAGCCTGAGGGGCTCTGCCTCTCTGGGCAGACTGCTGGGGTTGCTACATGTTCATTGAGGTCAGAGCTGTCTCCTAGCTGGGGGGAGTCTTACTTCCAAAATCCTTCTTTAACCAGTTCCATACCAGGCCATAGTATATGACGCCGGCAGGAACACCCTCCTATTCTGGGTGGATATCATCCTCGGGACACAGCCCATCCCAGATCAGTGTAAAGAGCCAATATAAATGGCTCTTTACCACGTGATCGGCTGTGTCCATTTACGACCAGTCACATGCACTGTCCTCGTGCACGGCGCTCATGCGCTCCCCTAGGGGCACGCAGAGCAGTGATCGGGGAGGAGGCTTGTCTTTGTCTTGTCTTTACCACGTGATCGGCTGTGTCCAATCACAGCCAGTCACAGAATGTAAACAAACCGCGGTAAGGAATTGTTACCGGGTTCCCCTCCTCACACACCGATCATGTGTGAGGAGGAGCTTGTTACCGCTTACAGTGTACACCAATCACACTGATTGCCCCCCCCAATAAAGAGGACCTGTCACCAGCCCATCAAAGTACCCGTCACCAGCTAATCTGAGTACCTGAGTACCTGTCACCAGCCCATCAGAGTACCTGAGTACCTGTCACCAGCCCATCAGAGTACCCAAGTACCTGTCACCAGCAGCTGAAAGCCAGCAGGAGGGAGGGGGGGGGCCGGCTTTCAGCTGCTGGAGGGACGCACACACACACACACAGTTCATCATTCTGTAATTGTCCTCCCATCCCGCCGCACCGATCCCCCTGCTGTCCGGTACCTCCCTATTGGAGGGCCTTTGTTCTTCTGCTATTATTCAATACATCCCATAAGTATCCTATATCCTTCTACACCCCCTCCATGTTCTACCGCAATAAAAATCATAAAAAGACTTCCCCTCTAGATTGATTAATGAGCCAAAGTGAGTGAACTGTTGCTGTGTGCCTGGCTGCCTCTGCATTAACCTTGGGAAAGAACCAGTTAAATTACTGAGGCTCCTATGGGAATAGCACTACATATGCAATAATTCAGAATCAGTTATTTTATAAATAAGCATTACTATACTTTTACTATCCATGCTCAAAATCTATATTATCAGCCCGGTCCCCTAGTGATCAGTATTTCTGCTATACTGTAGAACAATGCATGGCAAATATTTTTGTGCTTTACTTGCTAAGGCTTTCTTGTCTAGACAAAGAACCATTTCCATTTACTCAGTTATCTATTTCAGCACTGTAGACTTATCTAATGCAAACTTGATCCTCTTGATAAATATAAGTTTTGCTCTATGTAGAATACAGCTTTGCATATTTCCATCACTCTACTGTAACACTACTGTGAATCATTAGTGTTTATTTTTTCTGTGTGCTGTTGGGTGATCAGCTCAGACAGACTTGCATCTCTTCTGCCTACCTTCTAGAGAGATAGTTTAACATGCACCTAACTTACCAATATGTATTTAGTCTCTAAATATAGTTATCAAGTGTTCAAAAAAACCCAAAGCTTCTTGGGTAGATTTTCCTAATGACAAAGTTCTCAAGCAGCCAAAATAAGCATTGGCTAAGGCTCCATATTAAAGCCCATATCTAGGCAAAATGTAACCCCCTTCGCACCCCTTCTAACCCATTTAGAAGTTTTTTGTCTTACCTTGTCAAACATATCATACTCCTCTAGGTCTGCCTTTGGAGTCTCCCATTGGCACTGTTTCCGGGTGCAGTAATCTAGCACTGCCGACGTGCCCCCACATTGGCCAATCCCTGGCAGTTCCCTCCAGCTCATGGTGTCATCTACAGACTCTCTTCTGGATATTGAGAAGGCCCCGAAGCTGGACGTCTGTGCAGGCAGTGTGAAACTGTCACTCTCTGTGGGGACAATCATTGTGGAGCAGTCTCTAAGAGAGAGACTGCATGATTGCCCCCAGAGAGACTGAGGAAAAGAGCTTGCCCCTTCCCCACACCCAGAACACAGACCAATGAGACTGCAGGAAGATGAAGACTAAAGACTGTGCTGTCACTGCCGCCACACTAAGCGCTACCTGTGGAGTCTGGAGCTTCTCTGGTGAGTGAGCACCACACCACTGGGCAAGCCAAGCAAGCAGAGTACCCGAGAGTCACAGTGAAGCTAAACACGCAAGTCCTGCTGTGTCTCCAGCATGACCACCAGATTTACCAGGGTGCAGGCTCTGCCTGTGTCGATTGCGGGTAGTGAGAAAAGCACACGTAGGTGCACGCCGGAGCACCGGCCAGATTAAGGGCATCGTGGGCCTGGTGCTGCAGTGGAGCAGGTTTAGGAGTGGCAGGGATATGAGGTAAGTAATGTCATATCCCAGCTCTCCTCTTACTGGCCACCCTCCTGTGTTTCCAGAAGCCTGTGCTGGCTTGTGCCCAGACTTGGTCACAGCCCCACTGGTATAATGCTAGGGAAGCCTGGCACATGATTTACCAAGCTTCCGTAAGAGCCATGTGTCGGTGTGTGCTCTTAGGTGAAAGTTTTCAAGCCATCAGAATACAGTGATCACTGCCGGCTGCTATAGCAGTGATCACCAAAAAAATAAATAAAGACACGCTGGTTGTACTGAAGTCAGTTGATAGATTGAATTCTGTACAACCAGTCTGCACATTGATTGATTTAAATTCTACCGGTTCAGCAGAAGTTTCAATCTGTCTATGGTGGCCTAAGTCCACCAGTCTCTAGGTTTAATAATATCCTCAAATTTTCCGAAAGGGGTGCTCCACATAGGTGTAGAAATTCACTTTGAACTCCACCTTATTTCCATAACTGAAAGCGTTTTACAGGCGTTTTAGCGCTAAACTGCCTCTCATGCGTTCTGAAAAGTCCTGCAAGCTGGACTATACACCGCTCCCAAACCGCCCTGCCCATTGAAATGAATGCAACACGGGCAGTTTTAACCCTTTCTTTGGCCGCTAGCAGGGGTTAAAAGCACCCCGCTAGTGCCGCTAAAACAACGATAAAGTGCCGCTAAAACGAGCAGCACGTTACCACTACCACCCACACCACCTCAGTGTGAAAGTACCCTTAGGTATTAGATGTGCAAACAATAAGGTGAGAGCACATCTAATACCTACAGAGAATAATGGAAATAAGGTGGAGTTCAAAGTGAACCATTACCTGCAGGGATTGGCATTTAGGGAGTCAAAACAGGCAGGGAGGAAATGTGATATCAACTCCTCACTGCCTGTCAAATGCCTCTGAAAAGAGACCTGAGCATGGATCACTTTTCAGAGGAGTGGCAGTGCCTGCTGCAAGTGAATATAAGCCTTGGAGCTGGTGTGCTGCGGTTTGGCTGCAGTGCGGGTGCACTGGCGGGTTTCACAGTCCCTCAGACTTCTCTCAGACCTCTTTTAGATTGCACATTTTTGCTGCATTGAAAGTGCACTAAAGATTCAGCATGCAGGACATTTTGCGCACTTTCAGAACATGCAGTAAAAACGTGCAACCTCTATGGGGCCAGGGGCAACATGCAGGAAGACTGCCAGTACACCAGCACTGCAGCCAAACCGCAGCATGCCAGTGTGAGCCCACATCATAACACCTAGGTGGGCAAGGTACTGCACAGGCTGCTTGGAAAAAACTGTTTAGCTGCAGAGAGGGGGAGGGAGGAGTTCATTTACTTGGACGGTCCCCGCCTTCCAGGATACTGACTGGATTCCAGCCGACTGCTCAGATTTAACTTTCCCGCCCCACACATCCTCTTCACAAGGCGGACACGGGCTGCCTGGAGTGTGGGTGGGGAAAGAGGGAGCGGGTCCAGCCTCTGCCAGCAATACGTATGGAGGAGGGGGGAGCTGGGCGGGGCTGTGCTCTGTACTGTCAGACTGTGAGCCCAGGCTGTGACAGAAGGACATCGCTGGCTCACAGTACTGGATGGAGCTGCCACAGTCGGCCAGCTCAAGAACTGCGCATGTGCGGCTCTGAGCTAGCAACACAGCGGCCTTTGTACAGCATATCAGAGCGGCCCAGGGGGCAATTGCATCCCTGCCCCCCCGCCCAGCCCACCCCTGGCCACAGACTACAGTATACCCCTAAGTATTACTCCATTTGGAGCGCCAGATAAACACTGACTATACTGCATAAGTACCCATCAGTGCAGCCTTTCAGTGCCCATCAGTGTCGCCTATCAGTGCCCATCAGTGTCGCCTATCAGTGCCCATCAATGCCACCTATGAGTGCCCATCAGTGCTGCCTATCAATGCCCATTAGTGCCGCATATTAGTGCCCATCATCAGTGCACATCGGTGCCACCTCATCAGTGCCCATCAGGGCCACCTTATCAGCGCCCATCAGTGAAGGAGAAAACTTACTTACTTACAAAATGTTATAACATAAACAAAGAAAAACTTTTTTTTTTTCAAAATTTTTGGTCTTTTTTTATTTGTTTAGCAAAAAATAAAAACCCCAGTGGTGATCAAATACCACCAAAAGAAACTCTATTTGTGGGAACAAAATGATAAAAATGTTGTTCGGGTACAGTGTTTCATGGCCGCACAATTGTCATTTAAAAAGCGAAAGCGCTGAAAGCTGAAAATTGGCCTGGGCAGGAGGGGGGGTTCCCTGTATTGAAGTGGTTAAAAAAGACACAAATCCATCTAGTTCGACCAATAGAAAAAAATAATAACAAAATAAAAAAAAATAGATTTTCAATTGGGTGGATTCCTCCTTACTTCCTGTCCTAATGACCACACAAGGTATAGAATGTTTCTATATAGGTGCAGCAATAAAAACCTGACAAAGGTGTTAACCCTTTCCCACTCTATCCAAAAATAGAAAATACTTTGTTGCCCGGAGTTCCACTGTAAGCCACTCGTGTTGATATAAATACCTATACAGAAGAAAAACCCCTTTACGCACCCCCGTGAAATAAAATAATTTTTAGAATATCTCTAAAATTCTATTAGAATCTTTGGACTTTGTGCTTTGTTCTGGAAAAGCAACACCTCAACTGTTTAGTAACCCAGATATCTGGAAATGTCTTATCCATTTAACTACCTCAGAGTCCAGTTCCAAACACTCTGACCTCTCGTCCTCTTTCCTGAGAGTCCAATAAATAAGCACATGCTTGAAAATCACTTATTTGAACTCTTTTGCACTTACTGAAAGTCAGAGTTGTGAAACTAATTTCATCGAACATCTGTTTCATTTTGAAGAGGCGGTTCTTGGGGGTTTATTTGTCAGATGATTAAAAAATACAATTGTGCTGCAACCCCCCTCCAAATGGGTCTGTTAGAGAATTCACAATATATAGACCTACAATTCACGTAAACAAGAGCAATGGAAAAGCACAAAAATAAGCCATCACAACAGGGTTTCATACTGATTTTTTTTTTTTTACTTTTGCTCAGGGCCAAAAAAACAAAAAAAAAAACTTCTATTCAAGTAAACATCAAACAACGCATAGGAATATTTTTTATCTACCACTTGCAACCACAGGAGGCTTGATCAAGGTTCTCTATCAATAACAAGTTTCATTTTGAAAAGGTGATTCAAGGGGTTTATTTGTCAGAAGATTAGAAAATACAATGCTGCTGCAGTGCATTATCCCTTCAAACGGTCTGCTGGGGAATTTAAAATATATAGACCTGCAATTTCTGTAAACAAGAAAAATGAGAAAATACAATAACCCATTACAGCAGTGTTTCATACTGATTTTCTACTTTTGTTCAGGGCCAAAAAAAAGAATCATTTTTAAAATAATTTTATATTAAGGTAAACATCAAATAATGCATATGAATCTTTAATATCTACCACTTGCAACCACAGGGGGCTTAAGAAAGATTCTCTATCATTACCAAGTTCCTGTTCCTGCAAACAAAACAAAACATAAATGGCAACCGCTTCAACCAATTGTTTTTTTTTATATACGTGGAAGCCTCACTGCTTTGGCAATAGAACTCTCATGTTGAGACATAAATAAACCGAGGACAGGTATGTCTAGAGCAGTGGTCTCCAAATGAACCAGTTGGACTGCTCTATAAGCTCAATACAGGGAATGATATACAGGAAATAGGGGGAGGGAAATATGACTTTGAACAAGCCATGTGCTTGAGGAACAAAAAAGCAACACTTGTTCTGGAGACTTCAGAGGAAACAGATGCTTTGTGCTGGACTCTAAGACAGTGGTCATCAACCTTGTCCTCAGGGCCCACTAACAGGCCAGGTTTTATGTATTACCTTGGGGAGATGCAGACTAGAATACTGCAATCACTGAGCAACAAATGATATCACCTGTGATGTATTTCAGTTATTTTGCAAACCTGGCCTGTTAGTGGGCCCTGAGGACAGGGTTGATGACCACTGCTCTAAGACACAAGGAGATGATTCCATCACCAGGAAACCCAGGTTAAAGTGGTATTAAAGATTGTAAAGGCTGTTTTTTCCTTATAAAAATAATAAACATGTTATACTTACCTGCTCTGTTGCAGTGGATTTGCACAGATCAGCCTGGATCTTCCTCTTTTCGGGTGCCTCTTCTGTGATCTTGGCCCCTCCCTCCTGTTCAGTGCCCCCACAGCAAGCAGCTCAGTTGAGTATTAGGGGGGCTGTGGGGGGAGGAGCACACAGAAAGTTTTTTACCTTCATGCATAAAATGCATAAAGGTAAACAAACCTTCAACCTTTACAACCACTTTAAGTAGCTGATTAGTATACAGTACTTATAGCATATATATTGTACATGTTTATGTAGCACCTTCCAGCTAGTGTGCTAGGTGTAAATAGGTTTGATAGTGTAGGAAAATTTGGTTTGACTGAGAGCCAGGCCTGGGCTAAATCTGGGTCAGGGTTGAGTGACTCAGGGAGACTGAATGACTCAGCAAGCAGCATCTCTGATGCCTCCCCCTGTTTTATGGAACCTCTGAGAGGCTTCCAGATGTAGTGGGCAGAAGCTAGGAGTTGCTGCTTGGCATATTTATGAGGGCCCCAGCAAATCCCCAGGTGCCCACGGGAGGACGTGCTGGAAATGTGTTAGTTATGTGACTCCAATGTTCTTCAAGTATAGGGGCTGCAAGTCTCTGCCTGGAATGGGCCATTGCTACAAATCCTTTTTAGAGTGACACAGCTGGGAACCAAGTAAGTGTGTGCTGGAGGAAAAAGTTGGAGCTGTATATAGAAGTGTCCCTGAAGCTTGTTCTGAAGTCAAATAGGCATCCCATAATTCCCAAACCCCATCCAAGTTCTATACCCTCCAATAAATAACAAAAACAAAGTACTGGAATGTTTTCTGACTCTGGGAGACTGTGGAAATTTGGGCAGGGGATCCCATTCTACTTGTGGCTCCTTCGGGGGTGCGCTACACTTTTTTGCTAGAAAGGATAATTGGCTTGTGCATATTGTAGGCATATTTTGTTATACTTTGCATGCTGTGAATTGTTTTTCCTGCAGTTGTATGTGCCGTCTTTTTTTGTTTAGTAAGGCAAATATTAATAAACTACAGTTTTAGTCGCTTCCTTGACTTTTACCGCAAAATAACCTTCAAAAGATGCAAGCAAAACAAGGCTTCATCCACACTATTGGCAAAGGCAAATTTGCTGTAGCCATGATGGTCGGCAGCAACATGTACGAACACCTCCCGCTGCCATGTTGAGTTTTAGGTGGCTGGACAGGGGGTGCTAAAATGCAGATCAACTACCCTTTTTTATTGCCCCCTGACTGGCCACCTAAAACCCAACATTGCAGCCAGAGGTGTTTGAACACATCATAGCCAAGCATCATGGATTCAGCAAATCTGAATCAGCATGTTGAGTTTGACAGACAGCACCGTCTGAAAAACCTATTGAAGTCAACGGAACTGGCTTGTATTCCCATGCACAATTCAACTGTCAAAAAAAGAAACAGGCATCCATCAGGCAGAAGTATCACCTCTTGAATGCCTGTAAACATCCTCACAGCCACCTCTATAAAGAGATCAACTGCAGATCGCTTTTCAGGGGGCTGGTTAACAATGACACTTTTGTGAAAGAGGCCTTAAGGAGGACTAGGCTACCTTCTTTTTTCTCTATTTTTCTCAGTGGTGGCAGGGGCAGACATTCCTCCCGTACTGAACGTCACTCAGTCAAGGGGTACTGTGAGCCACACCTACTGTATGTGACGGTGCACCTCCAGGACCTCAGTCTGGATTCAGAAACTGGGCAGAATGACATGAGTGTTGCTTTGCCCGAGGAGGACCAGCAGCACTGCACCAAGGAGGAAGCTAGGGAGAGTGCTGATGCTTGAAGAGGGTAAGTAAAGCTTGAGTAACTTTTTATTTTATACAGGATGGGTGGGTGGATTGAAAAAAAAAAAATACAAAAAAACTTCTTCTTTATTTATCTAATTGTATATGTCTGCCATCATATTCCTGGTATATTTAACCACTTGCCGCAAAATCACGTACCTGTACGTCATTCTACTTCAAGTGGTTGTACCAATGTCCCCCCCTCCCGTCGCCTTCAGTCAATCTGCCTGGGCTCCCCCATCCCACCAGGAGGCCCAAGCGACCAGCCGCCATGTCCGCTGGAATCGGCTTTGATCAGGTCTCGGATCTAGTAACCTGGAAGCGACGTCACAATGTCACTTTCCGGTTACTTGGCAGCCAACGGCGCCATTTTTAAAAACCCAAAGTTTTCAAAAACGCTGATCTTGTCACTTTTAAACCTTTCAAGTGCAGAGGAGGGGTTTGGGGTCCCTCCATAAAGAGTACCTATCACTGCCTATTACTGTCATAAGGGATGTTTACATTCCTTGTGACAGCAATAAAAGTGATCAGATTTTTTTTTTAAAAGGACAGTGTGAAAATAGGAAAAATAAAATAAATAGGAAAACATTTTTTTTTAAAGCGCCACATCCCTCTGAGCTTGTGCGCCAAAGTAAACGCATATGTTAGTCACACCCGCAAATGTAAACAGTGTTCAAACCACACATGTGAGGTATCGCCGCGATAAATTTAGCACATATAATTTATAATGCTAAAGGGATTACTGTTAAAAATGTTTAAATCGACACCTATGGAGATTTTTAAGAACCGTAGTTTGTCGCCAATGTCGCCATTCCACGAGTGTGTGCAATGTCAAAGCATGTGAAATTGCACACACTAATCTTTCACATTATACAAAAAAATTGGGCTGACTTTACTGTTTAGTTAATTTTTAAAGTGTATTTTTTGCCAAAAAGTTGCGTTTGAAAGACCGCTGCGCAAATACAGTGTGACATAAAATATTGCAAAGACCGCCATTTTATTCTCTAGGGTCGCTGCTAAAAAAAAATATATAATATTTGGGGGTTTCAAGTATTTTTCTAGCAAAAAAAAATTACAAATTTTAACTTGTAAGCAACAAATGTCAGAAATAGGCCTGATCTTCAAGTGGTTAATTCAAAAAAATGTTCCCTGCATGACAGATATAGCAAAACTAATAATGCCATTGAATGTTTCATCCTGTAGCTCTGTTCTTGCTGCAGCTGATCTCCACTGTCACACTGCCCCCCAGAGGTGCAGTATATTTAGTACAGGCCCACATAGACAAAGATGCTAAGCCTCTTTTTCTAAATGAGTTTGTTGGGAAGGGGAAGTCTAGTGTTTCTGTATCCTAACTATATCATCCAACTGCATCCAACAGACTGTCGGTGATAACTAACCCTAGATGTAAAGAAACATAGTCACAAAAATAAAATAAAGCTACTATCAAATGTAAAGCAATGGCAAATAGATATGAATCTGCAACATTTATTGTCTAGCTAGAATGTAGAAAAGTTTGGGCAAGGATCAAAGAATTGCCAGAGCTTCAACCACCACAATGCCCTGGCATTCTAGTATAATGATGATGACTGCTGCAGGTATGCATTTATCTGTGCTGCTTTAAAAGTGAGACCAATATATTACTTGTGTATATACTGTATTGGTTTGGATCCATGGATGCTCCTCCTCTGGACCTACGTCCCCTGCCCTTCTCCCCCCCCCACCCTTTTACACTCCTCACCCTACCTTTACCCCCACTTATGTCCTCTGTCTCGCATTTGCTTCTACCTATTTTCTTCCCCATGTCTTACCTTCCTTGTTTTTACCTCTATAGTTTACCATTGCTACCAATGCGGAGAATGTTGGTATACTTACTATGTCTCCGGCCTTCCACCTTATCTTCCAATCCCTCCTTAAAGCGATATTAAAGGTTCAGATTTAAAAAAATAAAAAAAAAATAACAAACATGTCAGTTACCTGCTCTGTGCACTGGTTTTGCACAGTGAAGCCCTGATCCTCTTCTTCTTGGGTACCCCATTGGTGCTCCTGACTTCTCCCCCTTGGCCAATGCCCCAATAGCAAGCCGCTTGCTATGGGGCATTGGTGCGTGCTCGCTCCTGAGCCCAGCTCTATGCATCCATAAGACACACAGAGCCGCGGCTTGGCCCTGCCCCCCCCCACTCTTTCCTCATTGACTAATTGGCTGTGATTGACAACAGTGGGAGCCAATGGCTCCTGCTGCTGTCTCAGCCAATGAGGAAAAGGAGACAGCCGAGTGACTTGCTGGATCGAGAGGGGCTTAGGTGAGTATAAGGGAGGGGCTGTAGGTGGAGCAGCACACAGAAGGTTGTTTTACGTTCATGTATAAAATGCATGAAGGTATAAAACTTTCAGCCTTTACAATCACTTTAATCTAGACAAACACTATTTTTGCTTTCCCTCCTAGTGCAAGGCTCTGATAGGGTGCCTACTAGGATTAGGATAGTTTGTTTTTCCTCCATTATCTGGAGTCATAGAGGTCGATTCACTAAAACTGTAGAGTGCAAAATCTGGTGCAGCTGTGCATAGTAGCCAATCAGCTTCTAACTTCAGCTTGTTAAATTAAGGCTGGCCATACATTATACCAACGGTCACCAACCAGTGGTCCGTGGGCCATCAATACTGTCATTGCACTTTGATACCCAATGCTTCCTCTGTAGTTCTGGCTCCTGTGAACTCAGAGGGAGTAGTGCAGAGAGCTGAAGGTGAAAAAGGACTTCCAATGGAAGCGCTGATCACAGACTGTGGGAGAGAGCACAGAATATATGGAAGGTCTTATTTCTGGATATATTGCACAACGCACTTTATGTTTATATGCCAATGTTACTATTCATTTGTGTTGACGATTTGCTACACATAGCACTGCACTTTTTACCTGTAGATCCAATGATGAGTCTATGTAAGGAAGCAGTGTGATGCAGATTGCAGGGGGGGGGGCTAGAGGCCAGAGGGGACAGAGAGTCGGAGCATTGTGTGCATAAGGCAGCAGTGTAATCCAGGGGGAGGGTGGCAGAGAGCCGGAGCATTGTGTTTGTAAGGCATGTCAAATTCATGGTAGTGGTTAGTCATATTAATGTGAGTTTAGTGGTCAGTGAGGTCCAAAAGGTTGGCGACCACGCCATTATACAATTTTCCTTTAGATTTACCTAAACCATATAATATGAGGTTAAACTAAAACACTTTCAATTTATATGCAATCAGGCAGGCCCTTGCACTACATAGTTGAAGGTAAATCTAAAGGAAATTGACTAAGAAAATTGTATAATGTGTGGCCAGCTTAAGCTTTGACAAATAAAAAGCCTGGAAGCCGATTAGTTTCTATGCAGAGCTGCACCAGATTTTGCACTTCACAGTTTTAGTAAATCAACCCCCATAGTTTTAAAAATAGAAGATGTAAATGGTATCCGATATTGTTGCACTGTACTTGTGCCTTCCCCCTAAATTAAATAAAGTATATATATATATATATATATATATATATATATATATATATATATATATATGATAAATAGATAGGTATTCTGCATATCTATCTGGTTTTTTTTTTTTGCAGTTCAGTGACCATAGCTTGTTTGTCAATCTACTCCACTGAAACTGTAGAAATGTGGTTATATTTATAGTACTAGGAATACATATAAATATTAATTTATTTTTGCCCTTACAGTAGCATATTGTCAAAAAAGCATCACATTGTTCAGCCAGGGTTTACAGAGAGAGAGGAAGAGAGAGCACATATAAATGTATCCCTGAAATACCACAGAAAATGTTTTTTTTTTTCAATTCAGTAAAATGGAAAAAAATGTGCAGCTTCTGTTCACTATAAAAGCAGTTAAAGGGTAAGTTCACTTAAACCTGTGTTTTGGGTGGACAAGTTGATAACATGTATTCTATATAAAAAACAGAACACCACACACTTCCCAATGCATTCCTTGAAGTGTTTTATTTTGAACATGAACAGTATCTTTACCCTTCCTTGGCTAACTTCTACTAAGTATTGTGAAATATGGAACATCCATAAAGTGTGGGTGACATTTTTGGTTGAGCAAGAAAAATTATGATTGTATTGGATGATTTCAGCTGAAGCTGCTGCAAACTAAATTCAGGAATGTCCACTCCAAAGACCATTCATTTTAATAACATCCTTCTCAAATATTATATGTGCAGTTTATATATTATTTATGCAGGGTATTTACCTCTAAAAGCCTTCCTTGCATAGACAGGTGTAGCCCTTCTCAGTTCCTGGAGCCACAGAGCCCAAGCATCATCAGGCCTGAACCATGGCCTGGGCTGAATATTCCCCACTGGTGATGAACAGCTCAAGAAGAGGAAGGGTGTGATTGACTTTAATGGCCACCAGGGATCTTAATCCCACCCTTAAGTGGAGGAAAGACACGTGTGCGCTAAAGGAGGAACAACCAGGACATGAGTAGGCTGCTGTGGGGTAAGAGACTCACTGCGCAGAGAGAAGGTGAGAGTTTGGAGTCACTCAGCCCCATGTAGCCCTTCGGTGAAAGACCTGCTGCAAAGAATACCTGGGAAGAGGATCTACCAGACACACTGCAGCTTAACCTTCATTCATCTCTATCTGGCCTGCAAGAAGGGTTGACAGGACTCAGGTGAACCAACAACAGACATGGGATTGGTGAGAGACCTTCTGGCTACCTTTATGTGTACTGAATTCTGCCTATAAAGATTTGAGGGCACTATTGCTTGGTGTACCCGTGGTTGGCATCATCACTCTGTTGCTAATAGTTGGATTGGGACTCTTAGAAAAGATACACTTACCTTTTGTTGATTACAAATACCTAAAAATGAAGGTTGAGAACTCCACTGTGGAATTTAAAGTGTCCCACCACCAGTACACTCTGATAATTTACCCACTCGTCAGTGGTTAGTCAGAGCTGTTCTGCAATTGCAGCGAAATGGCTAAATCAAGCTTCGAACAATTAAAGTGGTTGTAAAGGCAGAAAGTTTTTTTTTTATCTTACTGCATTCTTTGCATTAAGATAAAAAGCCTTCTGCATGCAGCATCCCCCGCAGCCCTCTAAATACACACCTGAGCCCGATCCATCGATTTGCATGACAGCCAAGGCTTTCTCTGCTCTCTCGCTCCTCATTGGCTTCCACTGCTGTCAATCAGAGCCTATGAGGAGTAAGTGGGGGGCGGAGTCTTATGGACACACAGAGTAGGTCTCGGGAGCAAGCTTGCACATGTTCCCAATAGCGAGCGGCTTGCTATGGGGGCACTTGGTGGGAAGATGGAGCCAGGAGCACCGGCGGGGGACCTGAGAAGAGGAAGATTGGGGCTTCTCTGTGAAAAACCATTGCACAGAGCAGGTAAGTATAGCATGTTTGTTATTTTAGAAAAAGAAAAAAAGAAAACCTGAAACTTTAAAATCATTTTAAGACTATGATTAAGAAGGACAGCACAAATGGTGTAGGAAAAGGACAGATCCCCAATTACTTAGACCAGTGGTCTCCAAACAGTGGCCCGGTGCTTGTTTTTATCCAGCCCTTGGGGGACTATTTCATCCACTGATAACAAAAATAGGCCATAATTCCCCCCACTGACACCAATAAAGGGGCACAGTTCCTCCCAATGACACCAATGATGGGGCACAATTCCTTCCAATGACTCCAACATTGAGGTCCAATGACACCAATGATACGGTACAGTTCCTTCCAATGACACCAACAATGGGGGACAATTCCTTCCAATGACACCAACATTGGGGTCCAATGATACCAATGATAGCGTACAATTCCTTCCAATGACACCAACAATGGGGGACAATTCCTTCCAATGACACCAACATTGGGGTCCAATGACACCAATGATGGGGCACAATTCCTTCCAATGACACCAACAATGGGGGACAATTTTTTCCAATGACACCAACATTGGGGTCCAATGACACCAATGATAGGGTACAAGTCCTCCCAATGACACCAAAGATGGGGCATTATTTTTTCCAACTGACGCTGCATCCTTTTAAACTCCCAATGGCCACAGTCCGGCCCCCCTAAAATCGGAAGGACCATAAACTGGCTCTTTGATTATACAGTTTGGTGACCCCTGATTTAGACCATAAAGTAAAAATATGTAAAAATGTTTGGTTAAGTGTTTTTATTTACCATTATTTCTCCTTTAGTCCCGGTTCACACTTTTGCGATGCGAGAACCAGCGCGTTTCCTGTGCGGGATCCCGCATCGCATCTCACTCGAGTTCACACTGCTCTCTGCGAACTGCTGCGGGGTGTCAATGTAAAGTTAAGGACACCTCCAAATCAGTTTGCAGATCGCAGTACGAACTGTGGAATCGGCCAGGAATTGGATCGCATAGGTGTGAACACTCATGCGATCTGATTCCAGTGTGGACCAAAAAAAGGGTCCTGCACCATTTTGGTGCGAATGTAATGGGATTTCAGCCATACAGTTTGTATGGCTGAATTAGCATCGCACAGACATCGCATTTGATCTGCACAGCAATGTGGTACGAATCACACGCGATGTCTGGCATCACACTAGTGTGAACCCCGCCTTATACTGGATTATTACAATAACAAGTGCAATCATTTAGAGTTTGGATGAAAGGTCTAGCGTGGAAAACAATTTTTGGTGGTAAAATAGTAAATCATTTTTAGAGGTCTAAATATGAGAACAATAAGAGAGACAACGAAGGACCCAGAAAGGACAGAAGGATTTGGTTCAAAAAAAAAAAAACGGACAGTCTATCCAAATGAGGGACAGTTGGGAAACATGATTAATAATACTTTTGCGTGGTTGCGTATTTATCAATATGCTTATTTCACAATTCCATAAACTACACTTGACTTTGAACAGTTTGTTTTAAAGCTCATAACACTGGCCTGAGCCAGAAATTCTGTTTTGGGTCTAAGCAGTCAATATTTAGGCTGTTAGATGTCTATTAGCTGGCATGTTTACTGCTTTCGTAATCAAGCTTGCTAAAATGGTACACGATTCAAGGATTTACACATGGGCCGGCAGATGGAGATCGCAGCTAGGATGGCTGTGGATTCGTTTTTGCTGTTCAATAGGCAGAATTTACTGTTTGAAAACGTGAAACAGATGTGAAATATATAAATATACAATTGGCTGCAGCTAGAAGCTTTTTTTTTTTTTTTGGATCTCTCTTGGCCAGATTTTTTTTTTTACATGCTTGTGTAATTCATGGGGTGAGTTGGACAGCAGATGGCGCTCTAAGATCATACATTTTAATACAGAATTTCTTCCATGGCTCTTTAAGGTACAAAGTGTATGTCAGTGAGACAAGTTAGTTTGAAGTGAATTGGTATAGAAATGATAGGAGCATATATTATTTATTACTAGGCAGTACAGTACTGAGTTTTACTGTATTAACTCAACCTTATCATACATTAGGTAGACAGGATGTCACATATGACAAATCACTAATGTGAATTTCACTATTTTCTTCAGATTTAACTACCATTGTCATTTTTTTTGTTATTTTATGTATTATTATTTGCTCAATTATTAATAATGAATAAGGCCTAGGTAACAAAATACCTTAAAGCGGAGTTCCACCCAAAAGTGGAACTTCCTCTGATCTGCTCCCCCCCCCCCCTCCGGTGCCACATTTGGGACCTTTCAGGGGGAGGGGGGAACAGATACCTGTTTTTGACAGGTACCCTTACCCACGTCCAGGAGTCAGCGACGCGGCACCGTCGCCCGGAAGTTAGGCCCCCCCACCTTCCCCTGCCACCGGGCCAATTAGAAACCGTATGTGTAGTAGGTTTCCCTCAGGACGAATGGCGGCGGCAGCACCCAACAGCCGAAAATCAGCTGGGGTGCCGACATCGCGGGCTCCCTGGACAGGTAAGTGTCTACATATTAAAAGTCAGCAGCTACGGTATTTGCTGCTGACTTTTTTTTTTACTCCAGGCGGAACACCGCTTTAAGGATATTGAGCCACAGACAGACATACACAAGAATCTGATTATTCAGTTTTATTATAAATAGGCAGGCTTAAAGGGTAACTATACTTTTATGAGATTGTTTTTTTCGTCAACAAAAGTGAACTATTTAAACTGATTCTAAAGGTAAAAAAGAAACAAAAAAAAACAAAAATAAAAAAAACAAACCTGTTATACTTACCCGCTCTGTGCTACTGTATGGTTTTGCACAGAGCAGCCTCCTCTTCTGGGGTCCCTCACCGGTGCTCCTCCAACTCTGCCCTGTTCCCTCCTTAATGGCTCCCACTGCTGCCACTCTGTCCAGCAATGAGAGAAAGAGCAGAGAGAGACACTTCTCTTCTGCACAGTGATGGATCAGTTAAGTATAAGGACATAGTTGCTGACATTCTCCAAAAATGTATAGGGACTTTTTTTTTTAGGGGTTGGGGCATTCATTTGTAGGTGTGGTGTCAAAGGTTTTAAAAATGCGGCGCGTGCAGTGAGAAATGGGCGTGGTCTAAACAAAATATTGGCTGTGGCTTAAAGGGGGTGTGGTTAGAGTCTAAAATGAAAGAGGGATGGAGGGAGAAGGAAGAGATCGATGGAGGGACAGCAGGCCCAGATCCTACACCACAATAGAAATATGTGTATTCCAGAAAGTTTAACAATCAGCAGATAAAGATACTCCAAACACCTGGTGATAGCGCTTAAACCACCCGGCACCATGGTTGTTATGGTGTCAGGATGATTGAAGTGTATTATTTCTTATATTACATTGTAATATGTAGACAAGGGTTTGCTAATATAAGGTATTACAGTTGTTATTGTTTCAAATGAGTTTGGCTCCCTCTAGTTTCTTCTTAATGCTGTTAGGACTTGCTTTTAATTCCTGAGAAGGAATGCAGCAAAGCATTGTGGGAGATGTAGTTTGGAGGAGAAAGTGACTCTGTTAGCTGGATCAACCCGGAACTACATTACAGACAATGCAAAGCCCACAGCACTGCATGCTGGGAGCAGTAATAAAAGGATCAGTGCGGCCATCTTTCAGTCTCTCTGGATGCCATTCAATACCTGCCAGCAGGAGGTCTGTCTGTATGACCAGGAGTAGAGACTGCGGCCTAAACAGTGCGGAGTCGGATCGCCAGCCTCTGAGGTACTTCAGAGTACAGCCCTGCCAGCTTAGCAAGCAGATCGGTTTGCAGTACCAGAACATCTGAAGGTTTCCTGCACTTCAGGAATCCAGAGTAGCGGTACAACGCGGCTGCGCCATCTTTTCATCAGACTGAGACATCAGGAGGGGGGTCCGGAAAGAGCCTCACAGCCTCTGAGTCTATTGTGGTGAGAGGACACTTGCCCATTTCAGTAAAGTGAACTGTTTGCTGAGGGAGTTATTTTACAGACTGCTGGTGAGACTTGTAGTTCCACGGATGTGAATCTACTACTTCACAGGTATTTGTAGCTTAAACTTTGAATTACAACCTAGGGGGAGCCATTGAGTACATGTTAAATCTTGCATTGTATTATTGGGGGTAATTAACATTATATTGTAATTTGGTGTGTGTATTGAGGCCTCAGTGGGAAGGTGTTTAATATAGGTATTGGAGGATATTGAACACTTGTCCCATTGTACACCTGTCTACATATACTCCCTACGGTGATTATTCAATTTGCAGTTTCATATCTAAATTGATTGTTACCTACTGTCATTTATTGTTTGTGTCTATTCACATTGTTCATTGTGTTTATTATTCACTCTAGTAAACTTTCTGATTCAGTGACATTGTGTGAGTTTCTCATTGATAACACCCTATTGCAGAATGGAACCCAAGGTGTCAGAGGTAAGAGAGGATCTGCAGAGTCGGGGTAGCCAGTGGGGTATAGAGTCAATCAACAGCCCTCATGGGGGTACCACTACAAATATAAGATTAAATAGTTCAACTCACCATAATGCAGAATCAGTGGGAGCCCTGAGCGCGCCACTTGCCACCGTCGCCTGCCACCAGATGCAGCGTGTCACTTGCCACATCACTTGTCACCAAATGCAGAGCTCACTTGTCACCAGATGCAGTTTGTCTCACTTGTCACCAGAGATGCAGCTTGTCATTTGTCATCAGAGATGCAGCATGTCGTTTGTCACCAGAGATGCAGCTTGTCACTTGTCACCACAGATGCAGCGCTCACTTGTCACCAGAGAAAAAAAAATGACCCCCCCCCCCCAAAAAAAAAAAAAAACACGATAAAGCAGGAATTTTGGTCACTTTACCGCTTGGGCCTTTCAGTCCTAGTCGGGCCTCCACTGACTTTCTCTCCACACGACGCCAGCGGACCGTGACTGCTTTCTGGCTCCCCGGGCACGCATCACAGGCTGTCCCTGGACCTAACTCCTCCTCTTTTCCCTTTCTTTTCTCTTCCTTGGTCGGGTCCTCAGTGGCACCAGGCAGCCGACTCTTCTTGTCCCATTGACACACAGTGCTAGCAGAAGAAGGAGCAGCAGCAGCAGCAACACCTCCCTCTGCCCCTCATGTGCTCCAACGACTGCGCTCTGAGCCTAGCCACGCCGCCGCTTGCTATACTTGGCAGATCACAGTGGTAGATCTCAGAGCATGTTGTCTTCTATTGGCCAGAAGGACAAACTGAGGCAGGGGGAGAATACTCTGAATACTGTTCACCCGGAAGTGGCGGCCGGCGCCGCTATTAAAGTCCCAGTGCCCGGGAAAAAGCAAAATATTGCAACACGTTCAGACCAGGATGAGGGTCTAATTTCCGGGATGGTCCTGGGAAAATCTGGACTGTTGGCAAGTATGTAAGAGGGGAGGGGGCTGGGGGAGGGAAGCTTCATCCAAAAGGTTTTTACTGGTGGTACGACCTCCAGAGGCAGGGAGCGAGCCAGCATTTGCCCCAGGGCTAAGTTCATGGCTATAATGGAGGAGTTTTAAACAAAAATTGGGAGCCAGCCACTTTTGATCTTTTCAAAGCTTTAATGTAGAACTTGGAAAGAGATAGTAGGAGAAAGGGTTAGGGGTCTCAGATACCAGTAGCAGATGACTTACAGATTCCTTGGATCCAGAAAAAGTACAGCTTCAGTGTCAGGACCTTCAAGCCGACCCAGCGATACTTTAAACACGTTTTCAAATGTAGAGCAAGATCCAGCTTCACAGTGTCAGAACCTTTAAGCAGACCCGGCAACACTGTAAGCACATTTTAGATGTAGGTGTGTTCTCCAAAGGAGTCACTAGGCCCTCCTGAGAGACCAGCCTTTAAAGTGATTGTAAAGGGATTTTTTTAATAACAAACATCTTATGCCTATCTGCTCTGTGCAATGGTTTTGCACAGAGCAGCCACAATCCTCCTCTTTTCGGGTCCCCACTAGTGCTCCTGGTTCCTCCCCCCTTCTGAGTGCTCCCACAGCAATGTGCTTGCTATGGGGCTATTTATGCAGACTTGATCCCAAGCCACACTATGTGTATGCATTGACACACACAGCGCGGCTCGGCCCAGCTCCCTGCCCTCTGCTCGCTGGCTGTGATTGACAGCAGATGAAGCCAATGGCTGCTTCCATATCCAGTGAGGAGAGAGGGATCCGAGAGAGTCGCTGCTCTTGTGCACATCACTGGATCGAGATTGGGTTTAGGTAAGTCTAGGGGGGGCTGACTGCAGAAGGTTTTTTTACCTTAAAGCTTTTGTTACCCCAACATTTCATATTTCTGATATGTGCCTGCTGTACCATGTACTTGTATGAAAAAGTAACCTGTTCTCTTTGTATTGCTTCCTTTGTGTGAAATCCCTGGTGATCCTGCCAGTCTCTCTGTTTTCCTATTAAAAACTGACCACACTAAACAGGAAAACACACCATGGTCAGTTGTCTAGCTATGCTGGGAACTCTGCCTGCTCTCCTCCAATGATCAGACTTGTCCTGGCTAGGGATGAGCCAAACACCCCCTCGGTTCGGTTCGCACCAGAACTTGCGAACAGACAAAAAATTTGTGCGAACACCATTAAAGTCTATGGAACACGAACGTGAAAAATCAAAAGTGCTCATTTTAAAGGCTTATATGCAAGTTATTGCCATAAAAATTGTTTGGGGACCCGGGTCCTGCCCCAGGGGACATGTATCAATGCAAAAATATGTTTTTAAAACACCCGCTCTTTCAGAAGCAGTGATTTTAAGAATGCTTAAAGTGAAACAATAAAAATGAAATATTCCTTTAAATATCCTTCCTGGGGGTCCCCTTAGTCTGCCTGTAAAGTAGCACATTTTTTCCATGTTTAGAAAAGTACTGCAGCAAAATGGCATTTTTAAAGGAAAAAAGTCATGTAAAATTGTTCACGGCTGTAATGTATTGCCAGATCCCAGAAATATACATATACAATCATTGAAAAAAACAGCGTGGATTCCACCCCAGTCCATACCAGGCCCTTCAGGTCTGGTATGGATATTAAGGTGAACTCCATGCCATACCAGACCAAAAGGACGGACTGCACTATATACTCTTTTGAAAAATTGGGCCTAAGGTGTTGGTGTTGGCAGAACACGGTAACCCCTCACAGTTACTCTTGTTGGGTGCAGGAATGGTCCCCGCTGTTAAACATTATTTTAGAGGCTGCTTGCCCTCTTTTAGTGGCGTGTGAGTGTCTGCCTCTTCGTGGAGGCCTTCCGGGCATGATGGGTATTTTTTTTTTTTAACACCACACTACACTGTATTATATACTGTGTACACCGCCTGAAGTGTATTTGAAACTGTACACACTGTATTATATACTGTGTACACCACTGCACTGTATTATCTACTGTACACCGCCGAATGCACTGTGTATATAGGCTACGCTGAATGCAGAGTGTATATATATATATATATATATATATATATATATATATATATATATATATATATATACTAGTCTGACTGTATGTGTATATATATATATATATATATATGTCAGATACACTGCCACTAACCTGCCTGCCTAATCTAGCTCAATCTCTCTGTGTCCGTCCACTATAACACCATAACACACTATACGGGCACTGTGTAAGCAGCCTTATATAGTGTGGGGCGCGGACTTAGTCCCCCTGAGCCATGATTGGCCAAAGGCATCCTGCCGATATGAGATTGGCATGCAAAAAAATGATGATTATTCGTCTAATAATCTCATCGTGTGTACCAGGCATTAGACTGAGCCCAGTACCCTGTACCTGTTTTAATATACAGATTTTCTGCAGTAGTTGTGCATTTTCTACTTACAAACACTGCATAGCTTCCTGTTCTGAGGGATGGTCTGCTACAATACTACATGCTGTGTCTTTCCCAGCATGAGATACATTAACACACTTGTCTGACAGCATGCTGACAGATCTCATGCAAAAAGCTGGAGAATCACACTAGAAAAAAAATTAAAAAATACAATTATATATATATATATCTATATATAGATATATAGATTTAGATATATATCTATATATAGATATATATATCTATATAGATATATATATCTATATAGATATATCTATATAGATATATATCTATATCTATATAGATATATCTATATAGATATATATATGTAGCGCTGGTAGATCTACCACTGATAGGTAAACTTAGTGGGTCGCTTATTATAGGAAGTTAGATTTGCCTCTGTTCCAGCTTGGCTGACGTTGCATGCAGTTCCACATTGTGCCGGTGGGTATCCTTGTCACCATCGACAGGTGTTGGAAAAGCAACGTGTTGAAGTGAATGAGTGCTCCTCTGTCCCGGAGATAACTCGGTGGAGGTGGTCCTCCGAGTTGCATTCTGGGAGAGGGTATTTATGGGAGAGACGCCATGTTTTAGGGTTCGTTTTCAGCCACCTGCTGGCCCTCCTGGCTGACAGGAATGCACTAGACATACCACCTCGTGGTCCTCCGTTCCGGAGGCCCACGTCGCTGCGGCGTGTGGGTGGGCCCAGAAGCCTGTCTGGGGCCTACGACATCAGCCAAGGAATGGTCCTGAGCTGTCTATCCTGAGTGAAGAAGCTGGACAACCGAGAAGATCCCAGGGGAGGACCTTTCATGGAAGGCTCATGCAGAGTGCTGGTCTGGAGAGGGGCCTGGTGACTCGGTTGGAGGACGCATTCCGAAGTAATCTTACAGTATAGTACTGCCGGGTTGGCTTAAAGGTTCAAGTACTGTATTTGACATTCATCACAAACCAATACATCCTGTGGCAGAGGATCGTACGAGTTTTATTCCAGATAAGTCTGTGGCAGAGACTTTTGTTCGTGCTACGTGCTGGCTGCTAGGCAAGTGAGAGATGTCTATCCAGGCGGGCAAAGATTGAATCCTATGAAAGGGGGACTATTCAATTGCAAGTGTTCAATTACAAAGAATGTTCTGAAGAAATACAACAGAAGGGTATTTGAGCTTCCCTACAGCTTTCCTACTACCTCTTTCCTGCTACTTCCCTTGCTCGTTTATTAAAACATTGGAAAACCTACTCAAGTGTTTGGTGCTTATATCGTCCAGAGGTAAACTCAACAGAACCCTAGACCCGGTGCCGGTGAAACAGAGGTGTCGAGAGTGAAGGTTACAAGCCCGCTTAAACCAGCAGCTCCACCGAGAGTTATTGCTACATATATATAGTATATATACTGTATATTTAAAGTGAAATCACAGTTCTCCCCTGCATATCACCTATACACATAGCAAGAATTTTTAGCTAACTTTATTGCAGATACAAAGACATTTTTAATGATATACAAAATAGGAATTGCATATGATAGCTATTTTTTTTTACAAAACTGGAGCTTTTCTTCAATAGTATTTATTCTAAGAGAAAATGAAGCACACAAGGCTGTTGGTGTCACATCCAATAAGGATCTAACAAATTGCTCTGTTGCAGTAAATGACAGCAGAGAGCGTCAATATTGTAGCTATTTTTTTTTTTTAAATATATAGTCTGATACTTTTTATAGATAACCTGAAAAATTATTTCTGAAATTCCAATTGAATATGTTGCCAAAAATATTCACTTGGAGAGTTTCCGTGCTTTTTTGCAAATTTCCCCACTGTCTGAATAGCAGCCTCAGTTTAATTTGAAAATGCAAGGCTTCCTAGAGATTGCCTCTGCTTGTACTCAGGGCCACTGATAAGGCAGTACAGCCAGCCCTCCTGTACTGGGCCCAGGCCCCATCAGTTCAAAGAGGGGGCCCGGGCACCTGCTAAGCAGGAAGGCCAGCTGTACTGCCTTACTCCAGACGTGATCCTTTTCTGGCAGGATAGAACAGATTATGTCTCAGAAGCACTCAGACTTCTGTCAGACACCGAAACTTATATCAAACTAAGCACTGATCCATTTCCCCAGTTCACACTAGAGGCCATCGCTCTCATTACTGATGCCCTAAAGGATCACATCATCACTCCACAAGAAGCTTCTTTTCTGGTTAGGGAATTTCACTATACTCCATACTTCTACCACCTGCCAAAGGTGCATAAAGACCTCAGCCATCCTCCAGGTTGTCCCATGGTGGCTTCTATGGAGAGCATTACTAGTGGTTTTTCGTTATATGTGGATCAGTTCCTCCAACCACTTTCTCAGTCTCTACAATCTTACATCAGAGATGGTATACACCTGTTGGAACATCTCTCCCTATATACGTGGGAAGAATCCTACCTTTGGGTATCTCTTGACGTACAGTCTCTCTATACCTCCATACCTCACGAAGTTGGATTACATGCTATACAATACTTTTTATGTGAGGACCCCATGATAAATCCCAGATAGGCCTCTTTCATTTTGGAGGCCACATCCTTCTGCCTCACCCACAATTATTTTAAATTTAACGGAGAGTTCTTTCTACAGGTGACTGGGACTGCCATGGGGGTCTGTTTTGCTCCTTCGTACACCAATCTCACCATGGGCTTATGGGAATCCTCCTATATCTTGCACAATAAACAATTTTCTTCCAACATCGTGTTTTATGGCAGGTATATTGATGATGTCATTATCATCTGGGAGGGTAGCGAATCCCTGGTACAGGAATTTGTTACGCACTGCAACAATAACAGTATGGGCCCTTCATTTACCACTGTCATTGATAGAGAAAATCTAGCCTTCTTGGATTTGGAAATGTACCAAGTAGGAAATTCAATCCAGGCCAGAAACTATACTAAACCAACAGCAGGCAATTAGTTTCTCCACTACAATAGTTGTCCCCTGCTTTCTGGGCCCACCATGTACCCCTTTTTCTGCAGCTTTCCTGGCTTGCTTCCTATTCTGCCAGCTGCTGCTGAGTGCACACAAGAGGATGTTTCAGGATGGAGAGCGGGGTAAGGGGCCGGTAAATATTGTATTTAGTGGTGTATAACACACACTTTTTCACCCTGAAAATCGGGTGCTAATAGTGTGTGCATGTTATACGCCGATACTGCAATTTGGGGTGCCTAGGAGGGAATGGGGAGGAGGCGGGACGAGCGCCATCAGATTACATACAGCAAGAATCTCCTGTTTACTCAGTGGCCTCTGTAATAGGAAGTCCCGTCTCCTGGGCCAGCATTGGACCAGTGTTCTGTGTATCATAGAAGCCAGTCCAGGAGGCGGGACTTTGTATTAAAGAGGCCGCCGAGTAAACAGGAGATTCTTGTTGTATGTAATCTGACGCCGCTCGTCCCGCCCCCCTCCCTGTACCCTCCAAGGCAGCAGTAATCTGAGTTGAGGCTGCAGATGGGCAATGATTGGGCTGCATTCATGGCAATGATGAGGCTGCAGATGAGCATTGATTAAGCTGCAACGATGGGCAATTGTGAGGCTGCAGTTGGGCATTGAATCAAGCTGCATTGGTGGGCAATTTTGAGGCTGCAGATGGGCATTTGTGAGGCTGTAGATGGGCATTGATCAAGCTGCATTGATGGGCAATTGTGAGGCTGCAGATGGGCATTGATTAAGCTGCATTGATGGGCAATTGTGAGGCTGCAGATGGGCATTTGTGGGGCTGTAGATGGGCGTTGATCAAGCTGCATTGATGGGCAATTGTGAGGCTGCAGATGTGCATTGATCAAGCTGCATTGATGGGCAATTGTGAGGCTGCATTGATGGGCACTGACCCTTATTTTGCTTCAAAGTTCCCTCCTAAAATGAAGGTGCGTGTTATACGTCTGTGCGTGTTATATGCCGATAAATACGGTATGTCATATAATAATTATTTTAGTGTATTTTTAGCGAAAATATCATTTGGTATTTTATGGTGGGTGGGACGGGGGAGTGGGGCCCTGTCAGGTAAGCAGTATGGGGCCCCCGTGATTTCTAACAGCAGCCCTGCTTCTACTCGTCAAGATGATTTATTAGTGTAGGGAACAGACAAATAATTACCTGACTAGTTCTGCCCAGCAAGCTGTGAGAGCCGGGTGAGATGCATCTTACTTCTTTTACTTTATACATAGCGTATTGTATTATTATTATTATTTTTCTTTGTGTCACAATTAGAATATAAAATTATATAAATGCACGCACTGTATTATCCAGCCTGTAATAGGCACGTTTGTGACAGCCTAAAGGCACTAAAGGAATATGGGACATGAATTTCTACTTTATAAATGATGACTATATTATACCTATTTGTATTTTGAAATGATTGTAAATGGAGGTAAAAGAATAAATGCATTCCACACTGACCCCCTCCTTCCAGGACCTATAGACTTTATTAAAAGCAAACCTCAGCCAAGGGCAAGGCTTTCAACTTCTGTGTGGACAGGGTCAGTCCAGAAATCAAGAGACAGAGGAAATGCTCCTTCCTGTCTGCAGCAAACTGATGGCATCTTCTCAGCCTAGGCAAAGTCACTGGATTTGAGTTGAATGCTTGCTTTCTAATGATAATTGGTGCCATTGGTGCTGCTTTTCTTGAATAATTATACTTTTACTTTATATAATGGCATGTCAGGAATGTATTTATTTAGAAATGTAAAGTAACAGAAAAATCAGCTTCAAAGCCTCTTGTAATCTAAAGACTGATGCCGTGTACACACAAGTGGAATGTCTGGCAGAAAAAGTCCGACGGAAGCTTTTCATTGTCTATTCCGATCATGTGTATGCCTCATCTGACTTTTTTTTTTTTGAAAATTCTGACGGATCTAGAAATAGAACATGTTCTAAATATTTCTGACGGAACCAATCCCTATCAGGAAAACCAATAGTCTGTATGCTGTTCCGATGGACCAAAAACGACGCATGCTCTGAAGCAAGTACAAGACGGAAGCTATTGGCTACTGGTTTTTGAACTTCCTTTTTCTAGTCCCGTCGTACGTGCTGTACGTCACCGCGTTCTTGACGGTTGGACTTTGGTGACATCGTGTGTAGGCAAGACCGTTTCAGCTGAATTCCGTCCGAACTCTGTTGGAAAAACCTTCAGAGTTTATTCCGACCGGAAAACCAGTCGTGTGTACGCGGCATAAAGCTGGCTATATGCTAGTAGACTTTTATTTGAAATTTTTGTTTTTAAGAATGTTGGTTCCATTTTTTGATCGTTAGTGGGGTCAAATCAACATTTAATTGTGAATGAGCGGGATGGAAAATATTTTTAGAACAAGTGAATTTCTAACAATGAATGTGTTTCCTGTTGCGGAAAGTCCATGAACCCCAAAATCAAATGTTAAATGCAAACTCAACTTTGAAGTACTTTGGAATGACATTCGAATAACATTTATTGAGGCATCAGATGTACTGAAGAACTCTCAAATAAATGTTCGAATGAACATTCATTTGAAAATCCACTAGAATATGGCCAGCTTAAAGCGTTTGTTACCCCGACACTTCATATTCCTGATATGTGTCTGTTGTACCATGTACTTGTTTAGAAAGTATCCTGTTCTCTTTGTATTGCTTCCTTTATGTGAAATCCCTAGTGCTTCTGCCAGTCCCTCTGCTTTACTATTAAAAACTGACCACATTAAGCAGTTGAGCACACCGTGGTCAGTTCTCTAGCTATGCTGGGAATGCCGTATGTTGTCCTCCAATATTCAGACAATGACACATCACCATTGTACAGCCATTTACTGGACAGCTCAGTGTGATTCTGCTTCTCCTCCCCTAGCTCTTATGCAGCTGAGAACAGAGGGAATGTGATCACTTATAAAAAAAGGGAAAAATGTATTTATCATTTTTTTTCTATATCTATACAAAAATGTTTTGGCTTTTATTTCTATTTTAAACGGAATGGGTTGTTTTACAAGGTGATTGTTTACAATCACTTTAACTCTCCCTGCAAACCCACTAATCCTCCCTAACGTTAACCTCTTGTTTGCCTACTCCCTTCTCCTGTGCTGAGATCCTCTTTGCCAATGACTTGCCCCTCCTGAATGCGAAAGATAACATCATCAACTCAGTCTACTGTTTTGCATTCTGGATTATGTGGCCAGATGATGAAAAAAATGGACTTTAATTGCATTTTAACCACAGATAAATTCAGTGGGCTGCCAAAGACAACAACTAATGTAATTTCTTTATGTTTATACAGTAACAGACCTATATCACTTGAACTCCGGAAGGTTTTATCCCATTCATGATCAGAGCATTTTTTTGCTATTCAGCACTGCGCTGCTTTAACTGGCAGTTGCACGGTCATGCAACAATGTATCCAAATGAAATTTATATAATTTTTTTTCAAAGAAATATAGCTTTCTTTTGGTGCCAACACCAGCTAACACTTTTTGAACTGTTTTTTCTAAGCAGTTTTTTTTTCTTTTAGGGGTTCTAAAAAAAAATGTAAAAAAAAAAACCCATAAAATTGTGAAAAAAAATCAAATAGAATGGTAAAAGAAAATACAAAATATAAAACAACAAAAACAACAAAAACTACAGACACCAGTAGAGGAACTACCAGGGTTGCAAAGGCCTTTTTTCTGGTTTTTGGTTCCATAGACTTCAATGGATCAAAAACGTGTATTGAAAAACACAAAATGCACCTGGGATATGCAAACTGCAACCTGCATAGGTGTGACCCAGGCCTAAAAGCTGACCATTGTAAGCACCCCTGACAGTGTTAAATTGTTTGTTTCAACCCTCTAGTAGGGATGAGCCGAACACCCCCCGGTTCGGTTCGCACCAGAACCTGCGAACGGACCGAAAGTTCGTACGAACGTTAGAACCCCATTGACGTCTATGGGACTCGAACGTTCGAAATCAAAAGTGCTCATTTTAAAGGCTAATTTGCATGGTATTGTCCTAAAAAGGGTTTGGGGACCCGGGTCCTACCCCAGGGGACATGTATCAATGCAAAAAAAACTTTTAAAAACGGCCGTTTTTTCGGGAGCAGTGATTTTAATGATGCTTAAAGTAAAAAAAAAAAAAGTGAAATATTCCTTTAAATATCGTACCTGAGGGGTGTCTATAGTATGCCTGTAAAGTGACGCGTGTTTCCCGTGTTTAGAACAGTCCCTGCACCAAATGTCATTTTTAAAGGAAAAAATCTCATTTAAAACTGCTTGCGGGTTTAATGTAATGTCGGGTCCTGGCAATATGGATGAAAATCAGTGAGACAAACGGCATGGGTACCCCCCAGTCCATTACCAGGCCCTTTGGGTCTTGTATGGATATTAAGGGGAACCCCGCACCCAAATTAAAATAAGGAAAGGTGTGGGGCCACCAGGCCCTATATACTCTGAACAGCAGTATACAGGCTGTAGGTTTGTTGTTAAGTAGAATCTCTTTGTAATTTTGAACGGGTACATTTTTAACGTGTTTAGCTCCAGCCAAAAAATCTTTTTTAAGCTTTTTGGAAAACATAGGGAAGGGTTATCACCCCTGTGACATTTGTTTTGCTGTCTTTCCTCCTCTTCAGAAGATTTCACCTCACTTTTTGTCCCAATGGATTGGAAAGCATCAGTGGAAAGGAGAAATGTTTTTCCCATATTAACTCTTACAGGAGAGAATTTCCCTTTCTAGGGGTAGATTTCACTTCCTGTTGTCTCCTTCCGTTTGCAAGTAGGAGTCGTTTGTAAGTTAGTTGTTTGAAAGTAGGGTCCTGCCCTATATACTCAGCAGAAATTTGGGCCTTAGGTGTTGCTGTGGCCACAACACTGTAAGCCCTCACAGGGCTCTGCTGTGAAATATTAGATCAAGAATTGTAATTACATGCCCCTGTTGAACAGGAGCTGAAAAATTAGGCCTTAGGCACTGGTGCTGGTGCCACAACACTGCAACCCCTCACAGACACTCTAGTTGGAATGCAGGAATGAGCCCTGCTGCAAAGTATTGCATCAAAAATTGTAATTACACGCCCCTGTTAAACAAGGGCTGAAAAATTGGGCCTTAGGCACTGGTGCTGGTGCCACAACACTGCAACCCCTCACAGACACTCTAGTTGGAATGCAGGAACGAGCCCTGCTGCAAAGTATTACATCAAAAATCGTAATTACACGCCCCTGTTAAACAGGGGCTGAAAAATTGTGCCTTAGGCACTGGTGGTGGCACCCAGAACCAAAAATGTTCTTACAAGCTATCAGCGTGATGATTGAGGAGGAAGAGGATAATTACTCAGGGATAGTCACTCAGCATCAGCATAGGCAGTCTTTGAAGGGATCTGAGATTTCAAAAAAAATTATTCGGTTACATCAGCATCAGGTGCTTGGTAGCTGGTGGTGATCCAAGACTCATTCATTTTTATGAAGGTCAGTCGATCGACCGAGTCAGTGGACAGACGCACCCTGTGATCGGTTACCACGCCTCCAGCAGCACTGAATGTGCGTTCCGAAAGAATGCTGGATGCAGGACAGGCCAGTAGCTCAATTGCATACTGTGCAAGCTCTGGACAGTGATCCATCCTCAAGACCCAGTAACCCAGAGGATTTTCGGTGGGAAAGGTGTCCAAGTCTGATCTTGCCCCTAGGTATTCCTGCACCATGTAAAACAGACGCTGGCGATGGTTGCTGGAACCGATCATACCTTGGGGCTGGGGACCAAAAAATTGTCTGAACGCATCGGTCAGACGGCCACCTTCTCCACCGCTCCTTCTTTGACTGACCGAAGCCTCAGCAACACGTCCAGAAACAGGAGTTTGTAACCTCCCAGTCTCTGGGAACGCGTTGCACAGACCTTTCTGCAAGGCCTCCCGAAGATGTTTCATCCTCTGCTCCCTCTGCGATGGCAAGATAAGGTCCGCAACCTTACCCTTGTAACGTGGATCAAGGAGGGTTGCCAGCCAGTATTGGTCCTTCTCCTTGATACCACGAATACGAGGATCCTTACGCAGGCTTTGCAGGATCAGGGAGGCCATGCAGCGTAGGTTTGCTGAGGCATTCGGTCCGGAGTCCTCTGGGTCACTAAGGACGACATGGTCCGCAGCCACCTCCTCCCAGCCACGTACAAGTCCATGTGTTTCTTGGGACTGATCCCTTAAAGACTGCTGCTGATGCTGAGTGCCAGGCTCCACCTCCATACTGACACAATCTTCCTCCTCCTCCTCCTCTTCCTCCTCGTCCTCTTCCTGTGTGATCGGCGGGCACGCAGGAACACTGTCTGGATAAAGGGGGCCTTGAGAGCTAAGGAAATCCTCCTCTTCCTGCCTCTGTTCTGCCTCAAGTGCCCTGTCCATTATTTCACACAGCGTGTGCTCCAACAGGTGGACAAGGGGGACAGTGTCACTGATGCATGCACTGTCACTGCTCACCATCCTCGTGGCCTCCTCAAATGGTGACAGGACAGTGCATGCATCCCTGATCATGGCCCACTGGCGTGGGGAAAAAAAACCAAGCTCCCCTGACCCTGTCCTGGTGCCATAGTCGCACAGGTACTCATTGATGGCCCTCTGCTGCGTGTGCAGCCGCTGCAGCATGGCCAACATTGAGTTCCACCTGGTGGGCATGTCACAGATTAGGCGGTTTTGGGCAGGTTAAACTCCTTTTGGAGGTCCGTCAGCCGAGCACTGGCATTATATGACCAGCGGAAATGCACACAGACTTTCCTGGCCTGCCTCAGGACATCCTGTAAGCCCGGGTACCTGCCCAAGAACCGCTGCACCAACAAGTTAAGGACGTGAGCCAAACAGGGCACATGGGTCATTTGTCCCTGTCGGAGGGCAGAGAGGAGGTTGGTGCCATTGTCGCAAACCACCATTCCTGCCTTAAGTTGGCGTGGCGTCAACCACCTCTGAACCTGCCCCTGCAGAGCTGACAGAACCTCTGCCCCAGTGTGGCTCCTGTCCCCCAAGCATACCAGCTCAAGCACCGCATGGCATCTTTTGGCCTGCGTACTTGCGTAGCCCCTTGAACGACTACGGAGCACCGCTGGTTCCGAGGAAGAGGCCATGGAGGAAGAAGAAGAGGAGGGGGTGGAGGAGAGAGGTGTGTCACAATCATTAGCATTTTGGAGGCGTGGTGGCGGAACAACCTCCAACACTACTGCACCTTGTCCTGCATCCTTCCCAGCTGCCAGCAGAGTCACCCAATGCGCCGTGAAACTTAGGTAACGTCCCTGTCCATGCCTGCTGGACCATGAGTCAGCGGTAATATGCACCTTACCGCTGACCGCCCTGTCCAGCGAGGCATGGACATTGCCTTCCACATGCTGGTAGAGAGCCGGAATTGCCTTCCGTGAGAAAAAGTGGCGTTTGGGTACCTGCCACTGAGGAACCGCACATTCCACAAACTCACGGAAGGGGGCAGAGTCTACCAACTGAAAAGGCAGCAGTTGAAGTGCTAGCAATTTTGCCAAGCTAGCATTCAACCGTTGGGCATGTGGATGGCTGGGAGCAAACTTCTTTCGGCGGTGCAGCAGCTGGGGCAGGGAAATTTGCCTGGTACAATCTGACGTCGGTGTACCAAAATCAGATTGCCCACAAGTACGTGGCTGTGACACACCTAATTCTACACCTTCATTCCTCTCAGTGCAGGTCTCAGAGAGGACTGAAGGTCTAGTGGGGTTGGAAATCTCAGCTGATGAGGAGCAAGCAGAGGTCCTCTTTGTTCTTTGGTGTGGGTCTTTTAGATACGCTTGCCAACGAACTGCATGGCAGGTCAACATATGTCTGGTCAAGCATGTGGTACCCAAGCGGGAGATGTTTTGGCCACGCGAGATACGCTTGAGACATATGTTGCAAATAGCAGCGGTGCGATCTGATGCACTCGTCTCAAAAAAGGCCCACACCAAAGAACTTTTTGAATAACGCGCAGAGACTGCAGCGCCCTGCACATGTGGAGCTTTGGGGTGTGATGCAGTCAATGTGCTGCCCTTAGGCTGGCCCCTGGAGGGCATCCTGCCTCATTGGTGATGTGCCGCCTCCTCCTCCTCCTCCTCCTCCTCCTCTCTCCTATCAGGCACCCACGTTGAGTCAGTGACCTCCTCATCCCCTCCCTCCTCATCACTGGAGCAAACCTGGCAGTATGCTGCAGCAGGGGGAGCATGACTGCCAGATTGCTGTCCTTCTTGGGCACCCCCTCTGTCCGTGCTCGTGTTACTGCCTTCATCAAGCTCAGTATCATCATCAGAGCCTTCCAAACGCTGGGCATCCTCCTGGAGCATGTACCCAACACTGTGGTCAAACAGTTCGAGGGACTCCTCAGGAGGACATGGTGGGGCTAGGGAAGGAGTCACTGATGACATTGAGCCAAGGGAAGAGGCCGCTGCTTTGCCAGACAAAGTACCCTGGGCATGGGTGAGAGAGGATGAGGAGGATGAGGACGGCTTGGTCATCCACTCGACCAAGTCTTCCGCATGTTGCGGCTCAACATGGCCAGCTGCCGAAAAAAAGGCCAAGCGTGTCCCATGGCCACGTGCTGATGAGGATGCACCGTCTCCATGACCAGCACTAGACACAGAGCCTGCTTGCCCTCTCTTATTGGCTTGTGACTGTCTGCCTCTCCTTCTTGGCCTTCCAGACATACTAATGGCCTGTAGCTGCACTAAGCTGGGATATATATATATATATATGTACTGATACTGCAGCTAGCAAAATCAACTGCCTGCCTGTAGTATGAGAACACCACCAACCTTCTACAGGTAGCTTTAGCTGAACACTGTGAGGTGGACGCACCCCACTAACTTGTAGGTTTAGCTGAACACTGTGAGCAGGGCGCACCCCACTAACTTGTAGGTTTAGCAGAACACTGTGAGCAGGACGCACTGCACTAACTGTAAATAGTCTAGCTGCCTGACTGTGGTACTAATAGGATCAAAAGAACACCAGCAATTTTCTTTAAAATACTGTAACAAGACAAGCCTGCCTGTCAGCAAGAAGATAACAGGAACGGATCTAGCTGAACACTGTGAGCAGGACGCACCCCACTAGCTTGTAGGTTTAGCTGAACACTGTGAGGTGGACGCACCCCACTAACTTGTAGGTTTAGCTGAACACTGTGAGCAGGACGCACCCCACTAACTTGTAGGTTTAGCAGAACACTGTGAGCAGGACGCACTGCACTAACTGTAAATAGTCTAGCTGCCTGACTGTGGTACTAATAGGATCAAAAGAACACCAGCAATTTTCTTCAGGTAGCTGTATTTACTGTAACAAGACAAGCCTGCCTGTCAGTAAGAAGATAACAAAAACGGATCTAGCTGAACACTGTGAGCAGGACGCACCCCACTAGCTTGTAGGTTTAGCTGAACACTGTGAGGTGGACGCACCCCACTAACTTGTAGGTTTAGCTGAACACTGTGAGCAGGACGCACCCCACTAACTTGTAGGTTTAGCAGAACACTGTGAGCAGGATGCACTGCACTAACTGTAAATAGTCTAGCTGCCTGACTGTGGTACTAATAGGATCAAAAGAACACCAGCAATTTTCTTCAGGTAGCTGTATTTACTGTAACAAGACAAGCCTGCCTGTTAGTAAGAAGATAACAGAAACGGATCTAGCTGAACACTGTGAGCAGGACGCACTCCACTAGCTTGTAGGTTTAGCTGAACACTGTGAGGTGGACGCACCCCACTAACTTGTAGGTTTAGCTGAACACTGTGAGCAGGACGCACCCCACTTACTTGTAGGTTTAGCAGAACACTGTGGGCAGGATGCACTGCACTAACTGTAAATAGTCTAGCTGCCTGACTGTGGTACTAATAGGATCAAAAGAACACCAGTAATTTTCTTTAAAATACTGTAACAAGACAAGCCTGCCTGTCAGTAAGAAGATAACAGGAACGGATCTAGCTGAACACTGTGAGCAGGACGCACTGCACTAACTGTAAATAGTCTAGCTGCCTGACTGTGGTACTAATAGGATCAAAAGAACACCAGCAATTTTCTTCAGGTAGCTGTATTTACTGTAACAAGACAAGCCTGCCTGTTAGCAAGAAGATAACAGAAACGGATCTAGCTGAACACTGTGAGCAGGACGCACCCCACTAGCTTGTAGGTTTAGCTGAACACTGTGAGGTGGACGCACCCCACTAACTTGTAGGTTTAGCTGAACACTGTGAGCAGGACGCACCCCACTAACTTGTAGGTTTAGCAGAACACTGTGAGCAGGACGCACTGCACTAACTGTAAATAGTCTAGCTGCCTGACTGTGGTACTAATAGGATCAAAAGAACACCAGCAATTTTCTTCAGGTAGCTGTATTTACTGTAACAAGACAAGCCTGCCTGTTAGTAAGAAGATAACAGAAACGGATCTAGCTGAACACTGTGAGCAGGACGCACCCCACTAGCTTGTAGGTTTAGCTGAACACTGTGAGGTGGACGCACCCCACTAACTTGTAGGTTTAGCTGAACACTGTGAGCAGGACGCACCCCACTTACTTGTAGGTTTAGCAGAACACTGTGGGCAGGACGCACTGCACTAACTGTAAATAGTCTAGCTGCCTGACTGTGGTAGTAATAGGATAAAAAGAACACCAGCAATTTTCTTCAGGTAGCTGTATTTACTGTAACAAGACAAGCCTGCCTGTTAGTAAGAAGATAACAGAAATGGATCTAGCTGAACACTGTGAGCAGGACGCACCCCACTAGCTTGTAGGTTTAGCTGAACACTGTGAGGTGGACGCACCCCACTAACTTGTAGGATTAGCTGAACACTGTGAGCAGGACGCACCCCACTTACTTGTAGGTTTAGCAGAACACTGTGGGCAGGACGCACTGCACTAACTGTAAATAGTCTAGCTGCCTGACTGTGGTACTAATAGGATCAAAAGAACACCAGTAATTTTCTTTAAAATACTGTAACAAGACAAGCCTGCCTGTCAGTAAGAAGATAACAGGAACGGATCTAGCTGAACACTGTGAGCAGGACGCACTGCACTAAATGTAAATAGTCTAGCTGCCTGACTGTGGTACTAATAGGATCAAAAGAACACCAGTAATTTTCTTCAAAATACTGTAACAAGACAAGCCTGCCTGTCAGTAGGAATATAACAGGAACGGATCTAGCTGAACACTGTGAGCAGGACGCACTGCACTAAATGTAAATAGTCTAGAAGATAACAGGAACGGATCTAGCTAAACTGAATACAGTGTATATATATATATATATATATATATATTCAACACCTGGGATGCATATATATACACAATACACTTTAAGTGCAGCTAACTGACTGACTGTCCTGCCTAATCTAGCTAACTCAAATGAAATGACACTGTCTCTCTCTCTCTCTAAGCACACCGGAACACACTGCACAGGGCCGCCGTGTAGGCGGCCTTATACAGTGTGGGGCGTGTACTAAATCCCCTGAGCCATAATTGGCCAAAGCCTCCTTGGCTTTGGCCAATTATGGCTCTCTGTTAAGGCGGCGCTGTGATTGGCCAAGCATGCGGGTCATAGTGCATGCTTGGCCAATCATCAGCAAGCAATGCACTGCAATGCCGCAGTGAATTATGGGCCGTGACGCGCCACACGAATTTGGCGCGAACGGCCCATATTGTTCGGAATTCGCCGAACGGGCGAACAGACATCGAACACGAAGCTCATCCCTACCCTCTAGCTACCATTATTTCTGGACAGCTTGGCCTGTTAAAGGTAGTTGAAAGGTATCAGACTTACTGGCCAGATCACCAGGTGAAAAAATTATGTTACAGAGGAAGGGGATTGGGGGGAGATGATACTCAGAAAAACAAAGACTGCTGAATTGATACTATTGATAGGCTGCATTATATATATACCATTTATTATTTTCCTCATAGTTTCTCTTTAAGCAAACATTTTTCCTGCCGTCAAGAAAAAAGAAAGAAAGCCGTAATGACAGACATTTACTGCTTTTAAGTAATGTTTCCTTAAAGAATAAATGTTCAGTTTCACAAAGTCACTTTGCATCGATTTCCATAGTTTTACGCTCCCCAGAGAGACAGTTATAGAAAGGAAAGAAAATATTTTGCTTGTGATTGCATTTTTCATCAATCATGCTTTGCCTTTCCTGTATAAGCATGACAAACACATCAAATTATTTCATAAATCCAGTCTTTTTGGCTTACTGTTTGCTAGAATGCATTTTGAATTTTGGAAAAACACAATGAAAATTTGATGCGGATGTGCCAAGAATGCACAGAGCTGTTTACAGGCTTTTGTTGCAAGTCACCGGTGACAGGTAGAAAAAACGTGACCCTGTATTTGGGTTCTGTAATCCACAGCTGGAAGAATGTCTTCGCTTTTGTTGACCCCCACTTTCAGAATGACATGATTACGAGGTCACTACAGGTTTGCTTTTAAAATATTTCTAAACGCAATATTATACTTACCTGCTCTGTGTAATGGTTTGCAAAGAGCAGCCCTGATCCTCCTCTTCTCGGGTCCCCTGCTGGGGGAGCTCTGGGCTCCTCCCCTCTGCCAAGTACCCTCATAGCAAGCCGCTTGCTATGGGGGCACTCGTGTGTGCTCACTTCCGAGCTTGCTCTGTGTGTCCATTGATACACAGCGTGCGGTTTGGCCCCACCCCCTGCTCTCTCCTCACTGGCTGTGATTGACAGCAGTGGGAGCCAATGGGAGGGGGAGGGGGGCATGCAAAAGGATTTTGACCTTAATGCATAGAATGCATTAAAGTGTTATTAAACCCAGGACCCGGCATTCACTATATCTGGTCTCCCACAGTAAACAGAACATGGAAATGCAATTATTTTATTAAATATAAACTGCTAAATACCTTTTCTCATCAGCAGTTTATAGCAGTCTTGTGACTTCTATCAGTGTCTGGTAAAAGCTTGTAGGAGTAGTTTTCATTCTACTCTGACTGTCCTATAAGGCTGCAGGCCCCCTGACCCTCTGTCTGGACAGTGCTGATTGGCAGCAGCACGAGCCAAGGGGGGACTGCATTTAAATGGTTTTTGACTGAAATGCATAGAATATCAACTGCTAAATAACTTTTCTCATCAGCAGTTGGAGCAGTCTTGTGACATCTAACAGTGTCTGGTAAAGCTTGTAGGAGGGGTTTTCATTCTACTCCGATTGTCCTATGAGGCTGCAGGACCCCTGACCCTCTGTCTGGAAAATGCTGATTGGCCCTGTGCTGATCACATGCACCCTCCCAAGAAAAAAAAACCTCTCTAGCAATACATACCAAACTGAGCATGTGCAGCTTGTCCCCTAGCCTCTGTTCTATCAAGAGATGGATTGGGGACAGTGGAAGAAGAGGAGGATCTGTGCATACAGGATCAAATAGCCTTTTTAGACAATGCGGATGATTAACCCCTTAGGTTCCACAGTGAGTATAACAAGCATGCTTTACTGCATATACAGATTGATTTTACTGTTGTGCTGTTTGTAACACTTTAAGGTAAAATAATGAAAAAAATACCTTTCTAATCACTTTAAGAATGAGATGTAATAGCCAGGTTCCCAGATAGGTATAATATTTATTTTTATGTTGCATCTTTTTAATTCTTAGATGTGATGGCTGCATTAGTTATTATTTAGGCTTTCTTTCCTTTATTTGCATCTAGTGATCCAGCCAGTACATCAGTAAGTAATGAGCTTTAATTTATTCTCCAGGAGAGGGGTTTCCTTTTTCATGTAACGCACTTGGCTGTATAAACACCAGTCTGCACTGCAGTGCCGGGGCGAGGTCACCTAAAGCCCAGGGCGAACATGCCTATTCACTGTCCGGATCTTGCCGGCTCAACCTCTGTAACATCTCCAAAATACGCCCCTTCTTAACCAACAACACCACAAAGCTAATTTACTTATCTCTTGCCTCAACTATTGTCATTTCCTCCTCTATATAGGTTATCTCCCCTTCAGTCCATCATGAATGCTGCTGCTAGACTCATTCACCTTACCAACTGTTTGGTTGTCAGGGAATGACTGAACGATTAACCACTTAAGGACCGCCTAACGCCGATTTACGTCGGCAAGGCGGCACGGGCAGGCAAAATCACGTACATGTACGTGATTTGCCTCTCGCGGGTGGGGGGTCCGATCGGACCCCCCCCCGGTGCCCGAAGCGGTCCCGTTCTGTTCCCCGGCGATCCGAGATGAGGGGGAGGCCATCCGTTCGTGGCCCCCCCCTCGCGATCGCCGCCGGCCAATGGGAACACTCCTTTGCTGCTGTATGCTAAACAGCAGCAAAGGAAATGATGTCATCTCCCCTCGGCTCGGTATTTTCCGTTCCAGCGCCGAGGGGAGAAGACATCAATGTGAGTGCACAACACACTACACACACAGTAGAACATGCCAGGCATACAAAACACCCCGATCCCCCCCCCGATCGCCCCCCGATCCCCCCCCAATCACCCCCCCCCCCTGTCACAAACTGACACCAGCAGGTTTTTTTTTTTTTTTTTTTTTTCTGATTACTGCATAGTGTCAGTTTGTGACAGTTACAGTGTTGGGACAGTGAGTATTACCCCCCTTTAGGTCTAGGGTACCCCCCTAACCCCCCCTAATAAAGTTTTAACCCCTTGATCACCCCCTGTCACCAGTGTTGCTAAGCGATCATTTTTCTGATCGCTGTATTAGTGTCGCTGGTGACGCTAGTTAGTGAGGTAAATATTTAGGTTCGCCGTCAGCGTTTTATAGTGACAGGGACCCCCATATACTACCTAATAAATGTTTTAACCCCTTGATTGCCCCCTAGTTAACCCTTTCACCACTGATCACCGTATAACCGTTACGGGTGACGCAGGTTAGTTCGTTTATTTTTTATAGTGTCAGGGCACCCGCCGTTTATTACCTAATAAAGGTTTAGCCCCCTGATCGCCCGGCGGTGATATGCGTCGCCCCAGGCAGCGTCAGATTAGCGCCAGTACCGCTAACACCCACGCACGCAGCATGCGCCTCCCTTAGTGGTATAGTATCTGATCGGATCAATATCTGATCTGATCAGATCTATACTAGCGTCCCCAGCAGTTTAGGGTTCCCAAAAACACAGTGTTAGCGGGATCAGCCCAGATACCCGCTAGCACCTGCGTTTTGCCCCTCCGCCCAGCCCACCCAAGTGCAGTATCGATCGATCACTGTCACTTACAAAACACTAAACGCATAACTGCAGCGTTCGCAGAGTCAGGCCTGATCCCTGCGATTGCTAACAGTTTTTTTGGTAGCATTTTGGTGAACTGGCAAGCACCAGCCCCAGGCAGCGTCAGGTTAGCGCCAGTACCGCTAACACCCACGCACGCACCGTACACCTCCCTTAGTGGTATAGTATCTGATCGGATCAATATCTGATCCGATCAGATCTATACTAGCGTCCCCAGCAGTTTAGGGTTCCCAAAAACGCAGTGTTAGCGGGATCAGCCCAGATACCTGCTAGCACCTGCGTTGTGCCCCTCCGCCCGGCCCAGCCCAGCCCACCCAAGTGCAGTATCGATCGATCACTGACACTTACAAGGCACTAAACGCATAACTGCAGCGTTCGCAGAGTCAGGCCTGATCCCTGCGATCGCTAACAGTTTTTTTGGTAGCATTTTGGTGAACTAGCAAGCACCGGCCCCAGGCAGCGTCAGGTTAGCGCCAGTACCGCTAACACCCACGCACGCAGCATACGCCTCCTTTAGTGGTATAGTATCTGAACGGATCAATATCTGATCCGATCAGATCAGATCTATACTAGCGTCCCCAGCAGTTTAGGGTTCCCAAAAACGCAGTGTTAGCGGGATCAACCCAGATACCTGCTAGCACCTGCGTTTTGCCCCTCCGCCCGGCCCAGTCCAGCCCACCCAAGTGCAGTATCGATCGATCACTGTCACTTACAAAACACTAAACGCATAACTGCAGCGTTCGCAGAGTCAGGCCTGATCCCTGCGATCGCTAACAGTTTTTTTGGAAGCTTTTTATTGAACTGGCAAGCACCAGCGGCCTAGTACACCCCGGTCGTAGTCAAACCAGCACTGCAGTAACACTTGGTGACGTGGCGAGTCCCATAAGTGCAGTTCAAGCTGGTGAGGTGACAAGCACAAGTAGTGTCCCGCTGCCACCAAAAAGACAAACACAGGCCCGTCGTGCCCATAATGCCCTTCCTGCTGCATTCGCCAATCCTAATTGGGAACCCACCACTTCTGCAGCGCCCGTACTTCCCCCATTCACATCCCCCAACCAAATGCAGTCGGCTGCATGAGAGGCATTTTTATGTGCTCCCGAGTACCCCTACCCAACGAACCCCCCCCAAAAAGATGTTGTGTCTGCAGCAAACGCGGATATAGGCGTGACACCCGCTATTATTGTCCCTTCTGTCCTGACAATCCTGGTCTTTGCATTGGTGAATGTTTTGAACGCTACCATACACTAGTTGAGTATTAGCGTAGGGTACAGCATTGCACAGACTAGGCACACTTTCACAGGGTCTCCCAAGATGCCATCGCATTTTGAGAGACCCGAACCTGGAACCGGTTACAGTTATAAAAGTTAGTTACAAAAAAAGTGTAAAAAAAAAAAAAATATATATAAAATAAAAAAAAATAGTTGTCGTTTTATTGTTCTCTCTCTCTATTCTCTCTCTCTATTGTTCTGCTCTTTTTTTACTGTATTCTATTCTGCAGTGTTTTATTGTTATTGTTATTGTTATTGTTATTATGTTTTATCATGTTTGTTTTTCAGGTATGTAATTATTTATACTTTATTGTTTACTGTGCTTTATTGTTAACCATTTTTTTGTCTTCAGGTACGCCATTCACAACTTTGAGTGGTTATACCAGAATGATGCCTGCAGGTTTAGGTATCATCTTGGTATCATTCTTTTCAGCCAGCGGTCGGCTTTCATGTAAAAGCAATCCTAGCGGCTAATTAGCCTCTAGACTGCCTTTACAAGCCGTGGGAGGGAATGCCCCCCCCCCCCCCCACCGTCTTCCGTGTTTTTCTCTGGCTCTCCTGTCTCAACAGGGAACCTGAGAATGCAGCCGGTGATTCAGCCAGCTGACCATAGAGCTGATCAGAGACAAGAGTGGCTCCAAACATCTCTATGGCCTAAGAAACCGGAAGCTACGAGCATTTTATGACTTCGATTTCGCCGGATGTAAATAGCGCCATTGGGAAATTGGGGAAGCATTTTATCACACCGATCTTGGTGTGGTCAGATGCTTTGAGGGCAGAGGAGAGATCTAGGGTCTAATAGACCCCAATTTTTTCAAAAAAGAGTACCTGTCACTACCTATTGCTATCATAGGGGATATTTACATTCCCCGAGATAACAATAAAAATGATTTAAAAAAAAAAAAATGAAAGGAACAGTTTAAAAATAAGATAAAAAAGCAAAAAAATAATAAAGAAAAAAAAAAAAAAAAAAAAAGCACCCCTGTCGCCCCCTGCTCTTGCGCTAAGGCGAACGCAAGCGGCGGTCTGTCGTCAAACGTAAACAGCAATTGCACCATGCATGTGAGGTATCGCCGCGAAGGTCAGATCGAGGGCAGTAATTTTTGCAGTAGACCTCCTCTGTAGATCTAAAGTGGTAACCTGTAAAGGCTTTTAAAGGCTTTTAAAAATGTATTTATTTTGTTGCCACTGCACGTTTGTGCGCAATTGTAAAGCATGTCATGTTTGGTATCCATGTACTCGGTCTAAGATCATCTTTTTTATTTCATCAAACATTTGGGCAATATAGTGTGTTTTAGTGCATTAAAATTTAAAAAAGTGTGTTTTTTCCCCAAAAAATGCGTTTGAAAAATCGCTGCGCAAATACTGTGTGAAAAAAAAAAATGAAACACCCACCATTTTAATCTGTAGGGCATTTGCTTTAAAAAAATATATAATGTTTGGGGGTTCAAAGTAATTTTCTTGCAAAAAAAAAAAAACTTTTTCATGTAAAAAATAAGTGTCAGAAAGGGCTTTGTCTTCAAGTGGTTAGAAGAGTGGGTGATGTGTGACATAAGCTTCTAAATGTTGTGCATAAAATGCCAGGACAGTTCAAAACCCCCCCAAATGACCCCATTTTGGAAAGTAGACACCCCAAGCTATTTGCTGAGAGGCATGTCGAGTCCATGGAATATTTTATATTGCGACACAATAATAGCTTGGGGTGTCTACTTTCCAAAATGGGGTCATTTGGGGGGGGGTTGTGCCACCTGGGCATTCCATGGCCTCCGAAACTGTGATAGGCAGTGAAGAGTGAAATCAAAAAGTTACACCCTTAGAAATCCTGAAGGCGGTGATTGGTTTTCGGGGTCCCATACGCGGCTAGGCTCCCAAAAAGTCCCACACATGTGGTATCCCCGTACTCAGGAGAAGTAGCTGAATATATTTTGGGGTGCAATTCCACATAGGCCCATGGCCTGTGTGAGCAATATATCATTTAGTGACAACTTTTTGTAAATATTTTTTTTTTTTTTTTTTTTTGTCATTATTCAATCACTTGGGACAAAAAAAATAAATATTCAATGGGTTCAACATGCCTATCAGCAATTTCCTTGGGGTGTCTACTTTCCAAAATGGGGTCATTTGGGGGGGTTTTGTACTGCCCTGCCATTTTAGCACCTCAAGAAATGACATAGGCAGTCATAAACTAAAAGCTGTGTAAATTCCAGAAAATGTACCCTAGTTTGTAGACGCTATAACTTTTGCGCAAACCAATAAATATACGCATATTGACATTTTTTTTACCAAAGACATGTGGCCGAATACATTTTGGCCTAAATGTATGACTAAAATTGAGTTTATTGGATTTTTTTTATAACAAAAAGTAGAAAATATCATTTTTTTTCAAAATTTTCGGTCTTTTTCCGTTTATAGCGCAAAAAATAAAAACTGCAGAAGTGATCAAATACCATCAAAAGAAAGCTCTATTTGTGGGAAGAAAAGGACGCAAATTTCGTTTGGGTACAGCATTGCATAACCGCGCAATTAGCAGTTAAAGCGACGCAGTGCCAAATTGGAAAAAGACCTCTGGTCCTTAGGCAGCATAATGGTCCGGGGCTCAAGTGGTTAAATTAGTCAGCTATGTCAAACATTTAATTGATCAATAGGCAACTGTGCCTATAATGCAAAAATCATTTATAAAAAAATAATAGTGGAAAAAAAAAAAAATGGAAAAATAGTGGAAAATAAAAGTGGATATAAACCCTTCACATATACCCAGGGAAGTGAACCGCCTCAGATGATACACAGAGATTCAACAAATCCTCCTACATACGCTTTATATACTGTTTAGAAAGTGCATGTCCTGTTGGAATTTTCTCTTCCTGATTCACCTGTGGGTGTGGATTCTTGCCATACCTTGTGAAACAGCTGATTAGAGGAAAGGCACACACCCCTACTCCACATAGGCAGACAAAGTAAAAAACAATGCAGAGCTGTGCTATAAAAATAACCAGCTCTCTTCTAATCTATTTATAACACCCACCCTGACACCAATTTCAGGCTGGCTTTATCACGTGTTGGAGAACTTGTCAGAAGTTATAATGCTGATAACAGAAGAACGAAGCAGGAGAAAGCCACGGGACTTAGAGCTTTGAAGAGAGATAGGAAAACACTGCAGATATACGTGCCCAGCTCAAATTTCATTAATGGGGTTTACATCCACTTTAAGCCGACTCAATTGATTATTACCAAGTTCATTTTGCCCATGCAGAAATCCTTTGAATAACGCAAGATCGGTGTGAGTATGGACTGAGACTATCAAAAATATATTAATATTTATTTGCAATAAGTCACTTTACAAACACCACTAACAGTCAGATTAATAGATTGACACAGACACTATATTTTGCAGTGAAGTTTGAAAATGATCTGTTACCTTAAAAGTATATACATATTAGATTGAATTTAGTGATTAATTTCCCTTTAGATATTCTAACTTGTTTTTATAAAATGTACCAGATAATAATCTGTGGTTGACTAACTTGATCTGTGAACCCACCACAGTTGAATTCCTGGGTGAAGTACATCTACAGTTATGCCAATACAGCAAATAAAAATTACCACATTTTGGGGTGTTTAGGATATCTAAATGGGTAGCAAATCAGCTAGCCTAAATAATTGCAAACAGAAATATCAATAAAAGAAATGGAAACTATAGTTTACCTTCCACAAGCAGGTGTAGGCTTTAAAATGGTTGCTGGTCAGGCTTTCACAATATAGCTGCCAATCAATGGGTGGAGTTGCCTGTTAATAATGAAGTGTCCTGATGTATGTCTCTGTTTATGATGGGCGTGTGTCCTGTGATGTGTCCCCCCTTCAGATGTTGAGATATGTGATGACGAAGTGTATTGATGATGAAGTGTGTCCCCCCTGTCTACCTGACTTTCTATTATATTTAGTGGCAGACAATACACTCATGTATATGCTGCGGTCCTAACCCTAAATTTCCAGAGCCTCCATAGTAGGAGCACATATAAGAATAGATAGATTAAGGGCAAGTGTGCCTGGAGGGAGCCCATCCCTCCATAAAAGCACAGGGATGCGCGTGAAGCCCAACAAAACCACAATGGTAGTGAAGGCATCCAGTGCGTTCCAGCACCGAATTCAACCAACTGCACAAAAAAGTGGCAACCACCCCAACCCATACTGGCTTTTGCAGCAAAGTGTACATGGAAGGGCAATGCACATCACAAACAAACAAAAGAGTAAACCACAGTGGCCATGTCAAGGGAGCTCTGTATATACTGGAGTCCCAACTCTAAATTTCCAGAGCCTCCATACAAGGAACACATATAAAAATGGATAGATTAAGGGCAGGAATGCCTGGAGGGAGCCCATCCCAGTACAGTAACAATAAGATTCAAAACAAGAGAGTTAAGAGGGCTCCGCTTGCTGAAGCTTACAATTTAAAATGGTCTAGGTGGAATAGATCTTCCTAAAGAGACGAGTTTAACCACTTCCCGCCGGGGGGATGTCCATGGACATCCTCTGGTTTCAGTAGTTATAACAGAATGATGCCTACACCTACAGGCATCATACCAGTATGTGTGTTTTCAACCAGCGATTCCCTAACATGCCATAGTGATCCGAGTGGCTAATTAGCCACTCGATCACTTCTGCACATGGCGGAAGGGGGTCCCACTCCCCTCCCGCCTCTGCCTCTCCTGGGCTCTACCATACGATCGCAGTACCTTGGGAGCAATGTGGCCGGCGCTGATGGCTGCCCTAAACAGAGGGAGAGGAACTGATGTCATTCTCCTCTCTCTGTAACCCCAGAAACCAGGAGTGTCGAGTTATGTTTTCACTTCCGGTTCCACCTATTTGTTTACCTGGCCACCAGCGGCCAGATAAGTAGCTGATCAGACGATCTGTGTCTGATCGGCTGCATGGGAGGCAAGAGGAGAGATCTGGGGTCTAACAGACCCCAGATCTCTCCATAGAGAGGACCTTTCACGGTCCATGCTGTCACAAGGGATGTTGTTCATCCCCTGTGATAGCAATAAAGTTAATCCCCCCAAAAAAGTGTAAAAATGTTTATACAAATAATATAAAAAAATGTTTTTTTAAAGAAAAGCCTCTGTCCCACCGTGCTTACGCGCAAATGCCAACGCATATATTACTCATATGTAAATTGTGATTGCAGCACACATTTGAGGTATTGTCACGAATGTTGGAGTAAGAGCAATAATTCTAGCACCAGACCTCCTGTTCAACTCTAAACTGGTAACCTGTAAAGGCATTTAAGGCATAAGCGTTGCCTATAGAGAATTTTAAGCACTGTAGTTTGCCGCCATTCCACGGGCAGATGCAATTTTAAAGAGTGACATGTTAGGTATCTATTTACTCAGCATATGATTATCTTTCACATTATACAAAAAAAAATGGGCTAACTTTAGTGTTTTGTTTTTTTTTTAATTCATGAAAGTGTTTTTTTTTTCCAAAAAAATTGCATTTGAAAAACCACTGCGCAAATACCGTGTGACATAAAAGATTGCAACACCCACCATTGTATTCTTTAGGGCCTCTGCAAAAAAAAAAAAATAATAATGTTTGGGGGTTCTTAGTGCTTAGTGATTTTCTAGCAGTGAAGTGTCAGATTTGGTCTGGAAGAGTATTCATTAAAGGTATCGCCTAAAGGCTGACAAAGTGGGAGATAGCCAAATAGATTAAGGCAGAATGTTCCTTGGGATGGAGGAGGCTCTACCGTAGGGTTGCCACTTTTTCTTCAGGCCAAACTCTAAAGCCTCGTACACACGATCGAGTTGTTGGCCAGCAAAACCGTGGACTTTTGTCCGAAGGGCGTTGGCCATGAACTTGTCTTGCATACAAATGGCAAGGAATTGTCAGCCAACAAATACAAACGTAGTGAAGTACTACGTTGTTTTTCAGCGCCACCCTTTGGGCTCCTTCTGCTAATTTTGTGTTATTAGAAGTTTGGTGAGTGTTGATTCGCTCTTTTCATTTCCTTTCTAAATGGGCGTGTGTCAACCAGACATGTTGCAGAATCGGAGGAGATAACGTGTTATTTATTATTGGTCTTGAAGTTATTGCTTTGACATAATTTTTTTGGTTGGATAATGATTTGATTTGGTATATTTTCTATATATTTGGATGCATAGAATGCACTATTTGGTTAAGTTCTATTGGTAGATAGCATGTCTAATTTTATTTGTTTTCTTTTTTTAATGCACAAAAAAAAAAATTGTTGAGAATAATACTTGGCTATGTGTTTTACTTCAAATGACAGTTTGGGAGTAGACAGTTACATTTAAAAAATACAATGTAAAATTAACAAGGGACACCAACATAGTTGAACCTTTGATCTTAAAAACTACGGGATAATGGTGTTGTGGTAACTTGCCCAAATAATAAAAAAAAAAGTATAATAATATTATTCTTGATATCACTAGAAAAAAAAGCCTTTGAAAATTAGTTTGCAATAACTCCATCAGTATCACCAGCAAAGCAGCTTCATTATTATCCCATTAAAGAAGAAGAGAATGCATTTCGAGATTTCATAATTTGCCACGTCACGAATATTAATTCTCCATTACGAACGCTAGTTTACAAGACCGACCGCTTCTGGCTCGTTCTTGCTTCCGAGCATGCGTGTTTGTACATTGGACTTTTGTCCGACGGACTTGTGTACACACGCTTGGAAAATCTGAAAACACACATTTGTCCACTGAAAATTTTAAAACATACTAGCCAACATTTGTCTGCAGAAAATCCAACAACAATTGTCCGATGGAGCATACACATGGTCGAATTTACCGACAACAGCCTGTCATCGAACATTTCCAGTCGGAAAGTCCGATCGTGTGTACGAGGCTGAACACTTTAGCGGTGCACAGCAATTTTTTTTAGCATATATATATATATATATATATATATATATATATATATATATATATATATATGTATATGTATAGGATTGTAACAGACCTGGGAAACCTTTGGGCTCTCCAAAGAGAATAGTAATGTTTCTGATAACAACCGCATCTGATTATAGATTATTAGGGTGGCACAGTGGTGTAGTGGGTAGCACTCTCACCTAGCAGTAAGAAGGGTTGCTGGTTCGAATCCCAATCACGACACTACCTGCCTGGAGTTTGCATGTTCTCCCTGTGCATGCGTGGGTTTCCTCCGGGTACTCCGGTTTCCTCCCACACTCCAAAGACATGCTGGTAGGTTAATTGGATCCTGTCTAAATTGTCCCTAGTATGTATGAATGTGAGTTAGGGACCTTAGATTGTAAGCTCCTTGAGGGTAGGGACTGATGTGAATGTACAATATATATGTTAAGTGCTGCGTAAATTGACGGCGCTATATAAGTACCTGAAATAAATTAAAATAAATTCTTTCTGTAGGGCTGCAACTGACCAAAGACTGGTTGGTCTGAGCTAGTGGAGATATTTCTTTCAGACAGCTTGGTTATGCATTGACGCACTTTTTCCAGCACAACCAGGAGCTCTCTCAGTCTCTAAATTGAGGTTTCTCACATACTGGAAATCAGATTTGGGACAATTGGGAAATAATGAAGCTCCTGTTTTTATAATTGCTCTTTCCCAGAGTTATTATTGTTCCTTTCAGCACCAACTGTGAGTCATCACCTGCTTGAGCAATGCAGAAACTGATCATTATTTTTTACACCATCCAAATACATCCGCTCACACACAGCTGTACCACATAAAGAGTAGGAAATTCCCATGAACTTCTTCATGGGCAGCTGAGGAGAAAAAGAAACTTACAAGATTGTGGAAAGGCAACAGCTTCTAACAATATCTTAAAGGGCCATTTCAAAAACCTGATATTTTCAGTAGATACCATTGGGATTGGTTACTTTTCTAACATCCTATATTCCTTATATCTTTAATCCTTATCTCTCATATGTTCTGTCTATATCTCCTATATCCTCTATGTCTCATTTCTATCTCCTAGGAACCCTAGCAGGGAGAGCTTTGCACTGCCACCCATCTGGCCTACTGGGATACCGGGACATTTCCCAGTAGGCTGCCTGCCCTGGGGCCGCTTTGGATCTATGGCTATGCTGTGGCTGCAGCACAGCGCTCCCTTCCCTCCTTCTCACGCACAGCGGGAGACTGCTGTGTCATGGAGCTGTGAAATGTTCGGCCCCGCTATGACAAAAGTCCCGCCCTCATCCTAGACCAGCTCGTGTGATAGACGCTGTGTTCTGTCTATCACACGAGCTGGTCTAGGAGGAGGGCGGGTTTTTTGTCACAGCACGGCTGAAGATGATCTCACACTTAGCTCCGTGACACAGCGGGAGATGCCCGCTCTGCATAATCCACGGTTGCAATGAGGGCACGGTAAGGCGGCAAAGATGGGTACAGTAAGGCAGCAATGATGGGCACAGTAAGGCTGCATTGAGGGCATGTTGAGGCTGCAATGAGGGCACAGTAAGGCGGCAATAATGGGCACGTGAGGCTGCAATGATGGGCACGGTGAGGCTGCAATGATGGGCACAGTAAGGCTGCAATGATGGCATGGTGAGGCTGCAATGAGGGAACGGTGAGGCTGCAATGAGGGCACGGTGAGGCTGCAATGATGGGCATGGTGAGGCTGCAATGATGGGCACAGTGAGGCTGCAATGATGGGTACAGTAAGGCTGCAATTAGGGCACAGTAAGGCGGCAATGATGGGCACAGTAAGGCTGCAATGAGGGCACAGTGAGGCTGCAATGAGGGCACAGTAAGGTGGCAATGATGGGCACAGTAAGGCTGCAATGAGGGAACAGTGAGGCTGCAATAAGGGCACAGTAAGGCAGCAATGAGATGGGCACAGTAAGGCTGCAATGAGGGCATGGTGAAGCTGCTGTGAGGGCATGGTGAGGCTGCTATGAGGGCACAGTAAGGCGGGAATGATGGGCACAGTAAGGTGGCAATGATGGGCACGGTGAGGCTGCAATGATGGGCATGTGAAGCTGTATGATGGGCACAGTAAGGCTGCAACGATGGTGAGGCTCCAATGAGGGCACGGTAAGTTGGCAATGATGGGCACAGTAAGGCTGCAATGAGGGCACGGTGAGGCTGCAATGAGGGCACAGTAAGGCGGCAATGATGGGCACAGTAAGGCTGCAATGAGGGCATAGTGAGGCTGCAATGAGGGCACAGTAAGGCGTGAAATAATGGGCACGGTGAAGCTGCAATGATGGGCATGGTGAGACTGCAATGATGGACACAGTAAGGCTGCAATGATGGCATGGTGAGGCTGCAATGAGGGCATGGTGAGGCTGCAATGATGGGTATGGTGAGGCTGCAATGATGGGCACAGTGAGGCTGCAATGATGGGCACAGTGAGGCTGCAATGATGGGCACAGTAAGGCTGCAATGATGGGCACAGTAAGGCTGCAATGATGGCACGGTGAGGCTGCAATGATAGGCACGGTGAGGCTGCAATGATAGGCACGGTGAGGCTGCAATGATGGGCACAGTAAGGCTGCAATGATGGCACGGTGAGGCTGCAATGATAGGCACGGTGAGGCTGCAATGAGGGCACGGTAAGGCGGCAATGATGGGCACAGTAAGGTTGAAAGGAGGGCACAGTGAGGCTGCAATGAGGGCACAGTAAGGACTGGTGAGGCTGCATTGATCGCTTGTATCATGTCCGCAGTCTCTGACCATCTCTTGTACCAGGTCTGCAGTCTCTGACCATCTCCTGTAATATGTCTACATTCTCCTAACATCTTTAATGTCATGTCCTCTGTCTCTAACCATCTCCTGTAATATGCCTGCAGCCTCTGACATCTCCTGTACCATGCCCGCAGACACTGACATCTTGACATCTCCTGTACCATGCTGCCCACAGCCTCTGACCATCTCCTGTAATATGCCCACAGCCTCTGACCATCTCCTGTACCAGGCCCACAGCCTCTGACCATCTCCTGTAATATGCTCCCAGCCTCTGACATCTCCTGTAATATGCCCACAGCCTTTGACCATCTCCTGTAATATACCCACAGCCTCTGACATCTCCTGTACTATGCCACAGCCTCTCATCATCTCTTGTCTTACATCATGTCTGCAGTCTCTGAGGGAGTCTGGAGAGGAGTCAAGAGTGGGAGCGTCACAGGGATTGGGGTCATGGGAGAAGTCAGATATGTGTGGACTGTGGAGAGGAGACTATAGGAAAATCAGAGCCACAAAGCTGAACCTGACTGACTGAGCCCTGCACGGTGCACCTGAGAGGAGGTCAGTGACAGGCCAGTCTGAGGGGGGGGGGGGGGTCACTGATGTAAGGGGGGGTGAAAACAATAATGTAAAGGGGCACTGATATAAAGGTTTTCCCCTAATATCAGTAACCCCCCCTCTTACCTTAGTGTATTTTCTGCAGAAGGTGATCTCTGGTCACCAGAGTCCCCCCCCCCCCCTCTCACATTCCCAGAGTCCTAGGTATCCCCCTTGATGATTGCTTCACCTTTACTACTTTTAACTGAAATGTGCTGTTTTATATATATATATATATATTCCTAGCCCAATGTGCTTTCATATCTGTCTTATCTATATATAATACGCTCTTCAAATGTGCTTTAAAATGCATGGTTTTCCTTTTCATGAACAAGAAAATAATGACATTGGGCTGGTATAATAATGCTATGGAGTTGGTATGAATTATTTCCAGGGCTGGTTTTTATTCCCAGTCCGGCGCTGCAACCCATTAGGCCACATTCACATGTAGCAATTTGGAATCGCAGCAGAATGGCTTGATGCTTCCCGTGTTTCCAAATCACGCTAAAATCGCAGCAAAATACAATTACACCACAAACACAGTGCAATTTTTCAGCAATAGTCACACATCAAAATCCATGTGTAAAAATGTGCTTGGCTCAGGAACAAAATTTGGTCCTTGGACTTCTTTGCTGCGACCTACGCACATAGGTGCTGCCTGTTCAAGTGAACAAGGGACACATGGAAATGCATGTTAATCACTAAAACAAGAAAATCCCAAGCAGGAACGCCTCTTACCGCTACATGAAATGTGAATGGAGCCTTAATTGCATTAATTGCTGTACAGTATTTTAAGAAGGGCTTGTTCTCTATTCTGGAGTTCCTTGTTGGCATTAGTGTGTGCAGTCAAGCTATCTGTAATTGTTATAGGTGGGGCAGTTGAAGCGTAAGTCCACTTTTGCTGACATAAAAACAATGGATGTTATATGTAAATTGCAAGGATTTTACAAACTTTGTTGCAGATTCCTACCTTTTTCTGTTCTGAAGAAAGGTGTTTGTACCATTATGTTCTTGCAAAAGCGATTCCTAAATTTGAGGGTTCGGTTCAATATAATTACCTGGGGGAACTCTCAATGCTCTAACCACTTTCTGTCCGCCCCATAGCAGTTTTACTGCTACAGGGTGGCTGTTGTGCAACAGATCACGTATATGTAAGTGACTTGACTCTTCCAGGTAGGGGGTCCTGGCGGCTCGGTCCTGCTGTGATCACACGCTGCGGGAGCCTATTGATGGGTACCGCAGACTCAATGTCCTCTGGCACCCACTGATCATCCTGCAGAGAGACAGAACGGCAGTCTGCCTATGTAAACAAGATTGCCGTTCTGACAGGAGGGAAGGCATGGATCCTGTGTCTTTGCAAAGCAGGAACCAGGATCCATGTCTTCCCCTAGTAAAAGCATCTTCCTGCACAGTACACAAACAGGCACACAGTTAACCCTTTGATGTTAACCACTTCCCAGCCAGTGTCATTAGTACAGTGACAGTGCAAATTTTTAACACTGTTCACTGTGTTAGTGTCACTGGTCCCCAAAATGTGTCAAAAGTGTCTTAGTGTCAGAATGTCTGCCACAATATCACAGTCCCACTAAGTCGCCGTTCTCCACCATTACTAGTAAAAATAAACAAATAAAACTATCCCATAATTTGTAGATGCTATAAATTTAGCGCAAATCAATCAATATACTGTACACTTATTGGGATTTTGGTTACCAGAAATATGTAGCAGAATACATATTGGCTTAAATTTATGAAGAAATTTGATCTTTTCAATTTTTTCATTGGATATGTTTTATAGTAGAAATTTAAAAATAATTTTTTTTTTTTCAAAATTGTCAGCCTTTTTTTATTTATAGCGCAAAAAAAAAACAAAAACGCAGAGGTGATCAAATACCACCAAAAGAAAGCTCTATTTGTGTACATCGTCGCACGACTGTCAGTTAAAGTAAGGCAGTGCCATTTCGCAAAAAAATAGCCTGGTCATGAAGGGGGGTAAATCTCTTGGAAGTCAAGTGGCTAATGAGGACAGTTGCAGTGCCTGCATTTCTTTAAACATAAATAACACGTAGGGAGTATCTCACCAATAAGCAAACTTGTAGAGGATGTCCAAACTTTTACTTGTGTCTAATGCTGGCCATACACTAAACGAAAAATTGACCGAGCCCATTTTCGAAAAAACAAACATTCGGCCATGAGAGCAAACGATAGTGCCATCATGTAATGACCGAAAAATCATTCAGTGGACATAAATGAATCAATTTTTTGTTTGTTTTTTTACATATACCTAGTGCAGACAGTTCGGACAGGAAACACATTAACCTTTCAATTTATCGTTCGTTGGGCAGTAAATTTCCAAACTTGTCCTTCGTTTTTTCGGCTCAAAAACATCCCAACGATTACCGATTTTGTGCCATTAACTGGCCGAAAAACGAACAAAGTGACCAAATGACCGAATTTTGGCCCATTTTTCGCATAGTGCACGGCCAGCATAAGACCCCTTTCACACTGTGCCGCCACCGGCGTCAGCGGTAAAGCGCCGCTATTTTTAGCGCCGCTTTACCGTCGTTTTAGCGGCACTATTCAGCCATTAGCGGGTTGGTTTTAACCCCCCACTAGCAGCCGAAAAGGGGTTAAATCCACCCGCAAAATGCCGCCGGAGAGGCATTTTGCTGGCGGTATCGCAGCGCTGCCCCATTGATTTCAATGGGAAGCAGCGTTGGAGGAGCGGTGAGTTCACCGCTCCTTCACTGCTCCAAAGAAGCTGCTGGCAGGACTTTTTCTGACGCCCTGCCAGCGCACTGCTCTAGTTTGAAAGCCCTCGGGCTTTCACACTGGAGTGAATGGAGCAGCTGTTTTAGGGCGGTTTCAAGGCGCTATTTTTAATGCTATAGCGCCTGCAAAACGCTCCAGTGTGAAAGGGGTCTTAGTGACATCTAAATCTCCAGGTTGACATATTGCACTGGATTTTATGACAGCTTTAGAAAATTACAGCAGCTTTGAATTGAAATGGAAAGTTAATTTTTAATAACATTAAATTAGAAAATGTCTTGTGTAGCAATGCTACATGCTATATTATTTTTAAAGGAAAGTGGAATTCCCCTTTAACCACTTGTTGTCCATTTGATGTATACAAACAGCTAGACAGCTCACTACTGAGGGTGGAAGACCATTTTTGACACAGCAATCTGTGATCACTGTGTCAATCAGATACAGTGTTACCATGCCAGTGCAGCCAGCCATAGTGTCCCTGATCACGACCATACCAGTACAGTGTCACCATACTGGTGCAGCCAGCAACAACAACAGTGTTCTGAATGCTGTCACACCAGTTTCCAGTGCCAACATTTTAGAGTAAGCCAGCAACAGTGTTCCTGATCACAGCCACATGAGTCTCAGTGTCACCATACCCAACCCCTTACTTAGGAGTAGTAGAAAATTGTGTTTTTGGTGTAATTCTAAAGCCCCATACACGTTATTAGGTTTTCTGCAGATTTTTGTCTTCAGATTTACCAAAACCATATAATATGAGGTCAAACCTTATGACACAAATCTGCAGAAAATCTAATAGTGTGCATGGAGCTTTAGATACAGTGCCTTGAAAAAGTATTCATACCCCTTGAAATGTTCCACATTTTGTCATATTACAACCAAAAACGTAAATGTATTTTTTTGGGATTTCATGTGCTGGACAAACACAAAGTGGCACATAACTGTGAAGTGAAAGGAAAATGATAAATGATTTTCAATTTTTTTTTACAAAGCAATATGTGAAAAGTGTGGTGTGCATTTGTATTCAGCCCCCCTGAGTCAATACTTTGTAGAACCTCCTTTCACTGCAATTACAGCTGCAAGTCTTTTTGGGAATGTCTCTACCAGCTTTGCACATCCAGAGAGTGAAATTTTTGCCCATTCTTCTTTGCAAATGTAGCAAAGTCTTTTACCTCTTTTGGTCTAATGAGAACCTCCAAGGCCAAAGATAGCTGACATCCTTCGATATGTGGTGGGTTGTGAGGCATAGTGGGTGCAAAGATGGTGAAAGTCATTGGGTGCCAGACACTTCTTGGATGTAAAAGAGGTTTTATTTCTTTTGATAGTCCTTTTTATATATTTTTGGGGGAAAGAGGGTTAGGGCCAGGACACCCTTAGATAGTTGCAAACTCAATTGGCAGACTCCGATACTTCAATAGGAGGACAGCCATGCAGCGAAAGGCCCAGCAAGGAGCCACATTTGCATGTACAGGAATGCTTTCTCCTATGGTAACAGTCCTTTAACAGTTCCTAACTAAAACGTAACAGTTCTCTCAGCTCCACTACAACTGCTCCTTGTAGTTCTTCAATACTGAGCTCCTGGTCTCTCACTAGACCTACTGATTCACTGACTCTGAATCCCTTGAGTTCCTCCAAGGTTTGCGGTGGTATCTCCCTCAAGTGTCACCCCCACTTCTCTGCTGGATCCCTAGCTTGGCACTCCAGAAACTTCTCAAGCTTCATCCCTGCTAACCGGCTCGGTCCCTGGCTTGACACACAAGGCTGCTCTGCAAGCGTCTCCTCCGCTGGTTGAGTCCCTGACTTGATCACCACCTGAAGTTTCCTGATTCTCCACCGTGCCCATTCGGTGAGAATATGGTTACGGCACTTGCTTTAGTTACTCACTGTGGTCCCTGGTAAAGGCGATTGGTCCCTTTGTGGCGACAGTTTCCCGACAGAACCGTCACTTCTGGTTGGACTGCAAGCCGCAATCCCAACCCTGCTCTGCTCTCTCACTTCTGATAGGCCCTCACACAGCCTAGCAGCCAGATGTCCCTGGGATAGGCCCAATCTCCGGCCTAGCAGCCCGAGACATACAACACACCTACGCCCAGTCAGCCATCCAGATGGCACAGAACCCAGATCTCCTGACCTCACCCGAATATATAGGCTCTCTCAGCAGGCCAAGGGATTCAAGAAAAACCCTGCTCTTTGGCTTGGATCTGCGCCTGTGAAAAGCAATTTTTAAGTCTTGCCACAGCTTCTCAATTGGATTTAGGTCTGGACTTTGACTGGGCCATTCTAGCACATGAATATGCTTTGATCTAAACCATTCCATTGTAGCTCTGGCTGTATGTTTAGTGTCATTGTCCTGCTGGAAGGTGAACATCCACCCCAGTCTCAAGTCTTTTGCTGACTCTAACAGGTTTTCTTCTAAGATTGCCTTGTAATTGGCTCCATCCATCTTCCCATGAACTCTGACCAGCTTCCCTGTCCCTGAAGAAAAGCATTCCCACAACATGATGCTGCCACCACCATGTTTCACGGTGAGGATGCTGTGTTCAGGGTGATGTGCAGTGTTAGTTTTCCGCCACTTTGCTTTTAGGCCAAAAAGTAAAATTTTGGTCTCATCTCACCAGAGCACCTTCTTCCACATGTTTGCTGTGTTCCCCACATAGCTTCTCGTAAACTGCAAATGGGACTTCTTATGACTTTCTTTCAACAATGGCTTTCTTCTTGCCACTCTTCCATAAAGGCCAGATTTGTAGAATGCACAACTAATAGTTGTCCTGTGGACAGATTCTCCCACCTGAGCTGTGGATCTTTGTAGCTCCTCCAGAGTTACCATGGGCCTCTTGGCTGTCTCTAATTAATGCTCTCCTTGCCCGGCCTGTCAGTTTAGGTGGACGGCCATGTCTTGGTAGGTTTGCAGTTGTGCCATACTCTTTTTCCATTTTCGGATAATGGATTTAACAATGCTCTGTGAGATGTTCAAAGCTTGGGATATTTTTTATAACATAACCCTGCTTAAAACTTCTCCACAACTTTATCCCTGACCTGTCTGGTGTGTTCCTTGGCCTTCATGATGCTGTTTTTTCACTAAGGTTCTCCAACAAACCTCTGAGGGCTTCACAGAACAGCTGTATTTATACTGAGATCAAATTACACTCAGGTGGAGTATTTACTAATTAGGTGACTTCCCAAGAAGAAGATTATCTTCCAAGATTTTACAATACATGGCCCCATCCATTGGCCCTTCAATGCGGCAAAGTCGGCCTGTACCTTTAGTAGAGAAACAGCCTCAAAGCATAATGTTTCCAGCTCTGTGCTTGACTGTAGGGATGGTGTTCATAGGGTCATAGTCGGCATTTTTTCTTCCTTCAAACATGGCAAGTCCCCCTTCTCAGGAAGGCACATGTACAGTCATGCCAATACACACCTAAATGGTTCAGAGAAGGATTGGGAGAAAGTGCTGTGGTCAGATGAGACCAAAATTGAGTTCTTTGGCATTACCTTGACTCGCCGTGTTTGGAGGAAGAAAAATGCTGACTATGACCCTAAGAACACCATTCCTACAGTCAAGCATAGAGGTGAAAACATTATGCATTGGGGCTGTTTTTCTGTTAAAGGTACAGGCTGCCTTTCCTGCATTGAGGGGCCAATGGACGGGGTCATGTATTGCAAAGTCTTGGATGAGAACCTTCTTCCCTCAGCCAGAACAACGAAGAAGAATTGTGGATGGATCTTCCAGCATGACAATGACCCAAAACATACCGCCAAGGCAAGCACATTAAGATCATGGAGTGGCCTAGTCAGTCTCCAGGCCGTAATCCTATAAAAAATTTATGGAGGGAACTGAAAATTCGAGTTGCCAAGAAACAGTCAAGAAACCTTAAGGATTTAGAGAAGATCTGTAAAGAAGAGTGAACCAAAATCCCTCCTGAGATGTGTGTAAACATGGTCACCAACTACAAGAAATGTCTTACCTATGTGATTGCCAATAAGGGTGTCTCCACCGAGTTCTAAGTCATGTTTTGTTTAGGGATCGAATACTTATTTTACTCACTGAACTGTAACTTAATTTATAGCATTTGTTTTATGTGTTTTTTCTGGAATTTTGGTTGATAATCTGTCTCTACCATTTAAAATACACCTATGATAACAATTATAGACCCTTCATTTCTTTGTAAGTGGGCAATCTTAAATCTGCAGGGGATCAAATAATTATTTTCCCCACTGTACCACAGTTTGTAGACTCTAAACTTTGACACACACTAAATAATATACTGTACAAAGTTTTGGTCTTTTTTACTTTTATATAGTAAAATTTAAAAAAAAAAAAAAAACTGTGGCAATTAAATACCAACAAAACTCTGTTTACCTACAAAAAGTATATAAAATATATTTGAGCACAGTGGTACAGTACATAAGCAAGTAATTGTCAGCCAAAGTATTACCGTGCTAAAAACTGAAAAATGGTCTGGACAATAAGGTGGTTTAACATGATGGTCTTCAATTGTTAAGTCTCTTTGCTACTGTGAGATTTAATTGCTTGTTACTAATTATCTAATTTGTATCACATCAATTTCAATGTGCTGCAAATGTGATGGGTGCCAGGAGATAGTAAAATCTCTGAGGACCCATTCACACCCCATCCAGTAGGCTGCATAGCTCAACACTGGACCAGCGCAATGACAAGCTGAAATACATTGTTTCCAATAGGCCCAGTTTACACCAAAGTGATGCTTAGATGTGTGCCAAGTGAAAATAGAACATGATGCATTTGAAACAACACAATACATTGCAGCATGCAATAATGTAAACAACATATGTGGAAAAAACACACACATAATTGAAATGCAATGTGATAAAAAATGCATTTCAATGCACATCAACTCAAGTGTATTGATAGTATTGGCAATACGTGTGGTATTAATCCAGCCTCAGTAGCAAAGAAATATAACTATTTGTGTAATCATAAAGTAAATTTTGTTAAGCTGGCCACAAATGATACAATACTCTTAGGGTTTACAAACAACTAAAGGGTCTATCCATTTGGATGTAGATTGTATGGAATATTTAGGTAGGCCCTTGCACTACGGATACCAAACACCAGTTGCAGCCTGTCCATACGGGGCGCAGGGGCGCCACCCCTCTAATCCATGCGCCCGGCCACTAATCTACATGCAGGTCGCCGGAAGCATGGATTCCAATTGGGTTTTTTTTTTTAGAAGCATATGATTATAGCCTGAGGCTCTAATTGGCTTAAAAAAAGGGTGGGCTCAGGGCGCAGAGCACTGCGCCCCAAGCCCGCTTAGTTTTGTTATTATAAATTAATATTCGCTATTATCTTCCTGATTCTCCTCCCGGCCAATCAGGAAGACCCGAGACCCATCACCCGATTGGCCGGGAGGAGAAGCGCTCCTATTGGCCACCTAGGAGGAGGAGGAGACGCACGGCAGAAGCTGCCGTGATACCGAGGAGACGCAGGGGAGGTCCGGAGGAAGTGCTGCCGGCGACCTAGATGGAATAAGTGCGAGACTAGTGACTGACCGTCGAGTGTGGGGTTGGGGGGGGAAGAGTGGGTGACCCCCCCAGGGGTGGGGTGGGGGTTTGGCTGTGGATGAATTGTTTGCTGCCCACCCCCAAAAAAAATATACCAGCTGCTATTGTCAAACACATAAAACACCACCAGTCATAACTAGGACTGGGCTGAGGCAAAGGGCAAGAAAGGCAGCCACCTTGAGGGCTGTTGTGGTGGAGGGCACAGCTGGGTCACTGCCAGGATTTCATAGAACCATGGTAAATTTGAGATCTAACTCTTTGAAGGATTTCCTTGTTTTAACAATATAAGGATGTGTAGACTCTGCTTTTCTACTAAGAAGGAATGCCACCTGTTGTTTGTAGCCACCAAAGTTTGTCTGGTATGGCCAAAAGTTCAGATGACCTTGAAGTTTATCAACTTAAAAGGGGTTGATTTACTAAAGGAAAAGACAATTTTCTCTTTGCAAAGTGAAGTGAAACATTTGTTCACTTCAATTATCCAATCACTTGCAAGCTGAAATCCTGTATTTTTAATTTCTTTGCATATTATTGAATATTCAAGAGAATGGGGCTTTACCATTTTCACTAAGATAAATGAACATTCTTGACATCATTTAGTAAATCAACCTTTTGGACCCAATGGGGTTGATTTACTAAAGAAAAATAGACTGTGCACAGAGCTTGGTAAATGAGGTAAACCTTCACATTGCAAAGAATGCGCAATCATGTGCAAGGAAAATAAAGAAAACAGAATTTTTGTGTGCATATGATTGGATGATGGAAGTCAGCCAAGTTTCTGCTCATTTACTAACTTCTGGAGCAACTACTCTTATAGAATGCAACTGCAATTTGCAAAGTGCACAGTCTATTTGCCTTTAGAGAATGAACCCCTACTCTCCATGGAATGTTCATGACTCTTGTCTAATGCTGTGTACACATGACCGGACTTTCCGGCAGAAAAGGGCCGACGGAACAAATCCGTCGGACATTCCGATCGTGTGTGGGCTTCATCGGACCTTTTCTGTCGAAAAATCTGATGGACCTTAGAAATAGAACATGTTTCAAATCTTTCCGATGGACTCGATTCCTATCGAAAAAAACGTTTGTCTGTATGCTAGTCCGACGGACCGAAAACAACGCTAGGGCAGCTATTGGCTATTGAACTTCCTTTTCTAGTCCGGTCGTACGTCATCACGTTCGAAACAATCGGACTTTGGTGGGATCATGTGTAGGCAAGTCCATTGTGTCGGAACTCTGACGAAAAGTCTTCCAGAGTTCAGTCCGATGAGAAGTCCGCTTGTGTGTACGTGCCATAACAATCTTCTATCTTGCTGTTGGTGCAGCTGCATTATAACGTTAGGGAAGAATGATGAGCAAATGATTTAAAAATCAGGAGAATCAATTTTTTTTTAAATTCTCCCCACAATAAACAAAAAAAAAACCATACAATTCCCTGAATACAATGCATCACAGTTGTATGGATATCTGAACGGTATGGTTCTCCACAGAACAGATGGATTTGCATGCAGACATTAAGGAGAATCCCATATTAATGAGCCAGCAATACTCTTAATTGGATCATCCCTACTACGGAGTATATTTGTTTTTTTTTTTTCTATAAATTAAGTAGATGAAATGACCTGTGCATCCCATGAGAGATGCTTCAATACAGCCTCCAGTCTATAAATATATTCCGGTACTTTGCAGATAAACAGAGCACAGATAAATAAGATTGTTTCTATACAAGCAGATCATTTACTGTATGCGTCAGCTGTCTGACACATCATAGACCAACAATGAATTATCAGGGACTAATGTTTTAGTTAATGGATAAATCTTGGGTAAAAGTTGTGAGAATATACTGAAGTAAAAGAGACAAGAGGAAAGCGCATAGTCAGTGTTATACAAGTAATTAGTAAAGTTAATCATAAGCAATGATATTCAAAAAATATTGTTTTTGTTATAACATAGTAAAACAGCTTCAACTATTCTACATAATGAAAGGGATCCCAAATCTGTACCTGCCGAATAAATATACTGTTCATGTTGCAGACTAGAAAACATTAATCCTTTAAATCCTTTCGGGCACACATTTTGTAACTTAACCGCTTCAGCCCCGGAAGATTTTACTCCCTCCCTGACCAGAGCACTTTTTGCAATTCGGCACTGCGTTGCTTTAACTGACAATTGCGCGGTTGTGGGACGTTGCACACTAACAAAATTGACGTCTTTTTTTTCCCACAAATAGAGCTTACTTTTGGTGGTATTTAATCACCTCTGCGGTTTTATTTTTTGCGCTATAAACAAACAAACGAGCGTCAATTTTGAAAAAAACTCAATATTTTTTACTTTTTGCTATAATAAATATCCCCCAAAAATATATATAAAAAAACTATTTTTCTCCTCAGTTTAGGCCGATATGTATTCTTCTACATATTTTTGGTAAAATAAATAGCAATAAGCATATATTGATTGCTTTGCTCAAAAGTTATAACGTCTACAAAATGGGGGATAGTTTTATGGCATTTTTATTATTATTTTTTTTTTACTAGTAATGGCAGTGATCTGCAATTTTTATCGGGACTGCGACATTATGGCAGACACGTCGGACAATTTTGACACATTTTTGGGACCATTGGCATTTTTACAGCGATCAGTGCTATAAAAATGCATTGATTACTATAAAAATGTCACTGGCAGTGAAGGGGTTGACCACTAGGGGGCGATCAAGGGGTTAATGTGTTCCCTAGTGTGTGTTCTAACTGAAGGGGGGAGGGGACTGTGTAGGAGAGATGACAGATCGCTGTTCATACTCTGTATGAACAGACGATCTTTCTGTTCTTCCCTCAGAGAACCGGGATCTGTTCTTCCCTCAGAGAACCGGTTCTCCGTGTGCCCCAAGCGATCGCAAGAGCCTGGCGGTGATCGGGACTGCCAGGCACTCGCATCGGCTCCGTGGGCGCGCGCCCCTTGTGGCCAAAGATAAAAGTGACGTAACATGACGGCGATTCGCGCATCCGAGCCATGTTGCCGCAGTACAACTGCGGCGGCTGGTCGGCAAGCGGTTAAAGTGATTGTAAAGTTACATGTATTAATTACTTTGATTCTCTCTGTTTTAGGTCCCTGTTCAATACAGTGTGTGTGTTTTCCTAAAATTATAATGCTAAATACATGCAGTGTATACAGAAGGGGAAAATAATGGTATGAGCTGGAGAAGATGTTTTTGGCAATAGAGACTTTGTATGTCTACTTAAAAAAAAAAAAACTACCAGAGATTTTTTATTGGGGGGCTTAAGTTCCACTTTAGTATTCTCAGACCTTGCTAAATCTGTCTGAGGTAGAGTGCATAATACTTTTGACTTCAGAACCTTTGCAAAGTATCCCCAAAATTACTGGAAGTTCATAAATCTTTTTTTTTTGCCTGGACTTAAAGTGGAGTTCCACCCACTTTTACAACTCTTCAGCATCCCTCACTAAACTGTGCACTGTAAACGAATTGGATATTTTTTTTTTTTTCTCAGCACTTACTGTATATCTGCTGTATTCATTTTTCACTTCCTCCTCCCTGGCCGCGGCCCATCGCATCATTTCCTGTTGGCAATGCCATCTGGGAAGGGGCGGCAACTTCCTCTGACACTGCCGTTGCTATGGAAACCTGACCTGAAACCGATTACACTGCTTGTGCTGCACTGAGTATGTACGAGATCTGCAAGGATGAGATCCAGGAAGAAATACAGTCTGGCTTCAGATGCCCAGACTAAAGATGGCCACAGCCTGCTGTAAGTTTATAAAATAACAAACTACTGCTATAAACTAACAAAAAAGACCTTAGTTTACAGACTAACTTTACTAGAATACATTAAGCTTTTATAATATAGGGGTATTTTTATTTAAAAAGTATAATTTCAGCCAGAACACCACTTTAACCTTTAAAAAGGAATGTAATTTTGCATGGGGTGAATGGGCTCTTGTTTCCCTTCCAACAATAACAAGTCTAGGATTCTTTTTGGCTGGGGTTGGGTGGGTCCTTGCCCCTCCTCCGGTGATAACAGGTCTAGGCTTCTGTTGGGTTGGGGTGGGTGAGTTCCTACCCTTGCTCCAATGATGACAGGTCTAGGATCCTGCCAAGGCGTTACATTGTCTCAGTCTCCTGCCTCTATTCTCAGCACGTGCCATGCAGTGTATATAGGAGGGGAAAAAATCGGTATAAGCTGGAGAAAATGTTTTTGGCAATGGAGACTTTGTATGTATTTTCTTCTTTTTTTTTCTCTTTAAACTACTAGAGATTTTTTATTGGGGGACTTTAGTTCCACTTTAGTATTCTCAGATGCATTTCCTTCCTTCCTCTCTCAAATATACAATTCATAAAGTAAGTTACAGCAAATACAATGCTTTTAGTAAGATGTTATAAAATACCGATCCTTGTTTTGTGCTCATTTATTTCATGCTTTGTTCACAGAGATAGATCTTTTCTCATGCTTGAGAAATATTTAATTTCATGATGTCTGCAGCACTGAAGTTTATATGTTTAGAACAGGTACTTCTTCTTTCTTTAACGATAGGCATAGCAGAACTCCGAACTTAGTGTGTGCAAAAATGAGCTATTGCTTTCAATTACTCATTCCGCTACCGCTGCAACATTGAACAGAATAATACTTTTCCCAATATTCTAAGACACGCTGATTATTTAGTGGAAAGAGAAGATCTTGAAATTGTTTGATAACTTTGTTACTTCCAACTGAAAAAAATAATGACGTGTTTGATAGGGACAGATGTTTTCCAATCAAGTTATATGCAATGGGAATAACAAGGTGCCATGTTTTATGGTCTTATCCTGTTGCTTCCCTTCGACTGTTGCACAGCTGTATGGAAAAATGATGGACGTTTATATGAAGAAAAATTACTTTTAAGGCTCAAATTATGCTTTGAAGTATAGATGCAATTATGGTGAAGTTTCTTCACAGAAGCATTCTTTGAAATCACAATATACTAATTGCTATTCAAATAGAGATGGATCAGAACAGGATCAGAGCCAACTTTAGTTCTGAGGGGCAGAAGCAATTTTCTTTCTCTGTTTTCACAGCAGAAATCCTGTGTATGTATCTATTTCACCTGCAAGGATGTTAAAGGGATAACTATATTTTTTTTAAACAAATTAGCTATTTTAATATATCCAGGGTTACCAAGCAACAGCATAATATCTTAAAGTATTTGTAAACCCAACGACTAAGATCTCATATAAGCTTTAACATGTTAATGTAATTTAAAAGTCATTTTCAATATTTGGAATTTAATTCCAATAAAATAATATCTTTTATCGACAAAGTCTGATTTTATTTTATGAGTAGGTAAGTAAAACCTTGGAGAGAGCGGTGGCTGTGGACGTGGTACACTTGGATTGTGCAAAAGCATTTAACACAGTTCCCTACACATGGCTAATGTGCACAGGCTTGGAAATGTGGAATTGACTCCCTCAAGAGCTGGTTCTGGCCAGCTCAATTGATGGCTGTAAAAAAGGCCTGGATTCTTTCCTAAATGTACACAATATAACTGGATACTAACATTTATAGGTAAAGTTGATCCAGGGAATATCCGATTGCCTCTCGGGGGATCAGGAAGAAATTTTTTTCCCTGCTGTAGCAAATTGGATCATGCGTTGCTGTTTTTTTTTTCTTTCCACTGGATCAATTGTGGGCATAGTATTGTGTATACAAAGTATGGGATTATATGATTCCCCCCCCCCCTTTGGTTGAACTAGATGGACTTGTGTCTTTCTTCAACCAGCCTAATGAGGCGAGTCTGCAGATGTGTACTAAACAGACTGCAATCATGGGCATGCTAGAGGCTGCAGATGGGCACAAAACAGGCTGCAATAATGTGCACATTAGAGGCTGCAGATGGGCACTAAAAGGGCTGCAATGATGGGCATGTTAGAGGCTGCAGATGGGCATGTTAGAGGCTGCAGATGGGCACTAAACAGGCTGCAATAATGGGCACATTAGAGGCTGCAGATGGGCATGTTAGAGGCTGCAGATGGGCATGTTAGAGGCTGCAATAATGGGCACATTAGAGGCTGCAGATGGGCATGTTAGAGGCTGCAGATGGGTACTAAACAGGCTGCAATAATAGGCACATTAGAGGCTGCAGATGGGCATGTTAGAGGCTGCAGATGGGCACTAAACAGGCTGCAATAATGGGCACATTAGAGGCTGCAGATGGGCATGTTAGAGGCTGCAGATGGGCACTAAACAGGCTGCAATAATGGGCACATTAGATGCTGCAGAAGGGCATGTTAGAGGCTGCAGATGGGCACTAAACAGGCTGCAATAATGAGCACATTATAGGCTGCAGATGGGCACTAAACAGGCTGCAATGAGGGCCATATTAGAGGCTGCAGATGGACATGTTAGAGGCTGCAGATGGGCACTAAACAGGCTGCAATAATGGGCACATTAGAGGCTGCAGGTGGGCATGTTAGAGGCTGCAGATGGGCACTAAACAGGCTGCAATACTGGGCACATTAGAGGCTGCAGATGGGCACTAAACAGGCTGCAATTATGGCCATATTAGAGGCTGCAGATGGGCATGTTAGAGGCTGCAGATGGACACTAAACAGGCTGCAATAATGGGCACATTGGAGGCTTCAGATGGGCATGTTAGAGGCTGCAGATGGGCACTAAACAGGCTGCAATAATGGGCACATTGGAGGCTGCAGATGGGCATGTTAGAGGCTGCAGATGGGCACTAAACAGGCTGCAATAATGGGCACATTAGAGGCTGCAGATGGGCATGTTAGAGGCTGCAGATGGGCACTAAACAGGCTGCAATAATGGGCACATTAGAGGCTGCAGATGGGCATGTTAGAGGCTGCAGATGGGCATGTTAAAGGCTGCAGATGGGCACTAAACAGGCTGCAATAATGGGCACATTAGAGGCTGCAGATGGGCATGTTAGAGGCTGCAGATGGGCACTAAACAGGCTGCAATAATGGGCACATTAGGGGCTGCAGATGGGCATGTTAGAGGCTGCAGATGGGCACTAAACAGGCTGCAATAATGGGCACATTAGAGGCTGCAGATGGGCATAGATCAGGCTGCATTGATGGGCACTGGGGACCCTTATTTTAAAATTTAAGGTTTTTTTCTGAAACTTCCCTCTTAAAGTTAAGGTGTGCGTTATACGCCAATAAATACGGTGGTTGTGATGATATGTACGGTTTTACTAACACCTGTCAAAGTTGGAAAATTGTGCTTAGGCATTTAGATGGTTTTACCCTTAGGTGTGAAGGGTTAACCTTGCCCATCACATCAATATATGTGATTCCAAATAGTCAATTGTCGAAAAAACAAAGTGCACATCCAGAGGGACCCCCCAATGCTTTCTTTGTTCTCAATCGTGGTCTGGATATGCTTTCTACACAATACAAAACTTTTTTCAGTCTACTCTGACTTTGATAATCATTGATTTCCGCTGGAGTGGTACTTAGTATACTGTCATTTCAATGTTTTATTTAAAATTTTCTGAAAAGATATTTCACTATAATTATATATGTTCTCCAAAGCACAATTTGTTTCTTGAAAGGATTTAGTAAGAGAACAAATGTATTTTAAACATATAGTTATCGTTCATTCTCCGCAATTCATTGTGCTGTCCCAGCTGCCAATCAGGCAGTAATTTTGTGTTCTGTTTCAAATTCTACTTTATGTTTTGACCCTGTCTATTTCAATACTGTGGTCCTCTGCTGACTGGTAACCATCCACAGGAAACTTAACTTTTCAATAAGACACATATGTTGAATCTAACTCAATTTCACTTCAAATAATAGAATAGAGGGTGTATTTCCAGTCTTATGAAGTTTAAGAAGACAACGACTTTCCTAAGCCCTGTTTCTGCAAAGAACTAACATGGAAGAAATAGGGAGGGTCTAGTTCCTTCTAAACTAACTTGCACTAAACAGGAGGGGAGGACAGAGGAAGATCTCATAAGTAAATAAGTTGCAGTGGCCCTAAACCACCCCTAGATTTCAGTGCACAACAGCACAAGAGTAACTTGACACAGTTCAATACAATAACCAAAAATGACATATAAGAAAATATATGTATTATATGTTATTATAGTTATATTTATAGTGCAAAAATCAAAAAAGGGAGTATAACTCTTCAACTATGCAAAATTTATTTACACCCAGCTCGGTGAATGAGATAAAACTTTGTGAAACTTCACTTTGCAAAGAATACCCATTTATGTGCAAGGAAAGTTAAAAAAACAGGACTTTTGCTGACACGTGATTTGTGCAACGTAACTTTTTGCACTTAGCTTAGTAAAAATTCACTCTACAAGGTGAAAATTTACAACCTGTCCATTTTCATCCGATCCCATCCGATCTGATCTGATCCACCAGACGGATGGAAAATAGGATCACCATCCGTCTGGATTTCACAGACAGGATCGGATCGGATAGCAGTGGGTGTCAGGGGACATGTCACCTCTGACATCCGCCACTCCATAGGGTTGAATGGAGTGTCCGATCAGGTCCGCCTGAGAAACTGACAGGTGGGCCTAATCGGAAGGCCCGTGTGAAGGGGGCCTAATACCAGGAACCAATTAGGCATTTAACATACAATTAACCAAATAAAAAGGATCTGATACTGATCTCATATTATCCTAAGTCCCAAAGTGAGGGCTGGATGAGCTGTATTGATATTCCAGTCTTAAAGGGGATATTCTGGTACATTCCTATCATCAAAAAATAATTAATAAGTAAATAACAATACCAATACAACAAGATAAAAGTGATGACAAGAGGTAAAAATAAAAATGTGACACATTCTACTCTATAAATCTATTGCACATAATTCACAGTTGAAGTAATTAATCCCCCCAAAAATGTCAAAAATAATTAATTATAAAAAATGTAATTTTTTATAAAAAGAGATGCAGAATTCAAAGCAACTGGGCTGTAATGTGTCTAGTAATGATGGGCTCAGGTGTGTTTGGATCGTATCCGTCAGGCAGCCGTCACTGGACACCGCCAATCATAGGCAGCATGTGTATGTGCAGCTGGAGGCTGGGAAATGCCTCACTGCCTATGATTGGCATTGTGCAGTGATGGCCTCCTGGCGGGTACAATCCGAACACGTCGGAGCCCATCCCTGGTGTCCAGATGGTTTCTTATCTTTCTATATTTGGTCTGTGGGAGGGCCTGATTGTATATGCACCATGAAGATATATGAGTGATTCAACTCACCTGTGTATATATATATATATATATATATATATATATATATAGTATACAGGGCTTTTTTTCTCAAACAATAGGTGCTGGAACTTAACCACGGCCCCCCAAAACCCCTCCCCCCACACACACCCTCCAAATCACATCAAATAGTGGGTGTGTTCAGTCAAATTTCACGAAAATAGTAGGAGGGTCTTAAAGGGGCATTAAATACCAGGCTTGCATTAAATACAGAGTGCAGGGCTGTCACTTGTAAACATAGAAACCAGACTTCTGTGTTTACAAGTGATTGTGGTGAGCAGGCACCAAAGGGTCTGAGCCAGAGGTGGTGGAACTGAGTTCCACCAAGTTCCCCCTGAAAAAATGCCCTGACAGTATATATATATATATATATATATATATATATATATATATATATATATATACACACATACACAGTATCTCACAAAAGTGAGTACACTCCTCACATTTTTGTAAATATTTTATTATATCTTTTCATGTGACAACACTGAAGAAATGACACTTTGCTACAATGTAAAGTAGTGAGTGTACAGCTTGTATAACAGTGTAGATTTTCTGTCCCCTCAAAATAACGCAACACACAGCCATTGATCTCTAAACCACTGGCAACAAAAGTGAGTACACCCCTAAGTGAAAATGTCCACATTTGGCCTAATTAGCCATTTTTCCTCCCCGGTGTCATGGGACTCGTTATGCCCCGTACACACGGTCGGATTTTCCGATGGAAAATGTCCGATCGGAGCGTGTTGTCGGAAATTACGACCGTGTGTGGGCTCCATCGGACATTTTCCATCGGATTTTCCGACACACAAAGTTGGAGAGCAGGAGATAAAATTTTCCGACAACAATATCCGTTGTCGGAAATTCCGATCGTGTGTACACAAATCCGACGGACAAAGTGCCACGCATGCTCAGAATGAATAAAGAGATCAAAGCTATTGGCCACTGCCCCATTTATAGTCCCGACGTACATGTTTTACGTCACCGCGTTTAGAACGATCGGATTTTCCGACAACTTTGTGTGACCGTGTGTATGCAAGACAAGTTTGAGCCAACATCCGTCGGAAAAAATCCTAGGATTTTGTTGTCGGAATGTCCGAACAAAGTCCGACCGTGTGTACGCCCTATTAGTGTTACAAGGTCTCAGGTGTGAATGGGAAGCAGGTTTGTTAAATTTGGTGTTATCGCTCTCACTCTCTCATACTGGTCACTGGAAGTTCAACATGGCACCTCATGGCAAAAAACTCTCTGAGGATCTGAAAAAAAAATTGTTGCTCTACATGAAGATGGTCTAGGATATAAGAAGATTGCCAAGACCCTGAAACTGAGCTGCAGCATGATGGCCAAGACCATACAGTGGTTTAACAGGACAGGTTCCACTCAGAACAGGCTTTGCCATGGTCGACCAAAGTAGTTGAGTGCATGGGCTCAGCGCCATATCCAGAGGTTGTCTTTGGGAAATAGACATATGAGTGCTGCCAGCATTGCTGCAGAGGTTGAAGGGGTGGGGGGTCAGCCTGTAAGTGCTCAGACCATACGGCCCACACTGCATCAAATTGGTCTGCATGGCTGTCGTCCCAGAAGAAAGCCTCTTCTAAAGATGATGCACAAGAAAGCACACAAACAGTTTGCTGAAGACAAGCAGACTAAGGACATGGATTACTGGAACCATGTCCTGTGGTCTGATGAGACCAAGATAAACTTATTTGGTTCAGTAAAAAGACAAGTGTGTCTTGCCTACAGTCAAGCATGGTGGTGGGAGTGTCATTGTCTGGGGCTGCACGAGTGCTGCCAGCACTGGGGAGCTACAGTTCATTGAGGAAACCATGAATGCCGACATGTACTGTGACATACTGAAGCAGAGCATGATCCCCTCCCTTCTGAGACTGGGCCTGCAGGGCATAATTCAAACATAAACAAGTGAAGTCAGTCAGCGCAAATACAAATACCATTAACCCTATCTATAGCAGCTGAACACTCCAGGTCAATATATTACATTCCTTGGACAGACATATAGAAAATACAGTGCAGCGCTTAAAATATTTTTTTTTTTAGAAAGCTTTCATATGGAATGTCCAATAACTCAATATTATATGGATAGTCCCAATGAATAAATAAAAAGCCAGGTCATCGTAGAGAGAGACACCAACAGACAAGCTGAAGAATCCTCAATAGTGATCAGGGTGCTCGAATCGTAATATATGTGCTTCCTTATCCGTGCTTCCACCACCATTAGTAGAGGCTGCTCATCTTACTTTGTGGACCTCTGAGCTAACAAAAAGGTTATATAGGCATTCCCCACAGGGGCAATCAAATAGCAAGATGAGATCCTGTCTTTCCAGCAATCCAGCCTCACATAGATGACAGCAGCAACACCCTCTCATATATGGTAGATATCATTGATTGTTCATATGAAAATCAAATAGAACATATATAGTGCTCTCTGCTTATATTTAAAAGGCCTTTTATTCAATTAAAATGTTACTTACAAAAGAAAACTGAAATCCCAGTGCTGAGAAATGGAGCTTGTTTCATGACACAACATCTCATGATAAGAAGTTTGAAAGGTGGCTGTAATGACGTCAGAGCCTTTCCGTCTGCACGCGTATCATCCCTGTGAGCGGGACTTCCTCAGCGTGATATGCTGAAGAAGTCCCGCCCACAGGGAGAATACACGTGCGGACGGGAATACTACACTGTATATACAGTTAGGTCCATATATATTTAGACACCTGCACAATTTTAGTTTTTTTTTTCCGGTATTTACTAAAACATATTCAAGCTATGGTTATATAATGGATATGGGCTGAAAGTGCACACTCTCAAGTTTAATTTGAGGGTGATGTACATCCAAATCGGAGGAAGGGTTTAGGAATTACAGCTGTTAAGAATAGCCATCCCCCTTTTTCAAGGGACCAAAAGTAAGTGGACAATTGAATGAAAAGCTGTTTCATGGCCAGGTGTGGGCTACTCCTTCGTTATTTCTTCATCAATTAAGCAGGTAAAAGGTCTGGAGTTGATTCTAAGTGTGGTATTTGCATTTGGAATCTGTTGCTGCGAACCTACATCATGCGTTCAAAGGAGCTGTCCATGCAAGTGAAACAGGCCATTGTAAGGCTTCAAAAACAAAACAAATCCATCAGAGAGATAGCAGCAACATTAGGAGTGGCCAAATCAACAGTTTGGTACGTTCTGAGGAAAGAAGAATGCACTGGTGAGCTCAGCAACATAAAAAGGTCAGGGAGGTCAGGAATAAGTAATGGTCAGAGTGCAGAGGTCAGGAGCAAGTAATGCATGGGCTGCAAGGTAATAAATGCAGCTGCACTAATATTTAAAATGTATTATACATCACTATTTGTCTTAGTGGCTCACTGGTTGCACCTGGTGTACCCCACATGAAAATCCAGCAACCACCCATCACCCTCCCTTGTCTTTCTTAGCCAAACAGAAAGGTAGACATCCCAAGCATTGTACCTGGGCACCCAGCATTGTAGAGTAAACCTTGCAGTACACTGCACAAGCATCAGTCCATTAAACTACCACTGGAATCCCCTGTGCTTGCATGGAAATCCACTTGCCCAGTGGTCCAATTTTCAACTGATGCTTGTGCAGTGTGACTGTTGCACAATGACTGTTGTACAATACCAGGTACCTTGGACGATGCTCGGGATGCCTGTTTTCTCGGGACAGACTCCTCACAATGCGTGGACAGTCCTCTGGTAATGGGTCCATATGGAACATTGCTCTGCAGACTTTTTACATGTACTGCAAGAAAATGTGATGTCAAACTAAACCCCAAGGGGAAAAAAAACAACAGATTTTATTTCTGTTACATGTTTCATCCGAAAACAATTCTTCATTTTCCAACAGCTATTAGTTAATAGTTAATAACTGATACATCTATCAGTCATATGAAGTATGCTTGCTGAGAAAGGTTAGCGTGTACTCAGTGGTATTCTGTAACCTTAGGACTGCCAAATAACAGCATGTCTGAGGGTGTAATATGTGAAATGGTTTCTGATAATCATCTTTAACAAAGGAAGGTGTGGACAACAATGGATCTGGGACAAGTATGCATCCTGGGAATTCCATCAGAACTCCACAAATACCTCCCAGCCAGTTCCTTATAAAGTGATAAGCACCGTTATTATCAAATGGTCATGACATTGAACATTTCCTTGGGTAAACAGAATAAAAAGCAGTATATCAATTTCTGTTTGCAGGGATATATTTTAGTGGCAAATATATAATAACTTGTTGGGATCACAATTTTCATTGTTAAATAATAATTTTGTAATAGAATTAACACATTACATTTCTATATGATAATAATATTATCACTGTTATTACTGTGTTTTTTTTATCATTTTAGTGATCGTATAGCTTTTACCATTGTGTGATGACTGCTAGGGTTACTGCTGTGCTTGAGGTTTAGGCTTAGGCCGGGAGTTTGGTTGTGGATCAAGCCTGTTAAACTTTCTGTTTACCCCTTCATGACAAAAGGTAAAACAAATCCTAACGCTTGAACACAGTTTTGCAATTTTGACAAGTGGTAGTAAATCTGTACATATCATCGCAACTACTATCCAGGTGGATTATACCTTGTTTTTGTAGGACAAATTGAGCCTTCATTTGGTGGTAAATGGTAATAGATATCGCCTGATTTTTTATTTATTTTTAATGTCAAAGGAAAACTGGCACAAAATAGTAATAAATATCATTCTGGGGGGAGGGGAATATTAAAGTGGTAGTAAACTCCTGAATTAGATTTTTAGCTACAGTACAGGTAAGCCTATAAAAACGTACCTGTAGGTTAAATGAGTACGTTTAGGAGATATTCACTTGGTTGGCAGCCGGTGATGTCACCGGCGCATGCTCTCTGAAGGAATGGCATTCCCCTGCCATGGGACCGCAGACATCAGGCAAAGATTATATATAACCAGCAAACCTGCATAGTATAATAAAAACCACACCACGCATAAATAGTTTGGAAAAAAATAGGCCACGCCCTGGTTTATTGGTTTAAACAAATATATATACGTATAAACGTTATTACTTAAATCATTTTCAACAAATTCATCCAGGATTCACCAAAATAACTCAACCCAGCCACTAAGACTCGGGATGACCATCATCTTTCTTTAAACATATCTTCACATGTCCCAACCGTCAGGAGGGCTGTCTTGAAAACCAGCCCTCCTGTCACCATCACCCCAAACCGCGGCCTTTTCTATGCATGTTTGCAGGTTGAGATTAAGAATATCCAGTCCCACTTCCAATAAGTGTATGCCATCGAAGCGATACATACCTTGGATTCCACCCTCTAAGTCAACATGACGAAATGAAAAACCTAAATCCGAAATTAGGAATTTTTCCATAGCCCTATTAACTCTTTTGTGAACTTTTTCTAAGAGCCTAAATGTAATTGATTCTAACCATCTCAACCTGAGTATTATTTCTGAAAATACCAAAACTGTATTTTGCGAAATTATCTTCAAAAAAACAAACGTATCCTTCATATTATATATTAAGTCGAACGTCTTCATTTTCCCAATATCGTTACCACCCAAGTGAACTATAAGAAACTCAGGAGGGAAAAAATTAGCATAAAGTCTACCTAACTCACTCCAAATCATTCCCCTTCTAACATACCAATTAACACAAAATGTGGCTGGATCCAATCCTAAATTTTCGGAATAATTTCTATCAGCCGCTTTTTCTGAGCCCATAAGATAAAAGAATGTCCAACTATCCATACCGAGCAACGATTACCTGAAAACAAAATAAATGATTAAAGAGGATGAATATACAATTTATAGGCGTCAGATCTCCACCTACCTATTTTCTTAAAGCTATTGTTTGTTAAACCAATTCTAGCAGCCTCAGTGGCTGCTCCTATTCTGAATGAATGAGTTGTTTTCCTTAAATGGATTCAATTTAAATGATACAAACCACGTTGCAATATTACTCTGAATTGATAACCTGTTAACGGTGAATCGTCACTGTGAATGAATAAAAGGTTCGATAAACCGAACCTCAAATTCATGTATAACCTTAACGACCTTACTGGATAAATAATTTCTTCCTGGCACTTCTTTAAATATATCCAAGAACCCATGCCCAAAGGATCCGACTTGCTAAAATTTAAAAATATTTTAACACTTCCTTCCAATACTTGTACATTTGATAATAGAATACCAGACCTTCCAGCCCTTGATGAAGGTAATAACTCTGAAACCCTGAATGCTGCAAAAATGCCAGAGAAAAAGCTGCATTGAATAAAATTGGTTCGTATTCCGATGAACATATTACTCTTGTAACATTACATAACGTTGATAATATTTCGAGATTTTCGAGATCTATTATCATTGAACAAATGATTTTTTCTATACCCTTTCATAGCCTGTTTCACGGAAAAGAAAACTTTGACAAGCCGGTAGTTTGTATAGATGCAGAAAAAATTATACTGTCGCTAGTGTTTTGCTAATGTGTGACCAAGAATATTTTTTTTTCATCAGTGAGTGAAGAAATCCTAACACTATATTTTCCGAATAATCAAAAATGGTTAATTCTAAAGAAGATAGGAAAGACAACCACAGCAACCATGAAGCAGAATAATTTTTCCAAGTAGATATTGCCAAAGAATTCTTAATGTTTGCAAAAATTAAATCAGATCCCATAAATGGGACGGGCATGAAGCTCCTATTGGGTCCGCCTCCGGGAGCAAGGAAAAAAAACGGTCCATCTGCAGGCGAGAGAGAGCGTCAGCTATTATGTTCACCTTAACTGAAATGTATTTAGCCTTTAACCAGATGTTCCATTTTAGACAAAGAAAAACTAAATGCCACAATAAAGAGACTACCTGTGGAGACTTGGAGGAAAAACAATTTACAGCAAAACAAACACCTTTATTATCTGTGCTCAGTAATATTCTCCTGTTTGATCCGCTAGGCCAAGTGGATGCACACCAATGGTTCCCCCAAATTGTTCCGAAACCAATCGATCCCGCCACATCTGTTGCCAGAAGGAAATCGCTGTCACGCACAAACTCTGCCACAGCGATTTTCCACTGAATTGTTCCAAGAAATTCAGCCAGACCAAAAGGTCTACTTTTATTTCTGAAGTCACTCTGACATGAGAGGAAGGGCTTTTTAAACCAGATATAGACACATACAACCTTCTGGAAAAAACTCTTCCCATCGGCAACACCCTTGATGCAAAAGCCAATTGACCCAGAAGAGATTGCATTTCTTTTAGTGTAACTCTCTTCCTTCTTATGAACATCAACAGCATCTGAGAAATTTTGTATAATTTATCGCCTGGGAGTCTGAACTCACCTGCTACCGTATCCAATGTGATATCCAAAAATTCAAGAGATGTTGATGGAAAAAACGTTTTTTCCTCCGCCAAAGGGATACCAAAATGTTTACATACTGTAAAGAATGATTTAAGCAAATGCAGACATTCCTCCGATTCTCCCAGACCCATAAAAAGAAAATCGTCTAAATAATGAATTGAAAATCTAGATCCCGCCACTTCATTTACTACCTATTCTATGAATTAAGAAAAAGATTAAAAGTAAGTAGATGACAATGAGCAGCCCATTGGCAGGCACTTATCAAAATAATATTTATTTTCAAAACAAATTCCAAGAGAGTTAAAACAATTTGGGTTCAAAGGGAGAAGCCTAAAAGCAGATTTTATGTCTGCCTTAGCCATCAAAGCATTCTTTCCCAGTATATGCAATTTTTGCAAAGCTGAATCAAACGATGCATAAGACTCTGCTGCTAAGCGCGGGTCTATCTGGTCATTTAATGAATTTCCAAAAGGAAACGATAGGTGGTGTATGAGGCAGAATTCGTTCGGTTCCTTTTTGGGAACCACCCCTACAGAAGACACCCTAAAGTTAAAAAATGGAGGAGATTCAAACGGACCTTCCATCCTACCGGCCCTCACTTCTTTGGTAAATTTTTCTCTAACCACATTATGGAATTCACTTGCTAATTTCAGGTTATTAGTTAGACTACAGCCTAAACCTTCAAAAGGGGGCAAATTAAAACCTTCCGAGAAACCTTTAATTAACAATGAAGCCTTCTGCTGATTTGGGTACATTTTGAGCCAGGGGAGCATTCTTCGAAAATTCACTGGCGTTACCGCTTTTTGCAAAATTGTCCTTTTGATTTGCCTGAAGCTTCCGAAAACATTTTTGCACCGGGTGAGCCCTGGAACAAGATGCGCACTCATGCTTGTGTTTGCATGAATTCAGCCATTTGCAATGGCTGTCATTAAATGCAAAGCACAGCCCTTTCTTGTAAGCTGTTCCTGAATTCATGTTAGCATTACTGGGATTCTGGCGAGGTTGAAAGGTTTGTTTTTGAGGTAAAAATAAATTTAGCTAAAGACCCACATCTTTTGAATCCCATTGAAGTGATGGCTGAACTGCTAATTTCTGCCTGAAACTTTTAGCATAACCAAGAAAACCTGCTGAAACTCCTATACGCTTCCATGCTGATATCCACGTGCTGAAATAGAGCTGGATTCTTCTCTGGAAACTTCTCACATAATACACTTGCATAAATGCAGAAGGCTTGCAGCCAGCTATAAAAAGATTTCAACAATTCATTATAGCCGCGAGTAGTTTTAAATGACATTTTTTCCTTTAGAAATGTCATTTTGCTGTCAGATTGTTCTAAACACGGGAAACATGGTCCACTTTACAGGCATACTATAGACACCCCCCAGGTATGAAATTGTTTTTTTGCATTGATACATGTCCTCTGGGGCAGGACTCTGGTCCCCAAACACTTTTTATGACAATAACTTGCATATTAACCTTTAAAATTAGCACTTTTGATTTCTCCCATAGACTTTTAAAGGGTGTTCCACGGCTTTCGAATTTGCTGTGAACACCCCACATTGTTCGCTATTCGGCAAACGGGCGAACAGCCAATGTTCGAGTTAAACTCATGTTCGACCCGAACATAAAGCCCATCCCTACTTCTTGCCATATTTTTTCCTTATTGCAGAAGGAAGATGAAAACCCAAAGGGGAAAGAACACATGGCATACACTCTTTTCCTCTATTTTCCTTTACCTGCTTACCATGAGGAGTTTCTACCTGTGGAGTAAAAATTTTGTTTAATAGCATTGTCATTTTCATTCATAACTTCTGACCAAACCTCTACTGTAATGCCACTTTCCTCTGCTTTATCTGACTGCACTTCATTATCCTTACTTAGAGTATGTAATAACTGCTCTAAAGATGATGATAATGCCGAAAGCTGGCTCATAGTATCAAGCTTATCATTGTCTAAAGCATTTAATTGTAATTGTGGATTGTGTATGGGAGACTTGCACCGCACAGGAATCGCACTGCCAGCTCTGTCTGCCCATGAAGTAGCTTCTCTACTTGACCCATGAGCTGCTATCTCCTCATTAGCTTGCAGCCTTAAGGGAAATCTATCTCTGTCTTGACCCCTTGGCGATCCTCCTCTGCTATGTGAAGCGAGACATAGCTCTGAATCAGCTCGTCTTCTATTTGTCTCCGATGCTGACCTCCCTCTTCTGTTTTCAATGGGAGCGGGTGTAACAGGACTGAAGCTCCTCTGCTGCTGGTGCCGCCTTTCTCCAACCCTCCGACCGTCCTCTTCTTCCTCTCTAGTGCTGCCTCCATGCCTCCCGACCTCCACTACTTCTTATGCCGGAATGACACCTTCCAATGCCCGAGCATGGCTGTGCAGAGAGCCACCGCTGACACACTCCATGTCCTCCACGCCTCCACTGTATTCTCCACCTGCCTCAGACTCCACTTGACCCACAGGTAACGCTAAACAGCTCCGCAGCCACTCCTCTCCTCCCTCTGATTCAGCTCTCTCTAACAGCTGCCTTACTAGCGTTTTCATATTGAAAAGATATCACTTCAGAGTCTGCAATATTCAGCCTTTCGTCACTGAAGCTCTTCCTACGACTCCTCTCAGGCGACTGGCAAAATTACAGTCAGGGGGGTCCTATAAATAGCCCTCCAACCACCTTCCAGAAGGTTCCAAAGGTCACCTGACCCCTTAGCTCAACCACCTTTAACCTTCTCACCCTCTAGCAGATACCCTGTCATGTGACCCTGCTAACCTATTAGAATAAGCTCCTTTTAAACTACAAATTTTTAATTTTTTTTTAAATTAATTAGCCGGCGCCACGGTCCCGTGAGGCAAGGGGGGGCCAGATAGGCCGTTCCCCCTTTTACCCCACATTCCTTCAGAGCTCTGTGTCATGGCCATGGGAGTGACGTCATCACGGCTCGGCCATTCAAGCGGTCGCAGCCTGCGAACCCGGAAGAAAGACCGGGTGAAGATGGAAGCCTTTGCAGCTGGAGCACTTCATTTCAAAGTAAGCCTTTCATAATGTGCTAGTATGTGATGCATAGTAGCACTTTATGCCTTTATTTACCTGGCAGGGAGAGAGTTTTTTTTTTTTTTAAGTTTACTACTGCCTAAAATTTATTGTCAGATTTGAATATACTACAAAAATTGAAGCCAAACTCCATCTAACACTTTATAATCAGTTACAGCTATTTTTCCTTTTGGGATAAAGGTTTTACATACATAAATAAAAGCTGATCATTTTAAGCACCCCTACTAGTGTTAAATGGTTTGTCTCATCTCATTCTGCTAGAGAGCTTGTGCTTTTGAAAAACAAGACTTACTGGCTGGGTCACCAGGTGAAAATAGAAGAAAGAAAGCCTAAGAAAATAAAACGAATGCAGCCATCAGATCTAAGAATTGGTAAGCTGCAATATAACACATCTTTGCTTTTGTATGTTATACTTCTTTAAACATTAGCTGCCAAATAAATAAAAAAAAACTGCAAGTCGAAAGACTCCAGCTAGTGAATAAAAGAATACAAAGGGGGCTCTTAGTGCTTTTGGAATACTAATTTTGCTTAGTGGACAGTTTCCTGTGAATGCTAAGCACTAACTAAGAGCTATCAGAGGAGCAGTGACTGTCTGCATTGCAGTGGATTGAACAGAGATAACAGATTGTTAATATCAGGTTTACTTTGAGATCATTCATTGAATATGGCTGTTACCCACCCAGCCACTGTTCAGCCCAGTGTAACCCATTGGTCTTGATGCATGATACTGCTGTATCAGACACCCAATGATGAAAATATCATTAGAAGTTTTAATAACACTTGACTCATGTTGATTGATGTTTTTAACAACTAAAAAAAACTCAAGTGGAATTTTCATAGGCTGCTAAGGTGTGACATTTTTCCCTTATGGTTTTACATTCCCTTGATGTGAAAAGGCTCCTTTTGGTTGTTAGGATCGGACAAGCCTTTCACTTGCCAGAAGCAGATGAGCAGATCGTTGTTGCACATCCAGACAGTATTGCTATCATGTTGCAGGATCACTGTTGTGCTTTAAAAGTAACATAAGGAAAAATACTTTTTATGATACAAAAATAACAAAAAACTAAGTGTGAGATCTAAGTCACTGCTGCCTCTGACCACTAGTCTTAGGAGAACTGGAGTGGAATTTGGTGACATGATTACTATGCTGCTCACTGTTCTCCTTGCTGGAGGCTCTGACATGAGGAAGTAAAGCCCTGCCTCTACCAACATGGCCACCTCCACACAGAAACAGTGTAGAACAAATCATGGTAGTAAGGCCCCATAGGCCATGCTGCTATGTGCCTGCAGGGTGCCGAGGCCTCAGTTGGGCTAACTGAAGGTCTATGCTACTGAGATTTGCTGAAGCTGACTGTGGAACTGTCGCCTGGAGATCTAGTCTGGTACCAAGGGGTGAAAAAAAATGTCTGAAAGTTATTGGAAGGAGACAACCAATTTTCTAAGGACATTTGTGAATACTGACTGAAGGTAGAGATCCTAGAGATTGTGTGCTGTTGCCACCCCTCTCAGTGGCGGACACTCATGTAATTCATGTGCTCGGCCTCTAATCTACATGCAGGGCGCCAGACTCATAGATTCCATTGGGTTTTTTTTTTTTCAAAGTGCACGATTAGAGCCTGAGGCTCCTATTAGCTTAAAAAAGGGCAGGCTCGGGGCACAGAACATTGCGCTTGGAGCCCACCCAGTTGTGTGACATTAGAAAATAATATTTGCTAATGTCTTCCTGTTTCTCCTCCTGGCCAATCAGGAAGTGGGCCCTGAGACCCGATTGGCCAGGGGTCCCAAGACCTGATTGGCCTTGAGTCCTAATTCCTGATTGGCTGGGAGGAGAAGCGACCGATGGGACTTGGGAGGAGACACGGGGGGAAGCCGCTGAAGCTGCGACCTGGATAGGGAAAGTGCGGGGCTGGCAGGGGGCCTGATGGGCGACGGGCAAGCGATGTGGCGATTGGCGATCGAGTGGCGGGGAAGCGGTGATCGAGCGAGTGCCTGGGGGCTTGGTGGTTGATTGGCTGGCTAGCTGGCTGGCTGAGGGGGCCCCCTCCCAAGAAAATTGAGCACCAGTCGGCACTGACTCCTTTGGTGCTAGAGTCATTATGTAAAGGGAACATTGGGGTAAGTGCACTTGGAGGTGCAGTCGCTGTAGATCTAAGGGGAAGATCTGAAATGAAGGGAAGCTCTGCTGATTTTATCATCCAATCATGTACAAGCAAAAATGCTGTTTTTTATTTTGCTTGCATGTCCCCCCTCAGATCTACAGCGACTTCACTTCCAAGTGCACTTGTAGTGCAAAGTGGATTTGTCTTTAGTAAATAAACCCCACTGTGTCCTTAAGAGCTCAGTCTATTTAATTTTCAGTAAAAAGACTTTGCTCGGACTGTCCAGAGAGGAAAATAAACCTCCTCAAGTTGCTTTGACTAGGTTCAGTCCAGTCCATCATTTACTTGTAAAATGACTTTGATTCACATTTCTACAAGAGAGAGTTCAGTGTCCTCAAATACTTGCTAAGGGTTACTGGAGTATCATATCATTACCCACTACCTATCCAAGTTCTCATTAAACCATCATAAAAAGCATACCCCTAGACTGGTTAATGGGTCTGAAGATTAGAACTGTGTGTTTGACTGCAAGGAAACTACTGCAAAAAAAGATCCAGGCAATCTATTTAGCAACTTCTACATATAATGCAAATATATATCATATATTTTTACAGTGCCTTGAAAAAGTATTCATACCCCTTGAAATTTTCCACATTTTGTCATGTTACAACCAAAAACGTAAATGTATTTCATTGGGATTTTATGTGATAGACCAACACAAAGTGGTACATAATTGTGAAGTAGGAGGAAAATAATAAATGTTTTTTCAAAATTGTTTACAAATAAATATGTGAAAAGTGTGGACTTTATTTGTATTCAACCCCCCTGAGTCAATACTTTGTAGAACTAACTTTCCCTGCAATTACAGCTGCAAGTCTTTTTGGGGATGTCTCTATCAGCTTTGCACATCTAGAGAGTGACTTTTTGCTCATTCTTCTTTGTAAAATAGCTCAAGCTCTGTCAGATTGGATGGAGAGCGTCTGTGAACAGCAATTTTCAAGTCTTGCCACAGATTCTCAATGGGATTTAGGTCTGGACTAGGGATGAGCTTCAAGTTCGAGTCAAATGTAAGTTCGACTTGAACATCGGGTGTTCGCCGAACAGCAAATTTTATGGGGCGTTCGTGGCAAATTCGATCACCCCATAATGCACTGCAGGACCGATTGCAATGCTGCATGATGATTGGCTAAAGCATACACCTGACCAATCGTGGCTCAGGGGAACTAAATTGACGCCCTACACTATATAAGGCTGCTTACACAGCGCCCATATAGTGTGTTATAGAGGACGGAGATAGAGAGATTGAGCTAGATTAGGCAGGCAGGTTAGTTAATTAGTTAGTTAGTGGCAGTGTATTTGATATATATATATATATATATATATATATATATATATTCATTCAGACTAGTGTATATATATATGTACATATATGCCTATATATACAGTGTAAACTTTATATTCAGTCAGTACAGGCAGTGTATTTGATATATATACAGTGGGGCAAAAAAGTATTTAGTCAGCCACCAATTGTGCAAGTTCTCCCACTTAAAAAGATGAGAGAGGCCTGTAATTGTCATCATAGGTATACCTCAACTATGAGAGGTTTGCACTCAAAATCTCACAATACATGGCCCCATTCATTCTTTCATGTACATGGATCAGTCGTCCTGTTCCCTTTGCAGAGAAACAGCCCCAAAGCATGATGTTGCCACCCCCATGCTTCACAGTAGGTATGGTGTTCTTTGGTTGCAACTCAGCATTCTCTCTCCTCCAAACACGATGAGTTGTGTTTCTACCAAACAGTTCTACTTTGGTTTCATCTGATCACATGACATTCTCCCAATCCTCTTCTGGATCATCCAAATGCTCTCTAGCAAACCTCGGACGGGAATAAATTCTATCAAAATTCAGATAATGTGATTGTCTGGATTTGTTTCCACATTTTGTCTCTCATAGTTGTGGTATACCTATGATGACAATTACAGGCCTCTCTCATCTTTTTAAGTGGGAGAACTTGCACAATTGGTGGCTGACTAAATACTTTTTTGCCCCACTGTATATATACACAGTCTACTGGTGTATATATATATATATATATATATATATATATATATATATGAACTCTGCATTCAGCGTAGCCTATATATACAGTGCATTCGGCGGTGTACAGTTTCAAATACACTTTAGGCGGTGTACACAGTATATAATACAGTGTAGTGCGGTGTTAAAAAAAAAAAAATACCCAAGGAGAGGCAGATGCTCACAGGCCACTAAAAGAGGGCAAGCAGCCTCTGAAATAATAGTTAACAGCAGGGACCGTTCCTGCAACCCAACAAGATAACTGTGAGGGGTTACCATTAGGGATGAGCTTCGTGTTCGAGTCGAACCCATGTTCGACTCGAACATCGGCTGTTCGATCGTTCGCCGAATTGCGAACGTTATGGGCCGTTCGCGCTAAATTCGTGTGGCGCGTCACGGCCCATAATTCACTGCGGCATCGCAGTGCATTGCTGGCTGATGATTGGCCAAGCATGCACTATGACCCGCATGCTTGGCCAATCACAGCGCTGTCAGTAGAGAGAGCTGTAATTGGCCAAAGCCAGGGTGGCTTTGGCCAATTACGGCTCAGGGCATTTAGTACACACCCCACACTATATAAGGCCGCCTGCACGGCGGCCCTGTGTAGTGTGTGTTCCGGTGTGCTGAGAGATAGAGAGAGAGAGAGACAGTGTCATTTGATTTGAGTTAGATAGATTAGGCAGAACAGTCAGTCAGTTAGCTGCACTTACAGTGTATTGTGTATATATATGCATCCCAGGTGTTGCATATATATATATACACTGTATTCAGTTTAGCTAGATCCGTTCCTGTTATCTTCTATCTAGACTATTTACATTTAATGCAGTGCGTCCTGCTCACAGTGTTCAGCTAGATCCGTTCCTGTTATCTTCTAGACTATTTACATTTAGTGCAGTGCGTCCTGCTCACAGTGTTCAGCTAGATCCGTTCCTGCTATTTACATTTAGTGCAGTGCGTCCTGCTCACAGTGTTCAGCTAGATCCGTTCCTGTTAAATTCCTACTGACCGGCAGGCTTGTCTGGTTACAGTATATAAAGCTACCTGAAGAAAATTACAGGTGTTCTATTTGATCCTATTAGTACCACGGTCAGGCAGCTAGACTATTTACATTTAGTACAGTGCGTCCTGCTCACAGTGTTCAGCTAGATCCGTTCCTGTTATCTTCCTACTGACAGGCAGGCTTGTCTGGTTACAGTATATAAAGCTACCTGAAGAAAATTACAGGTGTTCTATTTGATCCTATTAGTACCACGGTCAGGCAGCTAGACTATTTACATTTAGTACAGTGCGTCCTGCTCACAGTGTACAGCTAGATCCGTTCCTGTTATCTTCCTACTGACAGGCAGGCTTGTCTGGTTACAGTATATAAAGCTACCTGAAGAAAATTACAGGTGTTCTATTTGATCCTATTAGTACCACGGTCAGGCAGCTAGACTATTTACATTTAGTACAGTGCGTCCTGCTCACAGTGTACAGCTAGATCCGTTCCTGTTATCTTCCTACTGACAGGCAGGCTTGTCTGGTTACAGTATATAAAGCTACCTGAAGAAAATTACAGGTGTTCTATTTGATCCTATTAGTACCACGGTCAGGCAGCTAGACTATTTACATTTAGTACAGTGCGTCCTGCTCACAGTGTTCAGCTAGATCCGTTCCTGTTATCTTCCTACTGACAGGCAGGCTTGTCTGGTTACAGTATATAAAGCTACTTGAAGAAAATTACAGGTGTTCTATCCCAGCTTAGTGCAGCTACAGGCCATTAGTATGTCTGGAAGGCCAAGAAGGAGAGGCAGACAGTCACAAGCCAATAAGAGAGGGCAAGCAGGCTCTGTGTCTAGTGCTGGTCGTGGAGACGGTGCATCCTCATCAGCACGTGGCCATGGGACACGCTTGGCCTTTTTTTCGGCAGCTGGCCATGTTGAGCCGCAACATGCGGAAGACTTGGTCGAGTGGATGACCAAGCCGTCCTCATCCTCCTCATCCTCTCTCACCCATGCCCAGGGTGCTTTGTCTGGCAAAGCAGCGGCCTCTTCCCTCAGCTCAATGTCATCAGTGACTCCTTCCCTAGCTCCACCATGTCCTCATGAGGATTCCCTCGAACTGTTTGACCACAGTGTTGGGTACATGCTCCAGGAGGATGCCCAGCGTTTGGAAGGCTCTGATGACGATACTGAGCTCGATGAAGGCAGTAACATGAGCGCGGACAGAGGGGGTGCCCAAGAAGGACAGCAATCTGGCAGTCATGCTCCCCCTGCTGCAGCATACTGCCAGGTTTGCTCCAGTGATGAGGAGGGAGGGGATGATGAGGTCACTGACTCAACGTGGGTGCCTGATAGGAGAGAGGAGGAGGAGGAGGAGGAGGAGGAGGAGGAGGAGGAGGAGGCGGCAGCACATCACCAACGAGGCAGGATGCCCTCCAGGGGCCAGCCTAAGGGCAACACATTGACTGCATCACACCCCAAAGCTCCACATGTGCAGGGCGCTGCAGTCTCTGCGCGTTATTCAAAAAGTTCTTTGGTGTGGGCCTTTTTTGAGACGAGTGCATCAGATCGCACCGCTGCTATTTGCAACATATGTCTCAAGCGTATCTCGCGTGGCCAAAATATCTCCCGCTTGGGTACCACATGCTTGACCAGACATATGTTGACCTGCCATGCAGTTCGTTGGCAAGCGTATCTAAAAGACCCACACCAAAGAACAAAGAGGATCTCTCCTTGCTCCTCATCAGCTGAGATTTCCAACCCCACTAGACCTTCAGTCCTCTCTGAGACCTGCAGTGAGAGGAATGAAGGTGTAGAATTAGGTGTGTCACAGCCAAGTACTTGTGGGCAATCTGCTTTTGGTACACCGACGTCAGATTGTACCAGGCAAATTTCCCTGCCCCAGCTGCTGCACCGCCGAAAGAAGTTTGCTCCCAGCCATCCACATGCCCAGCGGTTGAATGCTAGCTTGGCAAAATTGCTAGCACTTCAACTGCTGCCTTTTCAGTTGGTAGACTCTGCCCCCTTCCGTGAGTTTGTGGAATGTGCGGTTCCTCAGTGGCAGGTACCCAAACGCCACTTTTTCTCACGGAAGGCGATTCCGGCTCTCTACCGGCATGTGGAAGGCAATGTCCATGCCTCGCTGGACAGGGCGGTCAGCGGTAAGGTGCATATTACCGCTGACTCATGGTCCAGCAGGCATGGACAGGGACGTTACCTAAGTTTCACGGCGCATTGGGTGACTCTGCTGGCAGCTGGGAAGGATGCAGGACAAGGTGCAGTAGTGTTGGAGGTTGTTCTGCCACCACGCCTCCAAAATGCTGATTGTGACACACCTCTCTCCTCCACCCCCTCCTCTTCTTCTTCCTCCATGGCCTCTTCCTCGGAACCAGCGGTGCTCCGTAGGCGTTCAAGGGGCTACGCAAGTACGCAGGCCAAAAGATGCCATGCGGTGCTTGAGCTGGTGTGCTTGGGGGACAGGAGCCACACTGGGGCAGAGGTTCTGTCAGCTCTGCAGGGGCAGGTTCAGAGGTGGTTGACGCCACGCCAACTTAAGGCAGGAATGGTGGTTTGCGACAATGGCACCAACCTCCTCTCTGCCCTCCGACAGGGACAAATGACCCATGTGCCCTGTTTGGCTCACGTCCTTAACTTGGTGGTGCAGCGGTTCTTGGGCAGGTACCCGGGCTTACAGGATGTCCTGAGGCAGGCCAGGAAAGTCTGTGTGCATTTCCGCCGGTCATATAATGCCAGTGCTCGGCTGACGGACCTCCAAAAGGAGTTTAACCTGCCCAAGAACCGCCTAATCTGTGACATGCCCACCAGGTGGAACTCAACGTTGGCCATGCTGCAGCGGCTGCACACGCAGCAGAGGGCCATCAATGAGTACCTGTGCGACTATGGCACCAGGACAGGGTCAGGGGAGCTTGGTTTTTTTTCCCCACGCCAGTGGGCCATGATCAGGGATGCATGCACTGTCCTGTCACCATTCGAGGAGGCCACGAGGATGGTGAGCAGTGACAGTGCATGCATCAGTGACACTGTCCCCCTTGTCCACCTGTTGGAGCACACGCTGCGTGGAATAATGGACAGGGCACTTGAGGCAGAACAGAGGCAGGAAGAGGAGGACTTCCTTAGCTCTCAAGGCCCCCTTTATCCAGACAGTGTTCCTGCGTGCCCGCCGATCACACAGGAAGAGGACGAGGAGGAAGAGGAGGAGGAGGAAGATTGTGTCAGTATGGAGGTGGAGCCTGGCACTCAGCATCAGCAGCAGTCTTTAAGGGATCAGTCCCAAGAAACACATGGACTTGTACGTGGCTGGGAGGAGGTGGCTGCGGACCATGTCGTTCTTAGTGACCCAGAGGACTCCGGACCGAATGCCTCAGCAAACCTACGCTGCATGGCCTCCCTGATCCTGCAAAGCCTGCGTAAGGATCCTCGTATTCGTGGTATCAAGGAGAAGGACCAATACTGGCTGGCAACCCTCCTTGATCCACGTTACAAGGGTAAGGTTGCGGACCTTATCTTGCCATCGCAGAGGGAGCAGAGGATGAAACATCTTCGGGAGGCCTTGCAGAAAGGTCTGTGCAACGCGTTCCCAGAGACTGGGAGGTTACAAACTCCTGTTTCTGGACAACGTGTTGCTGAGGCTTCGGTCAGTCAAAGAAGGAGCGGTGGAGAAGGTGGCCGTCTGACCGATGCGTTCAGACAATTTTTTGGTCCGCAGCCCCAAGGTATGATCGGTTCCAGCAACCATCGCCAGCGTCTGTTTTACATGGTGCAGGAATACCTAGGGGCAAGATCAGACTTGGACACCTTTCCCACCGAAAATCCTCTGGGTTACTGGGTCTTGAGGATGGATCACTGGCCAGAGCTTGCACAGTATGCAATTGAGCTACTGGCCTGTCCTGCATCCAGCGTTCTTTCGGAACGCACATTCAGTGCTGCTGGAGGCGTGGTAACCGATCACAGGGTGCGTCTGTCCACCGACTCGGTCGATCGGCTGACCTTCATAAAAATGAATGAGTCTTGGATCACCACCAGCTACCAAGCACCTGATGCTGATGTAACCGAATAATTTTTTTTGAAATCTCAGATCCCTTCAAAGACTGCCTATGCTGATGCTGAGTGACTATCCCTGAGTAATTATCCTCTTCCTCCTCAATCATCACGCTGATAGCTTGTAAGAACATTTTTGGTTCTGGGCGCCACCACCAGTGCCTAAGGCACAATTTTTCAGCCCCTGTTTAACAGGGGCGTGTAATTACAATTTTTGATGTAATACTTTGCAGCAGGGCTCGTTCCTGCATTCCAACTAGAGTGTCTGTGAGGGGTTGCAGTGTTGTGGCACCAGCACCAGTGCCTAGGGCCCAATTTTTCTGCCCCTGTCTAACAGGGGCGTGTAATTACAATTTTTGATGCAATACTTTGCAGCAGGGCTCGTTCCTGCGTTCCAACTAGAGTGTCTGTGAGGGGTTGCAGTGTTGTGGCACCAGCACCAGTGCCTAAGGCCCAATTTTTCTGCCCCTGTCTAACAGGGGCGTGTAATTACAATTTTTGATGCAATACTTTGCAGCAGGGCTCGTTCCTGCGTTCCAACTAGAGTGTCTGTGAGGGGTTGCAGTGTTGTGGCACCAGCACCAGTGCCTAAGGCCCAATTTTTCTGCCCCTGTCTAACAGGGGCGTGTAATTACAATTTTTGAAGCAATAATTTGCAGCAGGGCTCGTTCCTGCGTTCCAACTAGAGTGTCTGTGAGGGGTTGCAGTGTTGTGGCACCAGCACCAGTGCCTAAGGCCTAATTTTTCAGCTCCTGTTCAACAGGGGCATGTAATTACAATTCTTGATCTAATATTTCACAGCAGGGCCCTGTGAGGGCTTACAGTGTTGTGGCCACAGCAACACCTAAGGCCCAAATTTCTGCTGAGTATATAGGGCAGGACCCTACTTTCAAACATCTAACTTACAAACGACTCCTACTTGCAAACGGAAGGAGACAACAGGAAGTGAGATGAAATCTACCCCTAGGAAGGGAAATTCTCTCCTGTAAGAGTTAATATGGGAAAACAATTTCTCCTTTCCACTGATGCTTTCCAATCCTTGTTCCACAAAAAAACCCAAATTTTCAAAAAACATTTTTCATTGGGACAAAAAAGTGAGGTGAAATCTTCTGAAGAGGAGGAAAGACAGCAAAACAAATGTCACAGGGGTGATAACCCTTCCCTATGTTTTCCAAAAAGCTTAGAAAAGATTTTTTGGCTGGAGCTAAACACGTTAAAAATGTTCAAAATTACAAACAGATTCTACTTAACAACAAACCTACAGTCCCTGTCTTGTTTGCACCGCCTGTATACTGCTGTTCAGAGTATATAGGGCCTGGTGGCCCCACACCTTTCCTTATTTTAATTTGGGTGCGGGGTTCCCCTTAATATCCATACAAGACCCAAAGGGCCTGGTAATGGACTGGGGGGTACCCATGCCGTTTGTCTCACTGATTTTCATCCATATTGCCATGACCCGACATGACATTAAACCCGCAAGCAGTTTTAAATGAGATTTTTTCCTTTAAAAATGACATTTGGTGCAGGGACTGTTCTAAACATGGGAAACACGCGTCACTTTACAGGCATACTATAGACACCCCCCAGGTACGATATTTAAAGGAATATTTCACTTTTTTTTTTTTACTTTAAGCATCATTAAAATCACTGCTCCCGAAAAAACGGCCGTTTTTAAAAGTTTTTTTTGCATTGATACATGTCCCCTGGGGTAGGACCCGGGTCCCCAAACCCTTTTTAGGACAATACCATGCAAATTAGCCTTTAAAATGAGCACTTTTGATTTCGAACGTTCGAGTCCCATAGACGTCAATGGGGTTCTAACGTTCGTGCGAACTTTCGGTCCGTTCGCGGGTTCTGGTGCGAACCGAACCGGGGGGTGTTCGGCTCATCCCTAGTTACCATGTTCTGCCACCACCAACACCTAAGGCCCAATTTTTCAGCAGAGTATATAGTGCAGTCCATATAGTATATATGCTGCAGTTGAGAGTACATAGTGCAGTCCGCATAGTATATCTACTGCAGCTCAGAGTATATAGTACACTCAGTGTAGTATATATAATACAGTGTAGGGTATATAGTGCAGTGTACAATATATAATATAGTGTATTGAAGTGGTTAAGGGGAGCCCTATAACAGAATTAAGAAAAAACGGCATGGGTTCCCCCCATCCATACCAGGCCTTTTGGGTCTGGTATGGTTTGGGGGGGGGGCCCATGCCATTAAAAAAAAAAAATTAGTGTGGCGTTCACCCCTTTATCTATACCAGACCCGAAGGTATTGACTGGGGGAGGAAACCCATGCTGTTTTTTTAAATTTTTTTATGTATATTGCCAGGATCTGGCAATACATTACAGCTATGAGCAATGTTAAATGACATTTTTTCCTTTAGAAATGTAATTTTGCTGCGGTTCTTTTCTAAACATGGGGAAAATGTGCTACTTTACAGGCAGACTAAGGGGACCCCCCCAGGCACTATATTTAAAGGAATGTTTCATTTTTATTGTTTCACTTTAAGCATTCTTAAAATCACTACTCCTGTAAAAACAGCCATTTTAAAAACTTTTTTTGGAATGATACTTGTCCCCTGGGGCAGTACCCGGGTCCCCAAACACTTTTTATGGCAATAACTTGCATATAAGCCTTTAAAATTAGCACTTATGATTTTTCACATTTACGTGCCATAGACTTTAACAGTGTTCGCATGTTCTCACAATTTTTTTGTCTGTTAGCAAGTTCTGGTGCGAACCGAACCGGGGGGTGTTCGGCTCATCCCTAGTCTGGACTTTGACTGGGCCATTCTAACACTTGAAAATTCTTTGATCAAAATCATTCCATTGTAGCTTTCGCTGTATGTTTAGGGTCGTTGTCCTGCTGGAAGGTGAACCTCAGCCCCAGTCTCAAGTCTGAGCAGTCTGAATATTTATGAAGTCCCAGCCAACTCCTGAAGGAAGTGTGCCCTGAGGGTGGCTGAGCAGAAAATAAATAGTCTGGGGTTGGAGCAGTCTGGGTTCCTGTTTCAGGAGGAGAGGCATCCAGCCTGGAGGCATATTTCCCTCTCATGTTGCTTAGCTGGCACCTGCCAAGAAGATCAATGAGGTCCCAGCAGGCACAAAGCTGGGGGGCCTATCCATCCAAAGAAATTTCTGAGGGTAAACAAAGGTATCTCACCCAGGGACCAGTCTGGTAAGTTCACTTTGCAAATGTTTGCTGTTGGTCGGGGTCATCTGCGCCCATGCACGCAGGTGCACCTCTCGCGATGCTCTGTGTTCTGGGCTCCGTTCCCTGCGAGCATTGCGACGCATCGGGGCAGAACCCAGTGGCAAATTCAAAAAGTGCAAAAAGCATAACACATACAGTACACTGTAATCTTACAGATTACATTACTGTATCAAATCATTTCACCTCCCTTTCTAGTCCCATCGTACGTGTTGTACATCATCGTGTTCTAGACGGTTGGACTTTGGTGTGATCATGTGTAGGCAAGACAGTTTCAGCGTTTCAACTTTGTCGGAACAACCTTCCGAGTTTATTCCGATGGAAAAACTGGTCATGTGTACACGGCATAACACTAAAATCCCTGCATCTACAGACATCCACGCCCTAACCCTAACCTAACTAGCCCTGTAAAGAAGGAATCACTATACATACCTTTTTTGAAACCGATTCGAGCTGTCAGCTATCAGCTGCAGCTTCACTGTGGAGGCGGGTGCAGAGGAGGCAGCTGAAAAACGGAAGCCCCATAGGAAGTCTATGGGTGACGTCACTTCCCAATCATTTCACAGCCGTTGTCGGCTGTGTCCTCTGCAGAGCTTCCGCCGTTCAATTGTGGATGTCTGTAGATGCAGGGATTTTAGTGTTAGGGTGATCTAATGTCGCGTACACACGAGCGGACTTTACGGCAGACTTTGCCCGGCGGACAGGATTTGGTCGGACAATTCGATCGTGTGTGGGCTCCAGCGGACTTTGTTTTCTCAAAAGTTGGACGGACTTAGATTTGAAACATGTTTTAAATTAATCCGTTGAAATCGAGTCCGGTCGAAAAGTCTGCCGTCTGTATGCTAGTTTGACGGACAAAAAGCCACGCTAGGGCAGCTATTGGCTACTGGCTATGAACTTCCTTGTTTTAGTCCGGTCGTACGTCATCACGTACGAATTCGACAGACTTTGGTGGATTGTGTGTAGGCAAGTCCGTTCATTCAGAAAGTCCGTTGTAAAGTACGTTGAAAAGTCCGCCGGGCAAAGACTGCCGTAAAGTCCGCTCGTGTGTACGCGGCATTACACTTTAACCAATCTTTTTTTGTATAATTCTCCTTTACGGGGGGCATGGCAGGGGATGTGTCCTATGCCTACATACTTTTGCTAATAGTTGTCCCTCATTCCCATCTCAGAAAGTTGGGAGGTATGTAATTGTGCTGGCTGTTAACCCATTGGTGCATTATTATTATGGCTTGCCTGGCCTGGTCATTATCTATGGTGCCCGAGTGCTGTCCATTCCCTAAATGTGCCAGGCTGCTGTTGCACTACAGAGAGAGAGGAACCTGGGATAAATCAGCGGCTCTTGCAGGGGCAGCGCTAACTAAAGATTACAAATAATATCCCAAGATGGGCCTTTACTGAGAATTCACTGTGTTATTCCTTTATGATACAATAGGTCGTCACTGGAACTTCTCTGAGGCTTTTATTTAATTAGATGTCCAGTACCCACTGCTATGGGTCCAATTAGCTAAACAAACTGAGTGAAGGCAATGCACGGGAATAATGCTTGTTTTTTCCCAGGGAATTTTTAATTACATAATTTTTATTGTAAACTAATTGAATCTTTATGGAAATGTACTTTTCTTGTCTGCATGCAAAATTCCTTTGTGCTTGTGAGGCTTGTTTTTGTGCACATAGCCCCTTCTATGTATATAAAAGAAATAAAAATGCAAATACTAGGTGCTTGCAGCTGCAATTAACACAGTAAGTCAAATTAATGTGTTATATATGTTTTATATGGGTGACAAAGCAATCGGTTTATCCCTTCTGCGTTGGGCCAGGGCTGTATTTAATGTAAAATGTATACACCAGTACACAGTGTTGAGGGCAAAGCTTAAAACATTTTTAAGCACAAAAACATTTATTAAAGTGGTTGTAAACCCTCACAATCCACTTTTTTCTACAGGTAAGCCTATAATGAGGCTTGCCTGTAGCTACCCTGATATGTTCTAAACCTGCACGGTTTAGGAGATATCCCCTGTATCTGCATGTGCCAACGTCATCGGCACATGCGCACTGAAGCAAGGGCACGTACGTGCCCTTTGCTTCAGTGAGTGTGCAGTTACCAGCGGCTCCAGCGTGCATGCACGGGAGTGACGTCATCGCGACTCAGGCCAATTACAGCGCCAGAGCCGCGATACCCGGAAGTAACTCCAGGGAGAAAAGTTGCCAGCCGGTGCTGTGTACGGGCACCGCAGCGGGGGGCTTGGATCTCAGGTGAGTATTACATAATGAGCTAGTATGTAAGCTCTAACGAGCAGGGCCCTCTGATTCCTCCTGTATTGAATTGTATTGTACTTGTATTGTCTGCCCTAATGTTGTAAAGCGCTGCGTAAACTGTCGGCGCTATATAGATCCTGTATAATAATAAATAATAATAATAGTGTGCTATGCATACTAGCTCATTATGCCTTTGTCTTGCAGGACTTTTAATTTATTTATTTTTTCATGTGGGTTTACAACCACTTTAAATTGTAGCTTACCCATTCTTAGAAGTGATAGCTGCATTTGTTTTCTTTTTTTAGGCTTTCTTTCCTTTATTTTCACCTTGTGATCTGGCCAGTAAGTCTGTTGTTTTTCAAAAGAACAAGCTGAACGAGCTGTCCTGCAAATGGGACAAACCATTTACTACTAACTGGGGTGCTTACAATGATCATCTTTTATTTATTTATATAAAACCTTTATCCTAAAAGAACTTGCTTGCCAAACCAGAACTCCAGGCAAACAGCAACAGAGATAGCATTTATTTATGGGAGCTGTTTTATCTGCCACAGGATTTTTATTTATGTCCATCCAATCCTGAGATTTACTCAGCTCTGCCCCTGTCCAGTAGGGGAAGGGACCTTATCTCACTCTGTGACCAGACAGTGGAGCAAAAGCAGCACAGTGATTGGCTCATCTCTCTGTCACTCTTCTGTCTCCTTCTATCAGCATGTTCCTTGCCAGTGGCGGCTGGTGGAATTTTTATTTGGGGGGGGCAGCAAACAGTATACCACTTTGGTAAGTGGGACGGTCAGTCGCACTTACCCCATCGCGGCTTCCCATGCTCAGTGGCGGCCTCCCATTCCCCTGCTTTGCATGGGTATCCGCGGCGGCATCCGTTTCCTCCCTCCTTCTTTTCGGCCACTCAGAAAACGGGTCTCACACCCGTTTTCTGATTAGCCAGATTGATGATCAGTTTTACAACAGCGAATATTCATGCATATAAATGCAGCAATTTAGAAATCAGATAAAAGGTTTAGCACTGGGAAACACTTTTTGAGGGACAAATGAGGAGGAAAGAGAGACAGAGGGACATTGCTCCAAATCGGGGACAGTTGGGGGCTATGGTTCATGGCGCAATGCTCTGTGCCACAAGCTGCTCTATTTTAAATTCTATTAGAGCCTCTGGCTCTAATCAGGCGTTCAAAAAAACACCCTGCAGCTGTCATTCAGGTGCCTGGCGTCCTGAAAGGGGCCGGACGCTTGAATAGGGGGTGACCGAGGCGGCCATGGATAGATTCATGCTATGCATGAATCTATCCATTCTTCATATATAGGGGGTGGCAAAGATAGAGGGGGCGGTGCCCGGGTGCCCCTAATGGACGGGCCGCCACTGCTCCTTGCACTCCAGCACAACTGATTTGCTGCTTCTTGCACCCCTCCTCTAAGCTCTGCTGTACAGTAGACTGCAAGGGACTGGTATCATGGAAAATCGGGTACTACACTGCTTGCATTTACAAAAATACATTTCATGACATAATAATGATTACAGAGCTGCATTCATTTTTTTTATTTACCTGAAGTTCTGCTTTAAAGTGACATTAAATGCTATACTTATCTGCTCTGTGCAGTGGTTTTGCACAGAGGAACCCTGATTCTTCTCATTTACTGACCTTCCCTCCAGGGAATGAACATAATTCATAATTCCAGCAGTACATATCACACTCCATTAGCTGCAGAGGAAAAAAGGAGAGCGATCAGGGGTCTATTGGACCAGTCACAGTAAAATTTTCTACCACTTTGGTCCTCAATGTAAGAGTAATGCCCCGTACACACGGTCGGACTTTGTTCGGACATTCCGACAACAAAATCCTAGGATTTTTTCCGACGGATGTTGGCTCAAACTTGTTTTGCCTACACACGGTCGCACAAAGTTGTCGGAATTTGCAATCGCCAACCACGTGGTCACATACACCACGTACGACGAGACTAGAAAAGGCCAGTTCAGAACCAAGCGCGGCACCCTTTGGGCTCCTTTTGCTAATCTCGTGTTAGTAAAAGTTTGGTGAGAGACGATTCGCGCTTTTTCAGACTCGTGGCTTTCAGATCGTTTTCTGCCGTTCAGTTTGTGCTTGTGGGTTTGTATCTGCCCTTCAGTGCGTGCAGCAAGTTCCGCGTGACTTTAGGTAGTCATTGTATTCTTGTTCGTTCGTTACTGGTTTTCAGGTCGCTCTTCACAGGCCTTGCTGTTCTTCAGTGCGTTCTGTTACTTCATTCTGAGCAGCCGACCGTTTTCTAGCCATGTTTCGTATGCGTACTCCTCGTAGAGTTCGTGCTGTGCGGGGGCTTGGTGTTGGGGTCCTGACCTTGACACAAGTCCAGTCCATGAACAGGGTGGGGAGGAGTTCATGGACCAAGAATTGGTTGCTTCAGCGTGACCAGTTCTGTCATATGCCTTTGCTCCGTGAGATCCGTGAGAATAATCCTGATGATTTCAGGAACTTTCTCAGGATGACGGACCCCGTATTTCACCGTTTGTTGGCTTCGCTGACCCCCTATATCAGCAGGCAGGATACCTGCATGAGGCAAGCCATCACTCCGGAGCAGAGGTTGGTCGCTATCTTGCGGTATTTGGCCACAGGGAGAAGTCTGCAGGACTTGAAGTTCTCGACAGGCATCTCCCCCCAGGCTCTTCTTTGTGGACATTTACTGCTTGTGTTTGTTTTAGCTGACCCTGACAGAAATGTGTGGAGTCCAGAAAATGTCGTGATTGTGTAACCTTATACAAAGCACTGTTGGCTGTTATTTACTAAATGCAAAGACACTTTTCACTACAAGTGCACTTGCAACTGCACTGAAACTGCACTTGTAGTGCAAAGTGGATTTGCCCCTAGGAAATAACCCCCATTTTCTCATAAAACAACAATTACATCACCCCAAAAGTGTTGTAGCGTTGAGACAATAATCCACACATTCTTGATGAACAATCTTTGTAATACCTGCACAATCACATGTGCATTTACCAAAGGTTTTTCTGACAAACCGACATGTTTGTTGTATAACAATTTTTGTGGTGGCATTATCCAAAATCAAAATGTCCATTTTATAGAAAACAGGCCTGTGTAAAACCAACAAGAAAGACACAAATCTTGATCTTACAAAGTTCACATATGGTAGAACTTGAAGGCAATATCAGACATGAGTATTTAGGAACTGGGTTTGATATAGCGTTCAGATGGGGGGAAATCACCCCAGGAAAAGCCAAATTTGGAAGATGCACACAAATTTCACAATGTCAACATGTGCTATCTGCCATCAGGGGGGATCAAGGGACGTGTTTTGGGGGAGAAAGCCCTTCCTCACCACTACTTTATTATTGAGGAAGGGGTTGCACCCCCAAAACGCGTCCATTGATCTCCCGTGATGGCAGATAGCACATGTTATCACACTGTGTGCATCCTCCAAATTTGGCTTTGAGAAAAATCACAAAAACATTTTGCACATTGTAGCACACAAAAGAAGAAAGTGATTTGGAGGGGTTTTAAACTCGCCCCAAAACATCAATGATGTTTTTATATTTTGGAATAACATCATTGATGTTTTGCTTGATGTTTTCCAATTGTAAATTACACCCCATGATCTCCCCGATCAGGATCTGGGCACTTTCGGATGTGAAAGGATCTTCATCCACAACCTCACGATCACCTAAAAAGAGAGGAACCCAAAATAAATTAGGTATCCAAAAAAATGCCGCCATCCATCTCTTATCGGAGCCTGTGGTTGCAGACACTCACCTGTTGTGGTGACTAGTTCCACCACGTCTTCTTCCTCCTGCTCATCTTGTGTTGGGTAGATTTCCCCTTCTTCCAGAGGTGGGGGGTCTCTGGTCTCCTCGGATGAGGGGTGTCCTCCGAGTCTTTTCCCCCCTTATGTAAAACAAAAAAGGTATACTTAGCACACAGATATTTGATGGCAGAACTATAAAGGTGAAACATTGCTTGGAAGTGGGGTACAATTATCTATTTTAGCCGAGTTCCAAGATGTAGCTTTTTTAGTGTCCTTTGTCAACCTGCAATACTTTACCTGTTTAGTACAAGCTTCACAGATGTAGCCCCCCCTATAGTATACACTGGAGCACCTGTGTGCCCCCCCCCCTAATAAAAATGGTGTTCTGGTGTCCCACACTAGTGCTCCAGTGTCCAGATGTGAAAACAGCTGCTCAGTGTCCTCTCCTTACACACAATCTAGTTTGCATTTCATTCTAGTAACAAAGCCATCTACACAACCCAATTCTTTGAAGACAAGTATAGGGCGTCAAAATGGTGGCCAAATGCATATGGGATAAACAATGGTATTTTATAGTCCGAAATAAAAATGTGTGATCCGAACGAATAATGTGCCCATGAACATGAAAGTTGCCATTTTAAACTGTACAACAGTTCCTAAAAGCACATGGAGCAGCACGAACGTAATAAACACAAAAAGAATAGGAACACAGCACAACTACTTACTTTTTTGCAGCACTCTCCGGATCTTTCTGTACTGCTCATGTTCTCGTAATTTCAGGTCCGACCACCGCTTCCTGAGCTGATCTTTCGATCTTCGTACCCCGAATTTCCGGTGCAGACTCCTGACCACTTTCGCCATGATCTTGGCCTTTTGGACATTGGGGTTGGGGTAAGGCCCATACTTTCCATCATAGTCGGCCTTCTTCAGGATGTCCACCATCTCCAACATCTCCCCAAAGGACATATTTGAGTCCTTCAATCTCCTTCTGGATCGGGACGTTTCTGGCTCCGGCCTTTCCTCCTCCTCCTCCTCCTCGTTGCTACAATTAGCACAATCCTGCTGTCTATCCGCCATGTGCTCTTCCCCCACTGCGCCGAACGAAAAGGGGCGGGGAATAGACTAGAAAGAACGTCAGGGGCGGGCGGAGTTATACGCATGCGCAGTGTGTATAAATCGTAACATGCGTGCGTCTTACGTACGATCTGTGAGCGGAGGAAGGAGCATCGGAGACGCCGATCGTGATAACGAAGGTAGGATCTAAACTTGCGCCTATACTGCTTCGAAATGGAAGCCTATATTGTAACAAGATTAGGGGAGTTTGGCCTGACATTAGGGTTTGTCTTGTGTTGTGTCTTGCAGAGAAAATGGATGGGTTCAACGACCACAATTTCCTGCCCCTGTTCATTGACAAGTACAGGGAGCTGCCCTGTCTGTGGCAGGTGAGACACCCCCACTATAACCACAAACAGAAGAGGCAGGCAGCGCTGGAGAAACTGCTGGAGTTGGTGAAGCCGGTGGTCCCCACAGCAACCATCCCCTATTTAAAAGCTAAAATTGGTGGCCTGAGGAGCACTTATCTTAGGGAGCGCAAGAAGGTCACGGATTCCCAGAGATCCGGAGCTGCAGCAGATGACATTTATGTCCCCAGGCTGTGGTACTATGAGAGACTGCGATTTCTGTCAGACCACACTGAAGTCAGGGAATCCCTCTCTACTCTTCCTTCCACGCTTCCTTCCATCCCAGCTGAGGCTTCCGATGTCCAACCTGGGCCTTCCAGCCAGGAAGAAGTGGAGGAGCCCAGCTGGAGTCAGGTATAGCATTCTTCTACAGATTTCTGGTCAATAAATAAATGATGTTTACTAAATGTTATTATTGATCATTAATTGAAAGTGTTTTACATATCAATAGACAGTAGTGGGCACCCAAAATTGGGACAAGAATGAAAAATGCTGGGCTCAGAAGGATAGTCTGTTATATTTGTTAACATTCAATTTGCAGCAGTCAGGAGGTGAAAATTGTGTGTGATTGATGGAAAAAATACTAAAACTATGTCCCTTTTTCATACACAGGAAGACCTCAGCCAGGAGGAGGTTGTGGAATGTGGCAGTCAGGAGGAGGCGGGGATTAGTGTCAGCCAGGAGGAGGCGGGGATTAGTGTCAGCCAGGAGGAGGCAGGGCTAAGTGTCAGCCAAGAGAAGCCTGGGACAAGTCGCAGCCTGACTGAGTCTCAGGTTCCTCCCCTCCACCTGCCATACAAAAGGGCCAGGAAGATGACTCCCAGTCCTGTGCAGGATTCAGCATACAGGCTGATCCAGGAGGCTTCTGCGTCCCTCAGAGCCTTCCCCAGTCCTGCAGAGGCCTTTGCCTGCATGGCTGCCACCAAATTGCAGGGCATGCAGGAGGGCCAACGCAAGCTCTCTGAGGACCTGATTTATAAAGTCCTATGTAAGGGGGAGAGTGGGGAACTGACACCCAAGACGGATGTCATTGAGATCGACGATCCTCCTCCTCCTCCTCCTCCTGCTGCCACAACTCCACCACCAGAGCCACCACGTGGAAGGAGGCGTGGAAAGAAGACCAGAGAGTGATGACCCTGGGTTCAGTCTGGTCTGACAGAAGATGCAGTCTCTCGTATGACCACAGCCTGGGGACACAGATGTCATCTGCTGCTTTCCGGATCTCTGGGACTTCTGGACCACACTGCCCTCCCTTAGATATGGACTCCTCAGGCCACCAATTTTGCTTTTAAATAATTGATGTCTGCCCCGGGGGTCCAAGGCTTCGCCCACTTCTGCAGTTTCTCCAGCGTTGCCTCCCTCTTTGTTTTTTTATAGTTGTGACCCCTTAATAAAATTTTTTTAGGTAAATTCTACTCTCCTGTGTGTGTTTTCATCCAAAAAGGACAGTTTGCTGGTGACGATTCTGGTACATTTCTAACATAAAATGTGAAATTAACAAGGGACAACAACACCAAACAATCTCCTACAGATTAAATAGAACAACATATCAATGGTGTTGTGGGAACTTGTCACAAAAAACACACAAACATTTTCGGGAGTACAAATCAAAATCACCAAAAAAAAAAAAAAAAAAAAAAAAAAAGAGAAACACAAAAAAAGATTCTACATTAAAGGCAAAAAAACAAAAAAAAAACAAAAATATGTTGTCAGATGTGAGTAATCAAAATATATTGAGGGAATCCCGATAAATAGTAATGAAAGAAGTTTGTGAGAAGTGTGTGTGAATATGAGCATCATAACTACTTAATTCTTGTCACATTATAAAGAAGAAGAGAGTGCGCTGTATTAAACCATTTTTAACATTGCAGCGTGACAAAAGTGCTGTATCCATTGCGAACGCTAAGTTTACCAGAATGAGCTGTCCCGTGTCGGAATTTCTTCTGAGCATGCGTGGCACTTTGTGCGTCGGAACAGGCCACACACGGTTGGAATTGACGCGATCGGATTTTGTTGTCGGAAAATTTTATCTCCTGCACTCCAACTTTGTGTGTCGGAAAATCCGATGGAAAATGTCCGATGGCGCCCACACATGGTCGGAATTTCCGACAACACGCTCCGATCGGACATTTTCCATCGGAAAATCCGACCGTGTGTATGGGGCATAATTGTGTGGAAAAGAAAACTTAAAAAAAAACTTAAAGCTCAACATTGTCCCCTATGTATGTTTATAAATGCGTGCATCGGGGTGCATGTTTCCCTGATCCTGACTACACTAAACATGCAGAATTATTAATATCCCATTAAAGAAGAAGAGAATTGTGCGCTGCATTTTGAGATTTCATAATTTGCCGCGTCATGAATGCTAATTCTCCATTATGAACGCTAGTTTACAAGACCGACCGCTTCTGGCTCATCCTTGCTTCCGAGCATGCATGTTTATACTTTGTACCTTTGCCCGACAGACTTGTGTACACACGATCGGAAAATCTGACAACAGACATAGTTGTCCACAGAAAATTTTAAAACCTGCTATCCAACATTTGTCTGCGGAAAATCTGACAATTGTCTGATGGAGCATACAAACGGTCAGATTTTCTGACAGCCTGTCATTACACATTTCCCGTCGGAAAATCCAATCGTGTGTACGCAGCTTAAAACCCCTTTCACACTGAGGCAGTTTTCAGGCACTTTAGCGCTAGAAATAGCACCTGAAAACTGCCTCCCCTGCTGTCGGAATATGAAAGCCGAGTGCTTTCACACTGGGGCGGTGCACTTGCGGGATGTTAGAAAAAGTCCTGCAAGCAACATCTTTGAGGCGGACGCCTCTGTCCATTGCAATGAAGCACCACAACTCGGGTGTTTTAACCCCTTCTTCAGTCGCTAGCGGGGGTTAAAAGCTCTAGCAGCCAAAAAGATCTGCTTAAACAGCGCTAAAGCACCGCTAAAATGAGCTGTGCTTTAGCACTAATGCAAAAGCGCCCCCAGTGTGAAAGGGGTCTTAAAGGCCTGAAAAATGCCTGAAAAAATACATCAAAACCATGAGGAATACTCTCTGCTAAGCCTATTACTGTACATTAACCACTTCAGCCCCGCATTTGTTGCGATTCAGCACTGCGTCATTTTAACTAATAATTGAGCGGTTGTGTGACGTTGTACCCAAACAAAGTTGATGTCCTTTTTTTTCCACAAATAGAGCTTTCTTTTGGTGGTATTTGATCACCTCTGCGGTTTTTATTTTTTGCGCTATAAACAAAAGAAGAGCGACAATTTTGAAAAAAAAACGCATTATTTTTTACTTTTTGCTATAATAAATATCCCCCAAAAATATATAAAAAAAATTTTTTTGTCCTCAGTTTAGTATTCTTCTACATATTTTTGGTAAAAAAAAAAATCGCAATAAGCGTATATTGATTGGTTTGCGCAAAAGTTATAGCGTCTAGGGGATGACCGGCGGTCATCGGCACCCCCACGCACCTGCTATCCGGACCCCGCGAGATCTCGTACAGTAACGCGGTTTTGCGCAGGGGAGCCAACCTGCTTCACTAAAACTGCGGCGGCTGGTCCTTAAGCGGTTAAAGTGTTTGTATAGTCTCATTTTTTTTTTCTATAAAAATAATAAACATTTTATACTTACCTGTGTTATGGCAATTTTTACCTACCTCACGTACACGCTTAATGATACATACCATTAGTGATTACAACCTTGTCTATATAAGAATCAACCAATGCGGTTGCAGCGTTAACCCATGAAATCAAACAGGAATGATAATGGTGCTAAAATATAAAGCTCTAATTTATTTATACAGAAAAGAAACGTTAGAATAATCGGATATTACTAAATAGAAAGTAGATGATACAAATACAGTGTTGCCAGTGGACAAAGATAATTAATACTAAAAGGATATGTTGTTCTAATGGACATACAAATGCTATCAATGTATTAAGACAAATCATTTGACAGGAAAAGTTACAGAAAAGAAAAAAGAAAAAAAAAATACTGTAATGAAAATAGGATACACAGATATTAAGTTTTTTTTTTTGTTTTGTTTTTTTTTAAAAGCCTGTGGCGTGTGAAACACACCCAAAAACTCCACCCGGTGCCAAAAAAAGTTCACACACATAAAGAGTGAACACAAAACGTGCAATGGGTGTTACACGATCCTCCATAGGAAGGACCTTACCCTGATCCCCCGGGGCTTTAGGCTCCAGGCGGGGACTAAGGTACTTCACTGGGTCCATATGGCCAAAACCAGATGGACAACCTTTTTCTAGAAGGTCTGCTGAAACAGACCCACACAAGTACTAGGTGGGACTCCCCCGAAGGGAGACCCCATGAGAGAGGGTGAACCAAGCCAAAAGGCCTATGTCCACCACCTCCCAAGACTTTCAGGGTAGGCCCGAAGACCCACACCCTACTCATCACACTGTGACAAACGTGAACACCAAACAAAAAAATGCAAAAAAGTGACAAACACTGGGGAATAGGAAAGTGGGGAGAAGGAAGTGGGAGAGGTGAAAGAGTGACCATTGTGCAATACAATGGCCAGGCCCTTCGACCAGGAATAAAAATTTCCCCTGGTCCGACCCAAAAGGCTCGGCCCTAGAGGCGGGTATAAAAAAGGTGTGTTGGTAAAGTGATCATGGTGTCATAAATCAAAGTGACCCTCACTCACAGTGATTATACGGCACCACAGGCTTTTTGTCACAACCCTGACCAACAGCCCAGTCAGCGCAGCCCCCACCCCAGCCAGGAAGGCCTGAAGTTCTGGAAGCTTGGGGAGCCCTTACCTCAAAGACTCAACCTTGATCCCATCACTCCTACCTAATCACATTCAGGAGATACTAACCATAACCCCCCCTACAAAGAGGAGCCGATGTTCTCTCCCAAATAACTGACCTGAGCTAGGACTACACCAATCTAGGCCAGAAGGCCAGGGACCTGACCCTCTGGCCAGACCCAATGCAGCACCCATCCTCACCAGGAGCACCCTTCCAGACGACTCAGACGTAACCAGTGGTCGGCCCCCAGCTCGACATAATCCCTGCTGAAACCGCCCTTCCAGGCACAATTACGCCATTGGATTTGCCAGCCCTCCCCTATGGGAGCAGCACAGCCCCTCCTCTGGCAACTGATAAGAACAGATACTACACTTGATCTTAGCCAAAAGGCCGAGAAGAATACACAGATATTACGTTGCAATGCTTGCCAGGAGCCACACAGAGCTAAGAGAGCGAGGATCAAGGGAGCTTTGATTTTTAAATGGACTGTTTTCATTGATTCAGAGTTGCATTAAATTGTGATTTGCTGTACATGAAGCCTAGTTGGCCATCATGCTTCTCACATAAGCATTAGACTCTCTTCGGTGCCTCTCTGTCTACCATGTTTTTGTTGTTAAGTAAGCAACCCTCTTTGATCCTAGCATAACCAGTTCCAAAATTAGTATGTCAAAGACCCATGATAAGGTGGGAACACAAAGTGTGATATGGCTATCTCTATATACTTAGTTATCAACATCAACTGCTCTGTGTAGTGGTTTTGCACAGAGCAGCCCCAATCCTCCTCTTCTTGGGTCCCTCTTCAGCTCTCCTGGCCCCTCTCTCCTGTGAAGTGCCCTCACAGCAAGCAGCTTGCTATGGGGGCACCTGAGTCAAGATTCAGCTCATTGTGTCCATTCAGACACGGAGCTCCGGTTTGGTCTCACCCCTCTCTCTCCTGATTGGCTAACTGGCTTTGATTGACAGCAGCGGGAGTCAATGGCACCGCTGCTGTGTCTCAGCCAATCAGGAGGGAGAGATTCCAGATGGCCGAGGCACTCGTGGACATTGCTGGATAGGGAAGGGGCTCAGGTTAGTATTAGGGGGGCTGCTACACACAGAAAGCTTTTTTATAGGGGGCTGGAAACAGAAGAATTGTTTGGTCATGCAGAGCCTGGGATTAAAAAACTGACAGTAGCTAGAGGCTGGAGCCGCATGAATGACACAGGGGCTTAGGGAAACCCATACGGTTCTGAATGGGCCCCCCACCAGCAGTGCTCCTGTGTTCTTTGTCTAACGGCTTTGTGCTGGGTTTCCCTAAGCCCCTGTGTCATCCAATGCGGCTCCAGCTTCCAAGTACTGTCAGTTTTTTAATCCAAATCTCTACCTGACCATCAATTGACTGCCGTATGCCTTGGTAAACATTTTTTTATCTTTTTAACAATAATAAAAAGTTTTTATTTTGCCTCTGAGGGTCCTATTTATGTCTGCTGATCAGCGCTGTTCGCCCCTTTGATTATATACACCATATGGAGCCCTCTGCTTATTTTTTGGGTACTGCTGGGTGCCTGGACCAGTCACACCAAGTGCTGGACGGACGGCTGGAGAGACAGACTTCATCTGCACTACAGGGTCCAGGGACACGCCACAGCTGATAAACCAAGCCAAAAGGCCTATTGCACTTTTGACCTTCCATAATAGAGGGTCCACCTATTGTGGTAAGGGCACATCCATATTTTAATGTTGGTGACGTCACATGTTGGAGGATATTCTTTGATTATCTACATACAAGCACTTGAATTAAACATCAGTATTTTTCATTTTGATTTTGTCACTTGGACTGTTCAGTACAGTTTTGACTCTTTGTTATTTTGAGATATTCAGCGCAACATTTTTTTGTTCATTAGTGTTTATTGTGTGATATCTCACATTTTATTGTTGCTGTTTCTGTTAGTTATTTCACACAAGCTCAGTATTGGTTTGCTGTTTTTCCTCTTCTAAAAGAGCATTTGCTAGATCCAGTAGTAATGTAGGACAGGAAGACCTTAACCTAGGGTTGAATTCAGGGTATCTTTGCAGTCCACTTGAGTTACTCTGCATCAGGGGTCTCCAAACTGTGGCCTTTTGCTTGCCTTTATCTGGCCCTTGGGTCACTATTCCGCTCACTGACACTAACAATAGGGCACTATTGCTCCGACTGACACTGATGGGGCATTATTTCCCCCATTGACACTACTGAGGGGACACTATTCCTCCCACTGATACCAATAATGGGGCACTATTCCTCCCACTGATACCAATGATGGGGCACTATTCCTCCCACTGACACCAATGATGGGGCACTATTCCTCCCATTGACACTGATGATAGGGCACAATGCCTCCCACTGACACCAATGATGGGACACTATTTCTTCCACTGACACCAATGATGGGGCACTATTCCTCCCACTGACACCAATGATGGGACATTATTCCTCCCACTGACAACAACAATGGGGCACGATTTCTTCTACTGACACCAATGATGGGGCACTATTACCCCCCCAACACCAACAATAGGGGGCTATTTCTCCCACTGACACCAATGATGGGGCACTATTCTTCCCCCTAATACTAAAGTTGGGGCATTGTGTACCCCCCACTGATGCCAGGACATATTCTTTTTTTTTTTTTTTTTACAAATTCTTTATTTAAGGTTCAAAAGGTAGCCAAGACAATACATCAAATCAGAACATTGGAAAAGTAGTCAGGTTATATCAGTGCATCAAGTATATACATTCCAAGCCCAGAACATGGGCACTGCCAGGACATTTTCTACTCCCACTGACCACACTCCGGCCCCCCTAAGGCCTCATGCACGCAGGGTGTTTTAAAAAATCAAGCTGCAAAGCCAGTACCGATGCCAAGAAAAAGTGGCTGTAAAAATGCACTTTTAGAAGCGGTTTGCATTGGCGTTAATACACGTTTAGCCGCATTAGCGTTTAGCCACGTTAGCATTTAGCAGCATTTTTCTGCCCTCTTCTATTTCCCCCCTCCCACAAATCTAATTACTACAGCTTAACCTCTTCCCTGCCGAGCGTACGCAGATATGTGCGTACTCGGCTTTCGGGGGTTATACTGTTACTGGTACTGTTTTTTAGAGCCGGCGATCGGCTTTCCTGGTAGTACAACCGATGCGGCTAAAACCTGCTCGGCTGTTATACCGGGGGAGCGGGAGGGGACTTCCCCCTCCCGCCGCCTACCTCCGCTCTTACTGGGCCTCCCGTTCCATCGGGAGGTCCGATGACCAATCCGCCACCTCCGGCGGCTAGGGACAGACTGGAACGAAGCCGTGAGTGGCTTCTATCCAGCCTCCTAATAGTAAACACGGAAGCGACGTCATGACGTCACTTCCCGTTTACTAGGCTGCCAATGGTGCCGGTTTAAAAAAAATATACAGTATTCAGAATCGCCAAAAACGGCAATCTGAATACTTTGAAGTGCAAAGGAGGGATCGGGGGTCTTTTAGACCCCCGATCCCTCCATAAAGAGTACCTGTCACCACCTATTATTGTCACAAGGGATGTTTACATTCCTTGTGACAGCAATAAAAGTGATTAATTTTTTTTTTTTTTTTAAAACACAATTTATCAATATAAAAATTAAAAAAAATAAATAAGAAAAAAATTTTTTTTAAAGTGCCCCTGTCCCTGCGAGCTTGCTCATCAAAGAAAACGCATACGGAAGTCGCGCCCGCATATGTAAACGGTGTTCAAATCACACATGTGAGGTATCGCCGCAATTGTCAGAGCGAGAGCAATAACTCTAGCACTAGACCTCCTCTGTAATTCTAACCTGGTAACCGTAAAAAATTTTTAAAGCGTCGCCTATGGAGATTTTTAGGTACTGTAGTTTGTCGCCATTCCACTAGTGTGTGTAATTATAAAGCATGACGTTTGGTATCTATTCACTTGGTGTAACATCATCTTTCACATTTTACAAAAAAATTGGGGTAACTTTACTGTTTGTTTTTTTAAAATTCATGAAAGTGTCCCTTTTCCCAAAAAGTTGCATTTAAAACACAGCTGCACAAATACCGTGTGATATAAAAAATTGCAACAATCGCCATTTTATTCTCTAGATTCTCTGCTAAAAAAATATATAATGTTTGGGAGCTCTAAGTAATTTTCTAGCAAAAAATACGGATTTTAACTTGTAAACACCAAATTTCAAAAATAGGCTTAGTCATGAAAGGATTAAAAATGTTTGAGGTGGCTTAACGCTGTAGACAGTGTTAACAAGTGTCTATCTGCATCAGGTGTTTTTACAGCTGTAACGCTGCTGCTCCAGAACGCACTGGCCCTGGGGTTTTTTTGCAGCTTGAAAATGCCTATGCCACTTACAGCTCCTAAAAGCCTGTATGTGCATGGGCACATAGAATAGCGCCTGATGCCCCTAGGAGCAGCTGTAAAATAGTCCAGCGTGCATGAGGCCTACACTCCGAAGAACAGGAAATAGGTCCCTTGTTTAGAAAGTTTGGAGACCCCTGCTCTACACCAAACTCCTCAAACCATGGCTTTATGGAGCCGCACTGGGCACAGTCATGCTAGAACAGAAAAGGACCTTCCATAAATTGTTGTCATGAAGCTGGAAGCACACTCCAGTACAATATTCCAAAATGACGTTGTATGCTTTATCATTAACAGTAGCCTTCTCTAGAAACACCTAAACTCAATCATTTGGAATGGTGTCCACATACCGTTTGGCTTTATAGTACATATGCTTTATAAAGGAAAGGCCTAAGGTGTGTATTTGTTTGAAGATAAGAAAGTTGGAGATGTGATGATAAACTTGTACCAAATAGAGAACAAATTGTTATAGATACTTCTTTCAATCTCCAGAAAAGGCCATGGATTAGGAGTCACAAACTCAAGATAAACACCACAAATCTGATATATGAGTCACAGCTGTCATTTGCATTAGATAAGCACCCAATTTTCACTGTGCCTGCTTTACGAAATCCTCTTCTATACCGTGTTTTATCTTCTCTCAGTAGACAATACCTTGTGCTCCCCTGAATAGCAAATACAAATGAAATATCAAACATGTCTGGCTCTGCCGCAATTTATAGATTTTTTTACAATACAGGTATATTTAACAAAACAAGTGGTTAAAGAGCAGCTCCAGCTGTTTTTGTGTTTATTAAAAGTCAGCAGCTACAAAAGCTGTAGCTGCTGACTTTTAGTAAACACACACTTACCTGTCCCAGGATAAAGTAATGTGCTCACCCCAATCATCCCTTCCCACAGGCTTCTCTCCCCGATGTCGGTATTTCAACTGTGGGCACGTGAAAGCTTCCGGGTTCACAGCCAGGTGCCAACTGCACAATGGTCCTGCAGTCTTCTGCAATGGCGTTCCTAGGGGGGGGGCAGAGGGGGCCCTGACCCCCCCCCCCCCCCCACATTATGCTGTGCTCCACCATGTGCCCCCCCAATTAAAATTTTTTTTTTTTTTTTTTTTTTTACAAAAAGGCAATGTCTAAGAGGGAGAGTGTCCCCAGTCAGCTCCTGCGGGTGGTTCCTCCCCCTCCCTCTGCTCACTGACACTGCATAATGTGAGCGCTCACACAACCACAGCCATCCGATCTGCTCCTTCCCCTGCATCCTCATTGGAAGGGAGAAGAGCGAGTTGCAGCAAGGACTGCACCAGGACTCTCAGTTACTGAAAAAACAGACTGATTTCTCCCGTCCTTAGGACAGGAGAACCAGCCTGTAAATTCCAAGACATGCCAGACCAGCGCTGTCAATAACAGGGGCAGGACAGCAAGAGGAGGCTGGGGAACCCCACAGTGGCAGAATACCAGGGCCCGGTGGCAAGACAACCTTTGCAACCCTGATAGTTCTCCCACTGCTTTGGACCCTTATATTTTCTTGGTATGCTGGGGGCCAATACAGTAGGAAAGGAGCTCACTGCAGAACATGTGAAAGGGCCATTGTGGGATCGTAGTAAAGGGCCCCAGGATATATATATATATATATATATTTATATTTTATAGTTGCCCCCCTACTTTTGTCCCTGTCCCCCCATGTGCCCCCCCTAAATCTGAAAGCTGGAGATGACATTGGTCTTCGGGGACCTGTGAAATGTGTCCCAGAAGACTGCAGGGATGCAGGGGGAGAGGAGAACTTCTGGTTGGAACGCCTAGGCGATCTGAGAAGAAGTCGGAGTGGGTAACTAATCAAAACAGGGTATCTGTTTTGATTGATTTCAACAGCCCCCGCAAAAATAAAGTGCAGTTTGTTGAAGAGGGGGGGGATGGAGGCCTCAAAGTGGAGCTTTCCCTTTTGGGTGGAAATCTGCTTTAACCGCTTTCCATCCGCATACAGTACATATACGGCGGCAAGGCGGCTCTCTTGCGCTGGATCACATGCCTAGTATGTGATCCGCGCACTGCGCTAGGGAGCACGCATGCACACCCACACCACGCCGGCTATGCTGCAATTGGCTGCAATTGGCTGCAGCACGAACCATCCAGCTGGTCCTGGAAGCTGATTGGTCACTGGCACCCGATGATCGGCTCCGGAGATTACAAAAGAGAACCCTGTGTAGGTAAACAAACACAGGGCTCTCTTCTGACAGCAGCAATATGCTGTTTTCTTCTTCCTGTAAAGCAGGAAGTAAAAAACAGCACATTGCTTAGTAAAAACACTTCACACAGTATACAGTAAAGCATGTTGGCCACACATTTAACCCCTTGATCACCCCTAATGTAACCCCTTCCCTGCCATTGTCATTAGTACAGTGACGGGGCATATTTTTAGCAGGGATCACTGTATTAGTGTCCCTGGTTCCCACAAAGTGTCAAAAGTGTCACGGGGCTCAGGGGGGCTGCTGCCTTACAGGGGGCTCGGGGGGGGGGGGGCTGCAGCATTATAGGAGGTTTTTCACCGCAATGCATACAATGCATTGCGGTGAAAAACCTCAAAGGTTTACAACCCCTTTAAGGCCGTTCTATTGTAGAATACAAAATGCAAAGCCTTCCGATGTAAATGATTCCATCATGTATAATGCTATGTGTCACAAACTTGAGATTTCTTTGCCGTGTGTCACAATCTGAAAAACATTGGGAGCCACTTACTTCTTTGAAAGATAAAAAGCACCACCTAAGAATATACAATTAAATAGCTATAAGCATTTCAATGACGTTTTTAGCCATTAAGCAATTATTTTCAAGTTAACGGACAAAATAAATATACTGCCTGTACAGCACATCACACGTGTTTATATTTAATTGTGATCGTGTTGCAATATTAAAATATCAGGTTTGCTGAAAGAAGAAACGAAATCACCGGGAACTGTCTGCCTTAGTACATTTTGTATTTCCCAAACTGCAGATTTGGATGGATATCCAGAATACAGAGTTTGATGTAGGAAGACGAATGAGCTCTCTAAGAGATGAGACGGCACACTTCTCCAAAACACGGCAGATAAGGAGGTGCCGAAACAGGGGACTGATCCGGCTGAAACGTGTTTTGTATTTTTCTAGTGTGATTCTGTGACAGTGGAACATTTTTAGAATAGGACAGACTGAACCCAAAACGATGCACAAACAAATGACATAATAATATTATTAAATGCATTTTTTTTTTTTTTTTAAATAAATAAAATAATAATATAATAAAATTTGAACATTTTAATAATTTTTTTTTTTATAAATATTAAAAGATATGAATAGAGGACTGGCAGATGAAAAGATCCATTCATAGAACGCGTTGCATTGGGTAGACGCTATAATATGGATTCTAATGCCCCGGTCGCACATTCCCTCAAAAAAATCCTTCGGATTTTTTCCGACGGATGTTGGCTCAAACTTGTCTTGCATACACACGGTCGCACAAAGTTGTCAGAAAATCTGATCGTTCTGAACGCGGTGACGTAAAACACGTACGTCGGGACTATAAACGGGGCAATAGCTAATAGCTTTCGTCTCTTAATTTATTCTGAGCATGTGTGGCACTTTGTGCGTTGGATTTGTACAATACCATACAATACACACCAAACTGAGCCCCCCACAGCTCTGTACTGTACTACTATCAGGAGATGGATTGGGGACAGTGGAAGAAGGGGAGAATCAGAAAAGACAGGATCAAACAGCCTTTTTACATGATGCGGAGGATTAACCCCTTAGGTTCCACAGTGAGCATAACAAGCATGTCTTACTGCACATACAGACTGATTTTACTGTTGTGGGTTTAGTAACACTTTTTTTTTTTTTTTTAAACAAGTTTTTATTGAATTTTTCAGAAAAAAGTTTACAGGTACAGCAAGAAGTAAATGATTGTACATGAAAATGCAAGAGTGCGGCGCAGCCGCAATAGTTGTGTGATAAGATATTACATTCATATGTGCATTCTTAAGGCAAGACGCAGACGTTAAGTATAGCATTTGTCATATATTGTGTGGGATTTTTAAATTGTCATGCATAACTGGAATATTATAACTATATTGTAGGGTGGAGAGAGGTGGAAGTCTTTATGAGGTTTTGTGGATGTATGGCTCAGTGTTGCCTCCATACTTTCAAGACTGAACGTATCTTGTTTGCTAGTGTGTTTGCGGATGTAGAGAGTATAATGTAATAAAAGGAAGGAAACAATGTAGGGGGAGAGGGGGTGGTAAACGTACTCGGGGAAGAGAGGATGGAGAGCCTATGGGGTGACACTGGGTTAGTAGGTATCCAAGAATGAGCCGTTATCTTGTGCTGTTTATCTGGATGGCGCAGATGCTTGTGGCATATGAAGAAAAAGGGGGGGGGGGGGTGAAGTGAACGATGGGTAGTAGTATCGGGGCAGGGATGAAGGGATATGACTTTAGCGTGTGCTGCCTTCTGGTAGAGTCAGTTAGGTCATTGTTAGTTTGTATTCGTTCGTAGTGGTGAAATGTATCCAGCATGTCCATGTTTTTGTGAATTTAGTCTGTGAGTCGTTAGATTGATGGATAAGGTCTTCCATGATCTTTGTCTGTTGAATGCGGTGGAACCATTCTTTTATAGTAGGCGGTTCTGTGGATCGCCACTTAAGGGGAATACACATTTTTGCGGCGTTCACTAAATGCATGGCTAGAGAATGCCTGTATGCCGGTAGTCGTGTCTTAGAATGGTGTAGAAGGAACATTTGAGGTTCAAAGTCCAAGGTATAAGTGGTTATATGTGTGATCAATTCGTGGACTTTCACCCAGAAAGGTTGGATTTTGGTGCAAGACCACCAGATATGTAACAAGGAACCAGTGTCTGTGTTACATCTCCAGCATGTAGAAGGAAGTGTTCGGTTGAATTGGTGTAGAAGTTGTGGTGTTCTATACCACCTGGAGAATAATTTGTATGCATTTTCTTGGATTTGCACGTTCATCGAACCTTTGTGAATCAAAGTGTAAATGTCTGCCCAATCTTGGTCGTTCAGCTGAATGGAGAGATCTCGTTCCCATTGGCGGTTGGTCCAGTGTTTTGTAGGGGTGAGGTCGTTAAACAGGAAGTTATAGTTTTGTGAGATCAGGTGAGTGAGCGTGTTCTCGTTTAAACATAGGTTTTCAAATGGTGTTGTAGGTCGGGACCATTTCGGTGCAGGAGAAGGTCTATTGAAGAAGTTTCGTAATTGTACATATGTCCAGATGGGAAATTCGTCTATGTGTAATTTTGAGGCTAAGTTAGTTTGGGATAGGAGGCTATCGTTCTCGAAAAATTGATTTGCTCTGATAGTTTGATGGGGCCAAATGTCCGTTAAGAAGGAGATATGCATGCCCGGAGGGAACTCTGGGTTTAGGCGTATCGGAGTCATTGGTCCTTTGATTGAGGAGAGGTTGTGTTTAGTACATGTATTTCGGAAAGATATTAATGTAGGGTTAATCAGCGGGTGTTGAGAGTAAGCAGGGGGTAAGAATTGAGGATCGATCCACGGTGTGTGGTGGATGGGTATATGTGAGAGTGATTGCTCTATTTGAATCCAAGCTTTATGTTTAGTATTAACATTCCAATCAACGATCCTAGCCAGGTGACATGCTTGTTGGTATTTGCGTACGTCAGGGAGCCCTATCCCTCTTAGAAGTTTGGGGTTTGTCAATCTCTTGAAGCTAAGTCGTGGGCGTGTCTTCCCCCAAATGAACTTCGTACAGGTTTTTTGGTATATGGAGAAGAATGAGGGTGGTAGTTTAATCGGGATTGTTTGCAGGAAATATAAAATTCTAGGAAGGATATTCATTTTAATGATTGCGGCTCTGCCGAACCAGGAGAATTGTCCCGATGACCATTTCGTTAAGTCTAGTCGTATTTTTTGAAGGAGAGAGGAGTGGTTTTGGGCGTATAGGTCCGATAGGGAGGTTGGTATTTGAATGCCTAGATATGGGATTGAGTTCCTATTCCAAGTGAATGGGAAGTTATGTTTGCATTGTTGGCATATTTCTGAGGATAGGGATATGTTGAGAGCAGTAGATTTTGAAAAATTAATTTGGAGGTTGGAAAGGGTGTGGAAGGTTTGGAAGTCTTTAAGTAGATTTGGGATTGTTGTAAGCGGATCTGTAAGAAATAGGAGGATGTCGTCAGCAAACACAGCTAATTTATATGTGTGGTGTTTGATTTGAATCCCTTTAATGTCAGGGTTAGCATTAATACGTCTGAGGAAGGGTTCTAGGGTAAGAATAAAGATTAAAGGGGATAGTGGGCAACCCTGTCTAGTGCCATTCGACACGGAGAAGGCATCCGACAGGTGGCCGTTAACTTGGACTTTTGCTGTAGGGTTGGAGTAAATTGCTGATATGTAGTTTAGCATTATTTGGGGAAGGCCTAAGGTTTTGAGGGTCTCTCTCATGTAGTCCCAAGCCACTCTGTCGAATGCCTTCTCCGCATCGAGCGAGAGCATGAAACCTTTGTTGTTGGTAGACGTGAGCCAATGATGTATATTGATTGCTTTGAGAGTGTTGTCTCTCGCTTCCCTACCGGGGACAAAGCCCACTTGGTCAAGGTCAATAAGCTGGGGGATCAGTGGTAGGAGTCTGTTGGCTAAAGTTTTTGCATACCATTTAAGGTCAACGTTAAGCAGTGATATGGGTCTGTAGTTGGTGACTAGGGATAGGTCTTTGTCCGGTTTGGGGATTATTGCTATGTGAGCTGTGAGGAGGTCTCGTGGAGGGTGGACGGGTTGAGCAAAAGAGTTGAATGCTTTCAAGAAATGGGGTGTAAGTAGTTCCGCGTAGGTCTTGTAGTAGCTAGCTGTAAGGCCGTCGGGTCCCGGGCTTTTACCCGCTTTCATTTGTTTTAGTGCGTCAGTGACTTCGGTGTGTGTGAGTGGGGCGTTTAAGTCTTGGGATATAGAGTCTGATATGGGACGTGGGCTGTATTGTTTTAGAAATTCAGATATCATTTGGAGACGTGTAGTGCTAGTATTGGCGAGAGAGGGGGGCGCTAGGTTGTACAGTTTGCTATAGTATTGTACGAATTGGTGAGCGATTTTAGGTGTCTTGGTAATTTTGCGTCCCGAGGGATCAGTGATATGGTGTATCGTTTTGTTGGACCGGGAGATTTGTAATGCTCTCGCTAACATTTTACTGGCCTTATTGCCAAATTCATAGAATTTTTTTTTTGAGAGTATGTATTTACGTTTTATCTGAGTGTCCAGTAGGTCAAGTAAGTCTTTTCTAGCTTGTATTAGGTCGTTAAGGGTTGAAAGTGCTTGGGAATGTTTATGCAATCCTTCCAGTTTGCGGATTCTGTCCAATAGGTCTGAATGTTGTTTCCTTTTTTCTTTATTACGTTTAGCTGCTGCTGCAAGGAAGGTGCCCCTAATTACGCTTTTGTGTGCTTCCCAATTAGTAAGGTAGGACGTGTCTTCTGGGTTATTTTCTTGGAAGAAGTGTTGTAGTGTGGATTTTATGTCCGATGTGATGTTGGGATTGGAAAGCAGTGAGGAGTCTAGTCTCCAGATTCGAGAGCGGGTGGTAGAATCAGGGAGTCGTAAGGTCATGGAGATCGGATTATGATCAGATATAGTCATGGGTTCGATGGAAGTTCGATAGAGTAAGGGTAGGTCGTTTTGTGTCAAGAAAAGGTAGTCTATCCTAGAGTAGCGGTCGTGTGGCGTAGAGTAGAAGGTATAATCCTTGGTGTCTGGGTTTAGCGTGCGCCAGGTGTCGTGAAGTAATAGTCGTTGGAGTAGAGATTTGATTTCTTTGAGAGCTTTGTATGGCAGTGTCGACGAGTGAGTTGAGGTGTCTTGGATAGGATTAAGGGGAACATTAAAATCACCTCCCAGTATGAGAGTACCTTCTTGGAAATTCGTGAGAGCTGTAGTGGTAGATCTAAAAAATGGGACTTGGTGTTTGTTTGGGGCGTATACATTCGCCAATGTTATAGTTTTGTTGGGCATTGAACCTTTGACGAATAGGTATCTACCTTCTGGGTCTTTGAGAGTTTCAGTGATATTCAGGGGACAATTTTTTGCAAGAAGGATTGATACTCCTTTAGTTTTGTGGTGGGGGTTGGTAGCGTGTATTGCAGTCGGGTAGTGGGCATTGGACAATTTAGGGGTACAATCAGAGCGGAAATGTGTTTCCTGTAATAGCACTATGCTCGCCTGGAGTTTGTGCATGGTGAGGAGTATTTTGGAGCGTTTTTCTGGGGTATTAAGGCCCCTTACATTGAGGGAGACTATTTTAAGACTTGGGGTGGTTGCGTCGTTTGTTTGCGGCATCATATTGAGGTGATTGGAGAGTGTCTTGTTAAGGAGCGTGGGTGTGGATGGGGGGTGCGTAAGGGGGGAGAAGGACACTGGAGGAAGGGGTGGCGGAAAGGGTGGTGGGGTAGAGGGGGCGTAACAGGGGGGAGGGGTAGACGAAACTGGCAATGTGTGGCGATTAGATCACCGAATCAGGTGTTCTATGCCACTAAAATTATATTCGCCAGTAAAATTCGGTGGGTCTTATTGGTTGTTGAGTGCGAAAGTTGGCTAAAGTATTAATACCACCGTGTGGGGGTTGGCTTGTCTGTCGAGGAATCTGGGTGTAGAAAAAAGTAAGAATGTGGTAGAGATTTGAAAGGTCTGTCTCACCTGCAGCCTTAAAGTACGAAGAGTGTGGCGGGGAGTTAACAGTGTAAGTTGGGAATTAAAATATGTAGGGCACTGTTAGCAAATAGTGGTGGAAAGCATGTGGAAGGTCAAAGAGACGTTTGTGATGGGGTGAGTATTTTGTGTGGTTGATGTTTACCCCACCATAGGAGAGCACTGAGATTCAGTGCATTGAGGTCGGGGTTAGGCGAGGTATAGAGGTGGTCATTGGGGGAGACGTATTGTCCCCTAATAATGGGTAATTTCTGTTATTATGTATAGACAATGTACCAGCGATAGAATACAGTTTGCTTAACAAATAGGTATTTAAAACATGGTATCTAATATGGTAATTTGTTGACAGCATATTTTAAAACAGAAACAGGAAAATATGTAAAATAAAACCAAACAATAATCACATAACTTAATAATGCATAACCTATGGATTAGCAGTGAGTCTGCAGACTGCAATCCCGGATTGGGGACGGGGGGGTGTGTAGTGTGTGATGACCTCATAGAGATAACTGGTCTGGTTTATGGTGTTAGTGTCTGTCTCTGTGGTGTGGGTGGAGCCTGGGGGGGGGAGCATGTGTGGTTCCGCAGTTAGTAACCCTGGTAGGGTGATTTGTTATGATGTTAGTGCGCGTATGATAGGACTTGTACAAGTCCATCATGGTGTACGCTATCTGGAAGCGGTACAGTGTGTATGGACAGGATAAGGGAAGGTATGCAAGCTGTTGGGCATACCCAAACAGGGGTGTTGTAGAAGTGTGGGTGTCGAGGGAGTTTTGTTGGGACTGTAGTGTAAATGGGAGTATTGTTAGTGGAAGGTGTATTATAGTAAGTATCATGGGGGTGAAATAGAATATGTGTGTCATCATCCCCCGTCTGTGCGGTCAAGGTGATATGAAGTGGGTGATGCATAAGCATCATTTCCACATTGTGTGCTAAGCTCAGGTCGATCCCGGGGGGATAGGTTGGGTGGGAGGTGTATCTGTGCATGTGTGGCATCTATAGCCCTGACCTCTGGCATCCGGCGCAATCGCTGAGTTAAAAAGTTGCGGTAAGCCAGAGAAGTTAACCAATATAAAACTTATAGTTAAAACGTAACAGTGATAGTAAACTATATGTGGTGAAGGAGGCCAAGGGCCTACGTGTCTTCCCTTATCGGGAGGTAGAATATCTTGTAGAATGGTATACAGGTTGCAGGCATACTAAACAATACCTATAAAACTTGGATCGATTGCTAGATGAAAGAAGGTTGGTCTGATGGCACTCCGGAGAGGTGTCTGGTAGGTTCTTGAGGTGGGGTTGATCGTGGTGATGTCTCTCGGTGGTCCGGTGAGGGGGAGTGTGTGGGTACGATGAAGCTGATCTGTATTTTATGGGTTTCTTTCCTGTTGAAGTTTAGCGTCGTCAGAGAACAGTCCAAGGGGGATTATGTGATCGGGGACATAGTCCGAGGTTGTGCGTTCATAACACTGGGGGTAGAGGAGGTGGAGGGAGAGTCAATCTCGTCCGTGTGTGGAGATGATTTGCTGGTTTGGCAGGGATCGGCTGTCAAGGTTACCGGTGGTCGAGGTGATTTTCCTGTGTCTCGATTCGTCATGTCTTTTCAGAATCCTCTGGTTTGCTTCATCTGTCACGTTGTATGTCAGTCATTGGCAGGGGAGTTGTAAGGGAGAAGGAACGGTAGTGTCATCTAGGTACCTTCTGTTCGGATCACCAGCGATCTCTGCGAGCTCTGCGAGGAAGGGGTGCCGTCATGGGGCTGGCTGGTGGGTGGTGTGATCCAGGAGAGGCGCCGGTTCTGGTATTGGAAGGAGAGCGCCGCCTGCGAAAGCTGGTATTGTGGGCATCCATGGGTTCTTCTCCGTGTGAGGATCGGTCGGATTGTATGTTGAATTCAGAGTACCAGTTCGGGACCGGGGTGTAAGGGATATCCAGCGTACGGCAGAAATCCTCCAAGTCTTCCGGTACTCTGAGGAGGGCAGAGCGACTCTGGTGTGTAGCTGATAAACCGAAAGGAAACTTCCAGCGATACCTTATCCCTCTTGTTTTCAGGACGTCCAGTAGAGGGCGCAAATCTTTACGATGGCGCAGCGTTATAGCAGAAAGGTCTTGGTAAATGTGGACGGGTTGTCTATTATATTCCAAGACAGACTTTTCGTGGGCTTTTCGCAGGAGTTCCTCTTTGATGGAGAAATCATCAATGTGACATATTATGTCCCTCGGGGGGTCCGATTCTCTCCCTTTAGGGCGGAGAGCTCTATGGATGCGTTCCATATCGATCTGAGTGTGTTCAGGGCGGTCTAACAGGTGGTTGAAAAGGCCTGTCACAACCGCAGATATTCTGTCATGTTCCACAGATTCTGGTATTCCTCTTATCCTGAGGTTGTGTCTGCGGCCCCGGTTGTCGAGATCTTCGACATGTCTTTGAAGGTCCCTAAGCTGTAGTGAGTGGCAATCAACGTTATGTTGGATTTTCTGCACTTTTGAGGTTTGCCTCACAGCTTCATCTTCTACCTTTTGTATGCGGCCTGTGATGGCTTGTAATTCACGGCGCAGGTCCGTGATGGCCGAGAATAAGGTATCCTTTATATCAGCCGATACTGTTTGCAAATCCTGCAAGCTGGGCTGACGGTGTGCCGGTGGCGGTTGGAGTTGCGGGGCATAACTGATATCCGTGGGGGTGAGGGTTATCTCTGAGTGAGAAGGAGAGGTGTTTGAGGCGGGAGGGGAGGACGCCATTGTTGTCCGTTGCGTCCGGAAGATCTCCGGGATCGTGTGGCCTGTGCTGTTGGCAGTTCCTCTCGGGGATCGAGATCTGCTCTGTGAAGGTCCACGAGATGATGTTCCCATTGTCGAGAAGAGTTTTGGGAGTAGTAGACCCCGTTTGAGGCTCAAGGTAGGCTGAGGTGAGAGAGAGCCAGTGAATCAAGCAGCCATCTTCTCTTCAGGCAAGCCACGCCCCTAGTAACACTTTAATGCCCCGTACACACGGTCGGATTTTCCGATGGAAAATGTGTGATAGGACCTTGTTGTCGGAAATTCCGACCGTGTGTAGGCTCCATCACACATTTTCCATCGGATTTTCCGACACACAAAGTTTGAGAGCAGGATATAAAATTTTCCGACAACAAAATCCGTTGTCGGAAATTCCGATCGTGTGTACACAAATCCGACGGACAAAGTGCCACGCATGCTCAGAATAAATAAAGAGATAAAAGCTATTGGCCCCTGCCCCGTTTATAGTGCCACGTTTAGAACGATCGGATTTTCCGACAACTTTGTGTGACCGTGTGTATGCAAGACAAGATTGAGCCAACATCCGTCGGAAAAAATCCTAGGATTTTGTTGTCGGAATGTCCGAACAAAGTCCGATCGTGTGTACGGGGCATAAGAATGTAATGAAAGCCTACAAAGGGAGCAGGCAATCATATTCAGGTACACTAATCAGGGTACATTCCTGACATTCACCCTCATGTCATAGCCTGGTGGCAGCAACAGAGGGCTAATGCTGATCTGTTAATGAAGATTTTATATTAAAACTGGGGAAAAAACAAGACCTGTAAGTGTTATCTGTAAGATATAGTACATAGTCAGTACATAGTCAGTACATAGTCACCTTCACTGATGAAGGGAAAAGTCATAGGGTTCTATTTTTAACCACGTAAGGACAGAGCCTCTTTTTGAGATTTGTTGTTAAAAACAGGTTCTTTTTGCTAGAAAATTACTTAGAACCCCCAAAAATTATAATTTTTTTTTCTAACACCCTAGAGAAGAAATGGCGGTCCTTGCAATACTTTCTGTCACACTGTATTTGCGCAGCGGTCTTACAAGCGCACTTTTTTTGGAAAAAATACACTTTTTTGAATTAAAAAATAAGACAACAGTAAAGTTAGCCCAATTTTTTTTTTTCATATTGTGAAAGATAACGTTACGCCGAGGAAATTGATACCCAACATGTCAACATGTCAAAATTGTTCCCAATCGTGGAATAGTGACAAACTTTTACCCTTAAAAATCTCCATAGGCGACGTTTAAAAGCTTCTACAGCTTGCATGTTTTGAGTTACAGAGGAGGTCTGGGGCTAGAATTATTGCTCTTGCTCTCGCTCGATACCTCACATGTGTGGTTTGAACACTGTTTTCATATGCGGGCGCCAATCACGTATGCGTTCATTTCTGCGCGCGAGCTCGGCGGGACGGGGCATTTAAATTTTTTTTTCTTATTTATTTTTTATTTTACCTTTTATTTTTATTTTTACACTGTTCTTTTAAAAAAATGGTGTCACTTTTATTCATATTCAAGGAATGTAAACATGCCTTTTTAAAAAAAATAACAAACATGTTATACTTGTCTGCTCTGTGCAATGGTTTTACACAGAGCAGCCCAGATCCTCCTCTTCAAAGGTCCCACACCAGTGCTCCTGGTACCCCCTCCCCCTTAGAGTGCTCCCATAGCAAGCCGCTTGCTTTGGAGGCACTTGTGTGCACCTGCTCCTGAGTCCATTGACACACAGAGCGTGGCTCAGCCCCACCCCCGCTCCCTCCTCACTGGCTGTGATTGACAGTAGCAGAAGCCAATGTGGAGTGTGAGAGCCAACTGAGCTGCTGCTCTCATGCACATTGCTGGATCGAGATCGGGCTCGGGTAAGTATTAGCGGGGGCTTATGCAGTGGGAGCTCCACGGAGAAGTTTTTTTTTTTTTGTACCTTAATGCAGAGAATACATTAGGGTAAAAAAACCTTCTGCCCTTACAACCACTTTAGGTAACACTTAAACGTCCCCAGCGTGTTACTGGACAGTGAAAGGAGAAGCAGCAAACTGATTAACTAATCTGTTTGTCACTCTGCCCTGTCCTCCTATCAGCATGTTTCTTTTTAGCACAAGAGCAGGGGAGCACATCTATACTAAGTATAAGGGAGTCTGACATAGGCTCTTTGCAGAAACACTGTTGGTCACTTTGCACAGCATTGGCAAGGTAACAGTGTCTTTTTACAGGGCCATCTTTAATATTGATTGGACCCTGGGCAAATGTTTTCTTGGGCCCCCCCATACAATTTCGCTCTCCACCTGCTCTGAGACATACAATAAATAGCAGCAAGACTTAAAATCAGTTTACTGTATCAGATCAGGCAGCGATTGCGATTGGTTGCCAGAGGTAACAGCGTATTATTACTACCTCCTGACTGGTTGCTAGAGGTTACAGCACACATTACGGCTCACTGATTTGTTGCTAGATGTTACAGCACATGATTTCTGCTTGTTGATTGGTTGCTAGAGATTATTGTACAGTAATACTGCTCACTGATTAGTTACTAGAGGTTACAGCACATCATCTCCTCACTGCAGGCGGCATAATATACATATGAATGCCGCCTTTATTTACACATCTATGCCGCCGGATGCAGCTATTTACATATGAATGCTGCTGCTATTTACATATGAATTCCGGTTATTTACATGTAAACACAGAGTCTGCAGGTGGGTCATCTGTACACAACAATAGGGCAGAGCTGGGCAGCATTAGTAGCAGCACTTCACACTGAGATATCAGGACACAGCAAGGGACTAAAACTTCAAGGGACAAGGGAATTTAAAATGGGATACTTGGCAAGTATGAGGGAGCTGCTTTGGGCCCCACAACAATGACAGAGCCCAGGGCAGCTGCCCCTTTTGCCCTGCCTTAAAGACGGCCCTGTCTCTTTAACTGCAGCAGAGAAATACTGGGCTATGCTACATGGAGGGGCTGTGTAAGGGCTCATTTACACTTGCTTCGGTTTCAACACACAATAACGGCTAGTTTACACTTGCTTCAAAACAAGGCTTCAAAACAATAGTTAGCTTACAGTCCTGTTTACAACTTTCTTTTGCTTTGCTTCGGCTTCGCTTCAAAAATGATACCCCATGTAGCTTTAGTGGTGCTTCAAAGCGTCTTCAAATACCCCACAGAAGTCTATGGCAAAGCTCGCTTAAAGGGTAACTCCACTTTTGTGGGGGAAAAAAATAGCAAATAAAGAAAAAATAATATAGCACATATAATTGTGACACTAATCATATTGTAATTGAATGTTATTAAAATATACCTTTCCTTTTCAATCTCCAGCCACTGCAAGAATGCATTGCAATATGGCTACCTGGAGTTGTTCTGTACACAGAGTGTGTACTGATCACTCCCTAGAAACATAATTACCTGCTTGTGTGATTGGCTCACCAATTTTCCCAGAAGTCTGCCTAAGACACAAGTCAGATTTCAGGCATTCCCTCCAACAAAAATGTCATTTTTGAGAGATACTTTCAATAGGAACACGTCTAAAGGGATGCAGGCCCAGCAGATTTCCTCATTAGTGCTCTGCAGCTGCACACCGGACAGTTAATTATGAAACCACTCCCATTAGACCCGCTCAGTACAGAGGCACAGACAAACATACATGGATTTTTTCAGAATAACAAAAGGTAGGAATCTGCAACAAAGGTTGTTATAATCCTTGCAGTGTACATAGCTCACCCAGAGGGGAATGTTTTTTTTCTGAGCAAAAGTGGAGTTACGCTTTAAAGCCCCACGGAAGCCCCACCAAACCCTTATCAAAGCCCCATGAAGCCTCAACAAAGCCCAACCAAAGGCTCATCGAAGCCCCATCGAAGCTCCACCAAAGCCTCATCGAAGCCCCACCAAAGCCCTACCAAAGGCTCATTGAAGCCTCATCCAAGCTCCACCAAAGCCTCATCGAAGCACCAAGCAAAAGCAAGGTGTAAACAGGACTGTAAGCTAACTATTTTATTTAGTGACAGGAGATTTTACTGGTATTCAGAGAGCTTTAACAAAGCCTGTCCGAAGCCATGTTTTGAAGCAAGTGTAACCTACCCATAAGGCATCGTACACACGATCAGATTTTCGGAACGACCGTTCGCCCTTTTGTTGTTGTATGCTAGTCTCATGTTGAAAAGTGAAGAAGTTACTTACCATACGAAAATTCTTGTATGACAGAATACAACTTCAGAAGTAACATAACGTATTGACTAGTTTTGTATGTGTTCTTTCGTTTCTGAGCATGCGTAGTCTTGCTCTTACGATTTTTTTTCGGACGAAAACCATACTGATTAAATGAAAATCGCATGTTGAGTTCACGTACAACAAAAACATTATGGACTGCACATCCAGCTTTCGTTGGATGAAAAATCAGAATCGGCTTTCGAAAGCACCATACTTACAATCCGAAAATCGGCATATCGTTCGGCAGACGAAATTTTTCTTCCGAGTTTTATACCATGTGTAAGGCCTTAAATATATGTCCCATATATGTAAATATATGTCCCATATATGTATGCGGACGAAATTTTTCTTCCGAGTTTTATACCATGTGTAAGGCCTTAAATATATGTCCCATATATGTATTTCAGCTGCGTATTTAGCCGTTTGCCTGGAGTTTAACTTTAAAAAAAAAAAACTTTAAAAGAGTTTACTGAGACTTTGGACCTAATGTATCAACTAATATTTCTCTTGGGACAGGTCTTCCATAGACGGAACATTTTTACAATTTACTGCAAGTAGTGTTTCCTGGAATGTGAAATTGCGGTTATCATTCCAGAGCTTTTCTATAAGATTATGTTTTGTCTCTAAGTTTCCAATACACTCATCATAAATTGTAGTAATTGTACACATTTTATACATTTCTTTTTGGCAATGTTGGCCAGACAGCCAGATCATTTTCGAGCAATGGCGTTCTGCCAGTTCAGTTAGCTACCAGAAGCCCATATTGTATCTTCTGTACAAACGCGCACCTATCTTTCTTCTTTAGTTTGCATTGATTGGAGAGAACAGTAAATGGAATTTTTTATATGTTCATTATATTGTCACACATTCAGAAAGCTGGCCACAGATCATTGTAATTTGAGCACAAAGTGCAATTTGTTAGGAAATTACAGTTATGAGTCAATAATAAAAATCGATCTAAACAAGTATTTTATGTATCTATACTTTGGCTGTAATTGTGAAAAAAGGTTATGTGGACAAATGCGTATCCTTCACATCTTACCTTGACAGTTATAATACGTGAATTCCAGTCTCTGCTTTGATCCTGTAGACTATTGTACTTCCATCTTTGCTGAGCACTAAGTTTGTTTGTATTTTGCCATTTGATTTGAAGAAAAACTCTTGCTTGAAGTCAGGGCCACGGATAGTCCTCCAGTACCGTACCCCATCCATTCAGCAGAGGGGCTTGGCAGTTGACCACAAACAAAAAAAAATATTTCCCAGCACACTAACCAGCCAGTCTGCAAAACGTGGGCACTGGTAAGTGTGCTGAGAAGTATCTGTTTGCTTGTGATGTGCGTTGCCCTTCCATGTGTACCTTACTACTAGGGATGGAACTTTCGAACACCACAAAAGTTCAGACCCGAATAACGAACCTCATTAACGTCAATGGGACCCGAATGTTAGAAAACAAAAGTGTCCATTTTGAAGGCTTATATGCAAGTAATTGGGCATGCAATGGTTATACAGTAGTATAAAGAGGGTATCCCCGAGTGTATAGGACTTTAACGGCAACCACAGAAAAACATAAATATATAAAAAAAAGGTGTATTGAAATTCACAATATCATTAAAAAGAATATACATATTACACAGTTTATACAAAATTATACAAAATCACTAAAAACAGTGGTGTGAGTGGTAATAATACATGACAGTTGTCCAGACAGCCTGACGCGTTTCGAGACTATAAAAACGTCCCTTCATCAGGGACAAGTCATGGAACAGGATATGTATCAATAAAAAAAAAAGTTTGTGAAAAATGTCATTTTTAATTGAGCAATGATTTTTTTATTTTTAAAGTAAAAGCATACAAATGAAAAATTCCCTCCAATATAGTGCCTGGGGGGTCCCCTTAGTTTACCTGTAAAATGGCAGATATGTACCATGTCTAGAATCTGCTGCAGCAATAATTGCATTTATAAAGCCCCCAAAAAATGACATTTTCCCTGCAAGCTGCCTTTATTTTGCTCTGCAACAGCTGTGAAGCCAGTGTGTATGATAAGGCCACAATGTAGTGCTGTAATTTGGGGCGGCCTGATGGGCTTCGGGATATCTCAGGTGAGATCACACCAACTGCTCTGCATACTCTTGGCCAGTTGGCATACATGGCAGTGTGCAGACTGGCAGCCTATAGAGCGATACGCATTACTAGAAGTGCCTTTCTTAAAGTGATTAAAGGCTTGGTGTTCCTAAATATAGGAATACCTGCCACCAATTTTCCATTACTACCCTGCAGAAACTCATGAACCAGATGTCCTCATTAGGGCATAGACATCAAGGGCTCATTCACACCATACGTGTATGAAAACTGATATGGAAAACACACAGATTTCACTTGCAGAGACATTAGTTAACATCAGTTTCACATCAGTTTACATCAATGAATATTATAGACATGAAATGAAATTGTTGCTCTACTCCAGTAGGAACCACTGATTAGGACAGATCCTCTGTTCTTTGGCTCGACCTTTTCCAAAAACCTGAGGCTCCTCTGACACATCAGGTTGAGTGTACAAACATAAATTATCAAAGGAAATCACCTAAAGTAATACTCAGTAGTAGATCTATACCAAGGGTCTCCATATTTTCTAAACAAAGGGCCAGTTTACTGCTCTTCACACTTTAGAGGAGCTGGACTGTAGCCAATGGGAGCAGCAAAAGTGCTGGTATCGGTTGGAGTAAACAATGCTATAGGCTTGGTGATCAGTAGGAGTAAAAAAAATACTCCATTGGTGTCCATGGGAGAAATAGTGCTCCATTGTTGAAAAAAGAAAAAAGAATTTGGGGTTGGGACTTTATATGAGGCAATAACTGAGATTTACCTCCATCCCTATTCATTTGGAAAAGACAAAAAGAGGGTGGGACTTTATATGAGGCACACTGTTACATAACATAATATGAACCAATCAAAGTAAATATAGGTATTTATTGATTACAAAAAGGCATACATGACATAGTAACATAATAAAATTCATAAAATTGCATAATATATAGTGGGTAACATACATATCTTATATAGCAATCAATATATAGTACATATTAAGCTTACAATAAAAACTCAATAGACCTAGAAATGCAAGCCTGATTGTAATGGTAGCATATAACTCAGTAATAATAGATTGGTGCATAATAATAATTTTGATAGTAGTCAGGTAGAATGGTAGAACATGGGGGAATGTGACGTCGCATCATAGGAAAGCTCTATGCGTTTCGTGGTTAGTATACCACTCGTCAGGAGCAGATGCAGGGTTTGGGCTATATCTAGGATAGATAACCAAGATTGATAGAGTAAAAATATTATATATAAAAAAGAAAAATATACAAAATAGGAAGGAAAGAGGGGGAGCAGACAAGGATCCCAACCACTCTTACCTGGTCGTGTAGACTAATAGATTTGTATATGGTAACCATAATAGAATAATACTAGATATGGCGTTAACCCCGGAAACTGAGGTAGTGTAACCCTGAGGCAAGGCATTGGCACCAGCAGCCATAGAAAAGACATGTGGATAAGGATCTCCAGTACTAAAGTATTAGTGTATGGTAGAATAAAATAGTATGCTGTAGTTGATTCCAAAAAAATTCCTGTAGAGATAAACATAGGAACAGTGAGCTGATGGCCACTAAGTGCTGGAGAAAGAAAACACCTGAGTGAGTAGAGTACTCAGTGAAGTGAAAGGAAAAAAGGAGAAAGGTTGGTGAGGACCGTGTGTGAAACAATTGCCATAAAGCTGATGGTGACTGAGCATAGTAGCCCATAGAATAGGAATATGTGAGAAAGGGTGAAGAGGTATGGTGGAACCATATAAGGTTAGGTGTATATAGGTGACGGAGTAAGGCAGGGAGGGTGAAGTGAATGGTAGAGTGACAAACGAACAGGTAAAGTGCAGGGGATGAAGGTGGCTGGAACAATGATAAAAGGATAGACAAGCCAATAGTAGGAAGGATGTACATACCATGAATAGAGGCGCGGTGCATAGAAAGGAGATGGTGGCCAATGTACTAAGGGCAACCACCAACGGCACGCTGCGTGAAGAGGGAGGGTGGCGCCATCGCCTGAGCTCAATCCAGTGCTCGGCGTTGAGGCGCCAAACCTCCCTCATATACACGCGGAATGGACGGACACGCCGGCGTCATGACATCATGCTGTAGTGTCTTCCAGCCGCCCCCACAGGTGTATATGCTCACCTTCCTGTGTGTGACACAGCGATTAAACTATGCCAAACAAAGCCTTGGAGCCACTCCTGTGCTCATTAGGAACCAGCTGTACAAACTTCCAATGTTCTCAAATGGAGATGGTTTATGCAAGAGAAAAAAACTCCATAGCGCAATATGTAGGTATAAAGCATTTAATAAAATAATTAGCTCCCCTGTCTGGGGTACTCACATATTGTGGGTGCGTGAGTGCACCAACCATATCAAGCATAAAACGGATAATCTCCCGGTGTGGCGTACGGTGTAGCGTGTGTAACGAAAAGACTCCTTCTCTCTCTCTGCTGACAGCTCCGTCCAGGCCCCTCCCCTACGCGTGTTCGGCACCGGGACCACGTGCCTTCTTCAGGGGGATCTGATTGGACGAGAGCTTCAGAGTGAATATATATATAGCTCCGGCGGCCATTTTGCCTGAGACCGCAGACATATTTGTGTCTATGGCGGCCATTTTCCCTTAGGCCTTAAATCAGGTTGACGTACGCCGTGTCAATCATGGCAGCCATTTTGCCTAAGATTACAAAACTAAACTCTAATGGGCAGTAAAGGTAAGCACAGCGGCCATTTTCCCTAAGACTACACTTCTGTTAATTAGCCAGAAGTGTACTATTAATAACAGGATCTCACACTAAATGATCCAATGGGATGTTGAGTATTAAATTCTATATTGATATAATTCAGGACGGAGCGGTCTGGCAAAGAGAGTATCACTACACACCACACACGTTTAGATCGCCACAAACGATATCACATAATGCCCTAACTGGTAAATAACCTACAGCATTCTATACAAGGGTTGACCAAAGATAAAATTAAAATATTACTAAAATATTAAAAACAAACATAACATACTTTATTCTAAACATTATTGATCGCATAAAAAATCATAAACATCCTATAAAATATTGACTAAAAGGGTCTATTCTAAAAAATCATTCAAAATGAATAAATTATTCATAGAGTCACTGTGGGGAGGTAATAGAACTATCAAGGGGAAAGAACATCAATGTGTACAATCTATATTGGATGCCCTTGCTGAGCCCAATAGATAGGGCATCCCTTATAACTCAAAACAAGAGAGAACAAAAATAATAGAAAATGTACCGCCAAAGTAAACCGTATCAGTAATTACTAAGGAAACATCTCAAATCGAAATCTCTATTCAATCCTCCAGGAATCAAAGACCCAAGCTGGTGTATCCACCAGGATTCTCTTTTGCTTATCTCTCTAACGAAATTAGAACCCCTCCAGTGGCGTTTGGGCGCCTCAATCCCCCAAAACTTCATGCCTGCGGTACTTTGGTTATGTACCCTCTTAAAGTGCACATACAAACCATGTTTATCGGACCCATTGCATATGTGCCTCACATGTTCTTCCATGCGGTCTTTGAGAGCCCTGGTGGTCCGCCCCACATACAACAGGTTACATGGGCACTTTAAGGCATAGACCACCCCTACTGTATCACAGGATATAAAATCCCTAATCTTATACGAAAAATTGTTTCTAGGGTTCACGAACTCCTTTAACCTCCTAGTGTTGCCCGGGATCCTCCTGCAACTATAACACCTGCCACAGCTGTGGAATCCTTCTAGGTCCAGGAACATTTTAGGTTTTGGAGGGGGAGGATCTACCACATTGTGTATCAGCCTGTCCCGCAAGCTGGGAGCTCTCTTAAAAACAAATTTCGGTTTATCCGGGAGAACATCCTTGAGTTGGATGTCCTGTTTCAACACACTCCAATATTTGCATATAATCCTCCTTACTTCGTGGCTTTGTGCTGAATAATCAAGTACTACACTAATACCCTCATGAACATCATTACCGGTTAATCTAATAACATCTTTTAGAAGATCCGCCCTATCCATGTTGCCAATTCTACTTCTTTCTTTCTCCAAAAACTCCTTCTGGTATCCCTTCTCTAAGAACATGGTACTTAACCTCTCTGACTGGGTATCATAATCCACCATCCTGGTGCAATTCCTTCGCATCCTCATATATTGTCCACTCGGGATGTTTTTTAACCAGGGTTTATGATGACAACTCGTAACCGGGATATACGAATTCCGGTCCGTAGCTTTGAAAAAGGATTTGGTGATGATACCCTCATTGGTGTTGGAAATCTCTAAATCCAAAAAATGTATATTTTCTGTGCTGACATTCCAGGTGAGGGAGATGTTCCGATCGTTGACATTCATGGAGTTCAGTAGGCCCATCAGACCTTCCATATCCCCTCTCCAAATAATTAAAAGATCGTCTATAAATCTCTTGTATAGTACGATATCTCCATTGTCATCCATTAGGTTTTCCTCTTCCTCCCATTTAGCCATATAGAGATTTGCTACACTAGGGGCGAATTTGGCGCCCATCGCGACGCCTTTCTTCTGTAAGTAGATCTTGTTATCGTACCAGAAAAAATTATTCTGCAAACAAAATTCTAAACATTTCAAAAGAAAGAGTGTAAGATCCTCATCGATGGAATCTTCCTTATCCAAGGCCCATTTGACAGCGTTCAGGGCACCCTCATGGTCGATGTTAGTATATAATGAGGCCACATCTCCTGTGGCCATAATTATATTCTCATATGTAGTACATCCCCCAAGCAACTGCAAGGTGTGCTTGGTGTCCCTAAGGTAGGCATTGGTTTTCTTCACTAGGGGCTGTAGATGGATGTCTATATACTCTCCTAGTCTGGAGGTGAGGGATCCAATACCGCTCACTATCGGTCTTCCGGGTGGGTTCAGGCTGTCCTTATGGATTTTGGGCAAATAGTAGATTACAGGCATTTTGCTGACCATAGGGACTAGGTATTTAGCCTCATGCTTGTTCAACAATCCCTTATCGGTTCCATATTTGATAATGCCCTCTAATGCATTTTTACATGCCTTGGTGGGGTTGTCCTTAAGAGGCCGATAAGTATCCATGTCACTTAGTATCCTTCCCATCTCATTTTTGTATTGTTGTAGTGAGAGGACGACGACACCTCCCCCTTTGTCCGCCGGTCTAATCACTATGTCCTTCCTTCTTTCCAGTGAATCCATTCCTCTTTTAATATCTATATGTTCATGTACTTTCTTAACCGGTAGTTGCTCTAACTCTGAGGTAACCAATTTCTTGAATAAATCGACATACTTATTGTTGGATATATAAGGGTTAAACACTGAGTTATTTCTTAGGCTCGTGAACCTGTGATCAGTAACAGCCCTCTCAACAGGGTTGAGGGCATAATACTTTTTGATATTGAGTTTCCTGACCAATTTCTGTACCCCAACATAGGTGTCGAATTTGTTCAGTCCCTTTTTTGGGGCATACTTGATTCCCTTATCTAAAACTAGTAATTCCTCCCTTGATAGTTCTGCTCCGCTTAAATTATAGATTCCCCGTCCTAGTCTTCCCGCCTTCTTTTTCTGTTGTACTCTTCGTCCAGCTCTCCCTCCTCTCTTCCTGGATTTCGTACCTCTCGGGCGGGTCCTCCCCTGGTCCCCCCTAAAAAAGATTCATCTAAAAAGTGGTCATTGTCACTCAAAGGCTGGAAACCGTTAGCTACAGGTACCCCATAGTGGTCCTGCTGATGTGTTTCATATCTGACTCTTTGCGGCTTGGGGGAATAATAAGCTCCATCTCTGCGTGCATCTTCCCTTATATGTATGGGCTGCCCCCTGAAAGGAGGTTGATACGGTAAGGGGCCCCTATATGGTGCACGATTTTCTCTCCGAGGTGTATTCTGCTGACTCCCATAACTCCTATATTGATGGTACAGAGTGCTGTGTTGATATCCATATGGTCTTTGATGGCCATATGAGTGATGTTGGCTATTCCTAAAATTAGGTGCAGGGTTTGGAGGATGAGCAAAATCAAAATGCTCCCTCTCCCTATAGCCATTATCTTGATAGATGGGTGCCTCGTATCTCCAATTTTCATTGTTGGGCGGCGGGCCATTTCTCCCCTCATTATTAGGTCGCCTCGAGCGATTTTGTTGCGGTTTCCTTGGAGGTTGGCGATAAGGTGTATGAGGTAACACCTCCTCCTGGCGATGCGGTGGAAACCCTCTGTTAACTGGTCTGTTGCTCTGTTGTTGTGAATAGGACTGACCCTGTGGTGGTACCATATTGGTAACTGTCCCCGCCTGTGAATGGGGGTTAACCACTGTTACATGACATAGTAACATAATAAAATTCATAAAATTGCATAATATATAGTGGGTAACATACATATCTTATATAGCAATCAATATATAGTACATATTAAGCTTACAATAAAAACTCAATAGACCTAGAAATGCAAGCCTGATTGTAATGGTAGCATATAACTCAGTAATAATAGATTGGTGCATAATAATTTTATGAATTTTATTATGTTACTATGTCATGTATGCCTTTTTGTAATCAATAAATACCTATATTTACTTTGATTGGTTCATATTATGTTATGTAACAGTGTGCCTCATATAAAGTCCCACCCTCTTTTTGTCTTTTCCAAATGAATAGGGATGGAGGTAAATCTCAGTTATTGCCTCATATAAAGTCCCAACCCCAAATTCTTTTTTCAAATATCAGGGATGGAAGCACACTGCTACACCATTTTACCCTCCATATGATTTGTGACCTAGCCTAGCCAATCCTCATTACACAGTGCTACACACTGTGGTCAGGGTCGGGCTACTTCCGTTGTCCCCGGGAACTGCGACCCGCACCGGGTGCCCCCCTTCCTCTCTCTATCCCGAGGGGCGGGGGAGGCGATCCCGCTGTGGATCGACGCCACGCCCACACGCCCTGCGTCATGGCGCCAACCATGATGTCATGACGCCGGCGTGTCCGTCCATTCCGCGTGTATATGAGGGAGGTTTGGCGCCTCAACGCCGAGCACTGGATTGAGCTCAGGCGATGGCGCCACCCTCCCTCTTCACGCAGCGTGCCGTTGGTGGTTGCCCTTAGTACATTGGCCACCATCTCCTTTCTATGCACCGCGCCTCTATTCATGGTATGTACATCCTTCCTACTATTGGCTTGTCTATCCTTTTATCATTGTTCCAGCCACCTTCATCCCCTGCACTTTACCTGTTCGTTTGTCACTCTACCATTCACTTCACCCTCCCTGCCTTACTCCGTCACCTATATACACCTAACCTTATATGGTTCCACCATACCTCTTCACCCTTTCTCACATATTCCTATTCTATGGGCTACTATGCTCAGTCACCATCAGCTTTATGGCAATTGTTTCACACACGGTCCTCACCAACCTTTCTCCTTTTTTCCTTTCACTTCACTGAGTACTCTACTCACTCAGGTGTTTTCTTTCTCCAGCACTTAGTGGCCATCAGCTCACTGTTCCTATGTTTATCTCTACAGGAATTTTTTGGAATCAACTACAGCATACTATTTTATTCTACCATACACTAATACTTTAGTACTGGAGATCCTTATCCACATGTCTTTTCTATGGCTGCTGGTGCCAATGCCTTGCCTCAGGGTTACACTACCTCAGTTTCCGGGGTTAACGCCATATCTAGTATTATTCTATTATGGTTACCATATACAAATCTATTAGTCTACACGACCAGGTAAGAGTGGTTGGGATCCTTGTCTGCTCCCCCTCTTTCCTTCCTATTTTGTATATTTTTCTTTTTTATATATAATATTTTTACTCTATCAATCTTGGTTATCTATCCTAGATATAGCCCAAACCCTGCATCTGCTCCTGACGAGTGGTATACTAACCACGAAACGCGTAGAGCTTTCCTATGATGCGACGTCACATTCCCCCATGTTCTACCATTCTACCTGACTACTATCAAAATTATTATTATGCACCAATCTATTATTACTGAGTTATATGCTACCATTACAATCAGGCTTGCATTTCTAGGTCTATTGAGTTTTTATTGTAAGCTTAATATGTACTATATATTGATTGCTATATAAGATATGTATGTTACCCACTATATATTATGCAATTTTATGAATTTTATTATGTTACTATGTCATGTATGCCTTTTTGTAATCAATAAATACCTATATTTACTTTGATTGGTTCATATTATGTTATGTAACAGTGTGCCTCATATAAAGTGCTCCATTGTTGGTGTCAGTGGGAGGAGTAGTGCTCCATTTTGGGTGTCAGTGCGAGGAATAGTGCCCTATAATTGGTGTCAGTGGGAGAATTAGTTCCCCATCTCTTATGTCAGTATCAGTGGAAGGAATAGTGCCCCAAAAGACGGATAAAGCAAGCAAAGTGCCACATCTGTCCCACGGGCTGCAGTTTGGAGACTCCTGCACTACACCAAAGAAAAAAGGCAGCAAACCAGTTAGTAAAGACAAACTTAAGTGTTACTAAACCTACAACAGTAAAATGAGTCTGTATATGCAGTGTATGTGTAAAAAGGCTGTTTGATCCTGTCGTCTCTGATCCTCCCCTTCTTTTACTGTCCCAAATATATCTGCTGATAGTACAGAGCCTCGGAGGCCCTCTGCACATGCTCAGCTTGGTGTGTGTTATTAGAGAGTTTTTTTTTATGGTGCATGTGATCAGCACAGGGCCATTCAGCACTGTCCAGACAGAGGGTCAGGAGTCATGCAGCCTCATAGGACAGTCCGAGGAGAATGAAAACTCCTCCTACAAGCTTTAACCAGTGCTCGGTCAGACACTGATAGAAGTCACAAGACTGCTATATACTGCTGATGAGAAAAGGTATTTAGCAGCTTATACAGTATTTACTAAAATAATTGCATTTCCATGTTCTGTGTATTGTGGGAGACCAGATATAGTGAGTGCAGGGTCCTGGGTTTAGGAACACTTTAACCACTTACGGATTGCTATATGTCGGCACTTTGAGGAGAATTATAGTTGTTATGGCAGTAGCTAGCTGCCATATCCCTAGTATCCACTGTTTCAGCAGGTGGTCCGCTTTAAGATAAAAGTGGTCTCTGCGTCAGATTCGTAAAATGGATTAACAATAGTAATAAGACAGTTTAGCATAAAAAGTGATTAACAGTAAGGACTAGGCATAAGATGACATCCTCACCACCTCAGGTGCAGCAGTGAGCAATAGTAAAGTTCAATCTACCAAGTGCTGGGGCTATACTGCCAGAGTGGATGCATTTTTGGCGGCAATACAAGTCCTAGACTAGGTATACACTTTCCAAAAGAAAAGGAGAATGGTTGTCAGGGAATCCCTGTGAGATGTCTGGTGCAAAGTTATGCGCATGCGCGTGGTATTTCCCGAAGAACGGTTAATAGGCTTGGGAATTTGCTAACATGCACGCGGACAGGTACAATCTCTGTTGGTGCCAGACAGGCTATTTAAAGGAAGCTCATTCCCATATGCATTGTTGACTGATCTTTAGCTGTGCCCTGTGTCCTGATTGATCATGCATGTTCTCCCTGTTACCGACCTGGTGTGTTCTTGACCTGAACCTGGCTCGGTTCCTGACTTCAGCTCTGCTCATGACTTGGTACCGCGCTGCCGGCTCTTTGACAACCCCAGCTATTCCTAAGACCCTACTTCTGCCTCTGATCCTGGCTCCCAGTACTACTCGAGTGCTTGCCTGGCTGTCTGCTGCACCAGCTCTGTACACCGCTGTATTTTCCAGCCTCCATATTCCTGACAAGCTGCCTATTCAGAACCATCAGCGTAAGCAAAGTGCCCCTTTAGTCTGGATCAGTCCTCTTCTGGTTCCACAGTCTCCTTGGAGTCGCATTCCCTGCTACAGGTTCTGCAATCAACACTCACAGGCACTCGTGTCCCTCCTGTACCTCAGCACCCTCTGCCTCATCCTCAGTGGGGCCAGGGCAGGAGATATCAGAGGGCGACCTCATCAATTCAGTCTCCTATCATGTACGTGACAATGGTAGAGGAGGGGGGCGGGCTTGAGTAACAAGGGGGACTTGCAGAATAATTTTTACAGGAGGGGAAGTCCTTTCAGATGTTCTTCTGTTGGCTATTGTTGGGGCCTTTTAAAAGCGTTGGTGCACTTAACAACAGTCCCAGTATAGGTATGGTATAGTCTTGACACAGGTACAAGATAGTCGTGGTTCAAGTGCAGTAAAGGTTCGATATAATGCAGTTTAGGGTTGGTATAGGTGCAGTCTAGGTTTGGAATAAGTGCGGAATAGAGTGCAGTACGGGTGCAGTGTGGATTGGGTATATTTGGTGTCCTGCTCTCAGTGGATTAGTCCGTGCTAGCAGTATCAGCAATGGGCAAATAGCCCTCTCACCAGTCTCCAGGATGCTGCTGTGACCTCTTGCTGTAAAAGGTGGGGGGCCCGCTCGGTCTCTCCCTGAAACCCTCCGGTGATCAATGTTGGGAAGCAGAGGGTGAGTGGATACTTCTGTCTGTCTGCAGCGGCAGTGCAGGTGCTGTAATGTGAGCAGTGCTGCACTGTTCCTGGAGGTCCTCACTCCCAGTCACAGGCTTGGATCTCCAATGGTATGGTCTCCTGCTGGCAGGCAAATATTCAGACAGAGGTGCTTTCTTTCTCTAACTCCTTCAGTGCCAAGAGGAAGAACTTTCCTGGGCAGTTTAATAAAAATCATCTCTCACTCCTATTGCACAGTGTATATTGGGATCTGTGGTATAAGGAGTCAGTTGGCCCCAATATATAGTTGCCATCTCAAACTACAACTCCCAGGATTCTCAGCACTCTGCATAGAAGTCTATTAGCTTGCTTGGCTTTAGCACTCCCCCTGCTGGCTGGAGAATAATGGTGCCGCATAACATCAGTATCTCAGTAGACGGAGAGAGAAGAATAAAAGGCAATGTCTCCTTCTCCATATTGCTTTACCCCTGCGCCTTGCTATAAAAATAGTATGGTCTGGAAGATCACTCCATTTTCTCATGTCTGTGGATCCCACTCATGTTTGCTGACTGGCTGCACTGTAAGCAATTGTTAGGCCTTATTCAGATAGGCGCTGGAACCCATAATGCATAGCTCCCACCTGTCCCTGATTTCGAGGGACTGTCCCTGATTTGGAACAAAGTCCCTCTGCCCCTCTTTCCTCCTCATTTGTCCCTCATTTCGGTCTGATCTATATAATTATATATAAAATACACTTTTTATCTTTCAAAAAAAATCTTTCCCAGTGCTAAACCTTTCATCCAATTTCTGAATTACTGCATTTGTAGAGTTCAAAAGCCAGTGTGAAGGAATAGTAATGGTAAAAAAAAGCACTTCCACAGCAATTCTCGATCTCCAGTGATGGATGATCTCCAGCGACTTCAGCGAGGAACACGCACAGGATCCTGCCTCCACCAGAGGCACCCAGCCAATGACGTGGCTTGACAGCTCTTATGTAGCTGAGGGCGGGGCCACCCGTTACGTGACCCCATCCCCCAGTGACAAGGGGAAACCTCAGGGTTTCCCAGTGACGTGTACGGGTGACCCCGCCCCCTCTGATGCAACGGGAATCCTGCGTTGCAGCAGAGGGGGACGGGGTCACCCGTACACGTCACAGGGTAACCCCGGTGTTTCCCCTTGTCAGACATAAGAGCTGTCAAGCTAGCGCCGCGTCATTGGCTGGGTGCCTCCGGGTGCCTCTGGAGGCAGGATCCTGTGTGTGTTCCTCGCTGGAGTCACTGGAGATCATCCATCACTGGAGATCGAGAATTGGATTACATTGCTGGAGTAGGAGCATGTATTTATTGGATTACATCGCTGGAATCTCTTTTTTATTTTTTATTTTTGTATTTTTAATAAAGGACTTGTCCCAAGCAGTTTCCTGTGGTTTTTTAACATTTTGACATTTTCTTTTTGTGAAATGGTAGGGGTAAAATGTATCCCTTACCAATTCACATGGGGGGGGCGGGATCTGGGTGTCCCCTTTGTTAAAGGGGGCTTCCAGATTCCGATAAGCTTTTATCAGGTCAGAGGCACAGAGGACACCAAACTAAATGCCAGTCAGATTCAGTGTGGTACCACTGACTGTCAGTTACAGCCACAGTCCAGCACTAAGCTGAGGTTTAAAGGCTAATTTCACCTTTGTTCATTTTTTTTTCTAAATTTGAGCTCCCCTATGTACCAATGTAGCATTAATGTACTTATTTTGCTAAAATATAACAGCTTTCCATTAATTCTACACCAGATTACCTCACTTTCTTCATAGCTGTTTAAACACACTGCTCAATTACTTCTGCCTTATTTCCTGGACAGATTGTAGGTCATGACACAGGAAGGAGTTGACCAGCTGATCTTATTAGCACACACCCTGCATCATTTACCCTCAGCTGGGCAACTCCTTCCTGTGTCATGACCTAAAGTCTGTCCAGGAAGTAAGGCAGAAGTAATCAAGCAGTGTGTTTGAACAGCCATGAAGAGAGTGAGGTAAGCAGGTGTAGAATTAATGGAAAGCTGTTTTATTTTTGCAAAATAAGTGCATTAATGTTATACTGGTAAATAGGGAGGCTGGAATTTAGAAAAAAAAAGTGAACAAAGGTGAACTTAGCCTTTAATCATTCATTTACTAGGCTTCTACCCCTGTTACAAAGTGTTCCATAGCAGGCGTTGTCAACACAATACTTCCTCATTGTGTTTAGAGAGGAAGTGATATGACATCACAGCCCTTCCTGTTAGTCCCAAGGCTTGGGCAGTGTTTATATAAGAAATTAATCACATTTAATGAATTAATTAAACTGGTAAAATCACCATTTCTCGCATTAATCTGCAGGACCCAGCAAATATATCAGATTCTCTTGGTAAAACTGGCTTTAATTGTAAGCGTCAAACATTTGGTGAGCACACTGCCATTCAGAAAATAACTGATTTGAAGTTATTTTACTGTTACATCTAAGTGCAATGGGATTAGAGTGCAATGGAAAGGGATTAGAACACCTGTCATGTTTGTATTGCTCTCCGTGCACTTCTCCCTCTCTGTTTGTTCTTTTTACCACTATCATGAAAAGTAAAAGTGAAAATAAAAGAAAATCACAAATTTTGGATTGAAATCAGAACAGTAATATAGGGGAAATCTTCCCAAGGGGAAACTAGTTATGGTTATCCTGGTGACACACCAGAGATTCCCTCACTTTGCAGGGATTTCCTCTCACTTCTTGTTTGGCTATGGAACATAAAATTAAGGGAAAGCCTCCCAGTGGGACACAGATGGCAAAAAAAAACAACTAATGGGGGTTATAGCCCTCCCTTACTCTAGCTAAAATGGAATAAAAATTGCCTTTAGTTACAGTGTAAAGGATTATGTGCCAGCACTGACCAATCAAAACCACTTTGATCCATCCCAGTGTCCTTGTCCGCCAATTATAGCAAATTAGGGCCGCTGGAGGTGCTCACAGGGCTGAAGGAGAAGTTCTGGGACCCCGTGGGTATAAGGTGGAAGTGATGTCAGCTTGGGGTAAACCACCTTTACATCTCCTCCAGCCCTGTGAGCACTTCCAGTGGCCCCGATTTACTATAATCGGCAGACCGAGACACCTACCTAGATTATTTTGCATGTGGCCAGATATGTGAGTGCTAACATTTTTTAAACTGCCCACTAGATGGCGCTTTAATCACTTTCTATAAACACACACAGGAGCGGTGGGGGAAATCGCATGCCTTTCGGACAGGAATTGCACTGCATTTCTATTCAAATCGCATGTGATTCTTTGCAGTGCAATTTGCATCCATTCATTTTGTATTGATGTAAATTACACTGCAAAGTATCTGTTTCGGTATCGACAGCATTTGGGCGAGTACCGATGTTCGCGCAAATGCTTGGTATGTGGACCGATGTCAATACCGGTATCGGTGCATCCCTACTTCCAGCAATATGGAACAAAAAACTTTGGTTGAACTGACCACTAGTAGGGGATGTATTGTAAAATTTGTATATATTTTAAAAGAAAACATTTCAATATTCATTATATGTTGTATTTTATATAAACCTCTTGAAGCCAGCAGGTTGGGAAATAAAGTGACACTGTTGCTAATTTTTGAACAGAACAGAAAAGTTCACCCATGTGAAGAAGACATAAAACACTTACCTTTCTCATTGCCCGAACTGCCAATCTTCGCTCTCTTCAAGAACTACCACTGCAGAAAAATCCTCTACATCCAACAAATTAGTGGAATTCAGACCTCCAGAAGTTGCCACAGTTAGACCATTGGACCCTAGGCAAACATTTTCTTGCCTCCCCATGCAATTTTACTCTCCACCCCAACTATTTAAAAAATAAACACACGTATATAGACTTATCTAAGAAAAAACTTTAATCATGTAAACATAAAGAATTGGTCCACACTCACTGATTGGTTGCTAGAGGTTACTGAACATCCCTTCTGCTCAATGATTGGTTGCTAGAGGTTATTGAACATTCTTACTACTTACTGATTGGTTGCTAGAGGCCACTGAACATCATTACTGCTCACTGATTGGTTGTTAGAGGTTACAGCACATCATTACTGCACACTGAATGGTTGCTAGAGGTTACTGCACATCCTTACCGCTCACTGATTGGTTGCCAGAGGTTACTCCACATCATTACCTCTCGCCCATTGGTCGCTAGAGGTTACAGCACATCATTACCACTGACTATTGGTTGCTAGAGGTTACAGCACATCATTACTGCTCACTGATTGGTTGCTAGAGGTTACTGCACATCATTATTGCTCACTGATTGGTTGCTAGAGATTACAGCAGATCACTACTGTTCATTGATTGGTTGCTAGAGATTACAGCAGATCACTACTGTTCACTGATTGGTTGCTATAGATTACAGCAGATCCCTACTGTTTACTCATTGGTTGTTAGAGGCAGGGCAGGTGCAAGGATTTTTGTCTACACAGGCGAAAATGTGTGTCTGATAAGAAGGATTTTCCAAGCACAGTAGTTCTTGAGAAGAGCAAAGGTCAGTGGCGTGGGCAGCAGGACAAATAAGTACAATATGTCTTTTTTTACAGAGGGTGCTGTTATTTTACTTTTGAATATAGTGACACTGGACACTATGCTTGTGAGCAAGCCCGGAGCGGTGAAACACATCAAGGAAGATTGGTTTTGAGGTGGGGACAGGATCCATGCAGTCACTTTGCTGATAGTTAAATAAATACTGCAAGAAGAGCTGAGATTGAAGTACTGCTGTTATTGTTATTTATTTTATTATTTTTTGAAGGAGAGCAAAGACGGGCTATGGGCACTAGCACCCAGGTTGTCAGTTTATGGCAGGAGAAAAGAGTCTTGAACAATGCTATGGATGCTGGTATGTTTTTACTATAAGTATCACTTTAAGGAAATTATTTATACATTTGTTAATTCATTTTATTGTTATGTTGTGAATAGTTTGATATGGAGTAATGCTCTCCTTCTGTTCAGCTTTCTCCAACAAATTAGGCCTCATGTACACTAGGCTTATGCCTAGATCCTTTGCACACCTTTTCTCTTGAGGAGAGTAGAAAAATCAGCATAAAAACGTGTTTAGGCGCATTAGGCATTTTGGCCAGATTATTCCTTTATTCTGGCCTTTGAATGAATGAATACCCAAGCACTAGCATTTAACCATGTTTAGGCACATTTGGATGCATTCAGATGCGTTTAGGCATGTTAAGAGTTTTTCTGCTTAAATGCTCCTCTTCTGAATGTGCAAGTGTTGTTTTTTTTTTCTTCCTCCAAATGCTCCACTTATGTGTGCATGGCCACATAGGCTAACACAGAGAGGCATTTAGAGGCTAAAAAAAAGTAAAATTCTCTTGAAAGCTGCGTTTTGTATGCCCAGTATGCATGAGGCCTAAAGCTGAGCAAGCCAGTGGAGGGCCAGGTCTCCTTCCTTGTCTCTAGCTCATAGGTATGAATTCTCAAAGAAAGAGACAATCTCTGGGGCTGATTTACTAAATCTAGAGAGTGCAAATCTGGTGCAGCAGTGCATGGTAGCCAATCAGCTTCTAACTTCAGCTTCTTCAATTAAACACTTGACCTCTGTAAGATGTACCCCCTTCATGACCAGGCCATTTTTTGGGATAAGGCACTGCGTTACTTTAACTGACAATTGTGCGGTCACACAACGCTGTACCCAAATAAAATGTATGACATTTTTTCCCCGCAAATAGAGCTTTCTTTTGGTGGTATTTGATCATCTCTGCATTTTTTTTTTGTGCTATAAACAAAAAAACCTGACAAAAAAAAACAAAACAATATTTTTTTACTTTCTGCTATCAAACATATCCAGTACAATTTAAAAAAAAAATCAAATTTCTTCATAAATTTAGGCAAATATGTATTCTGCTACATATTTTTGGTAAACAAAATACCAATAACCCTCCTGAGGCCTGAAGGTGACCTCCAGAGTCAGGGACAGCTGACATTCCTCCTCAGGGTGCAGGTCACTAGGCATGGTGGGTGTAATGCAAGTTGGAAACATGAGCACCAATCCACTTTTTGAATGCAACGAAGGAGATTTTATTGTCTCTTTACAAGAACTGAGGGAGAGAGGGTTTAGGTCCAGGACACCCTTATGCCCTGTACACACGGTCGGACTTTGTTCAGACATTCCGACAACAAATTCCTAGGATTTTTTCCGACGGATGTTGGCTCAAACTTGTCTTGCATACACACGGTCACACAAAGTTGTCGGAAAATCCGATCATTCTAAATGCGGTGACGTAACACACGTACGTCGGGACTATAAACGGGGCAGTGGCCAATAGCTTTCATCTCTTTATTTATTCTGAGCATGCGTGGCACTTTGTCCGTCGGATTTGTGTACACACGATTGGAAATTCCGACAACGGATTTTGTTGTCGGAAAATTTTATATCCTGCTCTCAAACTTTGTGTGTCGGAAAATCCGATGGAAAATGTGTGATGGAGCCTACACACGGTCGGAATTTCCGACAACAAGGTCCTATCACACATTTTCCGTCGGAAAATCCGACCGTGTGTACGAGGCATTAGGCAGATGCAAAAGCAATTGGCAGACTCCGCAGACCAAAAATAGTAATACAGTGGAACCTTGGATTACGAGCATAATCCATTCCAGGAGAATGCTTGAAATCCAAAGCACTAGCATATCAAAGCAAGTTTCCCATTGTTATCGAAATTTGGCTGCACACAGAGCACACAGCCAAATCTCCTGTTCCTAATAATAATAACAATTTCGTCTAATCATATAAATGCATCTCGCCTTCTGATCTTATGCCATCCTCTGGTGTAGCCCTCCTCTGGTGTGTGCCCCTTCCCCACAAACAGACACAACACATCCTTACGTTCTCAGCTCTGGCATCACACTGCCCGCAAGCCCGCCCATGCCGAGCAGTCTCCTGGCTCTTTATTAACATAACAGGAAGTCCCAAAACTAGAGGGTTGGGCTTCCAACAGCCAAACACCTCTTACAAAGCTTGTGACCTCACAGGAAATGAACACAGGATGTGAATGACCATATAATGATTTAACAACACAACAAAATACAACCAAATGACGATGACTAGAGTTCCTCGTGGATGGGAGATTATCTGCAGGTGTACGTCATGGCACCCCAAATATGTTGATCAGGCATACCGGGGTGACACGAGCAAACAACCGCTAAACCGATAATGTCTTTTCAGAGCGAACACACCCCCACCAGACGATTGTTCTGTGCATTGCACAGGGGCCCTTTGCTGGCGGACATGTCTTCTCTCCGCAAACACCTCTCTCCAAACACCAGGAAGTTTTCCACTACCTAACAGGTCTCAACCAGCGTCAGTCTGCCCCAGTCAGCTCTTTAGAGCGGGCTGCGAGAGAACAGACTCTTATGACAATACATTAATATAAAATTTTCCACAACACCATAGAAGTCAGTAGAAACGAAGATAATTTGTTCTGCATTGACTTCTATTGCATGCAATACTGTAATGTGGCCAGAGGTGGGGGGGGGGGGGGGGATGGAAAGCCTCATACTCAGGGACAGCTCGGCTGAACTCGGAAAGGCTCTGAAACACTCGGGAACAGAGTGTTTCTGAGTGTTTCCAAGAATTTTCAAGTGATTACAAATATTTCCGAACGGCTCCGAATCGTTCCGAGTGTCACCGGCGCCCCCGTACCTCTGGCCAAATGCGGTACTGCACACCCCATTGGTTTGAATCCTGCTCGTTTTGCGAGACAACACTTGCAAACCGAGTCAGGATTTAAAAAAAAAAGTTGCTCGTCTTTCCAAACTGTTAATCGCGTTACTCGTAAACCAAGGTTCCACTGTAGGCAGACAGTGATACAGGCAGAGAGCCGTTAAGCTGGATGCTGCACTCTGTATTTGTAGAACTGCTGTCTCCTATAGCAACTGAACTTTTAACAGTCAATATAGATCTGCACACGTAACACACAGTATCCCGTTGTAGATCTTCTCTCACATTTCACAGGCTGCCTGTAGAAGGAGCCAATGCTCCGATCGTGTAGCCTGTCTGCCAATCTCCTTTCATTGTACTGTTCCTCCGGACATATCCCCACTGTCCGTGACATCACTTCCGTCAACACCACCTAATGACAGAGAGAGGTGTACCAAATTCAGGTTTAGGGCAAAAGTCAGTGGCTCACCCTAACAATTAGCCAAGCTAGTTACCACCTAGCAAACTAAATTTGTGAGCAGCCCTGTTTAGGACCAGGATGCTACAGATTGGTTTGGGTAAAAGTTATAGCAACTACAAACCATGGTATATATACTGGATTCTTATTTTTTTTACTAGTAACGGTGACAATCAGTGATATAGTGGGACTGCGATATTGCGGCAGACATTCTGACACTAATGCCCCATACACACGGTCGGACTTGCCAACGGGATAACCTCCGTCTGCATTTCCGACGCAAAGATTTAGAACATGTTCTCTATCTAAGTCCGTTGGAAATGCAGACAGAAAAAGTCTGATGGGGCATACACACGGTCGGAATATCCGACCAAAAGTTCCCATCGGACTTTTTCTGTCGGAAATTCCAACCGTGTGTACGCGGCATAACTGACACTTTTGACACTTTTTGGGAGCCAGGGACACCAATACAGTGATCAGTGTAAAAAATATGCACTGTCACTGTACTAATGACACTGGCTGGGAAGGGGTTAAACAGCTAGGGCGATCAAAGGGTTAAATAAGTGCCTAACCAGTGTTTTGGTGTAAACTGTGTGCTGCTTTTACTAAGGAAAATGATGGATTTTATTCCCTGCTTTGGAGAGAAAGAAAATGTATTGTTTCCCCGCGGACAGGACAGAGCTCTGCCTTGTTTACATAGGCAGAGTTCTGTCCTGTGTGTCTTTCGGACGATCGGCGGGTGCCGGTGGTCATTTATTGGCCATCACCCGCTGATCGGCATCTGCTGTGTCTAATCACAGCAGAGCCTGGTTGTCAAGGGCGCGCACGTGCGCCCCCTAGCAGGGAGTGCTGGTTCACGTACCTAGTACGTGATCCAGCACAGAAGAGCTTATGTTGTGTTATACGGTCAGCAAGTGGTTAAGCTTTGACAAATAACCCTGGAAGCGGATTGGTTTCTATGCAGAGCTGCACCAGATTTTGCACTCTCCAGTTTTAGTAAATCTCCCCCAAAGAGTTAGCAGGTTCCTCTGGATTTTCTCATGAGAACATAATGAAAATTAACATAAAAAAAAGCTTTATAACTTGTATACCTTAAAAGGAAAAAAAATGTTATAGTTTCCTTTATTGTAAACTATACTGTAAAACACTGCTTCAAGTTTTTATTTTTTATGTATTTTATTTTTTTGTGAAAAGTCGAGAAAGGAAAAAAAAACACTAGGTGGAAGATTGTAATTCTTCAGTAGACAGTCAGCCTGTTTGAAACCAGGCTTTAAATCTCCATTCGAAAGCTAACTTAAAAGAAAAATCACAGTGGGCAGCTTTAGATGTATTTCTCCCCCCTGCTATATGGTGTGGTAGAAAAAAGCAAACAAACAAATATATTTTCGTAGACGATGAGAAATGAAACCATCTAAAATATAAAAACTGCCATCTTATCATGAGATATGTTTTTTTGTGCAATGAATATTTCAGTTGCTACAGTCAAAAAAAACTTCTAGTGGGAGTCATTACGCTGGCAGTCCTATAGATGGCGCTGGTGTCTTTTGCTACAATTATTATTTTATGGTCAAATTGTCAGTTTTAAATCTTATACATATTTTTCTTAAAATCTCTTCCAGCTTTAAACAATGTAATAATTTATTAGCACAGAGTGCCAATATTATATATTTGACCAGGATTATCCCTGGTTATAAAAAAAAAGTTCATTAAAATCTTTACTATTTTATCATTTTCATTTTATAAGAAGCTCGGGTTGCTAGCCAATAGGATAAGGCCTATTTATAATGTGCATATATTTCTCAGAATGATGTATTATTTGTTTATCTGTTAAAATGTTCTAAAAACAGTGAGTTTGATTTACTAAAAGTGGAGAGTGCGGCTGTGCATTGGTAGCCAATCAGCTTCTAAATTCAGCTTCATCAATTAAGCTTTGAGAAAAGAAAAATTGAAGCTAATTGGTTTATATGCTCAGCTGCACCAGATTTTGCATTCTGCAATATTAGTAAATGAACCCCAGGATCTTAAAAAGAGTATTCTAGAGGATAGATAACTCATGTATAACTATGGAAACAGAATAGTTACCTGTGGCTATTTTATTTGTTTCTGAGGCACAATCCAGAAATAGAAACAAATAGGCCCCGGGTTCTAGGGCCCGCAGCAAGAAATAAAGTCTGTCTTCGCTACAGTGACCATATTTCAGATTTTACTCCAATTCATAAATATTTGACAGGGAAAGCTGTGATAGAGTAAAGTTGAAAAGATGGTGAAAAACAATGAAAGCAGAACTACACTGTATCTGAGCACCACAAACCAAAAACGTTATTTAATTAATGTTGAATAGTCAGTGCAAATGTATTCATCCATCCTTATCCTGATGCTTTATTTTGCTGAGAAATCACTTTGAACCCACCCGTCACCCCCAATTTTCTTCCTGGAATACATCTGCCCTTAGCTCAGGCATGCAGGCAGGATGGTATGCCTAGCTGAGAAAACCCCTCCTACTAGGGTTGTCTGGGATTCACCCGGACAGTTCGGGTTTTGAATCATTTGTCCAGGTTTCAGACCCCTTGAAACCTGGACACATTATTTAGAGCGGACTCTGACTTCCCAGCAGGGTTGCTGTCTGCAGTTGTCTAAGCCAAGAGTGTAATGTGTTCTCAGTGTTCCCCCTCAAATCAGGGTTCCCAGATAATATTTTTATCACATGGTATAATTATTTTTAACACTATGGCCATTAGAGGCCATTATAGTATATGAGGTTTTGGTAAACACGTGGAAGTAGGAGGGGGGACCATCCCCTCCTTTTTTTTTTTTTTTTTGGAGCGTCACTTAAAGAGGAGTTCCCACTAAAAAAAAAAAAAAAATTAAAGTCAGCAGCTACAAATACTGCAGCTGCTGACTTTTAATAATCGGACACTTACCTGTCCCACGGTCCAGCAAAGCGGGGGATCAGAAAGCCCCACTCATCTCCCCCTCCGTTCGGCAGCGCCGGCATTGCAACTGTGAGCGCTCGGCTGTGGCTTCACAGCCTGGCACCCACTGCGCATGTGCGAGCGGCGCTGCGCGCCGTGATTGGCCGCGCAATCATATGGGACCTGTCATGTGTCCCATATGCTTTTGACAAGAGGGAGGGGACAGAGCTGAGCCCTTCCTGCGCTGAGGGGAAGTGATGTCACCAGCCCAGGCACTGAAGGAGGTAGACTACGAGGGACGCCCTAGCAATAGGCATTTAGAGGTGAGTAAACAAAAAAAATTTTTACAAAATGTTTTTTTTTTTTTTATAGGCACATTTATGCATTTTATTTTTTTTTTTTGGGTGGAACACCACTTTAAAGAGTTGGGGAATTAGGCCAAGAAGGCCGTTATACACATATTTAATCACATGGCACAATCCCCATTTTTTTTTTGTCACATAAAATGAATAGACACCATGGCCAACAGTGGCCTCTTTGGAAGTAGGTGGGGTGTTTTTTTTTTTTTCTTGACACAGAAGGGTACAGTAGGAGAATACATGATTTAAAGTAGAAGGAATGGACAACCTTTTTTTGTTTTGTTTTTTTGGTTTTTTTTTCTCCTTTTTTGGAGGGGGAGGGGGAAAGGGTAGCTTCGTACTTAGTTTTTTCTTGTAATGTTTATTCCTGTGTATCTTAATGTAAACTATGGAAATACAAGAATGTATAATATTGAATTGAGATGTTGAAGTCTATAATAAAAATATAAATTTCGATTATAAAAAAAAAAAAATCAGGGTTCCCAGAGCATCCCTTAGGTCAGAGTCCCCAGAGTTCCCCCTTACATCAGTCTGCAGAGTCCCCCTTACGGTGTAAGGAAACTCTGCAAGTTCAGATGTAAATAGGGAACTCTGCGGATTCAGGTATAAAAGGGGAACTCTGCGGATTCAGGTATAAAAGGGGAACTCTGTGGACTTTGATGTAAGAGTGGACTCTTGTGATTAACTTCATATGATTATAAATGTTATTTAATCACAAAATATATGTACTGCATAGTATATGCTGTAAAGAAAAAAAAAAGAAATTGCTGTGCGCCGCTAAAGTGTTCGTGTTTGACTTGAAGAAAAGGTGGCAACCCTACCTCCTTCCCTCCTGAAGACTCCTGGGATGTATGACATCATTTGCCTAGGCCTAGAAACCAGGAAGTAACTGAAGAATTGTAAAAAGGAAAAACAAATTAGTTGTGTTAAACCCAAAAGCAAACATGTATTATATTGCAGCTTACATAGTTACATAGTTTGTAAGGTTGAATAAAGACACCAGTTCATCTAGTTAAAGCTATGTTATGTAAATATAATTTCCCATATCCCTGTAGATTGCATTTGCTAAGATGCCCATCTAAGGCCCCGTTCACACCTGAGCGACTTTCTGCTTGAAGCTTGTAGATCTAAAATGCTCAGCAAGCAAAATCCCATTCATTTCAATGGTCCCTGTTCACATCTGAGCATTCTGTCAACTGAAGCAAACGCCTGTCGCTCAAAAAAGTACATGAGCTTTTTGGCAGATTACAAGCGTTTTTGGCCCCATAGACTGCAATAGAAACGCCTAAAAACATGTGACTTGAGCATTTTGTAAGTAATTTGTCGCTCGTTTTCTGCTTAAACAGCAGCTCTCCACCGCTAATTAGACATGTGCAGAATGGAAAAATTTGTTTAGTTTTCATTAAACTTAGTTTCGTTTACTAACCACTTCAGCCCCGGAAGATTTGGCTGCTCAATAATCAGGCCATTTTTTGCGATACGGCACTGCGTCGCTTTAACTGGCAATTGCTCAGTCGTGCGACGCTGTACCTAAACAAAACTGACGTCCTTTTTATCTCACATTAAGAGCTTTCTTTTGGTGGTATTTCATCACCTCTGCGCTTTTCATTTTTTGCGCTATAAACAAAAGAAGAGCGACAATTTTGAAAAAAACGCAATGGGGAAGATTTAGTAAAACTGGTGCACACAGAATCTTCTGGTGCAGCTGTGCATAGTAGCCAATCAGCTTACAGGGTTTATGGTCAAAGATGAATTGAACAAGCTGAAGTTAGAAGCTGATACTACGGACAGCTGCGCCAGATTCTGTGTGCACCAGCTTTAGTAAATCTCCCCAATATCTTTTCCTTTTTGCTATAATAAATATTCCACATTTAAAAAAAAAAAAACAAAACATTTTTTTCCTCAGTTTAGGCCGATATGTATTCTTCTACAAATTTTTGGTAAAAAAAAAACGCAATAAGCATATATTGATTGGTTTGCGCAAAAGTTATAGCGTCTACAAAATAAGGGATAGATTTATGGCATTTTTATTAATATTTTTTTTACTAGCAATGGCACTGATCTGCGATTTGTATCGGGACTGCGATATTGCAGCGGACAAATTGGACACTTTTGACACATTTTTGGGGCCATTGACAATTATACAGCGATCGGTGCTATAAAAATACACTGATTACTGTATAAATGTCACTGGCAGGGAAGGGGTTAACACTAGGGGGCGATCAAGGGGTTAACTGTGTTCCCTAGGTGTGTTCTAACTGTGGTGGGGGGGAGGGTGGGACTGACTAGGGGAACAGAGAGATCAGTGTTCATACTTAGTAAGAACACACGATCAGTCTCTTCTCCCCTGAAAGAACCGGGATTTGTGTGTTTACACACACAGATCCCGGTTCTCGCTCTGTCACAAGCGATAGCGGGTGCGACTCCAGGCACATGTTGCGGGCGCCCCTAGTGGCCAAAAGGCGAAGTGACGTAAGGTACCGTTGTTTCGCCCAGCCGTGCCATTCTACTGCAGTAAAACTGTGACGGCTGGTCGGCAAGCAGTTCATTTTCAAACGAATTCCAAATTTTCAAAAAATGATCGACCGATTTGAATTCTGTGTGAAGAATAGCTGGTTGTTAAGCATCGGGCCAGCCGCCATGTCCTTAACAACCGATGAGTCATTAGCTGTCAGTGGGCTTCCCCACTGAGAGCTAAAATGTAAACAAAAGAACACTGGCAATAGGAGATTCCAAAAAAAAACACGCCAAAATTGAAAAAAAAAAAACGGCGTGGGGCCCCCCTCAAAATCCATACCAGACCCTTATCCGAGCATGCAGCCCAGTAGGTCAGGAAAGGGGGGGGGGGGCAAGTGAGCCTCTGAACCATACCAGGCCACATGCCGCCAGCATGGAGGAGGGAGGGCAATGGATCTACATCGGGGGGACGTTGTTTTTTATTTTTTGATAAAGGAATTGTCAAAAAGTCTTGTGTCTTTATTCACTTTTTACACATTTTTGTTGAATGGGTAGGGGTACTATACCCCATACTCATTTATATAGGGGGGTGGGATCTGGGGCCCCCCTTGTCAAAGGGGTCTTCCAGATTCCTATAAACTCCCCGACGGTCAACCCCCACAACCACCGCCCAGGGTTGTGGGGGAGAGGCCCCTGTCAGATTCAGGAGGAGGGGGCCTTGCTCGCCCCTCCTTTTCCTGGCCTGCCGGGCTGAATGCTTGGATAAAGGTCTCGTATGAATTGGGGGGGACCCCATGCTGATTTTAAAAAAAAAAGAATTAGCCTGGGGTTCCCCTTAAAATGCATACCAGACCCAAAGGGCCTGGTATGGATTGGGGGGGACCCCATGCTGATTTTTTTTTCAGACTTTTCTATTGCTGGCATTTACAATTCAGCTCTCAGCAGGGAAGCCCGCTGACAGCTGATGACTGATGAGGATCGGCAGCCGGCTTCCCAGCCTGCTGCTTATCAACCAGCTATTCTTCGCACAGAATTCAAATTGGTTGATCATTTTTTGACCGATCCGAATTGCACATGTCTACCCCTAATTTCCTCTCCCTCTCCTCCCCCTAGTGCCTTTTATTGGCTAAACAACACCGAAACTCTAAAACACTTGTAAAAAGCGACAAACACGCTTTAAAAAGCTTGTAAAAAGCTGCAAAAACACTTTTAAAAAGCTGCAAAAACACTTAAAAAAAAGCCAGTAAATCGCTATGCTTAGATGTGAATGAGGGTTAAGAGTTTTTTTTTAAACTGTCGACACTTCCCACCAACACCACTGATTGTGGGAGGGAGTTCCACATCCTTACCGCTCTGACAGTAAAGAACCCCCTACGCAGTTTAAGGTTGAACCATTACTTCTCCAATTTCAATGAGTGGACACGTGTCTTCTTAAACTCCATGAAACTGAATAGTTGACTTTCTATGCTAGAATCACAATTGCGTTACTTGCATATCGGTATCATATCTCCTCTCAAGTATCATTTCTCCATGGAGAATACATTTAATGTTTGTAGTCATTCCTCACAACTAAGATCATCCAGTCCCCTTATTACCTTTGTCGCCCTTCTGTGGACTCTCTCCAGTTCCAGCGCATCCTTTCTGAGGAATGGTGACCAGAAACAGACAGCAATTTCAAGTTTTATAGTCTTATCTCTTGAGTAAATACCCTTTTTAATGATTGCTAATATTCTGCTTGCTGCAGCTTGGCATTGCATGACATTGCTAAACCTGTGATCTACTAGGACCCCCAGATCTTTTTCCATTCTGAAATCCCCCAGAGATTCTCTTCATAGTGAGTAAGTTGAATTCATATTTTTAACCTCCATCTGCATTACTTTCCATTTTTCAACATTAAACCTTATTTGCTATGTAGTTGCCCACCCTATTATTTTAGTGAGGTCCTCATGTACGGTTTCAATATCCTACTCTGAAGTTTTTGCCCTGCTTAGCTTTGCATCATCAGCAGACACTGAGATTGATCTATTTATGCCACCCTCATTAATAAATAAAATAAACAGAGTTAGTCCTAGGACAGAGCCTTAGGGTACCCCACTTACCACTCCAGACCATTCTGATTACATGCTATTTATCCCCAACCTTTGAATGCGCCCCATGTAACAGGATTTCTATCCAGGTACATACACTTTCATGGCTGACACAGATTCCATCTTTCCCCGGTCTTCCTTCTGGGTTCGCGGACTACGGCTGTGTGAGTGGCTGGAGAAGCAATAAAATCACTGTTGCGCATGGGAACCCCCAGTCTCAGCACGGTGCTCTGAAGGTCCAGGACAGTATGCCGGACCTTCAGAGCGCATGCATCAGTGATGTCACCGACTGCATCCCTTGTGAATTCAATTTACTTACAGGTAAGCCTTATTATAGGCTTACCTGTAGGTAAAAATCACAAAGTGGACTTTACTACCACTTTAAGCTGTCCATAAAAAGTAGGAATAATAGTCTGGCTATTACTTGGCTAAGTTCTTTAAGGACTCTCGGGTGTAAGCCATCTTGTCCTGGTGATTTATTTATGTTAAGTTTTTCAAGTCAGATTCGGTTTCTGGCTTCTGTTAGCTACAAGGGTACATTTTGTGTTGTGTTACTAACAATACAGTCATGGTTGTTATATCCCACCTTTTCTTTTGTAAAAACGGAGAAGATTGCATTTAGTACAGTTGCCATCTTCTTATCATTTCTAACCAACTTCCCCTGAATATCTTTTTATGGGGCCTGTATGCTTTGACCTCGCATGCTTACTATTAATATATTTAAAAAAAAATTTTTTTACTCACCTCTGTGCCTCTCGTAGTCTATTTTAACTGACCTGATTGCACTCTTACACTTCTTATTGCAATCCTTGTAGAGTTGGAATGCTGACAATGACCCCTTATCTTTGGAATCATCTTTTTTAAAGGCCATTTTTTTTCTTTTATAAACTCTTTTACTTTAATGTTTAGCCACCCAGGTTTAACCTTAGCTCTTTTATGTTTGTTGCCCATTGGTATGCACTGGCTAATATCATAATTTAACCTCTTGCCGACCAGCCGCCGTCATTATACGGTGGCAGGCTGGCTCTCCTGAGCAAGCTGCCATTGCTGTACGCCTAATGCACGCTTCGGGGGTGTGCCCGCAGGTCGGGCAGACTCGATGTCTGACCCGCGATCCCAGTATACAAAGGCAAAATGGGGATCTGCCTTTGTAAACAAGGCGGATCCCCATTCTGACAGGAGACATGACAGAGATCTACTGTTCCCAGTGATCAGGAACAGTGATCTCTGTCATGTCCCTGCCAGCCCATCCCCCCTACAGTTAGAACACGCTGAGGAAACACATTTGATCCCTTGACTGGCCCCTATTGTTAACCCCTTCCCTGCCAGTGTCCTTTTTACATTGATCAGTGCATTTTTATAGCACTGATCAATGTAATAATGTCACTGGTCCCCAAAAAGTGTCATTTGGGGTCAGATTTGTCCGCCAAAATGTTGCAGTCCCGCAAAAAATCACAGATCGCCGCCATTACCAATAAAAACAATAAAAAAAATAAAAGTCCATAAATCTACCCCATAGTTTGTATATGCGATAAGTTTTGCACAAACCAATCAATATACGCCTATTGCAGTTTCTTTTACCAAAAATATGTATATCGGCCTAAACTGATGAATAAATTTGTTTTTTTATATATTTTTTTGGATAAAAATTGTTGCTCTTTGTCTGTTTGTAGCGCAAAAAAAATAAAAAACACAGAGGTGATCAAATACCACCAAAAGAAAGCTCTATTTGTGTGGAAAAAAAGGACGTAAATTTTGTTTGGGTACAGCGTCGACCGACCGTGCAATTGTCAGTTAGAGCGATGCAGTGCCGTATCGCAAAAAATGGTCTGGTCATTAAGGTCCAAATCCTTCTGGGGCTGAAGCGGTTAATATGTTCCTAAAGCACTCCCATTTTTTCTCAGTGTTTAAGGCAGGGGTAGATCTAGCTGAACAACATGGGAGAAATCAAAGATCACCGGGCACAGTGTTGTCTCCTCACACCTGATTCAAACATTTAATTGTCGCACTACCATGTCGCGTATGGACAGTTGCTAGCCAGTCATGTAAGCAGTTAAACCAAGTTTTTGATACTCCCATGAAGTCAAATTCTTCTTGTGTATCAGCCACTTCAGTTCTTCCATTTTATTAACTAGACTTCTAGCATTTGTGTACATTCCTTTTTAGTTTTTTGTTTTTTTTTTTAGACCGCATATTCATTTCTCCGTAGATGTTCTGAGGCTGCAATTGTGTTCTGCCAACTTACTCTCCTTTGGTTTGATCGGAGTGAAGTGGTGGTAGCAGACATGTGTTGGCAGTCAGCAGGGTTTTTTTTTTCAGCGAGTCAGTATGCGTCAGGCATTGTGATTTACATTGATCTACATCTCTGCATGACCAGATTGACAATGATTGTACATCATGAGGCATTTTTGTTTTATTAAAGGACTTCAAAAAAAGATGTCAAAAGGACTCTGGGTTGATTTACTAAAATTGGAGAGTGGAAAATCTCACAGATGCCTGGGTGCAGAAATATTTCTGGTGCCCGCACATGGGTGTGGTCATCTTACTAACCCCTCCCCTTTACAAATGTTTCTATGGCAACAACCCAAACACAGAGATGCTCTACTAAGGAGTCTCAGTTATCCTTAAAGCGGGGTTCCACCCAAATTTTGAACATTATCTCTATGCATTCTCTTCCTTGCCTAGATGCTGACATGCTGTGTAAAAAAATTTAAATCGCCGTAATTACCTTTTTTTTTCTAATCTTCTTAGCACTTCCTGGTTTTCCTCCCATGGGAGTAGGTGTGTTTCTAGCCTCTCCCAGACCTCCCACAATCCCCTGGGAGCTAGTCTCAGGCTTCTCAGCATGCATTGTGCAACAGCGTCATCACAATATCTCGGTGAATGCTGGGAGCACAGCATTCACCGCATCCAGGAAATACATGCTTGTGGGCTTCAAATGCCCACAATGAAGATGGAAACCGCCTTCAGTGAATCTTATAAGTTATTCTTTACAACGAAATCGGACACAGGCGACTTATTACACAAAACATGTGAGTAGATAATCATGAGAAGAAAAGTTTGTGAATGAACTCCAAAAAAAAAAAAACGATAGATAGGTGGACCCCCGCTTTAAAGAGGAGATGATTGACAAGAGGGAGGGAGCAGAGCTGAACCCTTCCTGTGCCGAGGGGAAATGATGTCACCAGCCCAGGCACTGAAAGAGGCAGACTACGAGGAAGGTGAGTAAAAAAAAAAAAAATTTCCAAATTTTTTTTTTTTATTTTTTTTAGGCACATTCATGTATTTTTTTTTTTTGGGTGGAACCACTTTAACAATAAACAAAATACAGGAAGAGAAGCAGAGTATGCTAATGGGACCTAGAGGGGGGGGTATCTCTAATGGACACAGAGAGGGCCTCTGTTAGAGAGTCTGTTAGTAAGAGCCCCCACCAGGCCCCATTAAACACTACAATGGGGTCTAATGGGACCTGGAGGGGTTCTCTCTAACAGAGGCTCTTTTGGTGTCCATTAGAGAGTCAGTTAAAGCCCCCACTAATACTATTAGCAATGTGTTTACATTTAACCACTTGCCGCCTGCCCGCAATCGTTATACGTTGGCTGTTTGAAGAGGAATATCGTTGTTATGGCTGCAGCTAGCTGCCATAACCCTGGTATCCACTTCTTCAGCGGGCGGCCGGCCGGCTTTTAGATAAAAGTGGTCTCTGTGGCGGATTTGCCACAAGATCATTTTTATCGGTGGCTGGAGAGGGCCATCCCCCCCCCACTGCGCTCTGGTGCCCTCTGCCACTTACCGGAGCCGTCGGTAGCGGCGGAGGCGATCGGATCCTTCTCGGTCTGTGGTATGGAGCTGACTGAGGGGAAGATGGCCCTGCTCGGCTCCATATCATTTTTCAAACGACATTTTTTTTATAATTACTATTGCATTTTGGTGTAAATATGAGATCTGAAGTCTTTTTGTCCCCAGATCTAGTATTTAAGAGGTCTTGTCATGCTTTTTTTCTATTACAAGGGATGTTTACATTCCTTGTAACAGGAATAAAAGTGACACCATTTTTTTTTTAAAGAACAGTGTAAAAACAAAAAATAAAAAGTAAAATAAATAAGAAAAAAATAAAATAAGTTTTAACGTTCTCCATCCCGTTGAGCTCGCGTGCAAAAGCGAACGCATACGTGAGCAGCGCCCGCATATGAAAACACTCTTCAAACCACGCATGTGATTAGCACTAGACCACCTCTGTAACTAAAAACATGCAACCTGTAGAATTTTTTAAACCTCGCCTATGGAGATTTTTAAGGGTAAAGTTTGTCGCCATTCCACAAACGGGCACAATTTTGAAGCGTGACATGTTGGGTATCAATTTACTTGGCGTAACATTATCTTTCACAATAGAAAAAAAATGAGCTAACTTTACTGTTGTCTTATTTTTTAATTCAAAAAAGTGTATTTTTTCCAGAAAAAGTACGCTTGTAAGACCGCTGCACAAATACGGTGTGACAGAAAGTATTGCAACGACCATATTTAGAAAAAAATATGTATAATGTTTGGGGGTTATAAGTAATTTTCTAGCTAAAAACCCTGATTTTAACTTGTAAACACCAAATCTCAAAACAAGGCTCTGTCCTTAACCTCCCTGGCGGTATGATTATTTCGGATTTTAGGTGCTGAAAGCGGTACCATTATTTTGCATGGAAATTTGGGGTTTTATATTGTAGGTCTGTAAATCTTAACAATAACACACTTAAATCTGTCCAAACAAGAGTCTAGTAGATATCCCGGGTATGATAAAGTTTGAAACACAAAAACATAAATTATAATATAATAAATAAAAATAAATAATAAAAAAAAATTAAAAAAAATTGTAATAAAATAAATTTCCCCACAATTCACTATCGCACAATTCTGCAAGTGTTCTAATTTACTATCGCTGTTTTCTAGCTGGTCTAAAGCCACTTTTGACGTAAAGGGACACTTTTTGGTTGCTATGGACAATCTCCAGTTTCCAGGCAGAAAGAACAGTGTATATCATGTAAAACTGCATGCAGGGCATGGGCCAAAGCACTGGGGACAAAAGGGATGTGAAATCATTTCATACAGTACTGTAATCTGTAAGATTACAGTACTGTATGTGTTATGATTTTTACTTTTTTTTTAATTTGCCGCCAGGCTCCGCCCCCGTGCGTCGCGCCGCTCGCAGGGAACGGAGCCTGGCACGGAGAGGCTTCGGAGGAGGACGGAGCCCTCGGACACTGCGGGTGACATCGCAGGATCCCGGGGACAAGGTAAGTAACGCCGCCCCAGGATCCTGCAATGTAATCCCGAGTGTGGCTCGGGGTTACCGCTAATGGTACTGAATTTTAACCCCGAGCCACACTCGGGAAAACCGCCAGGGAGGTTAAGTAGTTAAGTAGGAGATTGCAGACATACTACAGAGGACGGTCAGAGACTGCAAAAATGATACAGGAGTTGGTCAGAGATGGCAGACATGATACAGGAGATGGTCAAAGACTGCGGGCATGATACAAGAGATGGTTAGAGACTGCAGACATGATACAAGAGATGGTCAGAAACTGCGAACATGATACAAGAGATGGTCAGAGACTGCGGACATGATACAGGAGATGGTCAGAGACTGTGAAGGGATGATCAAAGATTGCCGTTCCAGGCTGCCACTTACAAAAGATCACTCTAATCTTATGCTGGATTATTAGGTTTCAACTCACAGGGAAGAGAACACCTGTAGATCAATTCTGATTTAGAAGTTTTTTTGTGTACATATACATGTGTTATTTTCCTGCCCCCAACCCAGTCCATGTCACAGATGTTGGTTACATGGTGGGCACAGCACATTACATGGTGGGCACACCACTATGCATTACACGGTGGGCACAGCACATTACACAGTGGGCACACCACTTCCCATTACATGGTGGGCACAGCACATTACACAGTGGGCACTGTACAGTGCATTACATGGTGAGCACAGCACATTACATGGTGGGCACAGCACATTACTGTACATTGTGACCGCTCCTCATTACATGGTGGGCACACCACTCTGCATTACATGGTGGGCACACAACTACGCATTACATGGTGGGCACACAACTCCGATTTACATGATGGGCACACCACTCTGCATTACATGGTGGGCACTGTACAGCACAGCACATGACATAGTGGGCACAGCACATGACATGGTGGGGTGGGCACAACACATTACACAGAGGGCACACTACTCCGCCTTACAGGGTGGGCACTGTACAGCACAGCACATTGCATGGTGAGCACAGCACATTACACGATGGGCACTGTACAATGCATTACATTGTAGGCACAGCACATTACATTGAGGGCCCAGCACAGGACATGGTGGACACAGCACATGACATGGTGGACTCAGCACATAACATGGTGGACACAGCACATTACATGGAGGGCACACCACTCCGCATTACATGGTGGGCACAGCACATTACACAGAGGGCGCACCACTCTGCATTTCATGGTAGACACAGCACATTACACAGAGGGCACACCACTCTGCATTACATGGTGGGCACAGCACATTACACAGAGGGCACAGCACTCAACATTACATGGTGGGCGCTGTACAGCACATGACATGGTGGAGGGGGTTCAGTATCTGGGTTCCCCTTGTTGTTAAAGGGGCTTTAAGATTCTGGTAAGCCCCCTGCCTGCAGACCCCCCACAATCACTGGATCAGGGTTGTATGAAAGAAGCCCTTGTCCTCCTAAACATGGGTTCAAGGAACTTTGCCAGCGGGTGTCCTTCCGCAAGGTACTCCTCACAATGAGGCCTGGTGTGGTTCATCTTCCCCCTTTTCCTGTCTGTCAGGCTGCATGCTTGGTCATGGCGTAAAAATTTGGGGGGGAACTTTCTTCTTTTGTTTTCTTTTTCTTTAAATATATACCAGACTGTAATCTAACAATACGCAGGCGCCAATTGAACAGTTGCACTGCTAAAGCGTCAGTTGAGAATGATGCCACTGGACAATCTGGATAGCCACACACACACAGGCAACTCCAGTGGTCCTAATTAGTATTGATGCTTGAGCAGAGCAACTGTTGAGTTGGTGCCTTCACACTGCTAGGTTTACGCTACACTGCTGGCTACCCAGAGATGCTGCCAGGTATACCAACAATATATTGTGATTTTAACTGGAAAAAAGAAAATGGAGCATGATAGGCTGATACCAGACTTTCACATAGGAGAAGCCAAGCGCAGTCTGTGAGCCACCAAGTCATAGGATGAGGTGTAATATATTTTAAATAAACCTCAGCTGCACTTTTTACCCTTCAGCCTGTGTGTAACTTCCTACTTGACCCAAGCATTCTCTATGTTATTTACTTCTAAACTTTATGTTATGTACTCCTTTCCCATATTCTCTGTGTTTAACTTGTTCCTGGCCTCTAAAGTCTATGTCTTATTTGCTCCTGACCTCTGCTCTTTGTGTGTTATTCACTCCTGACTTATGACCTCAGTTTGCTACTTACACCCGATCTTTAATCTCTGTGTCTTACTTACTCCTGACCTCTGAACTCTGTGTTACTTACTTCTGACCTCTGACCTGTGTGTGTTACTTGCTTCTCTCCAAACTACTCTGCTCTCTATACATTACTTACATTTGACCACAGCAACCTGTGCATTACTTACTCCTGGCCTCTGCTCTCTGGGCGTTACTTACGATTGACTGCTGCAATTTGTGTTACTTACTCCTGACTGCTACTCTCTGTGCACTACTTATGTTTGATCTCTGAAATCTGTGTTTTACTTACTACTTACCTACCTCTGCTCTCCATGCGTTACTTACTCCTGATCTCTGTTCTTTGTGCATTACTTATGTCTGACTGCTGCAATCTGTGTTTTGCTTAGTCTTGACCTTTGCAATCTGTGCGTTTTTTATGCCTCACCTCTGATCTCTGTCTGTTGCTTACTCCTACCCTCTGCAATATGTGTGTTTACTTATACCTGACCTCTACAACCGGTCGTTACTTACTCCTGACCTTTGCAATCTGTGTATTACTTACTCCTGACCTCTACAATCTGTGTATTACTTACTCCTGACCTCTACAATCTGTGAATTACTTACTCCTGACCTCTACAATCTGTGTATTACTTACTCCTGACCTCTACAATCTGTGTATTACTTACTCCTGACCTCTACAATCTGTGTATTACTTACTCCTGACCTCTACAATCTGTGTATTACTTACTCCTGACCTCTACAATCTGTGTATTACTTACTCCTGACCTCTACAATCTGTGAATTACTTATTCCTGACCTCTACAATCTGTGAATTACTTACTCCTGACCTCTACAATCTGTGAATTACTTACTCCTGACCTCTACAATCTGTGAATTACTTACTCCAGACATCTGCTTTTTGTGCGTTACTTATGTCTGACCTCTAAAATCTGTGCATTACTTATGCCTGAACTCTGTACTCCATGTGCTATTTACTTCTAGCTCTTGCACTTGGTGCATTGCTTTGATTACACCATAGACCAATTTCTATCACTGAAAGCAATAAAGGAATGGTTATAATTTTCATGTAGTACCATGATTTGTTTGAATTAGAGCTTGACTTAAATTTTTGAGTTGATCTTATGATAAAGTAATCTAAAATCTGAATAATATGAAAAACTCTGCGCCACCTATTAATTGGTAGATAGTAGAAATTGCAGGGGAGCAGCAGTTACACTACAATCTAAAATCTGGGTGTTAAGGGCACATCATAATTGCTATTTTATTTAGATATGTCCCTCGTTGCATTATGTTATTGATTTTCTGATATACATATATTGGTCTGTTTAGCACAACTACAACTTGTTTATCTTTGTATACAGTAGCTCCCTTTGTTCTCCTCTCTCATTTTAGTGTTAGTTAGTTCAGTCCCAGCTGGACCCTCCCTCCTTCTTCCATGTCCCCTCAGTAAGCATTAGTCACTGCTGGGACAAGATTTAGAAAGTCATTGGGGTTGATTTGCTAAAACTGGAAAGTGCCAAATCTGGTGCAGCTGTGACTAGAAACCAATCAGCTTCCAGGTTTTTTTTTTTTTTTGTCAAAGCTTAATTGAACAAGCTGAAGTTAGAAGCTGATTGGTTACCATGCACAGCTGCACCAGATTTTGTACTTTCCAGTCTTAGTGAATCAACCCCATTATCTTCTGACACTTCAAAAGGCTGGAAAAACTTCCTCTGAACTGCAATTAACTGAGGTCAATTCTTATTGGATTTGAATCCTGTGCCTCATTAACCGCTTGCCGATCGCCTCACGCAGATATACTGCGGCAGAAGGGCTCGTACAGGCAAAACCATGTACCTGTACGTTCCCCTTTAAGAATTGGCCAGCGGGTATGCGCGCGCACGCCCACGGTGAGCTCTGTGAGTCGGGTCGCGGGTCCCGCGGACTCGATCGCCGAGGGGATACCCGCGATCGACTCACGGGGAGGAAGAACGGGGAGATGCTAATGTAAACAGCATCTCCCCATTCTGCCTAGTGACAGTGTCACTCGATCTCTGCTCCCTGTCATCGGAGCAGAGATCAGTCACATGTCACACACAGCCACGCCCCCCACAGTTAGAAACACGCCCCTAGGACACACTTAACCCCTCCCTAGCCACCTAGTGGTTAATCCCTTCACTGCCAGTGTCATTTACACAGGAATCAGTGCATTTGTATAGCACTGATTGCTGTATAAATGACAATGGTCCCAAAAAATGTGTCAAAAATGTCCAATGCGTCCGCCATAATGTCGCAGTCACAATAAAAATCTCTGATCGCCGCCATTTAAAAAAAAAATTAATAAAAATGCCATAAAACTATCCCCTATTTTGTAAACGCTATAACTTTTGCGCAAACCAATCAATAATCGCTTATTGCGATTTTTTTTCCCAAAAATATGTAGAAGAATATATATCGGCCTAAACTGAGGAAAAAAATTGTTTTTTTATATATTTTTGGGGGATATTTATTATAGCAAAAAGTAAAAAATAATGCGTTTTTTTCAAAATTGTCGCTCTTTTTTTGTTTATAGCGCAAAAAATAAAAAGCACAGGGGTGATCAAATATCACCAAAAGAAAGCTCTATTTGTGGGGAAAAAAAGGACGTCAATTTTGTTTGGGAGCCACGTCGCACGACCGCGCAATTGTCAGTTAAAGCGACGCAGTGCCGAATCGCAAAAAGTGCTCTGGTCAGGAAGGGGGTAAATTCTTCTGGGGCTGAAGCGGTTAAAGAGTTAAGTCTAGTACACGCAGGTCAAATGCCAGGCCTGTGTGTACAGCAGCTGGTCTGACAGAAGCCGTCTGATGAAGGGTCATGACCAAAAAAGGTCTGCTGACCGGCTCCCATTCGGCTCTCTCAGCCAATGGCTGAGAGTGCTGACCAGAGTGTTTTGGCAAGGGCCGCCCCCTGTCAGAACACAATAGCACAGCAGGGGAGATCGCTGTACTAACATCAGACAACCTGAGCTGTCAGGTTTTTCTTTTTGTTCAACCCACTGGGTTACAAAAAATAAACTAGCTGTGTGTACGAGGCTTTAGGCTGCCTTTGGATAATCAGCAATAGGGGTCTAAGGTGGCATGTCACTGCATATATCAGCATTTGAAACAAAACAATACACTGGGGATTGATTTGCTAATTTAGTGATTAAGGTGTTCACTTCAGTCATCCAATCACATTTAAAGTATATGTATAGATATTTTTGAGTAAAGATGTATTTTTTTTATTGTCTGTATACCACTAGGGAAATTTCCCTTCAATTCCTGTCTCAGAGGCACAGCAGGGAGCTAGAGGAAATCTCCTATATGGAGGTGAATTTCCCTCTTAGACAGGTGTCCCTGGAAAGGGGTTATCTTTGGAAGTTTTCCCCTTACCTCTTGTTATGAGGACACCTTTAAAATTTTGGATTTCCCATCAAATATTCCCAATCGGACCTAGTCAACAATAAAACTTGACAGAGGGTCTAACCCCATTCTATCCAAATCTAAATATAGCGCATCCTCTTAAGGGAACTGGGATCCCCTACTCTACACAGCCAGGCACACCAAATTTTCACAGGCACTCCAGAGACAGAGAACAGTTTGTGAGTTCATTTTTTTGTTATTCATTGACAAATAATAACTTGGATAGGGATGGGAGATTATGGGATGCCCACTTGACTTCAATAACAAACTTCAGGGACACTTTTCCTATATACAGTCTCTGTATACAGCTCCACTTCTTCCTCCAGCACTAACTTGCTTGCAGAACCCAGCTGGGTTAATGTGAAGATCTGACAGTCACGCAGTCAAATTAGAAGCAATGGCCCATTACAGGCAGAAACCCGATGCCCCTTGGTTGTGTAGCAAGAATTTACAGTATTCAGCTTGTATCACTCCTGTGGCTACTGATCCCAGCACCACCGCTTCAGGCACTGCCAACCCACCTGGCTGCAGCTGCCCCATTCACTAGCCCTCCAGGCTAACTTCTCCACCACAGTCCTCCAGACTGACACACACTAACCCACCCGGCTTACTCTCAGGAGATCTCCCAGTAGTGCTGACCTGCTCCTGCTGTCCTGTGTCCTTGCTCCCGTGCCTCCAGAAAGGGTTCTTCTGTGTGTTTTGGCAGGATCCTTCCAGCATCCGAGCCCCAGGCCCAAGGTCACCCCCCAGACTAGGGGGCACCCCTGAGGGCCACCGACAGCCCCCTCAGCACTTCATCTCCATCTTCCACCTGACTCCCCCCCCCCCCCCTGGTATGACTCATACCTATTTATGAATTGGTCTGCCCCCTGCCAGCCCTTTACTGCAGATTGGCTGAGGCCCTCATAAATATTCCAAGCAGCTCCTCCTAACTTCTACCCACTATGTCTAGAACATTCTCCAATGTCCCAGAAAACAGGGGGAGGCACCAGAGAAGCTGCTAGGATGAGTCATACAGCCTCCCTGAGTCACTCAACCCTGACCCAGATTCACAGCTCACACTTAGCTCTGAGCCAAATAAATTTACCTACAATGACAAATCTACACTAACCAACCTACACTAACATGTAGCACACACTGGAGGGTGCTACATAAAGAAAAAGGTTTTGCCTTGAGATATACTGTATTTATTGGCGTATAACACACACTTTTTCACCCTGAAAATTGGGTGCAAATAGCGTGTCCGTGTTATACGCCAATACTTCAATTTTAGCTGCCTCGGAGGGGACAGGGAGGGGGGCGGGACGAGCGCCGTCAGATTACATACAGTGAGAATCTCCTGTTTACTTGGTGGCCTCTGTAATAGGAAGTCCTGTCTCCTGGGCCGCCATTGGACCACTGTTCTGTCTATTATAGGAGATTCTTACTGTATGTAATCTGTCGGCGCTCGTCCCACCCCCTCTCGTCTCCTCTAGGCTGCAGATGGGTATCGATCAGGCTGCACTGATGGCAATGGTGAGGCTGCTGCATTGATGTGGGCTGGTGAGGCTGCATTGATGGCACTTGTGAGGCTGAAGATGGGCATTGATCAGGCTGCATTGATGGCAATGGTGAGGCTGCAGATGGGCACTGACCCTTTATTTTGCTTCAAAGTTCCTTATTTAAAATTTTAGTTTTTTTCCTGAAACTTCCCTCTTAAAATGAATGTGCGTGTTATACGCCTATGCGTGTTATACGCCGATAAATACGGTACTTCAAGCAAAAATGTGGTCTTGTTTTTTACTCTCCCTTACACAGTGGTTTTTCCTTACTAAGCTAAGCAAATATACGAAGTGAACACGTTCTGTTACTTTGGTAAATTGGCCCCATTTACTTTACTAATTATGATGAATGCATGTGCTAGTACTTGGGGACACTTGTCTGACTGTTCCAAAGTCCACGTCCAAGGTCCATTCCGGGCTAAGCCAAAAGTCTAGGATTGTTGACAGCTGCCTCCACCCTGGACAATGGTCTCTGTGGAAGATACTTTTACAAAATATGCACAAGAAACAGGGAGATAGTCTCATGAATACAAATCCTTAGATGCCCTCTGTATATGAATAATGTGTGGTTGGTAAATGACCTTAACAGAGTGCAGAAAATCCCCAGTCTAAGCTTCAACTATATTTTGACACCCATATACCATTCTTTTCTTTCCTAAGCAATCATGAAGGAAAATGACATCCATGATTCTGGGTAACATTTGAGTAACATTTTCGAAGAGCCTCAGGAAACATTTGTTGATTAGAATTTCAGTTTATCCTTTTCTCAACTGTCACTTCATGTTACAAGTGCCATTCTGAGCAACTTTAGTTATCTCAACATCTCAGAATCTTTTTTTTTCTCTCTTTTTTTTTTTGTAGTGGTGTCATGCTTCATTTGCACTCTGCTATTAATTAAACCTTATCAGGCTAGATGCCTCCCGTAACTGGCACATATTTCCTTCAAGGGCATGAGAACCATCTGTAGAAAACTTATTGGAAGAGTGACTGCACTAGCCATGCCAGATCAAAAGTCCATTTGAATGAAATAAAATCCCATGATGTCTTGAAAATTCAAACTTGAGGTTATTCAGTGAAACTTCACTGACTTCACCAATTATTTTTTGGATGGTTTTAATATATATATTAAAGTCTAAAAGAACAAAAGACGTGATTTTCAATGAACAGAGGTTGACTGATCATGTCTCATGTGGTAAAGGAGTGCACGAGATGAAAAATTCACTGAAATTAAAATGTTCTGGTATATTCTGTCTGTTTTTAGTTACTTTATAAAAAAATAAAACATAAAAAGAAAGAAACTTTCAAATCCTTGAGCATAAAGGTAGGCGTAATTTATTGTGCTGCTTTTAATTAGCTGTCTTGTCTTGAGGGAAAATAGACAATGAAAAAAGTTTGTAATAACAGGGAGGAATTATGAAATCAGAAAAGACAAATATGTGCAGATACATTTTGTGGCATGATTGAAGAAGATCTAGAATTGCAGGTATTTAGTGGGCCACCAGCTTTTGATTATGAAAGCACACCTTGCAAATAAAAGCAAGGTCAGCCTAATATATCGGGAACCCCCTATACTAAATAGCAGCATTAACATTTTAAATATACATACCTTACCCTGATTTCCACCTGCGGTGCCTGGGAAAGGGTGGCATCATCATCCTCCTCCTGAGATCCTGTGTAATTTTGAGTATCCTAAATATCATGAGATTTGGGATACTTGGCATACTCCAGGATCTTGTACTAAGGATAGTGAAATCACCTCCTGCAGTAAGGAAGTTGGGGAAAGGTAAGTATATTTACTAACCTTTTTACTGCATCTGTCCCCTGTCGACTCTAAAGCCTCGTACACACGATCGGATTGTTGGCCAACAACACCGTGGACTTTTGTCCGAAGGGCGTTGGCCCAAACGGCAAGGAATTGCCAACAAATACAAACGTAGTGACGTACTACGTTGTTTTTCAGCTCCTTAGCGCCACCCTCTGGGCTCCTTCTGCTAATTTAGTGTTAGTAGAAGTTTGGTGAGTGTTGATTTGCGCTTTTCATTTCGCACTTTTCAGTTTGCGCTTTTTATTTCGCACTTTTCAGTTTGCGCTTTTCATTTTGTTTCTGAATGGCCATTCGTCAACCAGACATGTTGCAGAATCGGAGGAGATAATGTGTTATTTATTATTGGCCTTGGAGTTATTGCTTTGACATTATTCTTTTGGTTGAATAATGATTTGATTTGGTATTTTTTCTATGTTTTTGGATGCATAGAATGCACTCTTTGGTTGAGTTCTATTGGCAGATAGCATGTCTAATTTTATTTGTTTTCTTTTTTAATGCACAATAAAAAAAATTTGGAGAATAATACTTGGCTATGTGTTTTACTTAAAATGACAGTTTGGGAGTAGGCAGTTACATATAAAAAAATTCAATGTAAAATTGACAAGGGACACCAACATAGTTGTATCTTTGATCTTAAAAACTACAGGATAATTGTGTTGTCGTAACTTGCCCAAATAAAATTAAAAAAGCATTATAATATTATTCTTGATATCACTAGAAAAGAAAAGCCTTTGAAAATTTGTTTGCAATAACTCCATCAGTATCACCAGCAAAGCAGCTTCATTATTATCCCATTACAGAAGAAGAGAATTGTGCGCTGCATTTGGAGATCTCATAATTTGCCCTGTCACGAATGTTAATTCTCCTTTACGAACGCTAGTTTACAAGACCGTACGCTTCGGGTTCGTCCTTGCCTCCGAGCATGCGTGTTTGTACTTTGGACTTTTGTCCGATGGACTTGTGTACACACGCTCGGAAAATCCGACAACAGACATTTGTCCGCGGAAAATTTTAAAACCTGCTATCCAACATTTGTCCGAGGAAAATCCAACAACAATTGTCTGATGGAGCGTACAAACGGTCAGATTTTCCGCCAACAGCCTGTCATCACACAATTCCCCTCGAAAAGTCAGATCTTGTGTACGAGGCTTAAGACTGAGAACCGAGCGATCAAACACCACTGATCGCTCAGAGCTCCATGAGCAGAGAGCTGGTGACTGTCTGTCACCAGCTCTCTGCTCTGCCCCCCGTGCTCACTGGAGTGCTGGGCTGTGGAGGGGGCGGAAGCATCTGGCTCATGCTCTTAGCAGCTTGCTTAGAGGCTGAGCCAGATGCCAGTCCAGGGTTGTGGGTGGATCCCGACTTTATTGTCACGATCTGGCGTGCATCGCGCCGATCGGTGGTGCGGTGTGTCAGTCGGCGAAAGCTCTTTACCACGTGATCAGCAGTGTCCAATCACGGCTCATCACGATGTAAACAGGAAGAGCCGTTGATCGCCTTTGCCTCACTGGCATCTGACAGACGCGAGTAGAGGAGAGCCAGTCAGCGGCTCTCCTGACAGGGGGGTATGCGCTGATTGTTTATCAGCACAGCCCCCCTCAGATGCCCACACTAGAACACCAGGGAAGCCCCCAGGACCACCAGGGAAGCCCCCAGCATGTGGATGGCCAGGTACATCCCCCATGGTCATCCACCTGTAAAAAAAAATTCCCAAAATATGCCAATCAGTGTCCACAAATGGGCACTGACTGGCACCTCATATTTACATTACAAAACAGGGATGCCCAGCAATGCCACCCATCAGTGTCATCAGTGCCACCCATCAGTGTCCATTAGTGCCACCTATCAGTGCCCATCCATGCCCATCAGTGCCCACCTATCAGTGCCCATCCATGCCACCTATCAGTGCCCATCCATGCCACCTATCAGTGCCACCCATAAGTATGCATCAGTGCCACCCATAAATACCCATCAGTGCCGCCTACGAGTGCCCATCAGTGCAGCCTATGAGTGCCCATCAGTGCCACCTATGAGTGCCCATCAGTGCCGCATACCAGTGCCACCTATCAGTGCCCATCAGTGCCACCTATCAATGCCGCCTATCAGTGCCACCCATAAGTATGCATCAGTGCCACCCATAAATACCCATCAGTGCCACCTACGAGTGCCCATCAGTGCAGCCTATGAGTGCCCATCAGTGCCGCATACCAGTGCCACCTATCAGTGCCCATCAGTGCCACCTATCAATGCCGCCTATCAGTGCCCATCATCAGTGCCCATGAGTGCCACCTCATCGGTGCCTATCAGTGCCGCCTTATCAGTGCCCGTCAGTGCAGCCATATCATCGCCCGTCATTGAAGAAGAAAACGTACTTATTTACAAAAAAATTTAACAGAAACAAAGAAAAACTTGTTTTTTTTTTTTGCAAAATGTTCGGTCTTTTTTTATTTGTTGTGCAAAAAATAAAAATCACAGAGGTGATCAAATACCACCAATAAAAACTATATTTGTGGGAACAAAATGATAAAAAATTTGTTTGGGTACAGTGTAGCATGACTGCGCAATTATCATTCAAATTGCGACAGCGCTGAAAGCTGAAAATCGGCCTGGGCAGGAAGGTGTCTAAGTGCCTGGTATTAAAGTGGTTTTAAGGATTAGTAATCTGCAGTATATAAAACATTTGTTCCTTGGTTAAAATGTAAAGTGTGGGGTTAGGGGGTTTAGAGAGGAAGCACTTTTGTTTAAACATGTTTTGTGCTTTTAAAACCCAGAAGAAAGAACCACTGATCGATCGACACTAAAAATAACACGAGTGAAAAGAAAAACCAAGTGACCACAAGCCTGCAATCTGTGAAGCAAGGTTTTTAAAGACTCTTGTTTGCATGACTTCCAAAAACGAATAGCCGCCTGCCATAGTACATATTATATAATGTTTTACTTCCAAATGATGTTTCATTCATCTCACTCAAAGTGTACATACAGAGAACAAGCAAGAAATTCCACATTAAAACTGGCTGTAGACATATAGATTTTTTCCCATTTAGTCTACAGATTGAACAGAACAAATCTAACAGATTCATTCATCATAGCACAAATGGAGGGATCTCCCACTGCAGCTATCTGATTGGATGCAGCTATGTTTTGGCTAACCTCTTTATGCCCGTCTCCTTTCATTTTTCAATCAAGGGATATTGGGTGGGTGGCAGCCAAAAGGGGCGACCAACTGAATGAATTTCACCTGCTTCAGCAGGAACCAGCTGAAATTTGAACAGTGTATGGCTAGCTTTAATCTATTCGGTTGGGACCTTAAAGTGATACTAAAGTCTTGGGTTTTTTTCTTTAACCACTTACCCACTGGGCACTTAAACCCCCTTCCTAACCAGACCAATTTTTAGCATTCGGTGCTCTCACATTTTGAATGACAATTACTCAGTCATGCAACACTGTACCTATATGAAATTTTTGTCCTTTTTTTCACACAAATAGAGCTTTCTTTTGGTGGTATTTAATCACCGCTGGGTTTTTTATTTTTTGCGCTATAAAAGAAAAAAGACCGAAAATTCTGTAAAAAAATGCATTTTTCTTCGTTTCTGTTATAAAAATTTGCAAATTAGTAATTTTTCTTCATATATTTTGGCCAAAATTTATACTGCTACATATTTTTGGTGAAAATAACATAAATAGGTGTATATTATTTGGTCTTTGTGAAAGTTATAGAGTAAACAAGCTATGGTGCTTGGTCTCTGAAAATTGATCACACCTGAAGTACTGACAATCTATCTCATTTCTTGAGACCCTAACAAGTCAGGAAAATACAGATACCCCCCCCCCCCAAAGACCCCTTTTTGGAAAGTAGACATTACAAGGTATTTAGTAGGAGGCATGGTGAGTTTTTTGAAGTTGTAATTTTTTCCCAAAATTCTTTGCAAAATCAAGATTTTTTTGTCTTTTTTTCACAAAATTGTTATATTAGCAGGTTATTTCTCACACACAGCATATGCATACCACACCCCAAAAACATTCTACTATTCCTCCTGAGTATGGCGATACCACTTGTGTGAGAATTTTACACAGCCTGGCCACATACAGAGGTCCAACATGCAGGGAGCACCATCAGGCGTTCTTGGAGCAGAAATTACTCATATCATTTCTTGACTACCTCTTACACTTTTGAAGGCCCTGGAGCACCAGGACAATGGAAACGCCCCAAAAATGACCCCATTTTGGAAAGAAAACAACAGCGCTACGTATAGCCGCGCTGCCCCATTGATTTCAATGGGCAGGAGCGGTGAAGGAGCGGTGTATACACCGCTCCTTCACCGCTCCAAAGATGCTGTTTGCAGGACTTTTTTTCCCGTCCTGCCAGCGCACCGCTCCAGTGTGAAAGCCCTTGGGGCTTTCACACTGGAAACACAGCAGTGGCAGTTTCAGGTCAGTTTGCAGGTGCTATTTTTAGCGCAATAGCGCCTGCAAACCGCCCCAGTGTGAAAGGGGCCTTACTTGCATAGGCATTTTGTTTGTAAAGGTGAACTATCCTTTTAAATGTAGGGAATGCAATCATTTTCTTTATTTGGCATTTTCCCCCCTTTTTTACCCAGTAATGCTGCACATGGCACACTCCCTGTCGCTTTGTGCCTTCCCCCATTTATTCAGTAAGAGTGACAAGTTCACTGCTTTTCCAGAAAGGTCAACAGGTATTTTCTATACCTGTTGAAAAAAAAAAAAACAAATGTAGCCACAACATCGAATGACTGGCAAGATGCCATTCCAATTTTTATCATTTTTTCTTTAAGACACTTTAATAAGTAAAAGGATCGTACAAAGACTATACAATGTTTAGTATCACCAAGCAGATAGATTTTATCCTTTTCCATATTTTATCATTGTAAATACTAATTGTTTTGGGTTTCATAACTTTGCTAAATCATTTCAATTTGCAATGCCCCACTTAAAGTCTGCTTCTTCCAAAACATACACTCACTGGCCATTTTATTAGGTACACCTTGCTAGAATTGTGTTGGACCCCCTTTTGCATTTCGAACTGCCTTAATTCTTCATGGAAAAAATTCAAGGTGTTGGAAACATTCTTCAGAGATTTTGGTCCATATTGAGATGATAGCATTACGCAGTTGATGCAGATTTGTCAGCTGCACATCCATGATGCAAACCTCCTGTTCTACCACATCCCAAAGGTGCTCTATTGGATTGAGATCTGGTGACTGGAGGCCATTGGAGTACAGTGACCTCATTGTCATGTTCAAGAAACCAGTGGTGAGATGATTTAAGCTTCGTGACATGGTGCATTATCCTTCTGGAAGTAGCCATCAGAAGTTGGGTACAATGTAGTCATAAAGGAATGGACATGGTCAGCAACAATAATCAAGTAGGCTGTGGTGTTTAACTGATGCTCAATTGGTTCTAAGGGGCCCAAAGTGTGCCAAGAAAATATCCCCCACACCATTACACCACCAGCCCGAACCATTAATACAAGGCAGAATGGATACATGCTTTCATGTTTTTTTATGCCTAATTCTGACCCTACCATATGAATGTTGCAGCTAAAATCGAGACTCATCAGACCGGCAACGCTTTTCCAATCTTCTATTGTCCAATTTTGGTGAGCCTGTGCGAATTGTAGTCTCAGTTTCCTGTTCTTAGCTGACAGGAGTAGCACCCGGTGTGGTCTTCTGCTGCTGTAGGCCATCTTTTTCAAAGTTCAATGTGTTGTGCGTTCAGAGATGGTATTCTGCATACATTGGGTATAACGAGTGATTATTTGAGTTACTGTTGCCTTTCTATCATCTCAAACCAGTCTGCCCATTCTCCTCTGCCCTCTAACATCAACAAGGAAAAAAATCTGGGAGTCCATCTCCCCATCCCTGAGGAGCCTACATTGGCTAACGGTAAAGAATCGGATCACATTCAAGACCCTCTGCCTCACCGACAAATGCATACAAGGAAACGCCCCTCAATACCTCAGAGAGAAAATAAAACACTACACACCCAATCGCAATCTGCGATCATCCAACCAAAACCTCCTCCTCGTTCCCAAATACCGTTACAAAGCAAGGGGAGAATGCAGATTCGCAGTCCAGGGACCTCGGCTATGGAATACTCTTCCGACTCACATCCGCATGGAAGAAAACCATTTGGCCTTTAGGAAAAAACTAAAAACCTTCCTCTTCTAAGAAGCTGCTCAGACACAAAACGCATTAGCGCATTGAGGCGATTCAGTTCGCATTTGCAGCGCTTTTCAAATCATTCATTTATTCATTCATTCAACAAGGCATTTTCGTCCACACAACTGCCACGCACTGGATACCAGTAGACCAGTGGTTTCTCAGACCAGCCCATCTGGCACCAACAACCATGCCACGTTCAAAGTCACTTAAATCCCCATTCTGATGCCCAAATTTCTTCCCCATTCTGATGCTTGTTTTGAACTTCACCATGTCTAGATGTCCAAATGCATTGAGTTGCTGCCATGTGATTGGCTGATAAGCAATTTGTGTTACCAAGCAATTGAACAGGTGTAAACCAGCAGCAAAAAAGTGAGCGCTAATCATGAACATGCAACTGGCACTTAAAGGTGAATATATAACCTTAAAACAAAATCACGAAGGGCCTACGCACCGGCGCCTTTACCGCCAAGCCCCCATGCACAGGGGTGCCGGCACGCTACTTTGTAAGTTTTTTGGCATTTATATGTTTTTATGCTGCAGCTATACTTTTAATAAATACTACACCATATAAGCTTTTTTTGGGCTCCGCTGCGTGAGCTTTTTTACCTAGTGCTGGTTTCCTGTGGTGCTCTCCCCATTCGCTCATCACTCCGGATGAAACTACGCCCAGCTTCAGGATACTGATTAAAGGCTTCTAAAAGGTTTAACTCTGGTGAGTGCATATTATTGGTTAAGGGTTGTCGCCACTAAGGAGCACTGTGGACTATATTGGATTTTCAGGCACTTAATAATTCACTTTCTGGTGAGTGTTTTGGCACACTGCACTGACGTCACAGACCCTTGGAAGTTCAAGACAGTTGCACTTTTTTGATGAAATTGAACACGTGTACCTTATAAAGTAGCCAGTAAGTGTATATTGCAGTACTGTGTGGCTGATTTCAAGTTGAATCACATACTGGTTCCCCATACCTCTCTAAGATATCAGTGGTGAGATGATTCTACCAGAATTGTCAGTTCTGACTACAAGTCCTACCCATTACAAATCATTATAATGTCAACAGATAGTGTCACTCATCCCTGATGATTCTCCTCAATCTAAAATAAACAAGTACCTGAGGAGTATAGCTTTAACCTTTCTCTTGTTCTATTGGATAATGGAGACACAATCCCCCTGGGGAGCAAATCATACTACTAAAGTCTTAAAGACAGATAATAATCAAATGGGCAATTCAACCTACCAGTGTCTTTATAAAAACTGAAAAAGCTTGTGGGGGAGGATTGTCCTATAAATACGCCCAATTATAGTATATTGGATTACAATGTGTTCTAACATACCTAAAATAATCAAAGTAGTAGTACATTAATGTAAAAATTGGAAAAAATATACAAATTAGTTAAGCTTAGTTTTTCTTACTCTTATAGTAGACCAGTGTGTAGAAGGCAAAAGATGGCTACTACAAAGATTCTACAATTTTAGACCTGATGGATCTTTCCTTGCCTGCTTCAGGCAGTTGAAGTCTAATAATTATAGCTGGAGATACTGGTAAGAAATGCATCCAACTCACTTATGCTGTTGGCCATTACCACATTCTTGGGAGAAGAATTCCAGAGTCTTACCTCTGTAACAGTGAAATGCCGCTTTATATACTGTTGGCAAAATAGTTTCTCATTTCATGTCTAGACTGTCCTTTTTCACCTGCACAAATCTAGAGGTGAACAGTTCAATAAACAGCTCTTTAGACTGACCTCTAATTTTGCATTGACCTTTTAGATGTTTAAACCTTCCTTTAAGGTCCTGTCTTGTAAAACAATCTAGTACTGAACTTAGAAACAAAATGCGTTATTGTGTAAACATGTTATCTGAAATGCCTTGGGCTTTTAAATGGCCAATTTTAATGAGTCAGGAAGGTCATAAAAATGTAACTTAGCTAGAGGCAGCATGAAACAGATGAGAATATTACATACAGTATATTAGGAGCCGCCACAGTGGGATTGTACAAGACGTGTCTCAGCATTGAACATCATTATTCCAAATACATAGAAGTGGTCTGTTTACTTCATACAAAATCCAAAATAGCACCATTCAACTTTTTTTAATGAAAAAAAACAAAACACACACACACATTGTTCATATTTCCTAATCATGAATGCTCAGGTGAACTGAAAGTCCATCTTTCTGATTTCCACCTAGACATCATTCAAATCAGAAGAGGACCACCAATGGTTTACAGAGTGGTGTGTCCACTAGGAACAGCCCCAGAGTTAGGGTAGGTTCTGCAGCCAGAGCTGCTTTTTTTATTTTACAGTGTGCTGGATGCTAAATATTTTTGTGAAGCTGGAGTTGGGCTATTAGGGAGAACTATGGCCTCCATAAAGTGGTTATAAAGGCATCATTTTTATTTCTAAATTAAAAAAGGATCCAGACCTTGGGCTAGCACCAAATTATAAAAAAAGAAAAGGACAGGCAATACCACATCCTATCACTAGAGATTTGATTAAAGAAAAAACATACATGGGCTTTCTCAAGAGAAAGCTCACCCAAGCTCTGCTACTGTATAGTGCAGGTTTATGTGCAGAGTGAAGAGAACAAGAAGACCTGGAAAACCGCACAGCAGAATGGATAAATACATCTTTTTATTCAAAATACAGGATCATGGGGTACACAACGCGACTGTGGGGTGGTACAAAAAAAGCTGACGCGTTTCGCACTTACACCAAGCGCTTACTCATAGCTATGAGGAAGGAAAAGAAGAGCCCCAGGTGCTGGCTAAATGCTGATGCAAGTAGAAGAGAACAAGAAGACCTGGACAGCCGCACACCGTAATGGATAAATCCGTCTTTTTATTCAAAATACAGGATCATGGGGTACACAACACGACTGTGGGGTGGTACAAAAATCTCTGACGCGTTTCGCACTTACACCAAGTGCTTACTCATAGCACGTCTTCTTGTTCTCTTCTAATTGCATCAGCATTTAGCCAGCACCTGGGGCTCTTCTCTTCCTGGAGGTAATGAGACACAAGCACTCCTGTTTAAGCCCCTCTTTGAGTGGAGGATCCCACATCATCTTGTTTAATTTCTGGACTTATGTGCAGAGTGGTCGGTGCTCTGGTTAATTACATTCGCAGTGGATCCATAACAAGTACAAGCCAGCAACTCAACAGCTTCTTCATCTATGATGAAGGCTTAGGCTGAAACGCATCAGTATTGTGGATGATGTTACTGCTATGATGCTAAAATAAAGTTTCCTATGGAGAAGATGTCCAGCTGCCAGCTTATACTTGTTATGGGCCTTCTCAGGTCCCTCATAAACACAATTTATTCCAAAATATACATTTTATTACACAAATGAAATTAAACATCACAAATACATTATTAAAAGATCGGCCTCTACTATCCCGCAGCATTTTTCCCTTGGCAACTTTACAGGTATAAATCTAATAGCCCAATCCTGGGATGAGGGAATGCAATTTCCAACCATATTATGATCCTCTACATGTTTCGCAGTGTGAGCCACTTCTTCAGGAGGCAGAGATGGAGGCATCATTTAATAGTTGATCTAAACAGAAATAATAAACATTATTATTATTAATAATAATAATAATAATAATAATAATAATAATAATAATAATAACAACAACAACATATGCAAAACATCAGTAAATTAACAAACGCCAGGCTGAGGCATGAGGCATACCCATAGCATGAATGGCAGGAACCTACACAGAAATCAAAAGAGGAACTCAAGCAAGATCCCTTCCTGGGGGTGAATGTGGGAGCAGGCCTGTTCAGAAAACAAACCATAAAATCAAAGTCTGCACAAAAAAATATGTATTCATAATCTTGGAAATTGATTAAGATAGGCACCCTATCTTAATCAATTTCCAAGATTGTGAATACATATATTTTTGTGCAGACTTTGATTTTATGGTTTGTTCTCTACATTTTCTGTGTGATCCGTAGAGAAGGAAAATCCTGCACATAGGACAAAGTACTAACCAGTAAACCAAGGCTTGTTCAATCCAATTGAAAGGAGAAGGGAGGCAAAAGAGTATACATGTGCATAAAATGTCCTCCAAGCATCCAAAAGCAGTTCACTCACTGGGTTCAATTAAAGGCAGTATGTCAAATTGCTATAGAAGAAAAAAAAACACAGAACAGAAAACATTAAAGCCTCAAAAAAAGAAAAAAAATGGGGAAGAAGGAAGTATTTTTTTGAGAGGCACCATATTGGAATGTAAGTGTCCCATGTGAATACACAAAATATTCCTTTTACTCTCCTGACCCTGCAACATTTATAACAAATCAAGCTAAAGGGCCGTACACACAGGCTGAATATTTGGCCTGTGTGTACGGCAGCCAGCCCAACAGAAGCTGGCCAAACATCTATCTTCTGACGAAGGGGCATGACCTAAAAAGGCCAGCCATTCGGCATCCAATCAGCGTTCTCAGCCAATGGCTGAGAGCACTGACCGGTGTCTTCTGGTTGGGGGGGCCGTTCCTGGGGGAGATCGCTGTACTAACATCACATAGTTAGTACAGGATCTCCTCCTGAGCTCTTCAGCCCGCTGGTTTGAACAAAAAAAAGCTCACAGTGTGTACTCGGGTTTAGTTGTTTATATTTTAAAGTGCAGTGTGATACCATTATTTTGCATGAATCCTTACTGTGCCTCATCATGAGCGGATTAATTCAGCGTTTTAGGGAAATTCTAGGGAATTCTTTAAAATATCAGCAGCTATAAGGCTTCATGTACACTTGAACTACTTTGACCGCCAGCCATGGGAAAACGTGGCAAAATCAAGCTGCGATTTTACTGCAATTTTGCGCGTTTAGCGGCTGGTGGTCAAAATGTTCCTATCCTGAACACGATTCTTCAGCATTCAGGAGAGGGAGGTTAGGGGATTTTGAACCTCCCCTAACCGCAGCAGCTTCTAAATGATTCTAAAAGCCTATGTGTACATGGACACACATGCTTTTATGGAGCTGAGTATAGAAGCTTTGGCAAAAAAACACCAAAAGCTCCTAAACTAAAGTTTAGGAGCTGCTAGTCAGTGCCGTCTTTAAGGCAGGGAAAAAGGGGCAGCTGCCCTGGGCCCTGTCATTGTTGTGGGGCCCAAAGCAGCTGCCTCATACTTGCCAACTATCCCAGTTTAAATTCCCTTGTCCCTTGAAGTTTTAGTCCCTTTCTGTGTCTTCATATCTCAGTGTGAAGTGCTGCTACTAATGCTTCCCAGCTCTGCCCTATTGTTGTGTACAGATGACTCACCTGCAGACCCTGTGTTTACATGTAAATAGCAGGCATTCATATGTAAGTAGCAGCAGCATTCATATGTAAATAGCTGCATCAGGCTGCATAGATATGTAAATAAAGGCGGCATTCATATGTATATCATGTCCCCTGCAGTGAGGAGATGATGTGCTGTAACCTCTAGCAACCAAACAACAAGCAGAAACCTTGTACAGTAATCTCTAGCAACCGATCAACAAGCAGAAATCATGTGCTATAACATCTAGCAACTAATCAGTGAGCTGTAATGTGATGTAACCTCTAGCAACCAGTCAGTAAGGGTGATGATACACTGTATCCTTTGGCAACCAATCACAATCGCTTCCTGATCTGATATAGTAAACTGATTTTAAGTCTAGCTGCTATTTATTGTATGTCTCAGAGCAGATGGACAGCAAAATTGTATGGGTAGGCGGGGGGGCCCAAGAAAATGTTTGCCCAGGGTCCAATCAATATTAAAGATGGCCCTGCTGCTAGTGTACATGGAGCCTAACATAGCAAACATGTTTTAGCTGTGTTATTGCTTGTTATTCCTAGCTAGAATCCAGCAGCGAGTGAGAAGTACATTATGTCATGGTGTGTCCCTATCTATAGGCAGAACTGGAACTTGGGGGTTAGGTCATTTTACTGGAGTTTCTGACAGTTTTAAGAACACTTGCTTTTCTGGAAAGTGCATAGATTTGCCGTAACATATTGAATTTATGTTTTAGCCTGAGAAGATGAAGAGGCTCATCCATATTAATTTATATTATAGTTAATCAAGCTTGAATTTAAAAAGAGACACTTCAGCCACAAAAAAAAAAAATAAAAGTTTGTAATCTTTTGTAAAGGCCACCGCCTTCCACAACTTTCTAATCTTTTGAAGCCAATCTTTGAATTCACCTATGTTATTACCCCAAATATTGTAACTATTTGCTCTAATCCTTTTTTTCTAGTGTACAACTTCAGCCAAAACTCTTTGTTTTACTTTTAAAATAAAGCAGGGAAAGCTACATCCTCTGTTAGGTTTTATCAGCGGTGGAACTACCAGGGTCGCAACCGTCACACTTGCGACTGGCCCTAGAGTTCCGCTACTGTAGGGGGGACCCGCCACCTGCTGCTTATTGCCTGCTGCATTCCGCCTGAAGGTTCTTCTACCATATGAGATGGGGCCCACCACCACTACCACTCATCCCATCCCTCCCATTACCACTCATCCCATGCCCCCACCACCACCGCTGCCACTCATCCCACCCCCCCACACAACCACTACAAAGAGAAAATCCTAAATTTCACCATTATTACCAGAACAGGATGATTGTCATGGCTGGGATTTTCCCCTCACTCAAGGAACTGGTCCCCTTTATTTTACTCCTGCAGCCACTGAAATCCGGCCTCTTCTCTCCCTCCTGCAGGCATTTAGTGACTACAACTTATCCCATGCACCCCACCACCGGTGCCACCCATCCGATCCCATCCCCCCACCACCACCAGCAATTGCGACCCAGCCCCATGCTCCAGGGGGACCATGTTGCTCCCCTGTACACCTGAACAGGAGGGGCGGCATATAAAGGAACTGATCCCCTTTATTTTACTCCTGCAGCCACTGAAATCCGGCCTCTTCTCTCCCTCCTGCAGGCATTTAGTGGCTACAGGAGGAAAATGGAGGGGATTGATCCCTCTATATGCCTCCCCCGCTGCCCCCCCTCCTATCCTGGTCCTGCTGCCCCCAGGCCCCAGCACTTCCTCTCCTAGTGACAGAACAAGATGTGAGTAGAAATCTCCTAAAAGTGAGGGGAAAATCCCAGCTATGACAATCATCCTGTTCTGGTAATAATGGTGAAATTTAGGATTTTCTCTCAATTTAAGCTCCTGGGACAGAGACAAAAGTAAAAATCAGTGGTTGTAGAAAATTGCTAGCCCAGGAATCACCATTCCAGAAAGCAGACATTACTCAGAAATCATAGGCGGCAAATTTGTCACGGCACTGGAGAGACAATCAAAGTCTTTAATGTCTGTGCATATTCAGATACTGAAGCAAAATGCAAGTGTTACACATGTCTTGGGGAGGTCAGCTGCTTGCCGGTGGATATGCCTAATACTTGCCAATTCCCAACAGAAGAACGTTTGTAAAAAGCTAATGTGTTTAAGGAGTGTGTGCTCCTTTTTTTCGTGCTATGCCTTGATCACTCAGATCTACATATGAATCAGCTCTTGAAATCTCTTCCATTTGTCGATTCATATGTTGGTTTATATTTTTTTTTACAGTATCTCTGAATAAGCAATTTTAATTTGGTATAGAAACCTTTCCTGCTTTATCCTAAACTAGAAATAAGCTTTTACTTGAAAACATTGGCACGGCGTCCTGTAGCTCTGATCAGAAAGCTGAGGGGTGCAAACTGACCACGCCAGCGCAGATCTGTTTCTGTGCTTGGCATGGACAGAATGCTACAGGAATCGATAGGAATTGTCAGGATCACCAGGTAGTTGCTAATAGATGACAGTGTAACAAGGAAAGAAGGGACATGAACAGTGTATGATTCTTTTGTAGCGCTGGTAGATTTTTCAATCTACTGCTTATATGTAAATTTAGTGGGTTATCTGTGTTCTGTACATTGTTCAGATTCAATCTATTGTTAAATTAGCCTCTGTTCCAGTTTGGCTGTGTTGCGTGCAGTTCCACATTGTGCCTGTGGGTGTCGTTGTCACCATAGGTCGGTGTTGGAAAGCAACAAGCTGAAGTATATGAGTGCTCTTCTTTCCCGTAGACAATTCGGCAGAGGTGGTCCTCTGTATTGCATTCTGGGAGAGAGTATTTATGGGACAGACGCCATGTGCTAGGAGTCAGTTCTACCTCGTGGCCCTCTGGGCTGGAGGGCTGCGTCGCTGCAGCCGTGCAAGTAGGCCCAGAGCCTGTCTGGGGCCTACTACTGCTGGCATGGTCCTGTGCTGTCTGTCCTGCGAGAAGAAGCCGGACAATTGAGAAGATCCAGGGGAGGACCCATCTTGGAAGGGACCATGCAGAAGGCTGGTCTTAAGAAGGGCCTGGCGACTCGATTGGAGGACGCATCTTAATCTAATCTACAGCACAAGTACCGCCGGGTCGGCTTAAAGGTTCTGGTACTGTGTTTGCTGTTAATTGAAAACTACTACATCCTGTGGCAGAGGATCGTACAGTTTTGTTCCACTCAAGTCTGTGGCAGAGACTTTTTGTTTGTGCTATGTTCTGGCTGCCCGGGCGGGCAAAGATTTAATCCTGAACTGAAGATACATTCATCCCTGAGATTTCAATTCCTTAGTGCTACACCGAGAAAAGGTATTTGAACTTCCCTGCAACTCTTCTTCTACCTATTTCCTGCTACTTCTTCCAGTTATCTCCCATTAAAGCATTGGAAAAGTACTAAAGTGACTGGTGCCTACATTGTCAGATAATACGCTCAACGTGGACTCTGAGTCTGGTATTGGTGAAACTACAGGTAAAAAGGTGACGGTAACAGCCTGCTTTAAATCAGCAGCTCCACCGTGAGTTAGTGCTACACTTTATTAAAAAGATAATGCATTAGTTAAATATAAATTTTAAGGGCTACATACATTTTAGGTTCACGAAGGGAAAATTCCGTATTGGTAGGAGGCTCTAGTCTAAAAAGCCATCACGGTATTTGTTTGTTATTGATATTACTCACAACCACTGTTACTAGTACAGGTTTCCAAATGAGTCATTACGGTTAAAGAGGGAAAAAAGGCTTGTGCAACTGCATAAATGAGTATGTAGACCAAGGAAGGAACATCAAAAAGCTGGAAATATTGTTTTTTTTGCTAAGTCTACTTCCAGTTAGTGACCACTGTCTTTATGTTTCAGAGAGGAATTAGCACACAACATATTTCCAGATCAAATGCTTCTTATGACATTTACCACATCAAGTATGAAACGAAATACGATAAAATAACAATCCAAGTAGGTTTTTGGATTCATTTAGAATTTTACTTCACCTGGTGAGGACAGCAAGGAAGTTATTACGGAAAGAATTTTTCATAGGGTGGATCAAGTCTAGAATTATAAACTGAACCTTTGCCACTCAAACAATTATGATTTTGGTAAACTGGTAATTTAACTAACTAGGTTTACAAACAATGTTTATTATAGATCTTGCTGTATCGTGCTTTTGCAGGTTTTTGCAGTACTGTATCCATAACACCTTCAACCTTAATTAACTAAAAGTGCTGATTCTCAAATTGTGAAGCCAAAAAACAGGATTAGAACCCCTGTTTTATTTTACTGCTATCTTGGACTCTGTTAGAGACATTTTCCTCACCTCCCTCATATTGTCCAGAGAAAGCCCCTGGAGCAGCCTATGAGGTATGTGATTGAGAGTTACTGCATTCCAAATGAACAAGGAAACATTAGAGTCAATAGTTTAAAATACAGTTAGGTCCATAAATATTGGGACATCGACACAATTCTAATCTTTTTGGCTCTATACACCACCACAATAGATTTGAAATGAAACAAACAAGATATGCTTTAAACTGCAGACTTTCAGCTTTAATTTGAGGGTATTTACATCCAAATCAGGTGAACGGTGTAGGAATTACAACAGTTTGTATATGTGCCTCCCACTTTTTAAGGGACCAAAAGTAATGGGACAGATTAACAATCATCCATCAAACTTTCACTTTTTAATACTTGGTTGCAAATCCTTTGCAGCCAATTACAGCCTGAAGTCTGGAATGCATAGACATCACCAGACGCTGGGTTTCATCCCTGGTGATGCTCTGCCAGGCCTCTACTGCAACTGTCTTCAGTTCCTGCTTGTTCTTGGGGCATTTTCTCTTCAGTTTTGTCTTCAGCAAGTGAAATGCATGCTCAATTGGATTCAGGTCAGGTGATTGATTTGGCCAATGCTTAACATTCCACTTCTTTCCCTTAAAAAACTGTTTGGTTGCTTTCGCAGTATGCTTCGGGTCATTGTCCATCTGCATTGATGTGAAGCGCCGTCCAATGAGTTCTGAAGCATTTTGCTGAATATGAGCAGATAATATTGCCCAAAACACTTCAGAATTCATCCTGCTGCTTTTGTCAGCAGTCAGATCATCAATAAATACAAGAGAACCAGTTCCATTGGCAGCCATACATGCCCACGCCATGACACTACCACCACCATGCTTCACTGATGAGGTGGTATGCTTTGGATCATGAGCAGTTCCTTTCCTTCTCCATACTCTTCTCTTCCCATCACTCTGGATGTTGTTCCAGAACTGTGAAGGCTTTTTTAGATGTTGTTTGGCAAACTCTAATCTGGCCTTCCTGTTTTTGAGGCTCACTAATGGTTTACATCTTGTGGTGAACCCTCTGTATTCACTCTGGTGAAGTCTTCTCTTGATTGTTGACTTTGACACACATACACCTGCCTCCTGGAGAGTGTTCTTGATCTGGCCAACAGTTGTGAAGGGTGTTTTCTTCACCAGGGAAAGAATTCTTCGGTCATCCACCACAGTTGTTTTCCGTAGTCTTACGGGTCTTTTGGTGTTGCTGAGCCAACCAGTGCATTCTTTCTTTTAAAGGATGTTCCAAACAGTTGATTTGGCCACACCTAATGTTTTTGCTATCTCTCTGATGGTTTGTTTTGTTTTTTCAGCCTAATGATGGCTTTCTTCCCTGATAGTGACAGCTCTTTGGATCTCATATTGAGAGTTGATAGCAACAGATTCCAAATGCAAATAGCACACTCAAAATTAAATCTGGACCTTTTATCTGCTCCTTGTAAATGGGATAATGAGGGAATAACACACACCTGGCCATTGAACAGCTGAGCAGCCAATTGTCCCATTACTTTTGGTCCCTTAAAAAGTGGGAGTCACATATACAAACTGTTGTAATTCCTACACCGTCCACCTGATTTGGATGTAAATACCCTCAAATTAAAGCTTAAAGTCTGCAGTTAAAGCACATCGTGTTTGTTTCATTTCAAATCTATTGTGGTGGTGTATAGAGCCAAAAAAGATTAGAATTGTGTCGCTGTCCCAATACTTATGGACCTGACTGTATACTATATTACAAAAAGTATTGGCACACCTGACTTTACATGCACATGAACTTTAGTCCGTAGGGTTCAATTTTGAGTTGGCCCACCCTTTGAAGTTATAACAGCTTCAACTCTTCTGGGAAGGCTTGATTGTGTCTATGGGAATGTTTGACCATTCTTCCAGAAACGTATTTGTGAGGTCAGGCACTGATGTTGGACAAGAAGGCCTGGCTTGCAGTCTCTGTTCTAATTCATCCCAAAGGTGTTCTATCGAGTTGAGGTCAGGACTCTGTGCAGGCTAGTCAAGTTCCTCCACCCCAAACTCGCTCATCCATGTCTTTATGGACCTTGTTTGTGCACTGGTGCGCAGTCATGTTGGAACAGGATGGGGCCATCCCCAAATTGTTCCCACAATTTTGGGAGCATTAAATTGTATGAGATGTCTTGGTATGCAGATGCCTTAAGATTTCCCTTCACTGGAACCAAGGGGCTGAAAGACAACCCCACACTATAAAACCCCTCCACCAAATGATTTGGGCCAGTGCACAAAGCAAGGTCCATAAAGACATGGATGAGCGAGTTTTAGGTGGAGGAACTTGACTGGCCTGCAGAGTCTTAATCTCAACCCGATAGAACACCCGATAGAGCACCAGGTCTTCTTGCCCACATCAGTGCCTGACCTCACAAATGCACTTCTGGAAGAATGGTCAAACATTCCCATAGACACACTCCTAAACATTTTTGGACAGCCTTCCCAGAAGAGTTAAAGCTGTTATGGCTGCAAAGGGTGGACCAACTCAGTATTGAACCCTACGGACTAAGACTGGGATGCCATTAAAGTTCATGTGCGTGTAAAGGCAGGTGTCCCAATACTTTTGGTAATATATTATAGTTTGTTAGGGAGCAATATAAGGAGGCATTACATTGGTAAAGGAATTTAGTGAGGTATATCATTTTAATTTAGTTGATCCTCCCCAACTAGATTTAGAAGTTTGGAGCTTCGTAGCCGAGTTTAGTTACTATTTGATTTAGAAGCAGGGTTATATTAAGGTCAAGGACATGAGACAGGTCAATATAAATTATAATTCCAAGGTATTTAAAATCATCTGTGATTGTGAAGGAATATGATTTACGGGGGTCAATAGGAAAGGTGATTGACTTCTCCTAGCTTACCTTCAGACAGGACACAGCTGAAAACATTTGAGCAGCCTCAAGTAGTGAGGGAAATGATATCCAAGCACCATTGAAGTAAATCAATGCATTATCAGCACTGAGGGATAACTTACGCCTGAAATTCCTAGCAGACCCCCTTAACTAAGTCCCCGATAAGGCACATCAAGGATTCAATCGCAAGACTGATTGGAAAAATGTTTCTAGAGGTGGAAGATGTCTAGGATAGTTGCACGAGTACATACACCCGATTTAGGTTCATTGTACAGATGTTGCGTCTATTTCATAAATGAGTTTCCGAATTTAAATTTGTGCATGGTAGCACAGAAAAAAACCCCAATATACAGAATCAATGCTTTCATGTTATCTGGGGCTCCGTTCTCACCTGGCGATTTGGGATCATGGGCATAATTTGCCTGTGATCTCAAATTGCCAGATGTGAACGGGGCCTAAGGAGACTACAAGATGAGATTCCCACCATAGCCAGGAACTGTTTATATACAGTAATTTGTCAAATATTATTGTGCTTGACAATAAACATTGTGCAAATGGAGGATTATTAAGTCTTTATCTGACTTGCAATTTCTATTGTAATCACAGCGCTGTCCTATAATACTGTCTAGCAATACTTAAAGGAGTTGTAAAGGCAGAATGATTTTTATCTTAATGCATTCTATACATTAAGATAAAAAACCTTGTATGTGTAGCAGCCCCCAAGTACCCCCCTAATTTCCTACCTGAGCCTCTTCTCTCTCCAGTGATGTCCACAATCCCCTCAGCCATCCAGGACATTCCTCCTGATTGGTCGAGACAGAGCAACGGCGCCATTGGCTCCCACAGCTGTCAATCAAAGTCAGTCAGCCAATCAGGGGAGAGAGGGGCGGAGCCAGGTCGGGGCTCCGTGTCTGAATGGATACACGAAGCTCTGACTCGGCTTGGGTGCCCTCTGTAGCAAGCTGCTGGCTGAGGGGGCACTCAAAGGAGGTGCTAGGAGCAGCGAAGAGGGACCCAAGAAGAGGAGGATCTGGGCTGCTCTGTGCAAAACCAACTGCACAGAGGAGGTAAGTATAACATGTTTGTTATTTAGAAAAAACAAAAAAAAAATGAACCTTTACAATCACTTAAAATCATTGTACACATAAATGTTAAATGTGACCTACAGTGAATAATATAAGACATTACAACCCATCATGTTAAAGCAATCTAAAAAAATAAAAACCCAAAAAATGTATATGCAATAATTCTTATACATCAAATAAGTCCAAATTGCAATACTAAGGACCATACGTTCAGGTTCTGGTTGAACAGCAGCAGTCCAAATAGGTTCATACTATAAATTATTTAAAGTGACAGCACTGTGGGAACAAGATACATTTATTTGACTTGTACCATTCAAGCAGTAGGTCCCCTAATCCAAGAGCTTTATGGGCAGGAAAAGATAAAATAGCAGCCTTTCCTAGAGGAAAACATAGACTTTTTAAGTTTACGAGTGAGTAGGAGAGGTGTGAGCTGCAGACTAATAGGCGAGAGCTGTGTAATGGCCAAGGAAAGCCAAGTTTTAGAGACAATGGGGTAAATTTACCGGAGGCAAATAGGATGTTCACTTTGTAGGGGAATTTGCACATTGTAATTAAATGTATCCTTTGCTTGGTGAAGGAGGTGAAGCTTTGCTGACTTCCATCATTCAATCATGTGCAAGCAAAAACAGTTTTTTTCTTGCTTGTGATTGAATATTCTTTGCAAAATTTTCACCACATTCACTAAGCTGATGGAAGCTTCCTTTGCAAAGTGAACAGCCTATTTGCCCTTAGTAAATCAACCCCAATGTTTCTTCAGGTCTGGTGACATAAAAATGTGCCTTAGGGGAGTGGTAGGTACTGAACCAAAACTTTTAGCTAATCTTGATCTGGAACTTTTGCCAAGGGGTGGGGGGGGGGTTACACTTGTGGCCCTCATCATCAAGAACAGTTTTTTTTAGCCCTTTCTGGATGCAAATATATGCCAGTTATTTTTGTCTCCAATGCAGGGCTAAATGTGCACCCCAAGGAACAATATTTTGCTGCCTGTATCCCTTCCCAGTTAACTGGTGAGAATTAGTGTCTCACTATCAGGCTCTGACTGTAATCACAGTTCCAAGCCAAAAGAAACATGTCTTTGCTTACATTCAGCAGTCTGCAAAATGCTTGCAGTCTACACAGCAAAAAGTCTATACAGAAGGACTTAGAATTTTGCAAAAGTCATCAAGATTCATTCATTTGGGTGGAGCCTGTGACGTCACTTCCTGTGTCTACAGTGTACAGAAGTGCGGTGAGGAGGGGATCTGTTTTCCCCACTGTATATCGTCTATTCAGATGTTGGTTTACTGTAATGTAAGCAGATATTTATTAAATGTATTACATTTTACTGGCTATATTGTGCAATGGTATTTTTGTGCTCTTTCTGAGTATTTGTGGATCGAGAATCGTGGACTTGGAGTGTCATAGTATATATCGTGGTGTTGCAGTGGGGTGCCCAGCAGATACTCCCTTGGTTACTACAAGCTTTGCTTGCCCGTATGGTCAGTACCTGAGGTGAGTGGCCATTTCATCTAATGGTGGCGGTGGATGCAATATTTCTTCACTGGATTTTTTTTTTTATTTCTTCACTGGATATGATTGATGTCTAACCACGTTATGGACAGAAATTAATTATTTTTGCACTTGGACTTTTTTTTCCTCCTTTTTTCTTTCTTTTTTATTTCAACATATATATTGTTTTTTTTTTTTTTTTCAAGTCTTATATGTTTAATAACTGCAGTTTAAGGTTTATAAGCTTTACTGATCACTGTGCTTATTAAGGTTTTACACTTATGATATGTCAATTGAATAAGCGCACCATTTATATCATTTACACAAGATTCATTCCTGATGTGATTTCTGTTTTTTTTTTATAAATGGTACCCTGAGATCCCATGGGATAGGAAATGGATGAGGCTTAATTAGCTCTATCTGATGCAGGCCAATAGATCCGTACATACTACCCATAACCTGATATATACATTAATTATATACCATCTGCTATGTAGAAATGCCTCTTCCCTTTGGTAAGTGCTACAGGATCCAGTTGTGTGTTAAGCTTAGTACACACGATCAGAAAATTGTACAAAAAATACTTCTTTTGAAGTGATAGTAAGATACTCTACGTTACCAAAATTAACTGGTGGGTCAAACACGAAAATGTTTCTTGTACGATTCCAGAATGTACAATTTTCGTTTAATCAGTACAATATTCGTCCAAAAATACAAATACAATATAATACATTACATTACTTCCAAATGTTTATTCTGTTGTATGAGAATTTTCGTAACTTTAGTAACCTCTTCATTTTTAATATGAAGACTAGCATACAAAAAACCCCCCAAAAAACGGACGATCATTCGTCTAAAAATCTCATGTGTACCAGGCTTTAGGGTCACTTTTACATATTCTTTAAAAAAGCAAAGTGGTCTGTGCTATGGGTGTTTCTGAATGGCCCCCTTTAAATGTGGATTTTTTTTTTTATTATTATTTTTTTTACAGCCTAGGTATTCTATTTTTAAATGTAAAGTTAATAAAAGGTGGTTAATCAGATTGCAAACTCAGACAAGTAAATGTCTTTAGTAATTAACTTTCAATGTCAAGGGATCCAGGTGATAATGAGATGCTTCATGAAGTTTTTTTTTTTTTTCCTTTGAATTGTTCATAGTCTTTAGACATCATTTAAAGTCGTTACACATTACTGTTGTTCTTTTTCTATTTATGTTATTTAATGTCCCTCAAATGAGAATGTTCTGCATGCAGGAAAACAAAGTTATAAATCTTGCTAAATGCATTTAGACTGTTGCATGATACAATCCATTAGCCACAATTACAAAACCCCTTTATTGCAGACTTGCAATCAAAAATATCCTATTTAAGGAAATGAAGAAGCTGGCAATGGAGTAAAACAAAAAAAAATCTAGTTTGGATGGTTGTCAGTCATCTTATGTCTTTCAGAATAATACATTGTACCTGACAGTATTTTAGGATTAACCAGCCTTTGCCCTTAACTTGGGTCTTAACATTCCCAAGGTACGATGCCCCATGCTGGGGACATGTAAAAAAAAAAAATCCTATAGATTAATTATACGTTCAGTACCCAAGCTGTCATAGGCAGCTGCCAAAGCGGACTAGCGGTCAGAATGCAGTCATCATACTTCCTTATCATGTAATTCATTATGGCAGCCCATCAACATTGGACTCCCTCCCTCTGGAGACACCAATACTCAGCTCACATTTTCAGATTTCCCTGATGCCAACTTTCTGACCCCAAGACAGTTTTTCCACCGGCTCAATTACTCAGTGCTATTCAAAACCGTTTTTAACGTGATTTAACGAAGCATTGTAAAACTATCTCACCATCCAACTGCATGTAAGTGTTAAACTATAATATTGTAAGCATGTAATTTTTTGTACTCTTGCATGTTGTGGTAATTTACTGATCATGTACCCTTAAATTACATCTTAGATGAACCCCTCTTACTTTCTGCACCCCTGAAGAAGGATTAAACTATATACTGAAACGCGTTGGGTGTGAGGAGGTTTTTTCAAACATATTGCTATGTATGGTTATAAAAACACATTGTTTAGAGATATCAATGTTTTGTTACAACTTTTTAATGTTGTTTTTTCACAAATAAAATGTATCTACTATTATAATACCCTGTATACTCTGCTACACTTTTTTATGATGCAATTGAGTGCCTAAAAGGTCCACTTAGGGGAACCCCCTTTTTTCTTCTGTCTTTAGTTAATCAAATTAGTCATTAAGGTAACTGAAGCATACTGATGCTGCTAAATCAGATCTGAGCACAAAGCAAGGTCCATAAAGACATGGATTAGTGAGTTTGGGGTGGAGGAAATCGACTGGCCTGCAGAGTCTTGACTTCAACCTGATAGAACACCTTTGGGATGAATTAGACCTGAGACTGCACGCCAGGCTTTCTTGTCCAATATCAGTGCCTGACCTCACATATGCTCTTCTGGCAGAATGGTCAAACATTCCCATAGGAACAGTCATAAACTTTGTGTACAGCCTTCCCAGAAGAGTTGAAGCTGTTATAGCTGCAAAGGGTGGGCCAACTCAATATTGAACCCTTCGGACTAAGACTGGTATACCATTAAAGTTTGTGTAAAGGCAGGTGTCCCAATACTTTTGACAATATAGTGTGTATAAATATGTACAGTACCTCGCAAAAGTGAGTACACCCCTAACATTTTTGTAAATATTTTATTATATCTTTTAATGTGACAACACTGAAGAAATGACACTTTACTACAATGTAAAGTAGTGAGTGTACAGCTTGTATAACAGTGTAAATTTGCTGTCTCCTCAAAATAACTCAACACACAGCCATTAATGTCTAAACCGTTGGCAACAAAAGTGAGTACACCCCTAAGTGAAAATGTCCAAATTGGGCCCAATTAGCCATTTTCCCTCCCCAGTGTCATGTGACTCGATAGTGAATGTGAATAGGGAGCAGGTGTGTTAAATATGGTGTTATCACTCTCACTTTCTCATACTGGTCACTGGAAGTTCTACATGGCACCGCATGGCAAAAAACTCTCTGAGAATCTGAAAAAAAGAATTGTTGCTCTACATAGAGATGGCCTAGGTTATAAGAAGATTGCCAGACCTTGAAACTGAGCTGCAGCACGGTGGCCAAGACTATACAGTGGTTTAACAGGACAGGTTCCACTCAGAACAGGCCTTGCCATGGTCGACCAAAGAGGTTGAGTGCACGTGCTCAGCATCATATCCAGAGGTTTTCTTTGGGAAATAGACTATGAGTACTGCCAGCATTGCTGCAGAGGTTGAAGGGGTGGGGGGTCAGCCTGTCAGTGCTCAGACCATATGCCGTACACTGCATCAAATTGGTGTGCATGGCTGTTTTCCCAGAAGGAAGCCTCTTCTACAGATGATTCACAAGAAAGGCAGCAAACAGTTTGCTGAAGATAAGCAGACTAGGACATTGTGTGTGGCTGCAACCAGGTGAGGAGTACAAAGACAAGTGTGTCTTGCCTACAGTTAAGTATGGTGGCGGGAGTGTCATGGTCTGGGGCTGCATGAGTGCTGCCGGCACTGGGGAGATACAGTTCATTGAGGGAACCATGAATGCCAACATGTACTGTGACATACTGAAGCATAGCATGATCTTCTCCCTCCAGAGACTGGGCCGCAAGGCAGTATTTTACCATGATAACGACCCCAAAAACACCTCAAAGACGACCACTGCCTCCCTAAAGAAGCTGAGGGTAAAGGTGATGGACTGGCCAAGCATGTCTCCAGACCTAAACCCTATTGAGCATCTGTGGGGCATCCTCAAATGGAAGGTGGAGGAGTGCAAAATCTCTAATATCCACCAGCTTCGTAATGTCGTCATGGAGGAGTGGAAGAGGACTCCAATGGCAACCTGTGAAGCTCTGATGAACTCCATGCCCAAGCGGGTTAAGGCAATTCTGGACATTTTCACTTAGGGGTGTACTCACTTTTGTTGCCAGCGGTTTAGACATTAATGGCTGTGTGTTGAGGGGACAGCAGATTTACACTGTTATACAAGCTGTACATTCACATTGTAGTAAAGTGTAATTTCTTCAATGTTGTCACATGAAAAGATATAATAAAATATTTACAAAAATGTGAGGGGTGTATACTGTACATGTGTGTGTGTGTGTGTATATATATATATATATATATATATATATATATATATATATATATATATATATATATATATATATATATATATATATATATATATATATATATATATATATATATATATATATATATGCACAGTGGTGTAGTGGGTAGCACTCTCACCTAGCAGTAAAAAGGGTCGCTGGTTCGAATCCCAACCCACGACACTACCTGCCTGGAGTTTGCATGTTATTGGATTGTGGGCTCCTTGAGGGTAGGGACTGATGTGGGTGTGCGATGTATGTGTGGAGCACTGCAAAAATTGACGGCACCATATGGGTACCTTAAATAAATAATAATAATAGATGAGCATCTTAATGAGACACAATGTACAGGGATAGGGACAATTGTAGACACGCACCCACACTCACTCAAGTTGGACTGGTGTCTTTATTCAACCTTACTAACCATGTAACTATATATATATATATATATATATATATATATATATATATATATATATATATTTTTTTTTTTTTTTTTTCTCTCCTGGAAGTTTTTTTCTTTACATTGTTCTCCTATAAGGAATCTAGCAGGGGGCAAGGATACATGTGGCTAAGTAGATTACTACGTAAAATCAACTCTTTGCTTTGAGTTCCCTATAAGAATTGTAGTGCACTGCATGATATGTGACAATGCCTAGGCTCCTGTCCCTGTAGCTTTGTAGCTGCATATCTGCAATATTCAATCTTATAAAGGGCTATCCTATCCACTCCTGCTTCTCCTGATTTCTATTCTGATGAGATCTGTCACTACTGTGCTACTCATTTTCATTTTGAGGGCCAACTGATAGAGAGGAAGCTGTATCTGAACAGCTGCAATGGAAGGCTATCCCTTAATTGATCTAATGTATGCTGTGAAACAGTACTTCCTCTATGTCCTCCACTGCTTGTTGCTCCTGTGCTGCTTATGTATGCAAATGTATGACTTCACCACTTATCCTGTTGACTACTCATCATTTTCTCCATCCGCCATCAGTTTTTCATTTATCAGCTCATTAGATAACAAGTCATCAGGGGGATAGGTCTGACATAAGGAATCAAACTCCAGCTTCTGTAACAAGATGGCTACTGAAACAATGATCTGCAAGGAAACTTCAATCAATACTGGCGATTAGTCCTTTACCCTACATTAGATATTTCATTTTTGTACACAGCTTCCACAACATCTCCACAAGTCTTTTAAGACCACTCAGTAATATAAAAAATACTTAAGAGTATAAAACAACACACAAAAAGTAAATTACCACAAAACTTTCTTACGCATACACCGGTCAGCCATAACATTACGAGCACTGACAGGTAAAGTGAATAACATTGATTACCTTGTTACAATGGCATCTGAAAGTTGGTGGGATATATTAGGCAGCAAGGAAATATGTTACTTGTCTGTAATAGGCATGCATCACAGCTGGACCATGGAACAATGGAAGAAGGTGGCCTGGTCTGATGAATCACATTTTCTTTTACATCATGTAGATGGCCAGGTGCATGGCATTGCTTACCTAGGGAGTATATGGCACCAGGATACAGTATGGGAAGAAAGCAAGCTGGCAGAGGCAGTGTGATGCTTTGGGCAATGTTCTTCTGGGAAACCTTGGGTCCTGGCATTCGTGTTGATGGTACTTTGACATGTACCTACCTAAATATTGTTGCTAACCAAGCACACCCCTCCAACCACACTACAACAGTGGTTCAAGAATGGTTTGAGGGACACAACAACGGGTTTGAGGCGTTGACCTCCAAATTCTCCAGATCTCAATTCCTTTGACCATCCTGTGGGTTGTGCTGTAAAAATAAGTCTCATCCATGGAGGCTCCACTTCACAACTTACAGGACTTAAAGAATCTGCTACTGATGGCTTGGTGCCAAATACCACAGCATACCTTCAGAAGTCTAGTGGCATCCATACGGTGATGGATCAGGGCTGTTTTGTCTGCAAAAGGGGGTCCTACTTAATATTGGGTGGGTCATCATAATGTTATGGCTGCTCGGTGTATAATTCTGCATAACAGCAGTAGTAAGAATGTGCAAAATGTAATAATTTAGAGCAACCATTTATTCAGTTCAGTTAAGACAATATTTTAGATGTTGCTGTGTGCTAACCACAATTTGCTCATCCTCATGCCTCTTTGCATTCCATTATTAAATTTAAGGCTGAATATTATTAAAATTTTCTGTATCAGTGATTGGGCCCTCTTCTAACAATACTGTATCTATGTCTCGCTGCTTATGACGTGCATGTTTTATCATTCACCATTTTAATTAAAGCACTGACCTGATTTAATGTCTTACTTTATACATCTGTTCTGTCCATTCAGTGATTAGGATTGGAGGCTATTGCCAATATTTATTCCAAGTCCTTTGTTCTTTTTTTTAAAGTTTATTGTTCTCTAACTTTAACTTAATTAGTTTATAATAAAAGGACACATAATTAATCATGTGGCACAATGTGCCTTCTTGGAAGCAGATTACAGTCTGGAACACAAGGTCACAGCACATCAAGAGAAAGTTGAACAAAGAATGGTTCATCTAATAATTGCGCACAGGTGGTTCCAAAATTCAAAATGCACAGAATGAATCTGATAAAAAATATATGTGGGATGACTACCTAAGAAATACAATATTTACTGCCAATATAATGCAGATGGCTAAGCAATACTTAGTGTTATAAATTGCAAAGAACCACTTAATATCCCAAAAGCAACCAATATGTTTTTATATCAAAATTATGTAAGGTTACTTGCAGTACCAGCATTTATGCTTATGTGTCACAAGAACTGCAAGGAACCCTAAGTAGGGTCTAGCCACTCTAAATGATTTACTGGTCTCTGCCAATGTCCAGGGCCCCCCTGAATTCTCCTGATAGTTCCTCTGCTTCTTTAGTTCTTTAGTAGCTCTAACAGGGCTATCTTCAAAATATCAAGAACTGGGAGTCCTCTTTATGTGCCAAAGCCAACAAGGCTACCGTAAGCTAGGTTTTATTTAGTTATTATAGCTGGCAAATGCAACTGCTGAGTCAAATAACAATAGCTGTGTTAGGGCTTGGGTCATTAGCATCTGTGATCATTTAGAATTTGAAGACAGGTTCATTTGATCAGCATAATGGTAACAAACAAGGATAAAATGTGAGAGGTAAACCACACTCAAAATTTACAAAAACATGATTTCTTAATAAACAAAATAACTTAAAAAAGAAAGGTCACCTTGTCCTCCTTACTTAACTTATACATTTAAAATTCACCCAAGGGATATTATTTCTTCTATTTGCATATAGACATGCAAACAAATGTAAATGTTACCAACAGCAACTCAAGGTCCCAATATAAGCATGTCCTATCTAAACAGATTTCTTAAGGGTGGCTTCACACTGATCCGCTGCGTTTGGCCAGAGCGCAGTGTAACCGCCGTTTTTGCGCACTGCGCTGTGACCAAATGCAGAGAATCAGTGTGAAGCCACCCTGAAATCTGTTTAGATAGGACATGCTTATATTGGGACCTTGAGTTGCTGTTGGTAACGTTTCCCATAAACCTCTATTATGTCCTGCATGCAGGACTTTTGGTGTGCTTTCTGAAAGCGCACCAAAACTGCTGGACATAATAGAAGTCTATGGTAAAGTGCAGCTAAGCTGCATGAAAACTGCAGATACACTGCACTGCACCTGTGCTGTGGCCAAAGCTTAGTAGATCAGTATGATGCCACCCTAAAAACGGAGTTCCACAAAGAACAAAAGGCATGGGTGTCTAGCTCTTCTGGGGTCAGATACAGTATGGCCATGTTACCATGTGAGTGCTGGGGCACATGGAAATCACACTTGGCTACACATATCAGTGAACAGTGAGCAATGAAAGTGCTCCATGGAAACGGGAGAGAAGTGCGTGCTGTTTTTAATATTTATTGTCTTGAATGTTGTGCACTTCATAAGAAGAGACTTTAGCATGCATTATGCAGTATTTAGAAACCCATTTCTATGGACTGAATATGTGTTAATCCTCACACTTATCCTCAAATATAATATTGGCTATCATATACATAAACATAGAAATATCCATGTATTCACTAATATAGATATGCATAGTTTGCAATGCTTGGCATTCAATTTCTGTGTACAGATTGTATAGGTATCAGTCTTTATATTTAATCTCACATATGATTAATACTAGTATCTGTGGAATCATCCTTGAATGCACTTATATGTAGACATGCACAGTAAGTCGTGCCAGCTAATTAAGCCATTTGTATCTAATGACTTAGTCATTAGAAGTGACTATCTGTGGTCCATGCAATCTGTATCTGTGACCCAGCTGAGCATGAAGTTGCCAACAACTTAACATTTTGAAATGTCTCAGGATTTAAATAAATAGCTTCTGTAAATTCAAATTGGTATGACAATATTACAAAGAGATTTTGAATATATATGTGTAGCCAGGTACTGGCACAAAGACTTTGGTGGTGATTTACTAAGAAGGCACTGCATCAGTTCATACATTAATTGGTGCACCAGAAAAGTCATTCATTGAACATGCGAACCGGGGCACGGACGAAATAACGAAAATAAATACCTGCATATGTAAACTGCAACTGGCACTAGGGTAACTGCGGTTTTCTCATTGATAATAGTGCACGCCCAATACAATTAGTTTATCTCATTGGATGTGTCTTGTAGGCAATTAGTAGGTGTACTGTACTCAGTTAATTAACCCTTTTGATGCTAATCTCATTCTCATCACTTCTAATATCTTTGAAATGTGTTTTTTTTTCACCCAAATCTTTCAATACATTACACAGAACAGAAAAGTGTTTATAAACCCAATAAATTAATATTTTTTAGATCTTGATCTTTAAAGGTGACCATACACTGCAATCAGTTAGATTTTTAATTAGATTTAGTGCAAGAGGCTGTTTGATTTCCCATATTAGGAATTAATTGTTCAAGTGTGTCTTCCTATTACCTATTTTGCCTAAATATCGAGTTGTACAGAGATTGGCCAATGAGATTGCATAGTGCATGACCATCTTAAGTGCCAAATTTGGAAAGTAGATGTGCCATGACCCACTTGCATTTTCCTAACGATATTTCTTGGGCATTATACAAGGCAAACAAGAAACCACCTTTTTTCAAGACATGCTAGAGTGATCAGGAATCTTCAAATTACGGCTCTCCAGCTGTTGCAGAACTACACATCCCATGAGGCATTGTAAAACTCTGACATTCACAGACATGACTAGGAAAGATGGGAATAGTAGTTCCTGAACAACTACAGAGAACCTACATCTATAGATATATCTATATATACACACACACTGATCAGGAAGCAATATACATTGGCCAGAAGTGAAGTACACAGGAAGTAGGTGTGTGTTTTGAGGCCAAATCAATTAGACATACACACATGACCCACACAAACACCACCCCATGTGAAAATAAATTAAAAATGATCTTAATTTTCAAATAAGGATCATCTCTTCCTCAGAGAACAGTGAGCGGACATGGTGGTGGGAAGAAATTAGCAGCAGTACAAGCAACTTCCTGGAGCGGCGTGATGTCATTCCTGTGTGCTGGTCACCGCTTCCGGGAACCAGATATGCGCTACGGTTACATACCTCCACGCACACAGCAGTTGCACATCTCGCATACACAGCTGACGCACATCTAGATGCATTTGGCGCATCTAGCTGCAGGAACCCTATTTTTATGGAAATTAATAGTAAAGCAGATGCAGATTTCCAGGACTGGACTAATAAATGTTTATAGTGAAAGGCAACTGATGTTTTCTATTAAACAAGGTCTAAATGGGCCATTGACATGCATCACAGTTGAACTTAGGAATGTGTCTTTGCAAAGTTAAACTAAATGAAATCCTTTCTTATTTTTGCTTGGGGATAGAGTGCAGAGGGATTAGAAGTCTTGTCAGTTTTTGGGGATGTCTGCACCCCTGATAGGGTGAAGACACCTCCCAAATTTTGCCAGTTTCTCCTTCAAATTTATTCACTTCCTGTCACATAGCCAAACAGGAAGTGAGGGTAAAACCCTACCAATGTCTTTCCTTGGGGACACACAGGTCCATCTAAATAGTTTCACCATTAGGTAAATTGCACTCTAGCATTTTGCTCTGTACACCCCAAATTATTAGGTATCTTGGACTTTGGGGTTTATTTACTAAAGGCAAGTCCACTTTGCACTACAAGTGCACTTGGAAGTGTAGTTGCTGGAGATCCGAGGGGGACATGCAAGGATAATAAAAAAAACAGCATCTTTGCTTCTACATGATTAAATGATAAAATCACCAGTACTTCCCCTCAGATTTACAGTGAGTACACTTGTATTGCAGAGTGGATTTGCATTAATAAACCCCAAAATACCTAATAATTTGGGGTGTACACAACAAAGCGCTAGAGTGCAATTTGCCTAATGGGGACACTAGTTACATTGACCTTTGTGTCCCCAAGGAAAAACATTGGTAGGGGTTTAACCCTCACTTCCTGTTTGGTTATGTGACAGGAAGTGAATTTTCAGAAAAGGGACACAAAGGCCCAACCTAAAAAAGACAAGCAGGGGTTCTAACACTCACTTGGTTTCCCTCAAAAGCCCACAATTAGAGTAGGATTGTCTTGAGTTAGATTTTAGCTCAGTGCTTTAAATCTGTTGTTCTCAACCCTGTCCTCAAGTACCCCCAACAGGCCATGTTTGCAGGTTTTTCCTTCATCTTGCACAGGTGCTTTAAATCACAGTCAATAGCCTGGTGTTTTGGACAGCTATTTTAGCTAAGATAAATTCCCAAAACATGTCCTGTCTGGGGTACTCGAGGACTGAGAACCACTGCGTTACAATGGAAAATTGAATACTTACCTCTCTGTAATTTTCCTTTCCTGGTGCCTATCCATGGCAGCATACGCACAATCCATGCATATGCTACCATGAAGGCACCAGGAAAGTAGCTTTTAGACAAATCACACCTTTTTTTGTTTTGCCATGCCAATCAGCCTAGTTAGGCTGCAGCTGTGAAATCTGTTGGGGGGGGGGGGGGGGGGTGGAGAGAGTGTAAAATACATTACTTGGATTGAGCATGCATCTGCAAAACAAATTATTAACAAAACACTTGAAACATAAAAATTTGCTACAAATTTTATTGGTCAACAAAACAGGACTTGGAAAATAGCAAGGAAAGCAAAAAACACATGTATGGTAATTTGAGACACTAAAAGAATATGGTTTTGGGGTCTGACAATTTTGCAGAGGAAATTAACAAGAGTTAAAAGGACTGTGCCCACAGTCACAACAGCTTGAGGAAGATTTTGCAAAATAATGCAGCACAGACAATTAAATCAAGTAAAACTAACAACCTACAAACAACACAGATTGACAACATCAAAAATATTTCAGTGAAAAATCCCCCCCCCCCCAAAAAAAAAAGTAAAAAAACACTTGCTCTAAAACACATCTGTTTTGCAAAGACATAACAAACAAAATACAAAGAGAAAATACATATCTTACAAACTCTATAAGGACACCTAAATGTACTCTCTTGCCACACACACCATCAAGCAACCTGGCCTCTATTCAGGGCAAGGTAAAGAATGCTATCTGCAAACTTTATATACAGTAACATAGGTTTGTGTGCTAAGGGAAGCAATTGAAAACACATGCACAGTCCATGAAACACACAAAATGCAAGTTCATCCAATGTAGAAACATTACTTCAAAGTGGGTACACCTGTTAAGGATGTCCTTAAATTACTAACACAAAAAAACACTCTCTGAGCATGCCCAGAAAAATCCAAGTGCTGCTCATGCACAAAAAAAAAACCCAAAGTCCCTGAGCATGCCCAGACCAACCCAAATGCAGCTAGCACAAAATAACCCACCCCCCTGTCCAAAATTAAGCATATCATCCAGCATGCTACAAAATTACAGATGGAACAAACACCCCCTGGTCCAGGGCGTCAAACAAAGAGCCTAACATGGCAAAAGTTATACAACAAATACCATAGCAGTCTATGGGAACTGACTTGTTAATTTTGCGGATCTCCACTTGGCTGGCTTATATTCTAGTTATTGGCCTTAAAATGGGTATGGGGGCCCGGGGTCCCATCCTGAGGGACATATAATCAATGTCACCAATTTGGACAACCCCAAAAAGGAAACAAGGAGAAGTGCCTTGAAAGTACAATATTGCTTAAAAGCTAGTAACTTGGGGGGGGGGGAGGCTTACTCTGCCTGTAAAGTGTTGCATCTGCTGCATGTATCCAAAATGCTCCTTCAAAGATGTACGGCTTTAGAGAAAACTTACAAATCTATATTGCAGCTGCAAGATTTTAACCCAAAACAAAAAAATAGCCTGCCCCCCCCAATACATACAAGGCCATTTGGGCCTGTTAAGGCTTAAAATGAGAATCCCCGACGTGACAAATACCACCCCAAACTATAAAAATATTGTTCCCCTCCCACACACTAACAAACACACAGCAAGCCAGGCCATGAAAGGGGGGTGGATGCTTGGGGGCAGAAGGGGCTCGGGCACCCCAAAATTCAACCACCTTGTTCCCATATTCAGGGGGGACAAGGGCCTCTTCCACACAACTCTAGGCTGGGGTTGTGGGGGGCTGCAGACAGGGGGCTTTACAGAATGTGGAAAACCCCTTTAAACTAGTGGGTACAAGGTGCTTTGTGGTTGGTATTGGCTGAGCCCAACATGCCCCAAAGGCAGCCAGCTATGTTGAGTACATGTGGCCTTGTATGGTTAGAGAGGGGGTTGGGCAATCGCTCTTCTCACCCCTTTCCTAGCTCCTAACTTTCCCTGTTGTATGCTCTGAAAAAAGATGTGGTTTTAGATTGGTGAAGGCAGCTCACAGCTTTTGTAGAATGGAGTGGAGGTGTGGAGTTCCCCTTTAAAAGGAAAAGTTAGCCCATGGAAATCCAAGGGGTTAGAGGGGGGAAGACAAGAGCATTGTAGAATGGAGTGTGGAGTTCCCCTTTTAAAAGGAAAAGTTAGCCCATGGAAATCCAAGGGGTTAGAGGGGGGAGACAAGAGCATTGTAGAATGGAGTGTGGAGTTCCCCTTTAAAAGCAAAAGCTAGTCCAAGGAAATCATGCATTAGAGGGGGAAGGTTAAATGCCCTTTTAGGAGGAGCGAGAGTCCTTTTACATAATTTTAACAAGGTGCATAACATGCTAACATGACCTGTGTGCAAATCGACTTAAAAAAAGTTGAACTAGCGTAAAAAAAAATGTGTCAAGTGTGCTTAGAGGTGCACCCGTTCAACCCATGCGATTGCATGTACGTTGCTTAACATTTACTAAGATTTTGGCCGCACAGTGAACAAACACATGTGAATGAGCGCAACAGCCGCTTGCGCATGTGCACTGCTTACATTGATCTCACGCAGTTCTAAACATACTTGCAGGCACAGCAGGCTTTCTCTGAAAAAGTTACTTTCTCATTCTATTTTGGGCATATTTGTTACTTGGGCAGTTGTTACTAAACTTCCTCACATCACCCCATAATATTGGCACCTCCATCTTCTGTTAATATTGAATTGAATTCGCCGTACGCCATGTCCATAGTGGCGCACAGATTGCATTCTCCCGTGCGCCGAGATCACTATAGTAAATGGGGGATTTGAGTTCTGTTCCTCTCGCACCGCTTCGTAAATATGAAAGTGTGTGTTGCGCCTCGCCATGCGCCTCTACTGATGGCGCATGGCTTTGTAAATCAGCCCCTTTGTGTGTTTAGATGGTACCGACCTGCTGTGGGGCAACAAGTCTCAGCGTGCTCATTTATTATGTCCTTGTTGACTTTCATTGCTTCTTCCTAATAGGCCCAGATAGAGTGCCAGAGGGGAAAATATATTGAAAAAGTGGAATTTGGGATGTGTGGTTCCATTACCCTTATGCAATACTGCAACCTGTTAAGAGGAAAACTACAGTTCCCAGAAGTCCCAGCAACTACGGGGGGGGGGGGGGGGGGGGGGACTTTTTAGCAAAGTTGCCTGGAAAGTGTGGGGTGACTTGGACACCAGACTGGGAGAAGAGAAAGAGAGCGGGGCTTGCAGCTCTTGAGTCCCACCCAGCTTATCCCCAGCTATCCTGAAACAGTGGGTGCAGAGGCGGCTCTAGACTTTGTGAGGCCTTAGGCAAAACTTAGACATGAGGCCCCACTGTATTATGAACTGTATTAGGAGGGTACAGTATAGGGGAAGTGGGACAGTACAGGGGGTAGGTAAGTGGGGCATAATAAAGATATATTTTCCTCAAGCAGAGCTGCACAGGGAGACTGCTCTCACAGATCCTACCTATTCTGGTAGGCTGTCACAAAGAGAGAAATAAAGGGGGATGGGTGGAGAAAGAAAGAAAGAAAGACAGAAAGACAGATGGAAGGAAAGAAAGAAAGAAAGAAAGAAGAGAAAGAAAGAAAGAAGAAAGAAAGAAAGAAAGAAAGAAAGAAAGAAAGAAAGAAAGAAAGAAAGAAAGAAAGAAAGAAAGAAAGAAAGAAAGAAAGAAAGAAAGAAAGAAAGAAAGAAAGAAAGATGGACAGGAAAGAAAGAGAAAGAAAGACAGATGGACAGGAAAGAAAGAAGGAAAGAAAGAAAGAGAGGGGGATGGAGAAGGAAAGAAAGAAAGAGAGGGGGATGGAGAAAGAAGGAAAGAAGGAAAGAAAGAAAGAAAGAAAGAAAGAAAGAAAGAAAGAAAGAAAGAAAGAAAGAAAGAAAGAAAGAAAGAAAGAAAGAAAGAAAGAAAGAAAGAAAGAAAGAAAGAAAGAAAGAAAGAAAGAAAGAAGAAAGAGAAAGACAGACAGATGGACAGGAAAGAAAGAGAAAGAAAGACAGATGGAAGGAAAGAAAGAAAGAAAGAAAGAAAGAAAGAAAGAAAGAAAGAAAGAAAGAAAGAAAGATGGACAGGAAAGAAAGAGAAAGAAAGACAGATGGACAGGAAAGAAAGAAAGAAGAAAGAAAGAAAGAAAGATGGACAGGAAAGAAAGAAAGAAAGAAAGAAAGAAAGAAAGAAAGAAAGAAAGAAAGAAAGAGAAAGAAAGACAGATGGACAGGAAAGAAAGAAAGAAAGAAAGATGGACAGGAAAGAAAGAGAAAGACAGACAGATGGACAGGAAAGATCCTGTTTTCAACTATCCTGAGACACAATGGGTTCACCAATTTAGTGCCAATTAATTAAAGACACAGAGCGGTACAGCCGGCCTGTCTTCCTGCCTTCCAGAGACACCGAAGACTCAACCAGGTTGGTGGCAGAGCATCGCATCAACTCCACTGCAAGAACTTGCCATGGATGTGCCGGAGTGGGTGGGAAATATACATACTAACCCTTACTTTGCTCGGTAAACACTTTTTTTTTTTTTTTATTCGCCATCCTACTGAAACTGTCTTCAAGGAGTTAAAGTAATCACTTTAAAAAGGGTTTTTAAAAAGGGTAAGGGTTTTTTTTTTTTTAATAACAAACATGTCATACTCACCTCCACTGTGCAGCTCCTTTTTTTGAAAAGAGTGGCTCCGAACCTCGCTTCTCCTAGGGGGTTACCTTGCGGGCGTGCTCCCGAGTCCAGCATTCGGCGTCCATAGCCACAAAATGTATGACTCGGCCCCGCCCCCTGCATCATTGGATTTGATTGACAGCAGCGGGAGCCAATGGCTGCGCTACTATCAATCTATCCAATCAAGAGCCAAGAACCCCTGGCAGAGAGACAGCGTGTCCTGGCTGGGTCAAGTTTCAGGGCTCAGGTAAGTAAAACTGGGGGGCCACACACTGTCACTGCCAGGTGTTTTTCCACCTTAATGCATAGGATGCATAAAGGTGAAAAATGACGAAGGTTTACAACCCCTTTAAAGAAGCATGTCATAGTTCAACCTGTTTATCTACCCATTAACCCTGATTAGGGAGAAATCCCATGGAAGGGTGCATGCTTAGGAGATATTTACAGTACCTACAGGTAAGCCTTAATATAGGCTTACAGTACCTGTATGTAGAACAGCAATATACGGCCTTTACTACCACTTTAATTCCTGATCAGGGACAGTGGCGACTCGTGCATTAATGCACGGGCGCCGCCCCCTCTTTCCTGCCACTCCCTCTATCACCAATAGGTAGATTCATGCATTGCATGAATCTATCCATGGCTGTCGCTGCCACCCCCTATTCAGGCTTCCGGCTCCTTTTTGGGCGCCTGAATTACAGCAGCGGGGGGTGTTTTTGAAGCACCGGATTAGAGCCATAGGTTCTAATAGGCGTCAAAAAAGGTGACCTGCAAGCGCCATGCTAGGTTAGAAAAGTGAATGAATATTCGCTTTCCAAGCACTAAACCTCCTCTCCGCCAATCAGGTGCTTGGGTCTGTTACCTGTCACCTAATTGGCTGAAACAAGAGGCGCCGCTATTGGACGCCTATCAGGAGGAGAGGACGGGAGATGAGGACTGCAGGAGACGCACGAAGCACCCCGCTTGTTGCCGTCACCTGCTGCCCAACCAAGACAGAGTAAGTGTCAGGCAGACGGCGAGCAGGCAGGGGTCACACTGGGGGCATTCAAGGGCACACTGGCAGCATTTAATGGGCACACTGCCAGCATTTGATGGCACAGTGGCAGCGTTTGATGGCACAGTGGCTGCAATTGATGATTTTTTTCTAATTTTTTTTGCGCCCCGCCCCCCCCCCCCCAAAAAAAAAAAAAAAAAAAATTTTGAGCACCAGCCACCACTGGTCAGGGGTGTGTCAGAGTGGTTGGCAGTGACATCTAGTAATTTGGTCTCAGCTCATACTCAGAAGGTGTAATCATTCTGCCGCTCTTACGGGGGTGCACTACGTACATGTTATATGCCTTCCAAACAAGCAAGTATCTAAAATCCATATCTGAAGCCTGTGCTAAAGTGCATATATAGAGATCGATCTTGTTTATATTCTATTTTCATGGGACTTTTTGAGCTTATAGCTCATAGTAATATCATTGCTAGCTCTGTATTGTTAAAGAAATGACACCTGGGGAGTTGTTGGATGTGAAGAGCTGTGTGTTTATCCAGGGGTTAGGAAACCATAGATTGGTTATGAGGTTTTGAATCGGTAGATTGCATTTGAGTGACTTTACGACATTGTTTGCATTTGCATGCAGTTATATATTATATGCATGCTTGGTTTGTTAAAGTATGTCGCGGAATTTGTACCAAAGATAGGACATGCTTATATTGACAGGTGGTATTGGAAACTTTTTTACATTTATTGAACCAAAATACATCAATACCCTCCTTGTGTGATTACAACAGTGCAAAATAACTCAAAGATTTTTTTTTTGCATTGTACATACTGTATATGTGTATAGTGTAATATATATTTGTATGTATATATATATATACTATATATATATATATATATATATATATATATATATATACACATACATACATATATACATACATACATACACACATATACACATACACACAGTGGGTATAGAAAACAATCACGCCCTTTAAAATCACATGAATAAATAAAGTCAAGCACAGTTTTTTTTTTTTCAGCTGCATTTACTCAGTGCAGCTTATAACATCCAAGTGAAAGATATAACGACAACATATCAGAAATGTTGTTTGTGAACACATTTTTGAGTCACATAGAGGAGGTTTGCATTTATTTTGGCTTATTAACTGCAAAATACCCTGTATGATAGTCTTTTTTTCTCTTGTATTTTTGTGTAACTTTTATATTTACAGTAGGTGACTGCGATATTGTGTCAATCTCTGCGCTGTTATCGGCGAGATTTGACACCTGCGAGCCCCGTTGCGTGAGCCAGCGCCGAGTTGGCTCGTTCAACGGGAAAGGAAAACTGTTTTTTCCTTTTGCAATGAGCAACAGGCAGTGCTGACAGCTGTCTGGTATTTATCATGAGGGGGAATGCCGCGCCAAATTTTAGATAAAAAAACCGGCATGGGTTCCCCCCAGGGGCATACCAGGCCCTTAGGTCTGGTATGGATTTTTAAGGGGAACCCCCTATGCCGTAAAAACGGCGTGAGGGTCCCCCCCAAAATCCATACCAGACCCTTATCTGAGCACGCAGCCCGGCCGGTCAGGAAAGGGGGTGGGGACGAGCGAGCGTCCCCCCCCCCCCTGAACCGTACCAGGTCGCATGCCTTCAACATGGGAGGTGGGTGCTTTGGGGCAGAGGGAGGCCCTGCGGCCCCCCCACCCCAAAGCACCTTGTCCCCATGTTGATGAGGACAAGGGCCTCTTCCCGACAACCCTGGCCATTGGTTGTCGGGGTCTGCGGGCGGAGGGCTTATCGGAATCCGGGAGCCCCCTTTAAGAAGGGGGCCCCCAGATCCCGGCCCCCCCACCCTATGTGAATGAGTATGGGGTACATCGTACCCCTACCCATTCACCTGGGGAAAAAAGTGTCAATAAAAAAACACACTACACAGGTTTTTAAAGTAATTTATTAGGCAGCTCCAGGGGTCTTCTTCCAACTTCGGGGGTCTTCTTCCGACTTCTCCGCTCTCTCCAGCCTCTTCTCCCGGTGTCCGGTTCTTCTTCCGCTCTCCGGCCTCTTCTCCTGGTGTCGGTTCTTCTCCCGCTCTCCGGATCTTCTGCCGGGCTCTTCCACTATCTTCTGCTCTTTTGCCAATCTTTTGCTAGTGGTGGTCCGGTTTTCTACGCAATCTTGTTCCTTCTTCTCTTCTTCCCATGTTGACACGACGCTCTCTCCCGCTGTAATGCTGTGTGAGCAGTGCATGATGACTTATATAGGCATGGGGCGTGGTCACCGGGTGATGTCACCCAGTGACCCCGCCCCTTATGGCATCACAGTCCCGGGACATGATATGAGAATCCCGGGGCATGATATAGGTCATCATGCACAGCTCACACATTATTACAGCGGGAGAGAGCATTGGCATAGGGGGTTCCCCTTAGAAATCCATACCAGACCTAAGGGTCTGGTATGCCCCTGGGGGGGAACCCATGACAGTTTTTTATTTAAAATTTGGTGCGGTGTTCCTCCTCATGATTCATACCAGACAGCTGTCAGCACTGCCTGTCGCTCATCGCGAAAGGAAAAAACTGTTTTCCTTTCCCGATGAGCGAGCCAGCGTGAGATGCACAGTACCCTGTCGCCGAGAACCAGCGCGATGGGATCGCGCTGGAAACACATTCTCGCGGTCAGGTACTGTATTTTGCATGTCTGTATGCATATAAATGGAAGGATATCTTCCAGTAGAGTAAGGAGACACTTTTTTTATTAAGCCCGGGTTCACACCTATGCGAATTAGATGCGGCTTACACCGCATCTAATTCGCAGGACATTTTAAAATACATTCATATGAATGCATCTGGTTCACATATGTGCGTTGCATTCGCACTGCGCATTGCACAAAAAACGTGTGCGTTTTTTGGGCATTGCGGTGCGAACTACAAGCCTATTATCTCCTATGGGAACGCATCTGATT